>NC_090021.1:131823573-133023573 GCF_037176765.1 Anolis sagrei | reverse complement strand
GAGAATTGCAGTAAAATTGGTTTTAATTGGCATGTTTAATTTATTGTTTAATAAATTTGTATAATGCTTTTTAATGATTTTTCCTGTTTTAAATGTAATTTTTGATTGTTTATATGCTGATAGCATCATATGACGCTTGTATGAAAACGCCCTGAGTCCCCCTTCAGGGGGAGAAGGGCGGGGTAGAAATGCATGAAATAAATAAATACATAAAAATAATCAAATCTGGGGACTAGGGCACTGATGCTTTAAACAGAGAATAAGCAACAGCACTATACTTAATGATAAAAAAATTGTTGATTGAAATATATATAACATAGTCAAATCAACTGTTTCAGGTCTGCAAAGGATGAGTTTGGGTCTGTCATTGGAAAATGTCAAGGTATGTGACTTTTGATTCCCTCGTTATTAATAATGTTAGACCAAAAAGCCGCAATATGTTCATGATTCATTATTATTATCTTTGACAGTTACCAGACCCAAAGACTTTGTATTTGTGGGTCAGGGGAAAGAAAAGATGTAATACACTATCTGTTAAATCGCCCTTTGTATAATGACCCCAGAAACAATCTTCTGGGAGCCCTTCTGGAAGTAAGGGCAGCATGGCAACAGTCAGCAGTTATCTGTGACCTGTTAGTAGATTATTCCAAAAATATAACATTAAAGGTTGCCACATTTGCAGTTGCAACCCAAAAAATACGAGCTAAATTTGTAAAGTCCACAGCGGAGGCTAGAATGGAAATGGAAACATTTTGGGATAATACAAATCAGATTTTGTTATTATCTTGCCTACAGGGATTGTCACTGTTACTGTAATTTGAAAGAACTAGTTTATAGAATAAGTTTTAATGTTTATATTGGAAAGTGCATGCTGTACTTTTAAAAGTCGTGTATTATTGGATGTCATGGCCTATGGGTAATACAACAATTAACTCATTCGTTATTATTGTGTTTAGACTGATACTTCATTATCTACCAGAAATGAGCATGTTGAGCATATGTGGAACACCTCCATTGGTAGATTTTCCCAGCATCTATATTAAACTCAGTCAGATGAATAGTTCTTTCTATCAGTAGAAATCTAATTCTTGGTTTCTTTCTTTTGCTCTGAATATTTTCTTTTATTGGCAGTTAGCATCCTAATATTTAATGTTTAAATAAGTGGTTGGCTTAGTTTGAGTTCTGATCTGATCTGTTACAATACAAACCTCTAATGTTATCTCTGGTGTTCTCCCGTCAACTTTTTGTTAAGTTAAAAAAATAGTTTTAGCTCAGGGTTTAGTTTTAATAGGAGACTTATTTCCTGGTTTTAATTTTGCTTTTTAATAATATACCTGCTCTGGGAGAAAAGTGGGACATTATAGGAATAAATAGCATCATTGTGAATTCTTAAAAAAAACCCTTTGGAAGAGGAGAGTTGGATGCCTGTTATGTAACTTACCAGCCATATACAACTTTATCTCTGGCTTTATTAAAGACAATTCTCCTTCCTACCCCTTTAGTCCCAAAGGATCCCAACCCACAGTGGAGACGTGTAGCATGGAGCCACGACTGCACTTTGCTTGCCTACAGCGAAAGCACAGGAACTGTGAGAGTCTTTGACTTGGTCGGCAGTGAACTCTTGGTCATTTCTCCGGTACTTACTTTTTGCATCAAGATTTTATGTGTTCCATTTTCATGCATATAGAAGCTTCTTGTCTGCCATTTTTAAACATTTGGTACTTTTATTTAGAGTTTTCCTTGTCAACACTTTATTGCTCATTTTATTGAATACTTATTCAATGAGTTTATTGGTCCATTTGCATTCATTGTCTGCATGATGGTTAATCAAAGCATATTAATTCTACTTATGCCAATAAAGCCACTAATGCTTTGCCGTGAAATTGCTGCTCTTCTTCAAAACTAGCTGCTACACACAATAATAATAATTGAGTACCTGGACTAGTATGTTTGCATTACAACAAAGATTTGTTTTCCTCTGGTCAAAAGTCTTGTCACTTAATCAGTATATTTTATTGAATCATAAATACGCTAAGAAGGCTTTCTAATAGACTGTTTATCACACAGTTGTCCCTTTTTTAAAGTTCAGAGGGGACAATTTCTAAAAGGACCTCTGTAGGTTTTGGAAAGACATTCTTAGTTTGTTCGAAGTCATATCATTATTACATCATTGAACAAATACCTGTACAGTGATAGAATTCAAAGATATTCAGTGAGCCATAGCTGCTTTATCTAAAAATTATAGTTTTGTCTTCACCTGCTCCTCAGCCCACCTTCCCAAGCTGTGTATCAAGCATCCTAGACTGGTTTCTCAGACTATTACCTTCAAGAGGCCTGTCAGACTCCTTTCCTCTTTTAGAGAGTTTGTAGGAACATGTTCCTAATCATTTCCTTCTACATTGGCTCCTGAGTAGTCCCATTATGAGGGACATGATGATGGATATAGAACAGAGAAACTTTCTAGTAGAAGTGTCTTCAAATGTGAGGACTTTATTCTTTTCTTGACTAGGTCTATATAATAATAATATAATAATAACCACAATAACAACAACCTTGTATCCCACCATGATCTCTCCAAAGGGACTTGGAGCAGTTTACACATGGCACATGGTGCCTAAAACAGAACATAAAATGAAAACAACTGAAAAATACAATTAAATTAAACATATAAGCATGAAACAACAACTAACACTCTAATAATAACAGTGCTCATTACCAATGGGGCAAGTGATCGAACTGGGAGTGGGAGAAATGCAGTGCTGTAACTGTAGGATGAGGGCATGGGATAAAGTGCAAGGCTGCACAACAATTGTGCAGATTAACAAGGGACTAGGTATTTTCAAAAGCTTGTTTAAACAGCCAGATCTTCAGGTCCCTATGGAAGGAGGAGAACCTTCACCTCAAACAGCTATCAGGGTTTCTAGTATTGAACCAGATGACACTACTTCTCTATATCTGAACAGTTCCCTCAGTTTAAATCATCTTCAAAACTTATAATCTTTTAATATGGTTTCTTTGAATTAGTTAAGGTGGAATGGGATTCTCCTGTGATGTGTAGAAAAGGAGTAAATGCCACTCAGAACTTTTATTCTGTAGAACCTGTGGCAATGGAAATGTTGAAGGTGTCCCAGATGGACACTCCTGCCATTGCCTTTTTGGGAGGGGCATCGCCTCCAAGGAGACGGATGCCTCTCTTAAAGGAGCCAGATTAGAAACAAATTGATACAGTTCTAAGGAGGGCCACAAACCACTGTTTTACCTTTTTGCATCTGTTCCACCTCTTCCATAGTCTCTTCTGCCTTTATGATCTGGGCTGGGAATTTAATGTCAGCTCAAAAACCAGACACTCAGTATCTTCATTAGGGTCTATTGAAAGTTTGTATGTTAGTTCAAGAGAAGTGGGAACTTTCTTACCATCCTAGACTTTATCAGGTATGTCAGCAGGTACATCATGTTTAGGAGGTTGAGAATGGCGCCTCCAAACAATTTGGGAAGCCTTCCACTAGGGAGACTGACATCTATGGATTAACATACAGTAAAGTCTCGCTTATCCAACCTTTGCTCATCCAACATTCTGTACTGACCAATGCAGTCTGCCTCCTGCCTGGATCCACTGCTCTTTCAATACATTGTGATGTTTGGGTGCTAAATTCGTAAATATAATAATTACTGCATTTACGTAATTACGTTACCGTGTATTGAACTCCTTTTTCTGTTGATTTGTTGTAAAACATGATGTTTTGGTTCTTAATTTGTAAAATCATACCATAATTTGACGTTTAACAGGCTTTTCCTTAATCCCTCCTTATTATACAACACTTTCGCTTATCCAACGTTCTGCCGGCCCATTTATGTTGGATAAGCGAGACTCTACTGTATGTCTGTTTTCAAGTCCTTGTTGATACATCTTATTGTCCAGATTGTAATGTTTGATATTTGTTAACCTGTTCAAAAACATGTTTGGAGGAATTTCTATCCCCTTTTAAGGTTGGTCTTGATTTTTAATTTTTGTATAGGGTACTACCTTTCCAGGAGATTTGACCTATGCTATTGCAGGACTGATCTTTTTGGAATACAAAGCAAGCGCTCAATGGTCAGCTGAACTGTTAGTCATCAACTATCGTGGTGAACTAAAAAGCTACCTTGTGAGGTAAATATACTGTAATATAGTGTCCTTAAAAATATTTCATTGGAAATCCTGCTTTGGTACAATAAGTTCTGCATTCTTTCTTGTGTTTGTCTAGTGTTGGAACAAATCAGAGCTTTCAAGAGAGCCACAGTTTCAGCTTCAGCAGCCATTATATACATGGAATCACCGCAGTAATTTATCATCCAACACACAGGTAATTCTGTTTATTTTTAAAATCATTATTAAGTAGCAACTTGTCATATGCAGTTTAGTAGCATTTAGTAATGAGTGTGGTGATAGTATCTCTTAAAAATATGAAAAGATGAGCTATATTTCTTCCCATAGGTGCAGAATGAGATGCATAAATTGCTTGTATAAATCACTGAAAGTGAAATAAATGGGTTGCAGCATTGCTAACAGTTGGGTCCCATGGGTCCGTCCGTGTCTCTGTCATGTTTATGATCATCCAAAAATATTCGTATTTATTTCCTGTCTAAGTTAAAACTATGTTGCCATGATGCATGCAGTATTTCATATTGCTTTCTGAATTCTCATCCTATTGCAATGTTCTTGAAGCATTGAAGAACTAAACAGAAAAGCAGTGTGTGTGTGTGTGTGTGTGTTGATCTTTAAAGCGTTTGCAAAAACAGTGATGAAATTAATATTCTTTAATGTGTTTCTGTTTGGTTTGCAACAGATTTGTTTCTAAATGAGCTTACTTGTGGTTTTGGGGGTTTTGCCTATTGCTCAAATAGTACTGCTAAATACTGTTAACCAGAGCTTTCAGTTCTCTTAAGATAATGGATGAGAAAGACAGGATAATAGTTTTGAAGCTCTACTACATAGAGGAATATTTTGCATTCTGATGGAAATATTGCTCACATGTCTAATTCTTTCTTAATAAGGCTGTCCTTCCCCATATTGGTGTTTATGGCTGATAGCAGATGTATAGTGCAAGCCATTTTCTTAGAGAATATGAATTTTCCCCTTCAGAATGGATATTGTTGAATTACTCTGTGCCAAAGAAAGGGAACTGCAGTAATCTTTATAGTCTCCACAAAGAGCATCTGCTTTTATACTGAAATAAAACAAGGAAGATTGATAAATTGTGCTTCTGTAAATGAATGATGCTTGTTTGCTTATAGCATTCTGTGTTTTTTCTATCTGAGAAGGGGATTGTGGAATTGGCTGTCTCTATATTGTAGAATGAATACAGTTTGACACCACTTTAAACTCTCAAAGGGATACACATTAATTGGTCCTTGCATTGAGGATAATATTTAAAGTTCTCCCATTTGACTTAGTAAATCAAAGTTATAATGGCAAAATCTCCTCCTCATCCTACCACTGGAATCATTTATCAATCCCCATACAATGCTATTTAGTAAATCCCTTATATTCTTTCTCTAATGTAAACAGCCCTTATATTTTATTCATATGGCAAAAAAGAGATGTTAGACTTGCCTATTATCCTGGACAGTGAATGACTGCTTTCACTAACAGTGACTCCAACTGTGATTGCAAACTTTGATTTTCAATACAGGGATCTTACAGATGTCATGGCCTTCTGTCAACACACCTGCCAAACTGAAGAATATTTTATGCATTATAACTAAAGGATTTAAGGTGTGCTGAAGTTGCTATGTGTCAAAATTGTGGTATAATATTTTTTCAAAAGTTTATGTTGAAAAAAAATGGTAGTCATCATTCTCCATTCATTTTCAAGTGTAGAGATTTGCTAAAAAAATGGGGCCACCAATAGATGAAGATGGGGATCAAGATTTCATGGAGACATAATTGGAGGCAATAGGAAAGATATGGGGACTCACATTTGAAGTTTGGATCTAAGGAATCAATAATTTGTTCTTTAGAGGAAGGATTGGAAAACCTTGAGTATAATGAAATGGCAGTACAGGCGGTCCCCAAGTTACAAACTTATATGTGATTTCTATTTACAAATGGGTGAGACAATGGGAAGGGAGAGGAAATCTACTCCTATAATGAGTTTCCCTCCTGTCAAAGTTATTGTGGGAAAAGGTGTCTCCGCTGAAGCTTTATTACCAGTCCTTGTTTCCACGGCAAGCCCCAAATGTTCAAAATCCAATTATTGCAGGGACAGAGAGTTGAAATTGTCTTGTTGGGTAATCTGAGCTGTTAGGCTCAAAAATAACTCTCAGTTGGGGTGATGCCACCAAAAATATACCAGAGTACCAGTAGTAAACCTCATAACTAGCAGAAACCTTCGTGCGGTGAGCTGGGATAGGCTTCTATTCCTTAGGATGGTGTAGGATTGCAGTCAGAACTTTAGGTTCAAAAATACTTATTTTAGTAAAAGAAATACATTCTTGATAGAAAAGGTCTTGGATCTAACTAGCTTACTAAATCTCATCTTCTAAAGGAGGTAAGAGATAAAAACTCAATTCAGCTACATTTTGCCTAGAGAGAGGCAAAGTGTGCATCCTTATAGGAAGAAAGAAAAGCAGAACACCGAAAATGGTGGAGACCACATGGTCAACCCATGACAATTTAAACTCAAGAGGAAGTTCCCTCACAGAATTCCATTACTACGTCATCAAAGGGGGATGAGACAGTGGTTAGAAGGAAGAGCAAAGACAAAGCCCTTTAGGGAAAACATGCATAGGAATGTGGGGGAAGGAATCCCTCAGCTTAGCCTTGTGTCTGACCTAGCTACTTACTGAGGACTGGAAACTTGATGACACAAGATATTTATGCAGGGATGCACAGGGTGCACAGACAAATGTTGCAAGAGTGTTGACCCTAGTCCATGCTATCTAAAAGTTTTTCAAAAAGTACCTATGAAAATTCAACAAAAGAAAGAACCTACAGAAGCTACCTGGGAACTGCGTGTACTTGGTGTGACTGGAGGAGCATAACCCTTTCTCGGTTCACTGCCTTAAGTTACAATACCTGAAACCATTTAGAAATTGCTTTTGTTACTTCGTTTTAAAACTTTAGACCAGGTCTCCATAACATATGGCCTGTGAGCTGGATGCAGCCTGCAAAGGGCTTCCATGCAGACTACAGAAGTGACTGGTCATCCTCTTCCCCAGGCTTGTGTAGTTGTTGACCAGACAAGTCGCACTCTCTCAGCCTCAGAGGAAGACAAAAGCAAATCCCCTTTGAATAAAACTTGACACAAAACTCAGTGATAGGGATGCCTTAGGGTTACCATAAGTCTAAACCACTTGGAGGCAAACCACAACAACAATCCTAATTAGTCATTAATTACACCTTACCTGAAAAGTGAGATGCTAAAAATCTATTTCCCTGCCCCAAGAGACTTAGCCTATTTAATTTTGCCCCCTCACTACGCCCAAGTTGTGCAGACCTGCTCTAGACCCTTTAAAGGTCATCGACATATTTTTAAGAAAAGCACTTAAAAAAAACACAAATGTGCCCCAGTCTATAATGCATTTTGTGGTATTATGTACTTTGCAAGTAACACTTTTGTGCACGCGGCACTTGATGAGAAAGTAATGTGGGTCGTCAAAATGACAACCTTTTCTTAATAAAGCAATGTCTGCTGGCAAATCTGTTGTGGGTCATACTTGACATGCAAATGATTAAAAAATTGAGCATTTAAACACTTGTAGACAAATGATTGAGGGAGGACAATTTAATGGAAATAAGTTGTTCCTTGACTCGAACAGATTGTTTTGTCTCTGACCAAAGACTGGAAAATTTGTTTTGGAAAAGGAAAGGGTTTTCCTTGATAGATATTAGTAAATTAAGATTATGGAGGCTGATCTAGATGTAATAGCTAAGCATGATGCATGATTTGACACTGCAGGAATGAGCCAGGAGGAATCCGTTCTCTTCCTCTTGCACATTATTTGTAATTTAATCCTCATCCTTGGGGGTTTTTGTTTTGCTTGTTAAAGCAAAACTATCATTTGATTTGAATGATCAGATTTTGCTTGTGATTTTCTGTGAATTCAATCTGCAGTTCCAGAGAATTGGGTCTTTCACATCTGCTGAGTCTAGAACAAAATAATGAATTCAGTTGATCTCTGGAGCTTCTCAGTTTCTGTAAGAAGTTGGTAGGCATGTGCATCAACATAAAATAACAGCTTTTTACACATTTGGCTTCCAACTATTTCTCCATGCTAGCATAGGACCAGCTTTCTCTGTCTCTTTTCTACATATTATCTGAGTGGAGGTCAAAGGGAGGGCTAGACATGGAAGGACAGTCCATTTTAGGTGGTGGTGGTGGTGGTGGGGGGGGGGGGGTTGAAAGAGTAAAACCATATTCCCGTTTTCCTGTGTTATGCCCCACCACACATATTGCCGTTGTCAAAACAACAGTCATTTATGACATGGGAAAGGAGGTGGAATAGCTAGCGAATACGGGGAAAGTTGTTTTTCTCCTTCAACTCTCCCTCCCCCAGTAAAATGGACTATCCTTCTCTGTCTAAGCCCCTTTTGGAGTCTGCCCAGAACAGTACCATGCCTTCGTTTCTGTAGATAGTACCATATACTCGAAGATAAGCCAAGTTTTTCAGACCATTTTTGAGCTGAAAGAGCTTCCCTAGGCTTATAATGGGGTCAAGCCAGGCAGCAGAGCCTGGAGGCCATTATTCGCAGTATATGATATATTTCTCTCTCCTCTTCACCTCCCTTGACAGTGTGTTTTCCTTTCCAGTCAAAAGGAAGGGATGGAGGTTAATGAGATATATTTCATGTCCCCCTTGTTTGTATGGTTCTCTTTCAAACCCACCCAATTTCCTGGCTTTTGTGCGTGTGTATCTGAATGTATTAACTTTATATGTGCATTTTTGTTCCCTTGGAAGTTTTCCCCTCATATGTTTGCAGGTCTTTGCAAATTTAGAGATTTCCATGTACCTGTAAATCTGGATCTATATGTATGCATTATTTTTATATAAACATTCCTGTCACATATTTGCAAGTCTCTGCAAATACTATATAGATACAGATATTGATAAATATATAGAGGTACCTATCTCTCTCTCTCTCTCTGTATTTATATGTGTATATATAAAAAATAATAATATAAATACATTTCCCCTCACATGTTTGCAAGTCTTTGCAAATCCTATATAGATGTAATCATCTCTATATAGAGAGATGTCTAGATGGATAGATATGAATAAAGATACATAGAGCTTGCAAATATATAGAGAGAGGATTTGCAAACGTTTCAGGGGAAAATGCATATATGAAATTAGTATATATAATTATAGATCTATATCTAGCTCTGCATTGTTTATATAGGCATTGAATGTTTGCCTGTTACTATGTTGGAAGCCGGCCTGACTCCCCATGGGGAGATAGGGTGGGATACAAATGAAGTTCTATTATTATTATTATTATTATTATTATTATTATTATTATTATTATATTGATGATACCATATTGTTTTGTTGATCCTGTTTTTCAACTTACAGAGCTAGTTTACTATTTTTCTTTGAAATACAGTAAAATTCAAAAACATTTAACCTACTGATGCCTCACTTAATGTAATTTTATTGGTATCTATTTTTATTTTAAAATTTACCAGTACCTCCTGCATTTCTCACCCTCAGCTTATACTCGAGTCAATATATTTTCCAAGTTTTTTTAATAGTAAAATTAGGTGCCTCGGCTCATATTCAGGTCGGCTTATACTCAAGTATATACGGTATTTCATTCAACACTCCCAGCATTATGCTGATGTGACAAACATCTATTTAAAATGTCTATCCTATAGCTATTATTATTTTATATTTTCATTGGAATAAAACTTCTGTTAAAACTCTCTTTATTGCAGCAGTTAAGCTGTACATGTTTTATTTGTTTTCTTTATATTCCCGAACTTATGCCTTTTGTTGCCTTGGCACAAGCTGCACAAATGAGCTGTGGTGATTCTTAACTTTATGTGCTCTCTCCTGATTTTCTACATTTTTTTACTCATGAATGAGAAGCTTCTTATCTTCCTCCCTCACACATGAAAGAAAGATGAAAGGGGAAAAAGATCAGGTGTACAGTGTGCCTCGGTTTGTTTTCTTCAATAGCAAAAAGTGGATCTCATCACAATGAACCTGGGTTTATTGTTGCATCTGAACTGAGATAGGAAGATATTGTGTGCTGTGTCCTTCAAATATAATTGTATGGATCTGCCAGAATAATAAGCAGATTTCTTTGTCATTTCCCTTGCGGTGTTTAGTATTGTCAACTTTGCAGTTCTGCATAGTATTTGGATGAAAAAATGTTAATGCATGTTTTTGAAAGAAATACTCCTATGAGTTTCAATGTTTGCCTACGTTGGTGAAAGGTACACAGCTGTTCCTTCTAAAATAACTATTCTGGAGTGGGAATTGTGCAGCCTGCCAGGTGTTGGTAATGGATTTATTCTTGAAGACCCAAAGCAGGAATAGAACAACCCACATTTTCTCCCCTGGTCTGGTCAAGGAGATGGCGAAAAGATCCAGGAGAGATTCTGTACTAACATATCCTGTAGCCATCAGTAGGGCCCCAAGCAACTTAAGATTTCTTGATCTGAGAGTCCAGCTCTGAGGGTCTGTGCCTTGGAGTCCAGCACCACAGTTCAAAAGTGTCTATCTTCCTTTGCTCAGCCCTTTTTAGGATCCAGCTCTCACATCCATAGGTTGCTATGAGGAATACCATTGCTTTAACTATGTGGATCTTTGTTGCCAGTGTGATTGCCTCTACTCTTCACTATTTTATCGAGAAATGGTCATTGCACTCCTGATTTCCTGGCTGCAGTCTGCATCTGCAGTAATCTTTGCACCTAGAAATACGAAGTCTATCACTGTCTCCACATTTTCTCCCTCTATTTGCCAGTTTATAAAATTGCTAGTTATTAGAATTATAGTTAGCAAAATTGATACTTTACCATAATAAAATATGATGCACAAACCTGGCCCAGCTCAGATCCATACATTTATTCATTTATTTTTTCATTTATTTGCTATTTACCTCATTTTTATATTGCCTTTCTCCTGATATAGGAACTCCAGGTGTCCAACAATTTTTTTTCATGTCAGGAGCAACTTGAGAAACTATAAGCCGCATCTGATGTGAAAGAAAAGGTCGTCTACAAGGACGTTGCCCAGGGGATGCCTGGATGTTTGATGTTTTACCATCCTTGTGGGAGGCTTCTCTCATGTCCCCATATGGGGAACTGGAGCTGACAGAGGGAGGTCAACTTGCTCTCCCCGGATTCAAACCGCTGACCTATTGGTCAGCAGTACTGTCGGCACAAGAGTTGAACCCATTGCGAAAATGATGCATGTAAACTCTGCAAATATATACAAATATAAACATAAAACACAATTAAATAGTGTATCATATTATAACCATTACCTTAAATTATTAAAACTTTATCTCCACCTTAAAATGCCAAGCACACCACCTTTAAAATCCCAACTGTCATCGGTGTATAAACACTTGATGGCAGAGAAATGTTTTTTACTTGCTGACAAAAGGCAAACAGGGACAGGGCCATCCTGGCCTCTGTATTTCAGTTGAATAAGCTGAGATATGCCTGTAACTTGTGCCTCTATCTTCAGGCCATCTGTTTCTAAATTAACTGAGGAAATCTCCAATTAACCGCAAATTCATTTTACATAAGACTGATCAGAAATGGTTTCTGGGATCAGAACAAGCTGAGATTGGAGTTGCTGTCAAATTCCACCTTTTGTGGAAATGCAAGACTTGGCACATGTTTCAATTTATTAAGCTTCTATTATATTATATTAGTTGCAGACCATACATGCAGTGTACATTTTATTTATATTGTGTTTATTATTTTGAGTAGTTCAATGAAAACCTATTGGGGACTCTGTGAAAGGCACACATTTTCAGCACCGGAAAACCCAGTGATGGGTTAACTTCAGGGTTGCCATAAGTCAGAAAGCAACTTGAAGGCATACAGCAACAACAAAAGAAAAAAAGAACAATTTCAGTAACCTTTCTAGTGTACATTTTATTGCCTTCTGCACACAAACAACTACCCTGAAATATTTGCACTGCTTTGTACTATTTTTCCTTCCCATTATATAAAATTTGTTCTTGTACTCTAAACACATTTAGCTCAAAATATCTGGATTGTTGATTGCTGTAGGCTACCTCTCAGATTCTTTTTATTATTGAATCCCTTGACTTACACATGTTAATAATGTATAAGTGTGTCTAGACGTCTTCTATGGCTTTTGGTGAAGCTTTGAGGTTCTCTTTATGCCTCTGTCTCTCATCATCTTTATATAGTTTCATCACCTGTGCCCTGCATTTTGTTTGTTCTGTGAAGAGTTTTTCAGAATTTAAGTGCGGGCTGCCACGATACGCTTGTCTTCTTTAGTTTGCTGAAAATGGTTTTTGTCTAACTTGATATGGCACTTTATTCTTGCCGCCATGCAGTTTGATCTATCCGGAGAGGAGATGTTTACATTATAAATGAGGTTGGAGTATATACCAGCGTTCTGAGCTGAAATGTTTTGGACCTTTCCCCAAACTTCCTCTACCCACCTGAGCTCCCCAGCCTATTGGCAGACATCTCTGTGGCAGGCAAACAGCTATATGGCAGCTATGTGACAACTGTTATTTTGAGAAACCAAAGCACGACTGCAATTAGAAGAGATAGGAAACTAGCATCTAAGGCTTCATTCTGAAGCCACAAAGCCTGGGGGGGGGGGGGGGGGGTGGGGGGGATGATGAAGATGCTATAATTTCTTTGCTTGAGGAAATGTCTCCTCAGCCAATATGACTTTTGCCACATTGGCTGAGCCACTTCTATCATAATACCTCGAAGCACAGGGATGGAGGATACATGTTGTTCGGGTGTTGTCGGTAATTTTGCATCATTCCAAATCATTAGCTAAGGATTAGCAAGGACTGATGCAAAATCAAGCTTAATAACATCTGAATAACATCTGAATGTCACATATAGACAACACAATCAAATCAAATGTTGCTTGGCACCCCTTTAACTGCTGTGGCTCAATGCTATGGAACTCTGGGATTTGCAGTTGTTGAGGCACCAGCACTCTTTGGCAAAGAAGGCAAAAGACCTTGTAAAACCACAACTCCCAAGATTCTATAGCATTGAGTCATGTCAATTAAAGTAATGTCAAACTACTTTAATTCTATGTAGATACACCCACAAACCCAGCCGTAGCTCTGTGCTCTGTGCTATAGAACCAAGTGTTTATTTATTTATTTTATTTATTAATGCACTTGTATACCGCTAATATCTCAGCCTAAATCGGCGACTCATTGCGGTTTACAACATTTAAAAAACAATATTCAGTTAAAAGCATAAAACACATATACAGTACAAATTATTGGGCCAAATTATTGTTTGACGAGTAGCACAGGGCTTGGAATAAAAAATAACGTTCTGTGTTAGTTGTTTATGTTGTTTACATTGCCCAGTTCCAGCAGAATTTCAGATATATAAGTATAGATAGTTTAAACTATATGAAAAACAGTGGAAAACATATTTCTTGAGTGTATTTATTTCTATATGCATCTCCCTCTATGAACCATCCCAGGCGCTAAGATCTTTGGAGGGGGAGTACTCTCGGCCCCACCTTCTTCACAGGTGTGGCTGATGGGGACGAAAGATGGGGCCTTCTCAGTGGTGGCCCTGCGGCTGTGGAACTCTCCTCCACACTCCTATACTTTAGAAAACAAGTTAAAACCTAGCTATGGAACCAAGTGTTTGAAGAGTAGCACAGGGCTATTTACAGCTATGAAGTGAATGGCAATGTGATTGAGATGGCTTCTGGATTATGATTTTTAGTCTTTGTGTAATCTTTTAACAGCTTATTTATGTACTTACATGTTAGTGTTTTATGATTTTCATGAATCAACACACAATGTATATTGTATTTTCTTTCTCCTATGTTAATGTAGCATTGAATTACTGCCAATTTGGAAGCCGTTCTGAGTCTCCTTCGGGGTTGAGATAGAGCGGGCTAAAAATACAGCAAATATATAAATGTGTGTCAGGGAATCCTGAGCAGGACTTACTATGTGTAGAATTTGGACACGGTTCTTTCATGCAGAAGACAGCATTATCAGTTTCAAGGAGAATCATTTTCTGTACGGAATATTATATTGGAGAAAATACATCTAAGCAGAAAATGCGTCTTCCTGTGCAGAAAATTTTAATTTCTGTACAAAAGCCAACAATTTTGGATTTTGTGCAAAATAAGTTCTGCACTGTGAGTAATTTCAAAAACTGTTCAGTTTTCAAAGATTTTTTTTTGCTATGGTAGTACAATTTCTAAAATTAGGTGTTTCCTTTAAAACCAAATTAGTAAAGAATACTATCCCAGTCAGATGCTAAACAATTGTTATTTGCATTGCTTGAGTCCCTTTCAATTTTCATTTTAATGTATTTTGTTCTATACTTCTCTTTTGGGGATTTTTTTTTTTTTGCAGAAGGGTATGTTATTGATGAAAAGCAACAAATATTTTTGGCACTTGAAAGGCTACATAATATGTTAGTCATTAAAAGGCCATAAGGCTCTTTGCTATATTCTAGATGAAATTAAAATATGGTCCAAGGATCCTTTAAAAAAGCCCTATTTCCCTCATTGTGTCCTCCCACATCTCACTACCCTATCTCACAATTTGTGAACTGAAGGAAAGTGTTTGATGGCCATGAGACTTTGGTATGGCATTACATGGAGTATCTCTGCCAATTCTATTACAATTCAGAGTACATTGACATTGACTGTTGGATTTTCTCCTGTTACTGGCATGATCACACTTCACCATTAATGGCTTGCTGAAATTATTATTTGAAAACACAGAAGCAATTTACTGCAGTTCCACAAAGAATTGGCAAGGATAATTCATAAACAGAGTAAGACTATTGTTTGAAAAAGAGTGACTGCTCCTTCCAAAGTTTCACACTGAAAAGCTTTATTAAAATAGTGGTCCTCTACTGAAGGAATAGTTAGTGATCTGCTAGAAATGTGGGAAGCTGTGTTTTCATCTCCCTCCATCTGGAATCTCCTTTGATGCTTTCCTTATTGTTCTGTCCTTCAAACTTACTAGGAGAGATTTTCAGGGTGGAAGGCACAGGGTCACATAGAATGAGATGAAAATTGCTCCCTTTCTACTGACAGGGTTATCTCATTCTTAGAAATTATGTCTTGGGATATCTGTATTGTTTTTTCTAATACTGATTTAGAGACTGTTTTTTTTTTTTTGAAACCTAATACCAGTATCCTACTATACTAGGGACTGTGGTGACGCAGTGGGTTAAGCCACTAAAGTGCAGAACTTGCTGACCAGAAGGTTGGCGGTTTGAATCCGTGGGTGAGCTCCCACTGCTAGCCCCAGTTCAAAAACATGCAAATGTGAGTAGATCTATAGGTACTGCCTCGGCTGGAAGGTAACAGTGCTCCATGCAGTCATGCTGGCCACATGACCTAGGAGGCGTCTACGGACAATGACAGCTCTTTGGCTTAGAAATGGAGATGAGCACCACCTGCAAAAGTGGGACTCAACTAGGCTTAATGTCAACGGGAAACATTTACCTTACTATTTTTGTGAACCCACTTAAGTGGCTGAGGAGGAAAAGGAAAGGGCCTGAGGCTGTTAGGAATTGTGGGAGTTGAAGTCCAAAACACCTGGAGGACCGAAGTTTGCTCATGCCTGCTCTATAGCTTTGTATATGTTGAGATATGAATGAGAATGAGTGTAGGATATTGCCTAGTATGTTATGCTCTCATCTCCCTCGCCATCATAGTATAATAAGGAATATGTAATCCTTAATTTTGGAAATTCTAAGTCAAGGGACCATGAGATGCAAGTCAATATAAAGAAATTCGAAATAGAAGCTCAATTAGATGCTGTGCTGTAGTTGCTCAGAAATTAAATTATTACACACATACACTGAAGAAATGACACCTCTGTTTTTCCCTGATTGCTTTCTCTTCTAATTCTGATTGCTTTCTCTAACATCTCTGATTTGAGATGGGTTTTCTTCTTCTTTACTATTATCCTTATCTTACAGTTCTTGTGAACCAGCTGTGGCTCTGTATTATGGATGAAATCTGAATGAGTGTGAGAATAGGATATTACCTGGAATGTAATGCTTTCCTGATTTCCCCCTCCCTGTCATGATAGATGCAATCTTTACTTTTGGTACATGTAGTGGATCTTGAACTGTGCATCTTGGCAAATCCAAAAACAATTTCAAGGTACCCATATATAACAGTATTGTCCTTTAAGTCTTCTTTAATTAGCACAAATTAATTCATCATTTGGTTTCATGAATTATGGGTGGATTTCTTCACAATTGATCTTCTGGAATGTTTTAAAGAAATATAAATATTTCTCCTCTCCCAAAAAAGCAAACCTCTTCACCAAATACTTTAATTTAGGGATGCAAAATATCCCTGCATCTTCATCAATGACTGTGGTAGCTGGACTTTATACATTTTCTGTATAAATCCCAAGAGTTTGTGAGGGTGAGAATTTTGCTCATTCCTTTGTGTCTACCATTTTGCATTTGAAATATTTCAGTAATTCGGAAGAAAAGTAATCTTCAAATCCAAATAATGTCTAAATGTTTTTGTATAGATTTTATGTTACATGGTAATACTGAAAGTCAGTGAGATTTGTTGTTTTTGCTTTAATGGCCGGAATCACTGGGTTCCTGTGAGTTTTCCGCACTGTATGGCTATATTCCTGCCTGGGGGAATCCTTTAAAATTTCTAAAATCAAGAGAGCAAATAAAGAACAACACTTATAACATAGGGGAGATCCAGACAAAAAGCTATCAGGGCCAGCTAATACCGCCCAACAAAGGATTCCCCCAGGCAGGAAGCAGCTAGGCTTGAAACCTGCAAAGCTATTCATTGCTAATCATCAGTTGAAACATTCATACCTAGCTCCAACAGATAGGAGTTCTGGACATTCCACAGATATATAAACCTCATTTGCCTAGTTTTCAGCAGACCTCACAATCTCTGAGGATGCCTGCCTTAAATGTGGGTGAAACGTCAGGAGAGAATACTTCTGGAACATGGCCGTACAGCCTGGAAAACTCACAACAACTCACTGAGATTTGGTTCTATGTAAGTGTCCATAGGATTGCAGCCTTATATCTCATTGATGTCATAGACAGCCCAGTAACCAGAGCACTCTGAAAAGATGATTTTTTTCAAGTGAATTTGGTTTGATTTTATATTGGCTTCCATTGTGGTGACTAGAGCTACTAAAGCAAAACATGATCCTCTTGAGTTTGTGGGATTCAAAAGAAGAGGCTTGTTGGTTCAATTTGTTCTTTAATCATTTTAGCAAAATACACGAACCGTTCCTATATATATCTTAACCACTAGATGGTGATATGTTTCCAACTGAAAAAAACAAATCTCGATGAATAATACAGTCTTTTATTTCGTGGTTGTCTTTGGGTAAAATAATACCATACCTTCTTACCACGTATCCTTTTAAATTAAAGATGAATTCTGTGAAAACTAACAAACTTCATAATACGTGTTTACTTTGAAAAGTAGTCTGCTAGGATTGCAACCTTTGATACTTTAAAAATAAAATAAGAATAGTAATAATATCTTCCCTCTGCCCAGAATTACAGTTTGAAATTGGAAATATGAAATTGGGAAGCTCAAATGACACAAATGCTGTGATATAAATAATTCAGTAGTTGTCAAATTACCACTGATAGGGAAAAATATTACAAAGTGGATTTTGAGAATTGAAGACTAAATTGTGTGTTAACTTTTTGGGACAGGCTTTTGATTATAGGCGGATGTGAAACCGATGGTGATGGAGCCGGACTTTCTAAAGCAAGCAGTTGTGGTTTGTCAGCGTGGAGGGTTCTTTCGGGATCACCCTATTACAAGCAGGTTACAAGTTATGAAGATGATATTGGGACCGTAAGTAACATTTGAATGTGTATAGATAGTTTATAGGATAATGTCAGTGAAACGATCTGGGCTTTTAAAATGAAAAACCTGTGTTTTAGAGTTGATATTTATTTTCTTTGCCCAATGAATTGTATCCGCTGTGTCCCGCATGTTTGTGTCATTATTTCACAAAATCTGAAAAAAAAAGTTTCTGGTTCGACTCTATGAGATATTATTGGAAAACTATAGAAAAATGTGCAGAAGTTTAATATAATTTTTCCACGTTTTTATGATAGAACCAATTAAGAAATGACATTTATAACCTAGGAACAAAAGTCATGTTACATACAGTTACATGTCCCCAGATTTGATCAAACAGGTTGTGATTGCCAACATATCCTTCCTGTCCATCTGGCATGACTTCAGTACTTCTGTTGTTGATGCTTATATGGATAGATCTTCCAGATGTCACAGACACAAAGTTGTGCAGCATATCTCATGACCAGTTGGAAGACATTCACTCTGTGTCAGTGTTAAATGAAGAGTCCATCTTTACAAACAGAGAAAGAGTGTTGTGACATGTGATAAATATTGATGCTACTCTACCCACAGTTTTGGGATACTTTTTGAACATTTTTGTTTCACCTGAAAAGGTATATTGGAATAATTCCTCCACATTTTAGCAGTTTTGATTATTCATAGATTTGATTAAAATGTTCTCTTTAGAAATCTCTAGGGCAGTGGTTCTCAACCTGTAGATCCCCTTGTGTTTTGGCCTACAACTCTCAGAAATCCCATCCAGTTTGCCAGCTGTTAGGATTTCTAGGAGTTGAAGGCCAAAACATCTGGGGACCCACAGGTTGAGAACCACTGCTCTAAAGCCTTGTATGCGACATGGTCAACTTTCAGTGTTCGGTAAGTTTACCATAGGCATGACAGAACGGAAAGATTTTGATTTGTCTTTATGGCAATCACCCAAACATAAACTGGAAGAGTTGCACCTAGTAGAGGAGAAATACTTCATATGTCAAGACATAAAAATTCCTGTTGACATAGTTGATTACCTCTCAATTTTTCCCCAAAGCACTTACCTTTTTTCTTAGCTCAGATGGAATAGATTAATGAAAATGATCAATATGGGGTTTTAGTTGTTATATGATGCCAGAAAGTATTAAGAAGGACTTATACAAGGTGTTCCCCAAAAACTTATACATCTTATAATAGCTAGTTGTAGCTTAAGGGATTATGTGAAGGCTAAGCAAATCCATTTATATTGCAAAATAAATGTTATAATGTTTATTTAATCAAAGTTACAAATTTCATCTTAAGTTATAATATTGTATAAGGTGTTCAAATTGTCATCCTTGCATTGTGAAAAGTTTCTTTTGTAGTTTCACGACACTTCCTTACTTTTGTAATCTTTAATCCTGTTATGGATGTATACAGTTGTCCATCGACATTTGTGGTTTTGACTTGGATGTGATTGTTCAGTGATTTGATTTAAAATATTCTCTCCAATAATTTGTAAGCCTTCCAGTATGCTTCTGTGGCTAACTTCTAGTCATGCTGGAGGAACTAGAGATTTGTAGATAAATCACTATGAATTTCTAGGTCCTCCAATCCATTACTACGACCAGCTTCCTATGAAAATTGACTAAAGAGATGTAGTTATATTGTAAGACCAAGACATTCCTAGAGAGGTATTCTCTTAGGTTGAAAAAAGCAATTTATCCACAATTTTTCACTTTCATGGGGGTCCTAACCAGTGAATGCAGAGTGACTGTACATGGAGATGGCAAAGATTTGCTCCCTCAAATTATAGGGTATTAAGGGTGTGTAAATTTTGGGGGGAAACACTGTACTTGCAGTTGGAGGACTCCTAGCACTAGTTTTTTTCCCTCGTGTCAGCAGCGACTTGGGAAACTGCAAGTCGCTTCTGATTGTAGAGAATTGGCTGTCTGCAAGAACGTTGCCCAGGGGACACCCGGATGTTTGATGTTTTTTCCTTCCTGTGTGAGGCTTCTCTCATGTCTCTGCGTGAGAAGCTGGAGCTGACAGATGGGAGCTCACCCCGCTCCATGGATTTGAACCACCAACCTTTTGGTCAGCAATCCTGCTGGCACAAGGGTCTAACCCATTGCACCCCCGGGGGCTCCCAAGCACTAGAGATAAGAAGGCATTGTGTATTTCTTCTTCCTTCTCCATAATGGATTTTCTGTATTAAGGAAGAAATGAGAAGAATCAGTGGGGGAGAAACTTAGGAAGAGTGGAAGACAATCATAACTGTCCCCTCTCAAAAGTGGCATATGACCAGTTGAAAGCTGCATCTAGAATTCTTCCATATATAACTTAGAAAAGTATCGACGTCTTGACACCTTTTCAAGAAAACAAAACTTTGCTGTTTTATTTGTCATCCCCATGGTTTGTTTTAGCTCCTTATCATGAAGAAAACATATTACAAGTGAATTTATGATATGGTTTTGTTTTCAACAGGCCAAGAGAAGTTCGTTGTTCAAGATTATGAATCTCAAATTTTACAGCAGGCAAGGAAGAGAAGAGGTAATCGAGGGAGCACGTATGTCATTAATGTATCTTGATTGAATCCTGACAAGTGTCAGGAGCAGTCTCTGCATAGAATATCTTATGGATTTCATCAGTATTGGACAGTTGGAATTGAAGTATCTCCGATCACAGTCATTTCTGTCTTGTCCGGATTCAGTTAGCCATTGCCCAGTTTACTTTCCAGCTGTCAGGCACCCAAAGTTGAATTCTGTCACCTGGCTCTAAAGTTTTCAATAATTGAGCTTGGCAACTTTTATATAATGTAATGGAGTTGGCAACATAGAACCACATGCTACTTCCAAAGTTGGCTGCCATGTTGATAATTATTTGCTTGCCGCAGCTTCTTCTTAATGGCCCAGCAGAAAGTAAATGAGCACATCCCATGACAAAAGCAATAGCTCCGAAGCAGAGTTACTCAGCCATCCACCCACACACGTTTTATATATATTTATAGGGATTTTTAACAATATTTTATCTATTCAGTTTTTGCAATTAAATGAAATGTCTTTTCATGGTGAAGACGGATTCTGATGAGATACATATTCCTACTGTATATTTTTCATTGATCATGGGATGCCCATGGATTTTGTCTTCATAAACAACTTTAACCTGCAAAATACTTAGGTCCAGACTATCCGAAAGATCAGCTACCATTTGAACCTGCCAGTGTCTTCATATCTGCCAGTGTCTTCAAGGCTTTCTTTGGATCACATCACCATTGTAGTCTTGCCTTGTGAGGACACAGGAGAGAGCCTTCTCAGTAGTTGCACCCAGTCTGTGGAATTCCCTTCTATAGGAAGCTAGGCTGCCTGTTCTTGGTTCTCCCTTTTGCTGGCAGGCAAACACTTTTCAATTCAGATAGGCATTTAATAATTATCTGGTGTAAGGAGTCATTTTTTATGGGGGTGGGTGTATTTTTTTAACTTTATAGCTATATAGTTAAATGATTTCCTTATTCATAATGCAGAAAAGTTGGATAAAATAAAGGTTTTTAGTCACCCAACCTTTTCCTATACTATCTTAGCTAATTACTGGTGGAACATGGCTTTCAAGAAGCCTTACTTGGGAACAGTATCTTTCTTTGTGGCCTATTTACTCTAGACAGTCTTAAAGTTGTCCATAAAACTTCTATGGGACAGTTGAGTGATCCTTACGCAGAGCTGATCAATTGGCTTCTTGTTTCCCCTTCATCCTCTGAGTGTGTTGGTTCCTTATAATTTATCGATCAATCGCAAAAATAACACACAATTTGTTCCTAGTTTATTTCTCTAGTTTTCTGTGGGAAAAGAAACCTGACACACTGTGAGGTTCAGATGTATTGAGGTCTGTGGCTTTTTGAGCTTTTCATAAAGAAGTATTGACTTGTTATTGTGTCTCTGAATGTGCCCTCTGTGAAGAGATATGTCTCCATTGCCAAATTTCCCTGAAATTCATGGAGAATTCAGAGGAGTAGTCCTTGACACTAATCATTTAGATGACCTTGAGGATCAGAAACTGGACCTCTGCAGATTATTACTTGATTGTAACTACATGTTACAATATTGCTGTAGGAATGCCTGCAGTCATAATACTCCTAGAAGAACTACCACCAACCGTGCACATTTTTGAGCTGTGGTAGAATTGGTTGTGTTACAGTAGGTTCCTTGGAATGTGCAATGCTATAATGAGATTGAAGTCCAGATCTCTATGCGTTCTTAACTTAAACTAGACCTCACAGAACATAGTGGGTCATTTATTTGAGTAGAAATGCATAGGATTGTCTGGTTAATCTTGGGAGCTGTTGGTATTACCAATATCTTTATTTACAGTCAGCGACCAATAGACCAATAATGCTATTAATCTTGTAAAATACGAAGAAGCATCTCAGGTGTTTATAACATGTGAAAGAATTGTAAAGGGAAACCAAGAAATAGGACAATGTGTTGACTGTGGAAGGAAATGTGACTTAGAACTGATCAAGTTAATACATTTTCTGATGTTTTAAAAATCACTAATTTAATTATTGATAGGATGGTGTCTTCAAGATGAGCCTTTCTCCCGATGGCACTCGTCTGGTAGCTATTCATTTCTCTGGAAAGTTGACCATCTGGGGAATTCCGTCTCTCAGGCAACAAGGAGAATGGGAACAAAGTGAACAGGTATGTGGCTAATAATAATGTCTAAATATCTTGAATGGCATCATCCTTGTATGGGATTTTCCATCACCTTAAAAAAAAAGTGCGAGTGAGGAGAATAAACTTCCTAAATTGCAGTAATGATAAAAGAGGTATACTTTTTACAGCATGGTCCTTGATAGGTGTGCCTTTTTAAACCCATCAGAACATTTCAATTTTATGGAGATTTAATCAGTTAATTGATCGTGTGGTGCTCCATGTCAGTGTACTTGCAGGTACGCATTTTAAGAGTACTCCTGAGATTCTCTAAAGATGTATTAATTATTTTTCCTTGTACATGTGATTTACCTGTAATTATTTGACATCTTTAACTTAAAAACTGCAGTTAAAAATAACATCAGCGTGGTGTTCCACATTTACAGCAAAAGAGGGCAGCCTGACACCCTCCAGATGTGGTTGGACCTCAGTGTTATCACTCTTCACCAGCCCTGTTGGGCCTGTCTGATAAAAGTTGGAGTTCTATAGACATTAGAAGAGGTAGTGGCAGATCGGCCTTAATTTGTAGCACCCAGTCATTGCAAAATGTAAGCCAAGCATATCCATCTACTCACTCATAGTCAAATAGTTCCTTTTCTATAGTAAAATTTGATAGAAGTCAAGCATCTTGAAATACAAGAGATCTCCCCACCTTCAGCATTTATTATGGAGGAAAAGAAGATGCCTATCCTGTATTATGTATTTTTAAGTGATTCAGATTTCAAAGAAGATAATATCTTTATTGATTATTGGTAATTCCCATTTCTTTAATGCAAGGTTATTTGTCTGATGCAACCATAATAAACTGAAGATATGGGTTTGATTAACCCTATCAGACTGCAGTCCTTTCTACCTTTAGTTGCAGTCTGCATTCATTTGCATGTTTGAAGAGACAATATTAAAAGGAAAGTTGGAGACCTCTGATAGCTTTTTTGCGTTGTGGACCAAAACATGGAACCAACTCACCACCCCCCTGACATGGATGCCATTAGCTGCTACTGGGACCTTAAGACTCCACTCACATTATGCCTGGAGGAAACTTTTCCTTTCATCCTTTTCAGCTAATAGCAATTTTTTTTCCTTTGTTTTATGTGTTGCTGATTTTTTTCTGTCTTTTTCTTTTCTTTTTGCTAAGTTTTGTGTTGCTAATATTTGTCTTGTCATGCTAATCTTACCTTCTGTAATCTTTGTAGTGTGAAGCTTAGAAATTAGTCCCTTATAATGCAAGAACTTATTGACAGCTGAATACATTTTGGAACTCATTAAATGCATTATTCTTGTGCAATGACTGAAGAATGAAGGGAAACAAAACCTTAACAGAATAAAAAGGGAGTATCATTAATGACTAGGAGTGCTTGATTCAAATGACAGTAGAAATCTTAGAACTATGTACACCTTCTTTTTAAATATGAAAATATGAAATTAAATCTAGACAAGACAGAGGTACTCCTGGTCAGTTGGAAGGCAGATCAGGGTATAGGGTTACTGCCTGTGCTTGATGGGGTTACACTCCCCCTGAAGACACAGATTCGCAGCCTGGGGGTGATCCTGGATTCATCACTCACCCTGGAGCCTCAGATGTCAGCAATGGCCAGGAGTGCCTTCACACAGTTAAAACTTGTGTGCCAGCTGTGCCCATACCTTGGGACGCCGGATCTGGCCATGGTTGTCCACACTTTAGTTAAATCCTGCCTGGACTACTGCAGTGCTCTCTACATGGGGCTGCCTTTGAGGATACTTCAGAAACTTCAATGGTTCAGAGATCGGCAGCCAGATTACTAACTGAAGCTCCGTACAGGGAGAGAACCACTCTCATATTACGGCAGCTCCACTGGCTTCCAGTCTTCTCCCGGGCTACATACAAAGTGCTGGTCATTATCTTTAAAGCCCTAAACAGTTTGGGTCCAGGCTATTTGATTAATTGCACCTCCTCCTATAAACCAACCTGTACACTGCGGAGAGTAGGCCCTGCTCTTGGAACCACCCACATCCCAAGCACGGCTGGTGGAAACAAGAAAGAGGCCTTCTCCATAATCACCCCTCACCTTTGGAACTCCCTCCCTAAAGAAATAAAGATGCCCCCCTCCCTTTTCTTCTTCAAAAAACAACTGGAAACTCATCTTTGCTCATTAGCATATGGAGAGGAGGAGGATTAGATGATGAGATACCATTACTAGACTTCTTATTGAAAGCTGTTACTGTGTTCTTGCTTCTTATTATTATTTACAATGTAAAGAAACTTTGTAAAATGTTAGGGTTTCCCATGGTGGGGAACATTTGTCAGCCCTTTTAGATGTTCATGAGCTACTCTTCCCAGTCTAATTCACCATCAACTCGGCTGCCTAGGGTTTATTACAACGAACTATGTCTTTGCACTGTGTCTGAATGCAGCTGAAGCATAGGCTTTTTCATTTCATTCTGTCATAAGTTGCTTTTGAGATTGTTTTACTTCATCACACACAAGAGCAGCACACAAGAGCAGCATGGCATTTGAAGAGAGAGACATCTCACTTATGTGATTACAAATGTATGGTGTGTTTGTTTTTTGCAGCCAGGTTATGATGAAATCAAGCCAGAATGGAGGCTCTCTCTTGAAAAGAGGAAAAAAATTAAAGGTTTGTGTAACTGTCTACTTATGATGCATGTGTCTATGTGTTTGAGAGAGAGGGGGAAAGAAAGGACGTTTTTAAAAAACCTAGCACTATCTGTTAATGTGTTATAGATATATGAAGTATAATATTAAAATGTCACATGTCATAGTTGCTATTGGCCCATGTTGACGATGCAGTACGATGTAATACATTCTTTTTCAAGTGTTTAGTGTTATTTAAGTGCTACCCCAGTGTATACTACAGTATTACAAAAAAATATGGGGTAGATGGGCAATTGTTTGATTCAGCATAGGGCAGCTTCTTAGGCTCTTATATGTATTTTTGTATGTTTTTTGACATACCAAAACTAAGTCATTAAAGTTTTTTTTATAACACCCTGTTTTGTGAAGCAGCTTATTTTTGGAACACGTGGGACCTCCTGTAAGTTGTTGCTTTTTATTCCCAGCCTGTTCCTTTGTACATAGCTTCAAATAGTTTGGCACAGAAGCATTGTGCTGCTCCTGGTTGCTTTAGACCAATTTCTAAACCTGGAGTCCTTTGGATGCTTTGGAGTATATCTCAGCACCCACATTCAACACTGCATTTCAGTCCTAAGCATGTGCGAGGGACCAAGTTGTGCATGTCTTATTTAGTCATCCTGCCCCAGCACAATTTAGATAGACTGACATGCCTTCAGCATTTGGTAAGCTCTCAGGTTCTTCCATTGGGTGCTCCATTATACTTTATGGCTGGTAGCTATTCAACAGTCTGACTTTTACATTAGAAGGAATAACACTGTGGATGAGATGTGGTCACTTATCTGAGACCACACTTCCTTTGGGGAGAAGACATGTAAATATTTTTCTTTCAAAGTCTTGCCATGCTTCTCAGCTGGTTGGCATTGATGATAGCTTCATCTGGATTCCATAAGTAATGTTCTGAGCATATCCCAGAGAGACAGTCTCACAGCAGGCATGAGCAATGATAAGGTCTATACATTTTTAAATTTCTACCCTCTTTTGTGTGAGCAGGTATGTCTAATATGCTTTCTTTTAAAAACATTGCATAAAAGGAATGTCAGAATAATTAATTATTCAGTTCTGCTTTAGTTAATCTAGGGATGACTGCAATTAAAAGGCTACTATTAAAATGTGGTGAAGTGAGACGTTAACAATATATCAGCATCACATAAAGGTAGTCTTCTGAATGGTTTCTTCTTGAATAATTGAAAGTTGCACAAGTTCTTTTTCTAATACTTGAAACCATTATCCCTCCTTGCCCTTCTTTTAGACAAGGAATCCCTTTATCCATTGATCGACGTAAATTGGTGGGCAGAGAATGCTGTCATTCTGGCTCGCTGTTCCGGTGCTTTGACAGTCTCATCAGTGAAGACCTTGAAAAACCTCTTAGGGAAATCTTGCGAATGGTTTGAAAGTTCCCCTCAGGTCACTTCTGCTCATGATGGAGGATTTCTGAGTCTGGAAGTAAGAAGCACATGCAAAATCAAATAAATATTGTTATTTATGTGAGAAGTATTGGCCCTTAATGTGTTGCAAACATCTAACTCCCAATCTCTTTAAAAACAAAGAAAAAAAAATAGAGTTCTTTTCATGGGGAGGGTCGGGCATTTAAGAATGGGCCAGTTCAGATTTCTTGATATACTGTGGTTTGTTGTGGCAGAAAAAAAGCTTCAGTGAATTCCTGGCCAGTGTCTTCCCCTTTCCTGATGCAGCTGCAAGGAAGAGAACAGAATCTCTTACTGCAGAGTAATGTGAAATTTGAATGCTGAAATGTTGTTATTGTTCATTAAGCTAAAATCAGGACAGTAAATAAAGAGCAACATTCAAAATTCCAGAAAAGAATTAATCAGGGCCAACTAACATCTCCCAACAAATGCTTCCCCCAGACAGCAACCAGCCACGCTTTGAAGCTGCTAGGCCATTCAGTGCTAATCAAAGTGGCCAGTTGCAACATCCACACTTGCCTCAAGTAGACAAGAGTTCTTTCTCCCACCCTGGACATTGCACAGATATATAAAACCCACTTGCCTAGTTTCCAACAGACCCCTCAGCCTCTGAGGATGCCTGTCATAGATGTGGGTAAAACATCAGGAGAGAATGCTTCAGGAACATGGCCATACAGCCCGGAAAACTCACAGCAACTCAGTTCATTAGGTTTTTTTAAAAAACAAACAAGTTGCAGAGTCTTTGGATTGATGTGAGCTTGTTTGAAACAAACACAATTTGCCCATCTTGGATAAAATGAAATAATGCAAAAATGTAAGTGAAAGCTTCTGATCTTACTTGGTTGCTGAATTCCTATGCAGGGAGTGTGTCTTGTTGTGGGAATCAGCTGAAATACTCTAGTTTAAATGATTAAATGAATTAAGAATTGATGTCTGCAGAACTGGAGCATGACTACATTGCAGGTCGTTTCAGGGATCTATAATGCCTCTCCCTACTTCCATTTGATCTGACGGTTTCTCATGGATTCCTGATACTTAATTATTTTCTTCAACTCAGCACTTCAGAGAATATGAATAATAAATGTTTATGGTTGTCACTTGCTCCATCAGAATATAACCGTTATTGTCCCCTCTCCCCACTGGAGTTATTGAGACTTCAGTTATATTTAAGATGTGCAGTATAATTCTTTTTGCCATTCTTTCAATAGCCTTTTAGGTAAAACTTCAACTTTAAAGACACACTCAACTTAGATGAGGTGCTGGACACCTCAGACAGATACTTTACAAAAGGAACATTCACAGGCTATAAAGCAGAAGTCAAGTATGAAATGCAACTCTTTTTTAACAGTGATCTGTTTTGCATAGGAGGTTTACATACAAGAACCCGCAGTATTAATGTTCTTTTCTTGGTGATTTAGGAAATGATGTCTTAAAGAAGTCATTTAGTGAGAAGTGGCATCTTCCTCTGAAAGTGTGCTCTAAATAGTTTTTTAAAAGACATGTTTACTGTATGAATGTTAGCCATTAAATTGTCATTTCCCTCCATATAATCCTAAAGATAATATAGCTGTAGCAAAAAAAAAAAAGTCCAGAATAATAATCTATTTATTGCACTCATTTAGGGATCAGCTGTTCTAAACTGTTGGTGGATTAAGTTCCCTAGGGCTGAGGTTTTTGAATCCCATGTTTTTAAGGTACTCTTAAGAAATATTCACATTAAGCACGTTCTAGTCCTTATGAATGCACCGGGTATCTACAGGTGGGAGGGCACTAATAGTCCATCCAGCATAATAACATGGCTGCTGGTGATAGTTTGAGAGGAAATTTATTTTCTGGTGCTGCTTTTGAATTCCCAACAGCATTGCGAATTGTAGAGGCTTTGCATCGAATAGAGTGCTGACAGATCTAAGTGTGATACATTATGCTCTTTGGTAAGAATTGGTTTTCTTGTAGTGCGAGGTGAAGTTCGCTCCAAAGAGATTGCGCTTGGATAGCAGACCTGGAGATGAAGATGAAGGAGATGATGACTCTGATTCAGATGATGAAGCCTCGGCCAAGGCTCGATACTTTGGGTATATTAAACAAGGCCTATATTTTGTGACTGAAATGGAGAGGTTTGCTCCTCCGAGGAAACGACCACGCACAATAGTAAAAAATTACCACCTTGTGAAACTGAGGTCCACAACCCCAGAGGAGTTATACCAGAGAAAGGTGAGAGTAAAATATATGCTCCCCTCTCCTTTTATATATAAATATTACTGGAAAATGATTAATTTATTGCATGTAATGTAACACTTTTTTTTGTTATGTTAACCAGCTTCTGTGTCTCAACTTTTTTAGTTTTAGATTTGGACTGCATTGATTTAAAGGGCCTTCCAAACAAATGTGTTCAGGATATGGGTGGTTGTGTTAACCAATTAATATTTGCAATACATTCCATGTTTACAAAAAAAGTGAATTCTAGATCATGTACCATGAACAGCAGTAGAACCTTCAGTAGTATTTTAGGTTTAGGACAGTGAGATCCTTTAGCTGCACTTTCTCATGATTTTTTTTCCTCATCCAACAAATGTGCAGATGTAAAACATTTCCAGAATAAACAAGTCCTTCCCTTAGGTTTGTGCCATAAGCTGATTATCCATTATCTAAAATTCCGATATCTGAACTATTCTGAAATCTGTTTAAGTTTAAGATATAAAAATGATATAAACAAAATAAATGAATAAGGAATGCTTGATACAAAATATCCTAGATATGATTGCACCAAATCAAAATAAGTGTAAACACTTATTATAGGATTTACAGAAAAAGATTTATGAATAGCCTCACCTAACTGAAATTGTTGTTTTTGGGCAACTTCAAATAACACTTCTAAAACTCTGCTGAATATATTTTTTGTGCATTGGCATGTCTTTGTTCCTAACAGTTCAAAGACATACCAAGGTCCACCAGTTTAACAGCTGAGAGACCTAGTTGCCTCGCATGAATGCTGGTGAACATCATTTTTCAAAAGGTTCTGACTTCTAACAAGGTCGTGTATTTCCTTTGATCAGTGGTTTTTGCAAAAAGGTTATGAATCCCATTTCCCACATGGTTATGGAGATTCACATCTTCCAAAAGAAATAAGTGTAAATAATGTGATGAAAATGTATTAAGAAACAACAATAATAATAGAATTTTTTTATAAAAACAAACAAACAAAAACAAATCTAATTCAAAATCAGAAATGGCCCATATAGGTGGATGAGATAATACCATCTTTGTTTTCCGTTGGTTTAATATACTTAAACTTTGTGTCATGCACAAAATTATTAAAATATTATACTATATAAAATTGCCTTTAGCCTATGTGTATAGGCGGAAGTCCCCGAGTTGCAAATATCTGACTTACAAATGACTCCTAGTTAAGAATGGGGGTGAGACAACAGGAAGTGAGAGAAATCTACCCCACAGAAGGGAAATTGATTCCTGAAAGAGTTATGGGAAAAAGATGTCTCAGCTGAAACTTTTTCACCAATCCTTGTTTCCACAACAAAAGTAACATTTATTTCAAAATCCAATGATTACAGGAGCAGGAAGTGAAGTGACATCTTCTGATCAGGGGCACAGACAGTAAAACAAGCAGTACATGGGTTTTAACCCTTCCCTATGCTATATAAAGATCAAATATAGATATTTTTGGCTGGAGTTACAGTTAAAATGTATCTGTTATGACTTAAATTCAACTTAGGAACAGGCTTGCGGAGCTGAATTTGTTTGTAATTTGGGGACTGCCTGTGAAACAAAAATAAGTTTTTGTTTAGGCTTGGGGCCATCTCCAAGATATCTCCTTGTATACATATATGCAATTGCAGGTATCCTAAAATCCAAACAAAATCTGAAATCCAGAACACTTCTGATCCCAAACATTTCTGGATAAGGGGTATTCAACCTGCATGAAAATTTAGTGGCGTGACCACTTGCTATTGCATATTTTAGGTGTGGACTATAAATCGAATCACCAAATCAAAGTAAAGAGGAAATAATTGGTAACTTAGGAAAAACTTTCCAAATCATTTCTTTTTAAGACAACCTGCCATAAGCAGCAATTTTGGTCATTTTATTATATCATAATATTTACTAATGGCACAACAACATATAAATATTACATCCACTAAAAGCATTATTCCTGTAATGTATAAAAATGCTACATCCCTCAGACTTTTATTAGAAAAAACAAATATACAATTCTTCTAATTTACACTATTCAGTAGTGAAATTTACTGTACTTGGAATTGTACCAGTTGAGTGTATAGCTATGTTACCATCAGAATTTTGATTATACATTTTTGGGGCATGCAAAAAAGTTATTAAATGGTTTTCTCAGGTCTTTGGGTACAGAAATTTGAGGCTCTGGTGCCTCTTGAGGAATAGATTTGATGGTCATAATTTTTCAGCCAGTGTTCCTCTGCTTTGGATAGGTTCCTTCCAATATGCTTCTGAGGGAAAAAAGTATATGGCCTAACCTTCTAAATCTTTGGGTCATCTTTTTTATCCAATACTAATGTATACAGTACATTTCTTTGCAATCTGTTATCAATGCTCTCGCATTGATAACAGATTGCGCCTGAGACCAATATTTCCCTCTGAAATCTCCCACAGCACCCCTGGGTCCCGGGAAAATTGCTGCTGCCCATTTTATTGTTTATGTTGCTTATTTCAAGAGTCTTTACTATTTTGCTATTGAAGTTTTACACTGAAGATTGCTGAAGGGATGGGCATCTTTTCATGTGGCCTTCAGACAGCATGTTGAATATCTCATACTTCAAGTTGCTTCTGTTGTTTTATTCTTAGAAAACGTATCTGGTGGAGTGTGCTTTAGTTCAAGAGTCCTCAAACTTTTCAAGAAGAGGGGTTGATTCACTGTCCTTCAGACAGTTGGGAGGCCAGCTTATAATTTGTAAAAAAAATGACGAATTCCTAAGCAAACTGCACATATTTTATTTGTACTTCAAAAGGATGAAAGAACAATGCAATATTTAAAATGAAGAACAATTGTAAACAACATAAACTTACTAGTATTTCAGTTAGAAGTGTGAATCTGATTTTGGCTGATGAGAGAGTCAAGTTAATTAGAGTTCTTTTGTTGCGTCCTTCAAGTTGTTTCAGACGTAGGGCAACCCTAAGTCTGATGTTTAGAACGGGGCTGGGTAAATGACTTGGAGGGCCACATCCGGCCTGCGGGCCTTAGTTTGGGACCACTGCTTTAGGTGTTTATTTGATTAAAACCATTTTATAATATGAACAAAAAAGATAGTTTTTCTTTTCCCTTCATTGCTCATGTGGCTTACTGCAATTTTTGTATGTTTTGTTTTTAGATTGATAATGAAGAATATGGAGAAGCATTGTCACTAGCTCAAACATATGACCTTGATTCTGATCTTGTGTATCAGAGGCAGTGGAGAAAATCTCCTGTTAGCATTGCTTCTATTCAGGATTACCTGGTATGTCTTCTTATGGCAAGGTAATGTTTTTGGGGGTTCCTAGAGACAAGTAGAATTCCTGCTTTTCAAAGGACTTTCTTGACTTTTCTCCTCTGTCAGTCCTTTTATTTATCTCCTAAAATCAATTCCTTAGGAGTTGAATCTTGAATGACACTCCTGAATAGCTTTTTGAATAGGACATTTTGGACTTGCAATGAGATAGAGGAATGGTTGAGAATTTAGTTCTGGCTATGTTACATTCCCCGAAATCTTTTTCTGTTTCCTTCTCGAGTCTGTGTCTGGATCAAAGTCTTTGCATTTTATGCATTTTAATCAGAAGCTTATAGTTTGTAGGATTGACTAGATCCCAATGCAGAAGTCCATGTGAGATGCTACCCTATAGTGGAGATTATACCAGCCTAGACAAATAGTCTGACTCTAAGGTAGCTTCCTTTGTCAGTTCATAGACAGCTCTAATAAATGTCTTACTTTCTCTCTTTTTTCCCCCTGGTGCAATTAACAGAGCAAAATTAATAAGCGTTCTTGGGTTCTTCATGAATGCTTAGAAAGAGTTCCTGAGAATGTGGATGCTGCTAAAGAATTGCTGCAATATGGCCTGAAAGGGACAGACCTGGAAGCTCTCATAGCCATTGGGAAAGGAGAAGATGGTGGCAGGTTTGTGGGAATGGGTTGCATTGTTTATGCTTTTAAGAAAAAGTAGTGACTGTTTTTGAATAAGCAATGCATTACAATAAGTTCTATAAAGCTAATTTTGTTATCAGTATTTTTACATTGCATCACACCCAGATTGTTTTGTTTTGTTTTATGAAGGCAAAGTTGAAACATCATTCTGCTCTTTGATAAACTTGTGACTTTTCAAAACAGTGAATTTACAAGTTAGAGGAAATTATAGGTTTTCAGTATGGCTATTCCCAGTGTGTGAAGTATAGATTTTCAGTATGGCTGTTTCCAGTGTGTAAAGAATAACAGAACAGTGTCATTGTAACATGGACAAATTTTATGAGATGTAATAAAACTTTGAAACAAGCTGTGGTTAGCTTTGACAAATAAGTCAAAGTCTAAACCTAACTAAGCAAGAATATTCCAGTTCAGGCTGTAGTGGAAGGATGAGCATCCCTTATACAGAATTCTAACATCCACATTAGTTCATTTGGGTGGCTGAACTAATGACACATTTGCTTTCTGATAGTTTGATGAATGCAAACTTTCATGCACAAAATTATTAAAAATACTGTATATAAAGTGACCTCCAGACTATATGTATTTGAAACAAATGATATTTGTGTGTGTTTAGATTTGTGTCCCATCTCCATGATATTTCATTAAGTGTCTTTGGACCATAATAAAATGTTGTTCTTGTAGTTGCATGTATGTATATGCAAATACAGATATTCCAAAATTGAAAAAAATTGAAATCCAAAAAGTGTCTGCTAATGTTGTATACAAAATTGAGCCTCTATGGATTTGATATCCATGAAGGGTCGTGGCACCAAACCACACTAGACATCAAGAGTCTACTCTAGTAGGAGAAGAGGAGACCTGCTGTACAGATGGGTTGGTTCAATAAGGATTTGCAGAGTCTTAGCAGGGTTGTTGATGTCTGGGTGTCTTGAAGGTCTCTCATTCGCAGAACTTCCATACATCAAAGTTAATTTAACAACAAATCACAAAAACGAAACATGAGGACAAGAAAGGGATTTGTTTGCTTCGTTCATACAATGTTGAATGTCTGCCTAAAACCATTCTTCCTTGAGAATACCTGTTTAATAGAGTAAAATGATTTTATGTATTGAGCTATCTTCATATTAAATATAACACGAGAGTCTTAGTGACATGTTAATCTGCATCTAATTTCTAGTTTCCAGAATGAAAACTGGTGGAAACCTGTATCTTTAATAATTGTGGAGAAGAGGGAATTACAGCAGATATTGTCTGTCACACAGCCAATTTAGAAGCAACATCTTTTTTACCTGACTATTAAATATACAGGAGTCCTCTCCAGTTTCAAGTCTGACAACCTATATGCATGCAACCTGCTAAGGGTGCAATTTTTCCATAGCTGACTAGAGTAAATCATTTTTACCCCCCTCAGTCACACACACACACTTTCTTTTTCATTTTTTTTCTGTGTAACTAAACCTGTTTAAAGTGCTAAAATATTTGTATATTATAAGATCTTGCTTCAACTGTAACTTATGGAAATCATGGTTTATCTTCTTTAAAAAGGGTCACAAATGCATATGAAAGCCTTCACTTTGGTTGGGGACTTTTTTGAAGTGGTTGTTGCAGACCACCATGCAGAAAGCTTTCGTTTTGACTAGATAACCAATTTTCTGTCTCCGGGTTTTCCTTTCCCAGGTTTATCTTGCCAGGTGATGTAGACATTGACGAACTACTTTATGAAGAGTTCTTAACTCCCGAGGAAGAAGCAGAGAGTAGGAGAGAGCGAGAGGCCATAAAACATCAAGAACTCCTTCAATCAGTGGACTTTTCCAAGTAAATGAAATGCCAAGCTCAATGTCCTTCTGTTATATCGCTAGGCTTAGACACATATAGTCCCCAAAGGAAGAATATATATATTTAATATATCTTACTTCTAATTGGTTCAAGATATAAATTTTTAACTTGCTGTGCACTTTGAAAGAGGTCCAGCTTGTGGCATATCGCACTGGGATTTAAAATGTCTCAGTGCTTTCTGTCCAGTTCTTTATCTCATTTGGACAGATCTCTTGTTTTGAGCAGATTGCCATAGAAAAATGCATTCACGCAAGCATCTGAGCTTGCATCTAATGCAATTGAAATGATAACTACTTCAGTCTGCATTTCTCAGGTATTCATCCCTGTTGGATGCTTGGGCAAATAAGTATCTTCTCAGTAGAATACATGGTTGGAACTGGGACTAGAATTAAAGAGTTACTCCACTGTAGCAAGAGATTAAACCCTTCACAGCCAGAAATATTTTTTTTTTAAATCCAGAAAGCAAACCTTGATTTTCACATTTTAAATAAAGGACAGCATTTATTTCACTGTGCCATTATATGTAATAAGACTTGAGCACTCATGGATATGGGGTTTTGGAGTGGGGGAACAGTTCTAAAATCAAACCCCAGCAGATACCACTATATATACAGGTAGTTTTTTTATTGGCTGAGAGATACACAGAGAGAAAAACTTCAACTCCCATCATGCTCTGAGAGGAACATTCAATTGCCACCCTATGCTAGTGCCACTGGGAAAGCAAGTTCCTAGGGCTCTCTCTGGAGGAGGAAAAAGATGGCACAGATCCTGCTGCCTCATATATTTTGTGGACTTAACTATTTTTGAAAATATCATCTCTCTGAAACCATTTCACTGGTCTTTTGTCTCTCTCTTCCCCTTTCTGTTTTTGGAAATTAAACAAAAAAGGCCCTCCAAAAACTACAAATCTTTTCGTTAACAGTAATTTGGGCCCAAGTCTTGTTTGCAGTGGAAACAGGGACTGGTGATAAAGCTTCAGTGGAGACACCTTTTCCCATGATAACTCTCATGGGAGTGAATTTCCCTTCTTAGGGGTAGATTTCTCTCACTTCCTGGTGTTTTTAACTAGGAGTCATATATAAGTCAGATGTTTGTAATTCAGGGGCTGCCTATATATATTTTTGGAAGATGTTTTCCTTATTGAAAGGGGTGTCCAAATGTTCTACTTGGTGATGTAGTCTTTAACAAATACTTATCTTCCCCACTTTTTGTTAAAAATAGACTGACTTTGGAACAGAAAGAACTTTGCCGCAGCAGGTTGAAACTTCTAACCTATTTGGACCGTCTAGCAACATATGAGGTATGGAAGATAGCTATGAAACCACAGATTTCATTTGTTGGCTCTTTCCTTATGATCTGTAATAATTTCTTGATTTTTTGCAGCCTGATAATTTTATTTTCATATTTGTAATTCCTTTCAAGCATTTCAGTTATTGTAAACAATGACACAGGCAAACAATATGGTTGCAGTGCAGCACATTTCCATTGTTTGAACAGCTGTGTCTCTGCCTTATCATTTGCATTCTAGCATATATTCTCTCCCTTGTTCCCTTTTAACCTTCAAAAACCTGCTTTCTTCTTCCTGAAATGCTGTTTTTTAAAATTCCCCCAATATTTTTTTTCTGCTTTGTTTGTGTGTGTATGTGTGCACATACATCTGGGAGAGTAAATATGTGAAAGCTGAGATAAAAAATAGGTTGGAGACTTCACTTCCCCACTGTTCAATTGATTAGAGAACTGGGCTTAGACTACCAGATGGTAGTCAACCTTTGGAGTTGTTAAAATTGAAGATAGCTCACAAAAGAGTTTTGGTATGTATAAGGGAGCAATATATAGTGGTTTGAGTATTGGACTCAAACTCAGGAAACCACAGTTCTAATTCCCCTAGATTACCTCAGGTCACATTGTCTTAGCCTCAGAAGAAGGCAAAGGCAACCCCCTGTGAATGAATTTTGTTAAGAAAACTCTATGATAAATTTACCTTGGGGTCGCCATAAGTCAGAAATGATTTGAAGGCACACAAGAAGAAGAAAAATGGGGAAAAGATCTCATATCTGTAGCATTTCCTCATATCTGCATGTTCTGTGTGATTGTGTGTCCTTGGAAATATTTGCCATCTCACCTGATGAAGAGTTTTGAAAATATTTTTTCAATTTTTCCTCTCCCTTAGGAGATCCTTGGTGGGCCACATGCTGCTGAGCAGAGATATGATGCAGAATTCTTCAGGAAGTTCCGAAATCAAAATATTGTTCTTTCAGCGAGGACATATGCCCGGGTATTGCTTCTTTTGAAATTTTCTAATAAGGAATTTTATGCGGGACAGTGTTTCTTCAGAACTTACTGGATCAATTACATTCCTTTATGCAATTACAGGGCAATCACATGTATGCTCATTTGGAAAACTTGAAATTTGTAGTTTGGTGAGGCGTCAGCACTCTTTGGTAGAGAAAGCTAAAGATCTTGTAAAGATATAATTCCCATGACTCCACAGCATTGAACTATGGTTGCTAAAGTATTGTCAAACTGCATTCGTTCTACAGTGCAGATGCAGCCTGAGTTTAGCGAGTCTCTTTCTCAAAAAACAGGAATAATTGTAGATTTAGTGTCTGACTGAAAAGTGTTTTCCAGGTGGCACTGACTGTAGCTAATGCAAACATTGCTTTTATAACCTTCTGAAATTGGATAAAACCAGGTCAATTACATTCAGTACATTCAATACGGTTTAATGTTTTGTACTACAACACAAACTTGGAAGAGACCTTGAGCCATACTAGTGGAGCAAGTGGGAAATTTAGGTATCATTTTACCAAAACAGGAATGAGGTCTATTTGCCAAATCAGTTGTCATAAATAAACAGATTGCAGAGTACTATTTTTATATAAAATGACACAATCCAATAGTATAGGGATATGGCTATTTATTGTACAGAATGGTAGATAAACTGTTTTCAAAATCCCACACTGAATTATTTTTGTAGGAAAGTAATGTGGGAGCCCTGGAGATCTTGTTTACTTACCATGGATCAGACTTACTTCCACATCGCTTGGCAATTCTCTCTAATTTTCCAGAGACAACCTCTCCACATGAATACTCCTTCCTTCTTCCTGAAGCTTGGTAAGTAAAAGTAAATGCTTGCTGAATGTGAATAAAAGCAATACTTTTTCTTTTCAAAATGTTGTGGGTTATGTTTCTGGGGAAAATATTGTAATCAAGAGGTGAATTTAGAGGAAAGGTTCTTCTCTAGCAGTTTGAAATCTATTATTGCAAAATGTATATTCACTGTGTAGTCAGACATGTTCCATCCTAGGACAATAATGTTATCATTCTAGAAACAAGGAGGAATATTAAACCATGGTTGGAACTTGTTTTATTGCTTATTTTTTTGTTCCAAAAGTGGTAATGAAAATGAAAACTATATGGTTAATTAGAAGCTTTCGGATTCATTTGCAACTGAAATGGAGGAAGGTATACATGGAGCAAATGTTGTTTATATGCCATATTCTAAAACTAAGGTGGCATCATTAGTTCTGTTTTCTTTTGTATGACCTCATTGCTGGCTGATTATTTATTTTTCTGTAATAGGCTGTCAGTAACCAAGTGTACAAGTGCACAGACATTGATGTGAATTCTGGTAGATCTGGAAAGGGTGTTGGATGAAATGCTGGAGAAATCCCCATGGAAACCAAATGTGGATGCTAAATTGGTAGCAATCAAGAGTGTAAACCAAATCAGAAGCTAAAATTGGGAAGTCAAATAGCATGGAAGGCATATACAAGGGTGTTTCAAAATGATGGACCCAATTTCAAAGCAGTACATTTCACAATGACAGCACCTGCAGAAAGTTGCAAACGATTTAATGAGTTATCAGGTTACCAAGTTTTACTAACCATTTTGAGCCAGAAACAAAATTTCAAAGTAACTCCACAAATTAAGAATATCTCATTAGGTCTTATGTTGTGGCGTCTGATATTGAGGCTTTTGTGGTGAGATGATAGTGAGAGAAACCAATGGACTGCAATTCTATTCTGGTATCATAAAGCATAATAGTCTTCCATTCTTTACTTTCAAGCCATTTACCCACCATATTACTATTTCAAAGATGATAAAACTTCTAATCTGAAAATTCTATTCTGACATTCATATCTTATATGAAGCATGGATTTGTAAGATAAGAATTTGGGATGGAAATGTAACTGAAGCTTAAGTTTAAATATATAACAAAATATGCAGTTGTTTGTCAGATGGATGATTGGGGAATGAGGATAGACTAGGATTACCCAATGTCCAAGGCTAAGGAAGCAGGACTCCTCTACTTCTAACAGAGGTTTGAAATGAAGTAATGATAGTTGAGGGTTTTCTAACATTGAGGAAAATGCTACCTTGTGCTCATTCCACACATTTATGTTCAAAATCATAGTTGCATTGGATACAGTGTTGGCAACTCTAAGAATTGAAATTACTGTTCTGATTAAAAAAAATGAAAGTCAGAGAATTGTTCCAGCTTTCTTTTTCTCATAGCAAACAACTAGGGGCTCATTCACACTACACAATGATAGCACCATAATCTCACTTTCATTCCAGACTGTTTGACAAATCACATCTCCCTATATCAGCATTTCTCAACCTGGGGATTGGGACTCCTGAAGGGGGGTCGTGAGGGGGGTTCAGAGGGCTCACCGAAGACTATCAGAAAACACATATTTCTGATGGTCTTAGGTGCCCCTTTGCAGAGAAGGCTGAAGATGTCTCTACCTAACCTTCTCTTCCTTTTTGGAAACAGATTCTGAATTTTCCACCAAAAGCCCTCCTACGCTGTGATTGGCCAGCCTCTAAACTGGTCTCTCAGCCAAGGGGAGGGCTGCTTCTGAGACAAGTTCAGTGTGGGAAGTTTATTAGTTCCTTCACCAGTTTGGTACAGAGTGTTCTCTGAGTGTTGGTGAACTACAACTCCCAGAATTCAAAAACAGCTTCCCCCAATCCTACCAGTATGCAGTGTTGGCCATGTAGGTAGTGTGTCAGGTTTGGTGCAGATCCACTGTGGGCTGAGTTTAGAATGCTCTTTGATTGTAGGTGAACTATACATCCCAGCAACTACAACTCCCAAATGTCAAGGTCTATATGTCCCAAACTCCACCAGTGTTCACATTTGGGCATATTGAATATTAATGCCAAGTTTGGTCCAATCCATCATTGTTTGAGTCCACAGTACTCTCTGAAAGTAGGTGAACTATCACTCCAAAGCTCAAGGTCAATGCTCACCAAACCCTTCCAGTATTTTCTGTTGGTCATGGGAGTTTTGTGTGCCAAGTTTGGTTCAATTCCATCATTGGTGAAGTTCGGCATGCTCTTTGATTGTAGGTGAACTATAAATCACAGCAACTACAACTCCCAAATGACAAAATCAATCATCCCCCCCCCAACCCCACCACTATTCAAATTTGGGCGTATTAGGTGTTTGTGCCAAATTTGTTCCAGTGAATGAAAATACATCCTGCATATCAGATATTTACATTATGATTCATAACAGACACAAAATTACAGTTATGAAGTAGCACTGAAAATAAGGTTATGGTTGGGGTCACCACAACATGAGGAACTGGATTAAGGGGTTGCAGCATTAGGAAGGTTGAAAACCACTGCCCTATATGAACCTGCTCAGGCCATGAGATTCTTCTGGCGCTTTTCTCAGTCTCACTACCATCACAAGCTCGGTTGGTGGGAATGTCCCTCAACTATGAATTCCCTTCTTCCCCGGGAATCCAGAATGCCCCCCTCCCTTCTATCCTTCCAGCGACAGGCTAAAGCCTTTCTTTTCAGGCAGGTTTTTGAAGAATGTTTTAAACATCGGGCCAGGGCGTTCTGAGAGTTTTTAGCTGACCTGTTTTTCCAGTGCTCTGAACTGTGAGGAGAGCCTTGCGCACAGCAAGGTCTCTCCTTCACAGAGTCCCTCGCCGTTTCATAAAGCCTGCAGAGAACTAAAACTAAAGCAAAAGGAGAAGATGAGGATGTGAAGACAGGGTATATGTGTGTAAAATAGTTTGGCATTGTTTTAAAATGTTTGAGGGAGTATCACCTGGGAAACTGGATCAGAGAAGACGGTTTTGTAAAGATTTGTTAACCGATCCTTTAGAGTTTTTGGTAAGGGAGGTATTTCTACCTTTATATGTGATGAGAAGGAAACCAAATGGTTACTGTCGGAATTGTGGCAATGTGGGTGTTTTGTGATCTTCTCTTGTTCTTGCTTTAAAAATCTATAATGGTGTGATGATCTTTGATTTTGGATAGGACTGACTGGCAGTTTCTGGCTGGAGAGTATAGAAAAACCTAATTCTGTTCACAGAAGTCGGTCAGTTAGTAGGCAGCACAGAGCAGCTGATGAAGAAAGAAAATGTCAATAGAGAGTAGTTACTGAAGAGAGTGAAAGCCAGAGGAGGCTGGAGAAAGTCTGAAAACCAAAGTGAATGCTGGAGGAAGGTTCAAGGCAAAGCTGAAATCATTTAGGAAGACTGCCGGTGAATGACACATGTGGCAGGGGAAACCCCGAAGGCAGCCTTCGAGATAGAGCTGAGGACACAGTGTCAGTAGAAAGGGCAGTGAACCCGAGGCAACAGCTAAGGTCAGATCAAGCTGAGAAGCCCGCCTGAGAGCAATTCATTGTACATCTCCTTATACAGAAAAACTTCCATCTCAATTCTCCTGACTTGTCATGCATTAACTGGTGGCTGTGATGGTGCTTATGAAGTGGCTGGGTAAAGATTAGTTAGTGAGACAAATAGAATCAAACTAGTGTTGCAGTAACATATTTCATGTTAATAAGTATCTATATCAATATCTTTTCAGTCATAAAACATTTCAGAAGATGCTTTTTCTTAATGGAACCCTAACACTATCTTTGGTTTTTCCTAAGCATCGCGAACCCACAGAGTTCTTTGTTCTTTCATCTACTCCTGTTACTTGAATGTTTTGTATGTAGTAGGCTAAGAAATAGAAAATATTTGAAGTACTACCACTGACCTTGATTTTGGTACTAAAAGTATTGGATACACACCTAATGTGGTGAATGAGATTGTTCCATTTTTGTACTTAAAATAATTTTGAAATTGGGTTTTATGTCTGACAGTGGGATATGTAAATCCAGGATGGCATTCAACTTCCTCCTAAACTTGTTTTTGATGTAAACATAAGTTAAAAAGTCTGCTTCTCATCAATAGATGTGCAGAACTTAGATAGCCTTTCTGGCTATAGATTTATCATACCTGCCCAAAAGTTATTTAGTGGCACAGTTCCAAATTTCGGGTTTTTTTAGAAGCAGAGGCACATTGTATTTTAAAAAGATCCTTATGCTCAGGTATGGGCAACATGCAAGGAATATTCGTTGACACCCCTTAATGTCTCTGCTGGTGTTTGGGAAATACCCCTTGAAAGGTTTTATTTTAAATATACGTTAAAATTGATTTTAAAGATTTTTCCTGGAATTTCATGATGCTTTTGCAAAACCCTAGGTTTCTCGAACACAGTTTAGAACCTGATGCTGTAGAACAGGGACTGTTAACTGTGGAAGTGTGACAGGACAATTTTCTGCCCATTAGTGTCCTCTAGGGCAAACTTCAGCCCTCCAGGTGTTTTGGACTTCAACTCCCACAATTCCTAACAGCTGATAAGCTGGCTGGGATTTCTTGGAGTTGAAGTCCAAAACATTTGGAGTGTTTGCTCGTGCCTGTTCTAGATGCTATACAGGCTATCAAAATGCTAACAAAATCAAGAAGAACTATAACAAATTGGAAGAGGTGTGCAGCACACTCCTCGTTTTAGAAAAAAAAGCATGTTTATTTGGTAAAGGGTGCAAATGTATACCGCAATCTATGTAAAATAGGAATTGCTGCTTCTAGTAAATTCTAGGAGAGACGGTCCACCCCTCCTTTATTCTTTGGTCAGAGAAAACAGTCCAAGAAGTTTGATGGTTGAAAGTGGAAAGCAACAACCTTGAGGTCGCGTGTTGTTCGAGAGTGAACCATTTTCCACCCTTACTCTAGAAATATGTGGGAAAGGCTTACACACTCTACTCCTTAAGGTAATGGCCTTAGCCTGGACATAGTCTGGAGAGGGAACTACTTGAAGTAGTGGTACTTCCACAAGGTTTGACTTCCAGGATATAAAAAAGTATTATGTCTTCAGACCTATTCACTTGCACCCTTAAATTATTTATCTATTAATTTATTTACTGCATTTATACCCCACCCTTCTCACCCTTTAGGGGACTCAGAGCAGCTATAGTTGTGATACATTTAAATGAAAGGGAAAAATAAAGTATCAGTCATGCAAATGCAACAAACCAGTCCACAATTATCCCATATTTTGAAATTTGCACCTTTTACACATGTTTGTCTTCATTTAGCAATTATTATTTAATTCATTATCCACCCAATCTTTGTGGAATATATACAAAGAGCAGCAGCTCCCTCCCCCAACATCTGCTTTTCCTATGTAACACTAATGGATTGTGCATTTGCAGTTATGTTTTTAAACCCAATGCAATGCCTGTATTGAAATCTCACATCGAAAACATGGACAGCTGTAGAAAATAATCAGTACAAGCCATGATGTGATAGATAATGTGATTTGTTGTTGGCTTAATTGCTATTGGCATCAGTGTGATTCAATGAGCTTCGGTATTGCAAGCTTTGCTCTCTTCTGACTGTAGTGCTGGTGAGCTGCACTGCAGTTAGGTCAAGCATCCTTCCTTATGTACATAAGGGAGTAAGCCAAACCTACTTTCATAGTCAGAGCAATGCTATTTGCCAAGTATGTTTCTTGCCTCCTAAAATTTTGATAAATCTTCTCCCACCCTGACATTCTTTTTCTAATCAAGGCTAAACAGAAAGCATGAGAAATGTCACTTCAAAATATTTTTTGTGCCCTTGGTTCTCTGCTGTGAGTAACTTTTCAATAACTTTAAAGCATAGATTCTTTTTATTGCAATTTTCCAGTAAGAGAACGGGTATCAGAATTTTTACAGAACAACATTTAGACATACAAACATACAGATTCTATGTAACTACATTGGATTCTCTAACAAAGAAAGAAAGAAAGAGGAATTACATTTTTCACTCAGCATTCACCCACACATATGCATACATTCATCCTCATGCATACATCTCCATTTTGCCATTCTTCCTCTGTGAAGAACACTTCTTAGGCCAGACTGCTTCCTTGTAAATTTGCCAACACATAGTTTCAAAACTTCTAAACTCCAAAACGCCTCTTTTCCCTGATCACAATATCAAGGACCAGATCTCTGTTTTCCGTACAGCAGAACTGGTCTCCCTTGCAAATGTATCATGACTCCAAAATCGCACTCCTTCTTCTTCCCTTGAGAAAAGGAGGCATATACCATCTCTGTCCTTCCCATGGACCAGGGCATAGCGGGTGAGCAGCTCCACTGTCTGTCATAATTTTTGAAATGTCATAAGGTCTGTTATATAGCAATATTTCTGCTGATGTTGTAAACAGTTGTCCTGTTGAAATAATCTTGAGTCTTCACCTCCTGATGCAGTTGTTTGTCTTCAGGTAACCATGTTCTTGGTTTGCCTTGAAAAAGCATTGTCTTTGACTAATACAAACAGAGGTAATTTCTCTTAAGAGTTAATACGGTTTCTGGTCAGCAAATGTTGACAGATGTAACAGATGTAAACATTTGTGTTATCGTTGTCACAGTTCTTATCACAGTTTACTTTTCAGTTCACACTAGCAACCTTTAATTACAGTCCAACAAACAGATAGTAAATGATTCAGAATGGTCTCTTCAGCCAAATTAGGCCCCATCCATACACTTTTCATACAATTCATTCAAACCATATCTCAAATCCACATTTATCAAATCTGCACATTATACTTCTTCACATCTCTACTGTTCTGTAGTTGTGATACATTTAAAAGAAAGAGAAAAGTGATAGTCATTGGATATTTATTTTAGCTTGAGAGCTGATATGTTCTTCAACCGTCTTTCCTTCTGCCCACCTTAAATCAGAACAATGCATTCATACTGCCTGATGTGGTGTAGGTACATAGCCTTGTAATTTTAGTGCTTATGGTGGCTTGAAATAAGATCCTTATTTCCCAATCCTTCTTTCACATTCAAGTTTCCCCTGTGAATATGTAGTCTTTAAAAGATAACACATTTTAAAAGATTATTAACCTTTGGGAGAAAGTGGCATTTGCTAACCTAAATTATAGGATTTTATTCGATTTTATATTACCTAATTCAGACCACGATAACTTCTTGCTTCTTATTGTATTGGAGTCTTTTAAAGTAAGTTTATAAGACTTTTTAAAGCATATTTTTTATATCTTGAAAGTATTGTCGCATACGAGAGCTCTAGTGTGCTGTGCAGTGGCTAGAGAAATAAGATTACAGCAGTACATCCGGCTTTGTCATTTTTGCAAAAAGCATAAGGTGATTTCATTTCTTCCTATAAAAGTGGAAAGCCGATTAGACAGCCTAATCAAAATCTTAACTCCTGAAAGTGTGGTTCATTCTTCAGTAGCTTTTAAAGCTGTACTGCACATAAAATATACTCTGTTTTGTGTTTCTTAGAGAAAAGTGTCAGCTTTCTCTCTTTATCATACCTTCTTACTGGATTCTCCAGATTTGAGTATAATTTGAAAGGGTCATGCTTATCTTATGCCTTTAACCCAGGTTTTATTGAAGGCTGTAAGAACAAAGGATCCCAGAAATGGGGTTTTCTTAAGACTGATGCCCTAAAAATAATGGAAAGGGGGGGCCTCTTAAGTTCCCCACTGCCGCCACTGGGGTGGATCTTCCCCGATCTTTCGGTTGCCGGAGCAAAAAATGGATTTTTTCCTGACTGAATTTTGGAGGCTCCCGGAAAACAGATCTGGGGGTCCACCGAAATCCAGATAATGAGAACAGAAAGAGTTTTAACTGAATTGCCTACCCCTGTTTTCAACAAGTCTTTATCTAACTACAACCTTTGGCTGTCAGCCTCTTCCCACCTTCTATAGTCTTTCCTCACTCTTAGCTTTTATGTGGGTAATAGTCACATTTGTGAGCTGTTTGGCATTACCAGAAGGCAGCCTTTTGTCTAAATAAATTGTAATATTTTTCTCCTCTATATTTAAAAGAAAGAGGGAGCCTTGACAAAGCATATAAAATATGAAGACAAGATATATATATATATATATATATATATATATATATATATATATATTCTTTTCAGAACAGAAACAATTGAAACTCTTGGCTTATTTTGAGAATTGCTGCCATGTGAATTGAAGAAGTATTCTCACAGGAAAATAATGGCCTTCACCAACATTAGAAATGTGCATGCCCAAGCCTTCCTATTCCCTGCTTTTGTTTTTAATGCGTTAAGCTACACTATTCCTGTATTATAGACGACATATTACTCTCACAAAAGTCAGATAAATGACTCCCTTAACTGCCGTAACTTTGTTGAATCGTACATTATGGCTGTGATAAAAGTGGGGAGGGGATCACATTTGAAGACAGCAATTCATATGTATGTTCCCTCATTTTCACTGAAAGTTTCTCAAAAACTTCCTTAAGCTGTAACTTTTCATGCTAGATTTTTAAAAATAATTTGTGTTCTAGAAAGAGACAAAGTAAAACACAAAAAACCTATTTTACATACAGGCAGTCCCTGAGTTACAAGCATCTGACTTACAAGTATATTCTTGTCTGGTTACACTTAAATATGTACTTGTTCCAACTTACAAACAAATTCAACTTAAGAACAAACCTACAGAACCTGTCTTGTTTGTAACTTGGGGATTACCTGTATATATTAATATCTGCTGGGATTTGTTTTCAGAACTGTATAAAACTATCAAAACTATGCAGGGGAATGACTCTTATGGTCTCTTCCAACTCTATGATTCTAGTTAAATACTATCTGCAACTAAACAACTATTTGTAAAAAAAAAATTACAAAGTCCCCCACTCTCTGTCTGATGGTTGTTTTCCCTCAGTGATGTGATCACACTTCTACTTTTGGCAAAACTCTACAAATTCATTAATTGCAAAATTAATAATTTCCCCCATTGTTGTTGTGAAAAAGTGATGAACAGATCCAGATCAGATTTCTCCTTAATCAGCATAGTCAGTTGGTCCATTTCTTCTGTTTCAAAGATCTTTATGATCCATTCTTCTTGCATTGGGATACCTTCCATCTTTGAGCCTATACAATTCCTGCTGCCATTAACATATATCGTGACATTCTCCCAAATAATCTTTCTAGATGGTCTTCTAGCATTCTCAACAGATAGAACCCTGGTCTCACCTTAAGTTTAACCTTAATAATATCTCCCAGCATTAAATCTATTTGAGTTCAAGACGTCTAGGTCTTTCTTTTTTCAAGACCACCCTCATTGTATTCACATTCTCAACATTTATTAGAGCTGCCTTCAGATATCTTTGAAATTTCTTTCATGCCTGATTTCATCCAGATAGTGATTTTTTTATTGTGAAGCCTGCATTTCAACCCATTTCGCTGGTGCAATGAACATAGAAAAGCAGCCATGATACACATATGTTCTAACTGGAACTTTTGCATTCTCACTGAGTTGTTTCCTTAATCTTCTGCTCAGTTGACCTAAAGCCTTAGTTTAATTTTATATGGCTGTGCAAGCAGAATGAAATTCTGAATTTTGTTTTCAGAATCTTATTCTATTCCCTTGAATACAATTTTCCACCCTTTTACCCTGCTGGAAAATTCTTGTTCATACAGAATTACCTCCTTTTCATACTTTATTTCTTTGGAAGTTCTCAAGTATTTGGTATTTCAGCCCTATAATTAAATATGCCTTTCTTCTTAAATGCCATATTTGACTGTATATTTGCTTTTGTATAAATCTTTCCCTGGGAGCAGAGTTGCTTTCAAAGACCTGTCATGGAACTTTGCACAGCAAGAAATCAGTCTGTAGAGGCTGACAGCTGCAAATGTCTGAGACGGTGCTTTGAAAAAATAGAGAGCAGGGAATGGTGGTTAGCTAACTTTATTTCGGGGTAATGCATAGGGAAAAAACCCAGATTTTGGGGGTAGCAAATATTCTTTGACCTTCCTCTTAGAAAATGACATTGGAATTTTATAACTCTTGACAAGAAGCATTTTCTTCCTTAGTGGTTTTCCTAAATAAGGGGAACTATGGTAGTAGTCTTTTCAACTGACTTCATTACATTTGCCATTGAGATTCTTTTGACAGAGGTTTGGGGAGGAAGGATTGTCTTGAAAAGATCATGTAGAAACCCAGTTCATCAAAAACCAGGTAATACACTAAGAAGAAATGAAGATAAGTGACATGACTATTAAATGGTCATGGTTAAAACTACAAGTTGAGCTCCACTTACTCCAAAATACTCCAAAATCCAAAATTGTCTAGTTGGGTAACCAAGAAAGTGACCCTGATAGTTCAACATAAGCAAATTTTGTTTCATGCACAAATTCAGGCTATGCATTAAAGGCAACTATAATAATAATAATAATAATAATAATAATAATAATAATAATAATAATGTAAAAGCTGACACGATACGAGGATTTAAAGATCAAACTGCAAAAATTCTGGCACAAGCCAGTAAAAGTAGTCCTAGTGGTGATCGACACATGGGATGCAATGCCTAAAGACCTTGGTCTGCACTTAAACACAATCGGCACTGACAAAATTACCATCTGTCAGCTCCAAAAGGCCACCCTACTCAGATCGGCACGCATCATTTGCCAGTACATAACACAGTCCTAGACACTCAGGAAGTGTCCAACGTGTGATCCAATACAACAGCCAGCATAGTGATCTTGTTTACTAATCTTTTTGTGTTTCTAATAGTAATAATAATAATAATAATAATATAAAATCGCACAGACGGACGATAAACAAAGACACAACTCTATGGCCCAGATGATTCACTGGAACTTATGTCACAAGTACCATCTGCCAGCAGTCAAGAATCCTAGTTATCTTGAAAATTACAAGATAGACATAAAAGTAGGCTTCTAAACGAAGAAAACCTTCTGGGACAAAATACTAGACACTGAAACAAAAATCATAAGGAAAATCTACAATCAACTGTTACTATGGACCACGGAAACCGAATAAATAAAAACTAATATGATAAGTTGGGCAAGGGACATAGGCCGATCCATACCTCTCGCAGATAGGGAAGAGATCTGGCACAGAAAGATAAAATATACATACGCCACGGACCTCAAGGAGAGTTGGTACAAGATCTTTTACAGGTGGTATTTAACACCAGAGACACTTGCAAAGATCTCCAAAAATAAAACTAAAGACCAATGCTGGAAGTACGAAAAAGAAAAAGGCAAATTTATGCACGTGTGGTGGAGTTGCAAAAAAATTAAAGGTTACTGGACTCTAGTACACAAAACAATAGAAAAAATCCTTAAAATAAAATTTGAGTTAAAACCAGAGGAACTACTATTAGGATTATTGGACATTAAACTGGAAAAGAATGAGGACAAGATCTTTTTCTACTTAATAGCGGCCGCAAGAATGACCCTAGCAAAAAGGTGGAAATCAAAAGAAGTAGCAACAATTGAACAATGGACAATAAAAATATTGGACATAATTAACATGGACATGCTAACACAAAAAATCTCGCAAAATCACACAAAACCCCAAACAACAGTCTGGAAAACAGTGCTGGAATTTATAAGAGGGGAAAATAAGAATAATTGACTTATAAAAGGGATTCAGGAAATGTCTGAAAGAAGAAATCGATAACTGACTCAAGCAAAGGTTCAAAAATGTGTGTAGGATTATATGTTTGAATAGAGATATTTAGTAATAAGTATATACTATGTATAGATTTAAAAAAATCGTACACAAATGCAGAATTGTATGATAGACAAATCACCCCGAGGGAACCTGGAAGTACACCCCCCACTCCTATTCCCTCCCCTTCCTCCCCTCCCCTCCCCCCACCTATCCCATTAAGCCTTCCCTGTGATTTTAATGCAACTTTGTAAAACAAAACCAATAAAAATATTTCTAAAAAAAAAGAATCTCAGTTATCGACATTATAAGCAAAGCCATGATGTGGAGACCTTGTGATGGGAGGGAGGAAGAGTGCTGCTGAAAACAATTCAATAACTAAGTTTGGACTTGATTCAGCGGGAGAACTAGCCCTTTCATTAACAAAGTCTAAACCAGGGAAAGAAATTACAAAGTTGCATGAATATTGACATGAACCTGAATCCAGATTTAGACATGGGCAACTAACCAGTGGAAACATTTACCTTTTCCCTAGAGCAGCTTCTGTCCTTGTCTGCATCATTTTCAGAGGGGTGGAAGCTGCTCTAGGGAAAAGAGAAAGACCTCAAGAATTGGGATATTCTGTGGGGTTGAGGGATAAAATACAGTGAAAGCATCTTTCCATGAGAAATGCTCTGGGGCATGGCTAGAGGGGCAACATGAGAAGGAATGTTGGACATCTTTCAGACCAGTTGTTGTCTATGTATAAACCTTTCTTTGATTCTTCTATAGATTTTGGTATATCTTGTCTCATTTTCATCCATCTATAATATTCCTGTTTTCACCTTCCCCTTTGCATTGGTGTTGTGCTGGAGGTGAATGGGAGGAGACTGTTGTAGAAAAAGACTCACCATGTGCTGTTTTATAAGACATTCACAGATTATTTTCTGTTAATGCTTTGGATCCAAGCTATGTCTCTTGCATGTTACCCTTGTTAGGCGATGAAGCCTGAAGATATCATGTTGAATTTTTCTAATTTATAGATATGCCACCAAGTTCATAGATAAGCACGGTGCTTAGTATCGTGCTCTGCAGATTGACTACTGGACCTAAGTGGAGACAAATTTGTTTGAAGTGACAGTGTTCTCGAATCTGTTGTGCATTGAAATTGTTTAAGTATTATAGCATAGCTGTTTAATTGCTGAGATTCTGATTTCTGTCTGAATCTTAAGAATACTTTCCATATGACACTAAGGGTAGATATGTGCGGTGGAGATTTGCTAACCACAGCTCTCTGGCATATTATCTCATAACATGTGTAAATGTGTTTGTGATTGCATTCACATCTTCATTATACTTGTAAATTTAAAGCGATATGTGTAAAAGTTGTTGTGGTCTTATTCGCTAACATTTTTTAATATCAATAACATGCCCAGAAGCTCTTTACCATAATATGATTGCTTTGTGTAGTGCTGAGTAAAGAAAAATGATTGCTGCTTCCACTTCTGGCACTGCATTTTAAGGTGTGCACTGGGGTGAAAGTATCTTCAGTTCATAGGAAATCACTGTAAACATGTAGTGCTCTGTGTCTAGAAGCTTTGTAAGTAAGCAGTGTCATTTTCCTTAAACTTGCACAAAGATCTAATGGAAACAATAAATAAATAGTCATGATGAAGGGTGTTTTGAGCAACTTCTTTCGCTTTCAAGTGCCCGAGGTGCATTTAATCTGTTCTTTGATCTGCTCACTAGCTGGCACTTTGGAATATTGTGCTTAATTTCAGGCAGCAAAATTTTCTCTCTTTCTGCTAAAGGACTGATACGAACTCCTTAGCGATCTGGAGTTTCAAAGCTCCAAGAACTATTTATAAAATGATCTCTTTTTTTTTGAAGGAAGAGGACACATTTAAAGAGCTTATGGGGAGGCAAAAGCTTGGTACAGGAAGGCTTAGAAATGTAGCATGAATTAATACGGTGCATTTCTTTTGGCTTGGTGATTCATAATGAGATTTGTGTGTGTGTCTGTCAGGAGTGACTTGAGGAACTTCAAGTCACTTCTGATGTGAGAGAATTGGCTATCTGCAAGGACATTGGCCAGGAGACGCCTGGATGTTTTACCATCCTGTGGGAGGTTTCTCTCATGACCCCCATGGGAAGCTGGAGCTGATAGATGGGAGCTCACCCTGCTCCCCAGATTCAAACCACCAAACTTTTGGTCAGCAGTCCTGTTGGCACAAGGGTTTAACCCATTGCGCCACTGGGGGACTCGAGATAAGAAAAATTGAAAGGGCAGGTAACAATAATGAATTTAAAGAAATTAGGCATGTGTCATGGTAACTCAAGTTGTGTTTGACTTGCAGATTTCTGTAGACCCAAGATAGGGAACTTGTGTTCATCTCAGCATCCGTCACCATTGAGAACTGATGGGAGCTGGGGTCCAACAACGTGTGGAGGGTTGCATGCCCCCTCCCCCTGCCTCAAAGTATGCAGATGTTTGAGATGATGGATTCAGATTTATTTACATTCATCCCTATTCAGTTATATTATACACTTACTCAGAGGTCACTTAAATAACATAGCAAAGAAAAAATAGGGTTTCTTCGCAGAGTTTGATGACAATACAGCAATATACATAAAATAGTAAGAGCAGTAAGAGCATTGCAACACACATCAATTAATCTAAACAGCAGTGTAATCATTTTTATAACAGTAATTTTATATTTTTAGTTCAAGGAACAACAAATCTTCTAGAATAAAAATATTTTTCACCTAATCACAAGGCTAATAATGGCACTCTTAGTGAGAGATGGAAGCAAGAATATAAGTTGTGCCTTGAATGTCAACAAGGACTCATTTCTCTACAATCAGGTGGGTCTCAGGCTATGTCATGAAGAGGTGAAGAATACTTATCAGATCTCCAAGTGATATTCTTCAGTGTTAAAACTATAATTACTAGCAGATTCTTCTTCCTTGACCACCCTCATCCAAAGAATGAAATTCTTGTGTGGACATTATTTTAAAGCTCCTAATATTTCTTCTGAGTTTACACTACATATTCTTCACAATGAACCAGTATGGTTTAATGGTTTGAGTGTAGTACTAGAACACAAGGAGATCATGGTCCACACTCCTGATTAGCCATGGAAACCCAATGGACAATCTTGGTCAAGTCTCACTATAATTTTTGAGCAGTTCATGGTCTATGCCGCAATCTCTTCTGGTGCATTTTCTGCAAAGAGAATGGAGTTTTTCTCCTTTCTACTTCCAATTACACAGTCTGTTGATTTCTGCATTGACCATCCGGTGATATCCACATGTACAGTCATCTGTTCAGTTGCCTGAAGAGTATCTTTGTAATTAACAAAATATTGGCATTGCAGGATTTGACTCTCCTGCTTCCTGTCTTGATTGTTGGCCAAATTCTCTTTAAAGTATTGTCGAAGGCTTTCATGGCCGGAATCACTGGGTTGTTGTAGGTTTTTTGGTGCTATATGGCCATGTTCTAGAGGTATTCTCTCCTGACATTTCACCTGCATCTATGGCAAGCATCCTCAGAGGTAGTGAGGGCCTCTTTAAAGTGTTTAGTTCTGCTTTGTTTCGACTTTCAATCATCTAGGATTATCAATTTTTCCTGTTTTAGTTGTGATCACTTTCTTCCTGGTCACCAACCCTATTAAGTCCACTGTGGCTTGCTTCTGAATAGGCATAGCTATCCTTTTGCCTCACTTGTCTTTATAATTGTCATAATTGCTGGGTTTTTTTAATTACTTATGTCTGTTTTTGTAGCTTTGTTATTTCCCCAGGATTTTTTAATGGAAAATCTCCTGCCTTGCTCCACTAGTGAAAATTGTCTCATAACATCCCTAGGCTAATATACACAAAAATGTTTGAAACGTTCCATTTTCAGACATATGTCTAGAGCAGAGATAGTTGGAACATATGTTTTGGTCTTAGGCTATTTGTCAACATCCATTTGTCATGTCTAATTTTTAAAAGAACTACATACATGGGGTTTAAAAAAATAACTCTTCTCATTAACTGTGCAATACAGTATGTTATTCTGTACAGTGACATGCTGTTGCACATAGCTTAAAATAATGATTCCCAATCTTTGGTCACCCTTTCACATAGCCATACAACCCAGAATATTAAGGCAGACAATCCCACAATATCTATTTTGAACTGGGTTATCAGAGTCCACACTGCGATATAATCCAGTTCAAAGCACATAATGTGGGATTTTATTCAGCTGTGTGGAAGGGGCCCCAGATGTTTGGGACTTCAACTTCAAAAATCTCAACCTGATTGGTCAACTGTCAGGAATTCTGGGAGCTGAAGTCGAAAATACCTGAAGGACTAAATGCCCTAGAGCCACAAATATTCAAAACACTCTCAAACTGTACATAACCTTATTTAGATTTTGAGATCAGATGAGATCAAGTTGGTTTTTGAATTAGTGTCAGATTAATACACAAACTAAGATTGATATTGTTAAGGGAGTCATGTTGTTAAGATTTTTGGAGATGCCTGTCATCACCATCACACACAGCAAATAATTACTCTTCAAGAATTGTTAAAGCCTTTGCGATAGCTGTAGTTGTTTTTCCTGATATGTGTATGAATGCCCAATATTAGCAGCAACTTTTTATACTCATGTAGGATGTTATTTTCCCTGCCCCTACATCCTCGAGTTTCTGATACTAACTGGAATAAATGCTTCACATTTGTATCCACAATCCTAGTTCTTTCTTCCCCCCCTTTGGACAATCCCACTAATGATATTTGAAATGGGGGTTTGACCATGGCCTCAGAAGTTTTTCATTGGGCTTTGCTCCCCTATTTTTGGGCACAGAATTTACATTCCCTCCCTCACTCCAGATGTATAGTGCTAAACTGTTGTATCACTTCAGCAATTTCTTGTAAAATGTGCAAGACAGAGAACATGCATACTGAGGGAGGAGCATGGGGGCGTTGAGTTAATCTATCACTCCATCACTTTATTTATATCCAGCCTGTTTTGTGAAACTGCATCTCAATGAATCCATGGAGGCAAATCACACTTGTTCCATAGTTTAATAACCCCACAAGTGCTACAGATGTTTTCTGCTGACCTTGGCTCACTCATTGCATTTATGATTAAACATTTCTGTATTTTTAGCACTGTGACAATAGTTTTTGAATGCCCAAGACAGTGCTGAAAATACAGAAATGTATATGGGCGGAAGGGATTAGGTGGGAAGATACTGAATTCATGTAGAAGGTGGCAGGAAAAGAAAGGAGCACCATATCCATTCTCCACAAGTGAGAGGAAAGCGCAATTAAAGTGAGAGATCCAGATTGGAAGTTGCTATCATCAAAGTCCAGAATCAAACCTCCATTAGATGAAAAGCACAGCTTCATGCAGAAACAGAAATAATTATTTTAAGATGTGAAAGCCTGAAACAGAAAGCCCTAACACTTGTTGGATGTATTGGGAAGTCTGAACAATCCATCCATTTGGTGTTACATAATACTACAGAGAACTTGGCCAATAAGTATCCATTAATGACCAATCTTAATAAAATAATGAAGAGTAGAGACATCACACTGGTAATGAAGATCCACATAATTAAAGCAATGGTATTCCTTATACTAACCTATGGATGTGAGAGCTGGACCATAAGGAAGGCTGAGCGAAAGAAGATAGGTGTTTTTGAACTGTGGTGCTGGAAGAAAATTCTGAGAGTTCCTTGGACCACGAGAAGATCAAAGCAGTCTATACTCCAGGAAATAATGCCCAACTGCGCACTGGAGGAGAGCGGGGTATAAAAATAAAATTATTATATTAGAGGCAAAAAGTTGCCCACATAATGAGAAGACAGGAAAGCTTGGAGAAGATAACGATGCTGGGGAAAATGGAAGGAAGAGGGGCCGACAAAGGGCAAGATGGATGGATGTCATCCTTGAAGTGACTGGCTTGATCTTGAAGGAGTGACGACGGCCGACAGTGAGTTATGGTGTCCATGAGGTCATGAAGAGTTGGAAGCGACTGAATGAATAAACGACATCTTCCATTAATGTTTAAAATTCTAATGAAACTTTTTTTCTGTATTTCTTTTTATGCTTAGCTGTTTTGGTGCTCAATGTATTCAGAAGAAGCCTCAGGTTTGCTTATATATTAAGAATAAAAGAAGATGAGACCACTTAAATTTCAAAAAATGGATTTGTTAAGCTTCAGCAGTTCTATCATAATTTTTGACAAGCCCTTTCTACTATTCTTTCAACTGGTTCGTGTTAAAAGTACTGCCAGCTGCTATCTCTTATATTCAGACTTGTATAGAGGACAAGTTGTTCAAACGTAAGTGTAAAACAACATATTTACAGAAGGAATTAAATTGTTTCTAGCACTTTATAGGTAGGATTAACTCAGCAGGCAATATTGCATATTTATGTCTGGGGTTCATCAGTCATAAGAAGAACTCCAGTTAACAGCAAAAATGGCAGTGCCATTCAACAAAAATGACATGACCTAGAGGTTTCTACCTTTTCCCCGCAAATCAGAGAATATCTATGCCTTTTTGAAAAGTTTTAGAATTAATGTATTTGTCATATTACAAATATACAAATCATATGGTCATAGTGGGGTTGCCTTTGAAGACTGTCCAAAAGCTTCAAATGGTCCAACGGACTGCAGCCAGGTTGCTCACCGGAGCAGCGTACACGGAGCATACAGCCCCCATGTTATGTCAGCTCCAGTGGCTGCCAGTCTGCTACCGAGCACAATTCAAAGTGCTGGCTGTAACCTATAAATCCCTAAACTGTTCCAGCCCAGCTTACCTGTCCCAATGTATCTCCTCCTATGAACCACCTTGGAGATTAAGATCGTCTGGAGAGGCCTGCTCTCGGTCCCGCCTCCCTCACAGGCGCGACTGGTGGAGACGAGAGATGGGGTCTTTTCAGTGGTGGCCCCTTGGCTATGGAACTCCTTCCCTAGTGATATTAGGGCAGCTCCCTCACTCCTGGCCTTCAGAAGGAAAGTGAAAATCTGGCTCTGGGGTCAAGCCTTTGGAGATGAACTACAGTGCAATAATAGCTCCGGAATTATGTGCACTGACTTTTGGAAAGGCCCTGGATTACGATTGTGGGTGGCGTGATTTTCAATAGTAATTTTAATGTTTTTTAACATGCATTTAATTTTTAATCTTTAACTTAATGAATTTTAACTGTTTGTTGTTCAAAGGCATTTAATAGATGCCATATGCCTTGAGTACCCTTTGGGTAGAAAAAGATGGGATACAAATAGGGCAAATAAATACATAAATAATTTAATGGCGGGTGCAGTGATCTCTCCTCTGTCCTCAAAGCTCTCCCATTCATAAAAACTAAAAAGAAAAAAAAACCTCAGACATTCTTTGAAACACATTTTGGATTTCAGAAGGGGCCTCAGGGCTGAGATTCCCTTTAGTAAACAACAGTGGTAAATCACACACACACACACAAATGCAGATAAACATGAATTTAACACCTAGCTTCAATCTAAAACAGCACCCTCCATTAAATCATTTACACAGCAGCATGAATATCAGTGCTTTTAATTGTTTTGTTTTCAAGTATCGTTTTCGAACGAGAGAGTAGTTTAAAAATCCCACTCTAAATAATTCAAAACCGTCTATAGCTCTGCAAGCATCGTATCGGTAATAAGCACAGAAGGATTCCAAAGCCCTAACAATAAAGAGTATAAACGAAGGCCTACTGAGTAAATGTAATCTCCTCTTGATTGTAAGGGCTAGGCATCATTCACTATGTGCCGAACTGAAGAGAAAGTCAAATGCATTTAAATCTAAGTTGCATTTGTTGATTTAAAAGTGGTCCAAGTGTGGTAGACTGCACAGGAAGTAATGCCAGGTAATCATTCTCCCTGCCAACTGCACTCAGTAGCCTAAAAGCCCTTCTTCCTGGAGCCAAAATGTGTATGCCTAGATGCAGCTTTTTGTGTGTTTTTTCAGTAATACAAATTGCAATTGCTGGGCTGGGGGTGCCAAATAATTAATGGAATTAAAGATGGTTTGGAGGAAGACTCTCCTGAGGGGTGCATTTTGCCTTAAAACAAAACAAAACAAATTTGAGGTATATTCTTCAGGAGCACATCAAGGGGTAAAAACAATACAGCCTTCTGGCTTCAGTGCTGTGCAGAAAGAACCAATCCTAAACTTGTAATCCCAAATTTAAAGGATCCATTTAACTCTTTCCTGTTCAGCACCTCAGATAGAACCTTCCAAGTCTGGACTAAAAACCAGAACAGGTTCATTGCACCAGTGAGACAGAAGCCACTGTTGGCAGAAAATATTAAACTTCTCTATACTTGCTTTAATTTCATTAATTGTGCAGATATACGCATACCATATTTTTTCTTTTATATGTTTAAAATGTGCAGAGTGGATACAGAGATCCACTTGATATCATGCATATTTTGGGCTTCTGTTATTATTGCGGAATAATCACCTTTATTGTTTGACTGTTCCAAGGCTAAATCCTGGACTGCAAATACCTTGTAGATTAATCTCTGAGGTCTAATGAGGTTGACCTAAGGCTTATCATATCAGGGTATTAAATTGGTTTCTATTAACAAGTTTTTAAAAGTTTATTTTAAGTTCTGCAGATGTCATAGTAAAGTTGTTTAACACTATTTATAGTCAGTGCAGTGATACTGTATTTACTCTTGTATAAATCTAAAAATTTTAATACAAAAAAAAACACCCCCGCAAAAAATGGAGTTATCATTGGGACTATGTAAATTCTGGGCTATATCTCTTATCAAAAAGGAGCCATCTTCTTCTCTGAGCTGATAGTGAAAGGTCAAGGTTTATTCCATCTTGGGAATAAAGGAAGCAGAATCCTGTCTGTTCTTGCTATGTACCATTTTTGGTCTTTTTGAATTCCTGGGTGGAAAAATGACATTGGCAGTCAGGGCCGGCTAGTCTTCTGCTAGCATGCCTCCCTCTGTGGAATGACCCTCAACTTATTCTTCAATCATATAAGAATCTATAATTTTGGATCCCAAACCTGCCCTCAACTTATATATGAAGTCAACTGATACTCGGGTATATATGGTAGTTTAATTTTGTTTGTTTTTGTATTATGTCTGTATAATCTGCTTTATAATTGCTATGTATAGTTTTATATTTGCATTGCTCTATCATTCCCCTCTGTCTGGACATGTGTATATTTTAGATTGTATGCTGGCTATTTTTGCTGTTATTGTATCCTTAAAATACTTTGTGCATTAATGGTGACACATAAATAAATGGTGACAACAAGTCCTGTTACTGTTAGTATGTTTGCTGAAAAGGATACCTTTCTTTTTTTTGCTTCTAGATAATTTTTATTACCATTGGAAATATTTCACCCAGCTAGCTAGCTACTTCTACCTTAATTGAGAAAATCAGTGCAGCAAGGATAACTTGACGCAGTGGGATTTGTTCCAAAGTTGATTTTAAAAATCCTATTATTTCAGAGAATCTAGAGGTGCCATTTTCTCTCATGTTATTAATTTGAAGGATTTGCAGCAGCAGTGTTTGAAATGCGGTAGCAAGAGACTTAAGGGTGGGCATATATTACAAATAATATAACAAATATGTGAATAGGTCTACTACAGCCACACAGTTCATGCAAGAGGAAATGCAATTGCATCCTCCCTGTTGTGTTCACTAGGTGGTGGTTCTCTAGGAGATAATATATAGCCAATAGTGCTGATTAATCCATTTTTCACTTCTGGGAAGGATCAGGAGTAGCAACCTTCAGCAGCCTCCTTGTCTGCTTGCCATTTGACAAATTTGCTACATTCTTTATTGTACAGACAAAGTTCATATCCACCAGCCATGTTCTTTATACCCCTTTAAAGCTAAGATGACTATTATTGGGTTTTCACACTTCATTTTCAAGCTGAAGGACATACAGTGCCATCTTTGTCACTTTAATTCTGCTGTTTAGACCTAACTAAAGTAGGCCCATTAGTTAGTTGCTGCATCAGTATGTAGGAAAATCAAATGAATACATTCACTAAACTAGTTAGGACTAACAATAGGGTTTAATCTTATGCTTCCTAATTATTCTGATTTGCCTTAAGTATGTGTTTGTGTGAGTTTTTTTTTGTTTTAGTCGATAACTGTAGCTATTTCTGTTTAAAGTCGGTATGAAAATATCTGTAAAAGGTAGTGGCTGATGATAGACAAAATAACCAATTATTGCAGAAAACAGAAGGAATGGTGTACATTGTTGTTGTTCATTCGTTCAGTCGTCTCCGACTCTTCGTGACCTCATGGACCAGCCCACGCCAGAGCTCCCTGTCGGCCGTTACCACCCCCAGCTCCCTCAAGGTCAGTCCAGTCACTTCAAGGATGCCATCCATCCATCTTGCCCTTGGTCGGCCCCTCTTCCTTTTGCCTTCCACTTTCCCCAGCATAATTGTCTTCTCTAGGCTTTCCTGTCTCCTCATGATGTGGCCAAAGTACTTCAACTTTGTCTCTAGTATCTTTCCCTCCAGTGAGCAGTCGGGCTTTATTTCCTGGAGGATGGACTGGTTGGATCTTCTCGCAGTCCAAGGCACTCTCAGCACTTTCCTCCAACACCACAGCTCAAAAGCATCGATCTTCCTTCGTTCAGCCTTCCCTAAGGTCCAGCTCTCACATCCGTAGGTTACTACAGGGAATACCATGGTTTTGACTAGGCGGATCTTTGTTGCAAGTCTGATGTCTCTACTCTTTACTATTTTATCGAGATTGGACATTGCTCTCCTCCCAAGAAGTAAGCGTCTTCTGATTTCCTGGCCACAGTCTGCATCTGCAGTAATCTTTGCACCTAGAAATACAAAGTCTGTCACGGCCTCCACGGTTTCTCCCTCTATTTTCCAGTTGTCAATCATTCTTGTTGCCATAATCTTGGTTTTTTTTAAGTTTAGCTGCAACCCGGCTTTTGCGCTTTCTTCTTTCACCTTGATTAAAAGGCTCCTCAGCTCCTCCTCGCTTTCGGCCATCAGAGTGGTGTCATCTGCATATCTGAGGTTGTTAATGTTTCTTCCAGCAATTTTCACCCCAGCTTTGCATTCATCCAGCCCCGCACATCGCATGATGTGTTCTGCATACAAGTTAAAAAGGTTGGGTGAGAGGATGCAGCCTTGCCGTACGCCTTTCCCAATCTTGAACCAGTCTGTTGTTCCATGGTCAGTTCTTACTGTTGCGACTTGGTCCTTGTACAGATTCCTCAGGAGAGAGACAAGGTGGCTTGGTATGCCCATCCCACCAAGAACTTGCCACAATTTATTATGATCCACACAGTCAAAGGCTTTAGAGTAGTCAATGAAGCAGAAATAGATGTTTTTCTGAAACTCCCTGCCTTTCTCCATTATCCAGCGGATATTGGCAATCTGGTCTCTCGTTCCTCTGCCTTTTCTAAACCCAGCTTGAACATCTGGCAACTCTCGCTCCATGTATGGTGTACATACGTCCAATATATCTTTGGCAAGGATGAGCTTGTATGTTTGGCAAGCTTGTATGCAGTGATATCTTCTCTCCCAATGATATGCAACACAAACAATGCAATGCAAAATAGGTCTCCGTTTACACACAATGCATCAGGAAAATAAAAGGACAGCTAGAAATTCTAGTAGAAAACAGTGGCATGCAAACCAATCATGATGGAAGCACCTTCCTCATAGTAGACAGTGTTTTAGGACTGCAATGTCTTTTACTTTTGATGAATATGAGCAATGGAATGTTGAAAGGGCTATTGCTGCCTAGCACAGTATTTATTGATTCCAGAAAGCTGTGCTATCAATTTAATTTCAAGAATGATTTTCAATACCTTCTGGTGTTGTTTTTGTAACAGCTACAAGGAAGGTGCGTTGAAGATTCTTCCCTGGAATGAGCAGAAGCATAGAGAGGAAGACTGGTGTGAGATGCCCCCATGCAAGTAAGTGTTTCTGAGTTGTATTCATACACATATGTGCAAGTTGACTTTGGTATTTGCTTTAGTGAATTTTATTCAGCATTTCTCCTCTGATATAGTAGGACAAACTACCCATGGAGGAATCCCCAATTAGCAAGTGTATTCTGATTCTCTTGTGGGTTGGGAAAATCATGGCATATCTTCTCTTGTGAGAGAACAGGAAGCACCAGAATGCGCTGTGTTCTGACCTGTGGCTACAAAGTACATTCAACAGTGTTGAACACATGAACAAATCTGTCTAGATACTCAAATGAATTCTTCTAAACATAGCTGTGTTAAATTCTGAGCCAGTGGGGGGAGTGATTTAAGGTTCAAATCCCCTTTTAGTCATGGAAACCCACTGGGTGACCATTGGTGAGCCACACTCTCAGCTTCAGAGAAAGTCAAAGGCAAACCCCTTTAGAACAAATCTTTCTAATTCATGCCTGTTATAGGGTTAAATCTGTTTTAAAAGTACACAGGAATAATTCATTTTTATTTATTGTGTCAGAAGCAAATTGAGAATGCAGTTATAATGTATAAAAAACCACAAAGTTAAAAACTTGGCATTATGCTAAATTTTCTTTGACCAGAATCTGTCCTCTGGTGTCTCTGTAAGTAACAATAATGTGTTTATAGATCTTCTTGGCACATGGAAATGGGTATTTATATACCACAAAAGGATTTTTATACTTAAAGCACTGCAACAAGATTTGTGTATATATATCTACAATTACTGATCCTTCAATAAGGTTAATTACTCAGGGATGGTAACTCTGATACTGATTTTTTGTGTGTAGCATTCCACATTGGATTAAAATGCCAATGTGCAATGCTGTGCTAGAAATACCACTTCAACTTAAATTTTTCTCCCCTCTTTTTTGTTCCTTTTTGATCAAGGTAGAACTAGTTATCATTTAACTTCATTTTGGAAAGGCCATTGCCCTAAATGGTTCTGGCTTTGATATTAGTTTGATTTTAAACTACACTACTTCAGATCTGAAAGCCCTTTTCAAAAAAAATCATTTTTGAGCCCAGCTGCCTGAGTTATGTGATATTGTACTTTTTTTACTGATCTATATTGCCTGTTCTTCATTATGGTCAGCACATTTTCAATGTAACTGTTAGTGTTGCTTGATGTGATTTTAACCTAACAGGTTTCTATACTTAGCATTTGTTTATTACCCAGGCTCATTGTTGAACCAGCTCTTCAAGATGAAAGTGAATTTTTGTATGAGTCCCAGCCTGAATTGTTGAAATATTCAACTACTGAGCTTTCAGTAAATCTGGTCACAGATTGGTACTGGAAAAGAGCAGAGGAGATAGAGCACTATTCAATGCAGGTAAATGCAAGATGCTAGATATAATTGTACTGCCATGCCCTAAAGCGTCCTCTTTCATACAACTGAGCAAGGGAGTTTATAGAAACCCATTCTGAATGTGTATTTGAATATCAGACACACTTCCGCTTACCTTTTGAATCTGTATGTAGAGCACATGTAAATAATAAAGGAGCCACCCATAACCAGATGTTCTCCAGCTGTTTTGAACTACAGTTGTAAACCAAAACATTTGTTTGAGCACCAGATTGGGTAAGGTGGCTACAAAGGAACACAGTTGTATGTAACATTGTCTCTTTGGCTCATGTATCATGCAATTGAAATACTTTCTGCTAAATGGTACCTAGTCTTTATGGTATCTGACTGGTATCTGAAGGTGAAATCTGTTTGTATGGGAAAATGCCAGGAGGTTTGTGTTTAAAATAGATTAACCTTCTTTTTTGTACACTACTTGAAACCATAGAGAAGTATTATTGTTGGCTAGAGCATTTCTTTGGCTTTCACCAGTGAAATACTGGTGTCTTTGACAAAGAGATGCATTCCACTAAGGAATGTGCATTCATCAAGGTCTGCCCTACTATTTGTCACAGTAAGCCAAACATTTAATCTAGCTGCATTTGAGGTATAGGAGCAACAGCTTCTGAATTTTCTAGCCATCACTCTTTGTTGTACACAGTGGACACTAAAATAGTCAGCCATCCTCTGTGAAAGATTTCTTCACCAGAAGTGTAATCTTCATCTTGGAGTCAAGTAACTTCTTGTGTGTGGAATATATATAAGATCTACTTAAGTTATTCTCAACCTTCCTAGTGACGCAACCCCTTAATACAGTTCCTCATGTTGTGGTGACCCCCCCAACCATAACATTATTTCCGTTGCTACTTCATAACTGTAATTTTACTACTGTTATGAATCATAATGTAAATATCTGATATGCAGGATGTATTTTCATTCACTGGACCAAATTTGGCACAAAAACCTGATATGCCCAAATTTGAATACTGGTGGGGTTTTTTGTCATTTGGGAGTTGTAGTTTCTGTGATTTATAGTTAACCTGAAATTAAAGAGCATTCTGAACTCCACCAATGATGGAATGGAACCAAACTTGGCACACAGAACTGCCATGGCTAACAGAAAATACTGGAAGGGTTTGGTGGGCATTGACCTTGAGTTTTGGTGTTGTAGTTCACCTACATTCAGAGAGCACTGTGGACTCAAACAATGTTGGATCTGGACCAAACCTCCAATCGAAAAGCATTCTGAACTCCGTCAACGATAGAATTGGGCCAAACCTTTCACACAGAACCCTCATGACCAACAGAAAATACTGGAGGGATTTGGGAGGGATTGAAAGTGATTTAGGGGAGAGCATGCCTGCTCTTCCCTCCACCTCTTGGAGTCTCAGAAACAGCTCTGCCCTTGTCTGAGAGGCCTGCCAATCATAGCAGGGGAAGGGCCTTCGGTGTGAAGATTCGCAATCCTTTCACAAACTCTCTTATTTTGAGACTTGAGATGGCCTTTATATAATCCTGCCTCACATGCCTGTTGCCTCGGTGTCCTGGGTTTGCACAGCTCAGAACAGGAAGAAGGGATGCCAGCTGTACTTGCACCAGATAGCCCTATTTAACATTTGGCATGCTGTCAGCAGCAGCTCTTTGGTGCTGTCCTGTCTTGGTGGAGAGTGTAGAAAACATTGGTCCTTTTTTAAAGTTCCCCAAGGGTAGACTTAAGTTCCTTAGCTTCTGGGTTACTGATGAGTTAGCAAATGCAAGATTACACTTTCCCTCCTTCTCTTTGCTAGGCCACCTTCCATCAACCATTGCTGCTGTTATGGCCTCTGCCACTGTCCCCACCTCAGTTGGTGAGGCCCTGCACTCCTGTTGTGGCTCTTTCTTTGGCTCTGGTGGTAGCATGCTCTTCTCCTTTGGCTCCTAGGATGGCCTGTAGGTCTCTTTCAGAACTGTTGCTACTGTGAGAGACAGACAGCTCACATGGCTGTAACCCTGTGGTCGGCCTTGACCTAGGAACCAGAGAGGTGCGTGCCATTCTAGGCTGGAGGACCTAGAATAGGACTGTGAAGGTGAGGCCACACCAGTTGATGAGTGGACAGTGGCACCAGCATGATAAATTTGATACACACACACGGGGTATGTGGCATTTAATGAGATCCAAAGGCATGATGTCAGTCCCCAGACCCACAGAAATTGCAGATCTGCAAAGTAAACCCTTTCAGATAGCTTCTGAATTCACATATTAGAATTATTAAGGTAATTTGCAAAATATTTATGTACTAGAACTTACCTCATTAACTTAACTACCACTTTTGAACTACTATGTGATAAATGTTCTACATCCCAATGGCTGTATTTCCAGAGTTTTTAAAAATAACCGTGTAAGTCAGTTGTGAATAAATAAATAAAAAGCTTTCTGACTTACTGAAGCTTTTCTATCACTATAAACTTAATTTGCAGGCTATTTTTATCCCCTGGCTAATTACTAGAAGTACATTAAGTTGAAGTAAGCTTCTTTGAAGTGTATGCAAGCAGAACGCATGTTGGATTTTGTTTTTTGTTGCTTCATGATCATATTTATTCAAGCAGGAGAGACTGACATCATATAGCAATATATTCAAATTTTATGAATATCTGTTACTGCTGATTTTGCCTTTTACTTAACTATTCATATTTTCATAGTTATAGGGAAATAGAAAAAAAAATCTTAAAGATAAAATGGGAAGTCAATGGATATATCAACTCATTATTCTCTAGCTCCCATCATCTTGAGTGATGAATATGTTAAATAGTGTTTGGGCTGAACTAAACTAGCATTTCTGAAGGTCTTCAATTCAAATGTAGAGATAATTAATTTAGGAACGGGATTATACAGTCTTTTATTTTATTGTCTCTACCGTATTGCTGGGCATATATATATGCATAAAACATTTGAATATAATTACTAGATAGATGCCATCTTGTTGTTCTGCATTAAGTTCTACCCTGAATTTATTTTTCTAGTTAAAATATTTTTGTATTGCCTCCCAGTTGACAAGGCCTCCTGAGCTGATAAACAAATATTAAAACAGTACAAAGATAAAACACATTAAAATATTATTCTAAAATCCCCAAAAGCTAACTAAACGCAATACTACAGTCCAGTTTTAAAACAGTTAAGAAACAATTTCAAATATGAAATACCACTGTTTTGGCTGCCTGCTTGAAGCTTGAAACAGATGGAGCCAGCCAAACCCCTTCTACAGTGATGGTTACAGGGAAAGCTCTGTTATGTGTATCCCTCAGCTTAATTTCATGAGGTGTTGGGACATGCAGTGGGGCCTCATATGGGAGTAGGCAGTCTTTCTCATATCCTGTCCCCAAGTTGTTCAGGGCTTTGTAGGACCTTGAACTGAGCTTGGAAGCAAATTGGTAACCAGTGCAGTTTTTGGAAGACTGGTGTTATATTGTCTCTAAAAAGGAAGAGGGGCCGACCAAGGGCAAGATGGATGGATGGTATCCTTGAAGTGACTGGCTTGACCTTGAAGGAGTTGGGGGTGGTGACGGCCAACAGGGAGCTCTGGCATGGGCTGGTCCATGAGGTCACGAAGAGTCAGAAGTGACTGAACGAATGAACAACAACAAAAATGCTCACATGGCTATGCATTCTGTGCCAGCTACAGTTTTCTAGCACTTTTCAAGGTTAGCTCCATTAAGAGCACATTGTAGTAATCTTAAGTGAGAGGTAGCTTAGACATGACCTGTGTTCAAAATCAGGTTAACCAATGAACCTAAACACCAAACACTTTCCCCATTTATTTGAAATGGACTGTCAATTATTCCCATGAGTTCTGCTATTTGAAGATAGTTTGTTACTTTCTCCACCATTAGTATTCATGCATTACTCTGTGGAAGATGTGGAACTTAAGAGTGAAATTCTGTAGAACTCACAGCACCTCCATGCAGCACAGTCTAATGACATTTAGATGGCTGTTTGACTCCCAACTGTGCTTTACATGAACAGAAGTTACTGTGCTATTGTAATGTACGTACATTGGGTTGTGAAATGTATGTAATTATTTATTTTGGTGGTAGTGAGGAATCACTGATTCTATGAAACTTACATAAGTGAAGTTACACTGCCATGGGACAGTGAATCCAGTCCAGCTTTTTATTTAAGCTATTTGAAATTCAGCTTCCCACTGACATGAGAGCCACTAGATTAGTGGTTCTCAACCTGTGGGTCCCCAGATGTTTTGGCCTTCAACTCCCAGAAATCCTAATAGTGGGGCATACTGACTGGGATTTCTGGGAGTTGAGACCAAAACACCTGGGGACCCACTTGAGAACCACTTCACTAGATGAATGTTAACCAGAAGTGAGATTATTTGTAGTTTGAAATGAAGTGTGCAATGGTTCATACAGATAAATCTCATTAGTCTTAAGAGAGTTATAAGACGTTCATTGTTCATGTTTGATACTTAGGTTCAAGACCTACCTCTCTCTCTTTCTATAAATATAGGTGGATTGTGCTCTCTCTCTGATTCGCCTTGGCATGGAAAGGAACATCCCTGGCCTCCATTCCCTCTGTGACAATCTTGTTACATTGGAGACACTTGTTTATGAGACAGGGTGCGACATAACTTTGAATCTGAAAGAGCTGCAACAGATGAAAAACATCGAGAAACTGAGGCTGTTGATGTTGACTGTAAGAATTCGTTTCTTTATTGTGATGTATTGAGTTGCATTGGATCGGGATATTTCTGTTGTAAAATGAAATTTCATTCTGTAGAAATGAACTCCTGTAACCACTAAACATAACTGGCTTATTTTATTCAGGATTTAGACTCAGTATCTTGACAGTGGCCTGAATGTTGTTTCAAGGTTTCACAATAAACCACTCTGATTTAGAAGGTTTAAATAGACTAACATATGTGCAAGATTGTGTCCTGACTGATATTCTAATTGAACAGTTCAATGTCAGTCACTTCATCTGCATTCCAGTCTCAATGATTTAGTGAAATAGTTAGTGGAATAGAAATTGCATAGAAGCCCCAAAGGATTGTTAGCATCCCATCAGGTAAAGATTCCTTATCACATCCTCTGTAAATCAACTTTTTGTATGTCACTTGTGGCGACTTCCTGTACTGCTCTAACAACTTGTCACTCCCATAAAGTGAACATAGACTGGATCTACACTGCACTATATACCAGGATCCAATCCCAGATTATCTGCTTTGAACTAGATTATATGAGTCTACACTGCTAAATAATCTGGGATAAGCAGATAACCTGGGATCTAGGGCAGTATATATCCAGCCATAAGAGGCCACGGTGACGCATTGCTAAGCTCCAGAACTAGCTGATTGGAAGGTTGGTGGTTCAAATCTGCAGGACAGGGTGAGCTTCCATGGTAGGCCCAAGCTTCTGCCAACCTAGCAGTTCAAAACATGCAAATATGGGTAGATCACTAAGTATCTCTTTGGCGGGAAAGTAACAGCGCGCCATGCAGTCATGCTGGCCGCATGACCTGGGTGGCATCTACAAATCATACGGGCTCTTCTGCTTAGAAATGAAGATGAGCACCACCCCCCAGAGTTGGACACAACTAGACTTAATGTCAAGGGGAAACCTTTACCTTTACCTTATATACAGCCAATAGTGTATTGTGTAGGTTTGTTGTTCTATATAATGATCTGAAAACATTCATTTAATGCTGAGTATATGTTCTGTTTTTATGATTCCTTTAAATATTATTATTATTGTAATCATGTAATCACTGTAATGGTTGTAATTATAATGATTACTTTTTATCTTGTTTCTTTAGTTGAAATAATGATGAAAATAGCTGGAAGCAATGGTGAAATCTATTAAAATGATCACAATAATCAGTAAATATCAAAACAGTTTGAAAACCTTGTTTGAAGAAATAAGATGGGAAAGATGTTCATTTTCTAACAAAGCAATTTCTGTCAGCACAGTTTGCAATTTATGATAGCAACATCTTAAGTGGTACTAGAAAAAAAAGTTTGATTTTGTGCCATTTTAGATTCTTTTGAAATTTCAGCCAATTTATAATGTTATTTAAATGTGGACCTCTTCTTAAAATGTGTTCATTTTTTCCTTAAAATAAAACTACTGACATTTCAGTCATCAGAAGACAAGTATGTGAAAAATGCCTACCAGTGGATGGTTCCCTTTCTACATCGCTGTGAAAACGAGTCTCCAGGCATTGCTAATGAGCTTATAAAAGAGTACTTGGTAACACTGGCCAAAGAAGACCTGACATTTCCTCTGAAAATCTTTCAGCATTCAAAGCCAGCGGTAAGTTCAGTTTATTCATTTTGGATTTATGTACCTGAAAGCTTCACCTCCGTCCCTCACGCAAATTACATTTGCAAAAACATTTAGTGGTGTTCCTTGTTTTACTGATTGTTTCTGAAGATGTCTGCCATTGTACTGCATTTTGGGACTAAGCATTTATCTTTTCAATGCTAACACTTGTACTCTAAACAAGGTTACAAAGGCATTTCTATTACACAACTAATCCCTATCAGGATGTCAGAATGCACCTTCAACCATTAATCATTCCTACAACAGAGTGGGTAATTTTAGCTCAGGAGGAATCTCTGCTGAATGTCACTTCAGTGTTGATCTTCTGTAATGTTTAATCTTTTTTGTTTTGTTATAAAGCTCTTCTCCACTTCTTCCCCCTGCCAAACACCTGTACAGATGTTATGTTTTTGACTGTGCTGAAATGTCACTGTTAAGCTTCTGCACTTTATTCTCATTCCCTTTGAGGGGATGGGGCTGTATGAAACACCCTAGAGATGTATATAGTTTCAGTAATTCAGGTTTATCAAAATCCCAAGCCTGCAGTGTGGTAGCAGGAGGTGTATTTGTACAGAGCAGATAGGAGCCCCCGGTGGCGCAGTGGGTTAAACCCCTATTCTGGCAGGACTGAAGACCGACAGGTCGCAGGTTCGAATCTGGGGAGAGGCGGATGAGCTCCCTCTATCAGCTCCAGCTCCTCATGCGGGGACATGAGAGAAGCCTCCCACAAGGATGATAAAAACATCAAATCATCCAGGCGTCCCCTGGGCAACGTCCTTGCAGACGGCCAATTCTCTCACACCAGGAGTCACTCCTGACATGACAAAAAAAAAAACAACAAAAAACCCCCCAAAAAACCAGAGCAAATGCAAAATAATAATAATAATAATAATAATAATAATAATAATAATAATATAAAAATGGATACTAGAATAGCAAAGCTTTTCAACATCTACATGAAACTGTTGGGAGAGGTCATCCAGAGTTTTGGAGTTCGGTACTATCTCTATGCAGATGACACTCAACTCTACTACTCCTTTCCACCTAATTCCAAGGAAGCCCTCCAGATCCTGGGCCAGTGCCTGGCTGCTGTAATGAACTGGATGAGGGCTAACAAGCTGAAGCTTAATCTGGACAAATCAGAGGTCCTTCTGGTCAGTTGTGAGGTCGATGGGGTATAGGGTGGCAACCTGTGCTTGATGGAGGACCGCAGTTTGGGGGTCCTCCTGGACTCAGCACTGGCAATTGATGTTCAGGTATTAGTGTTGGCCGGGAGGACATTTGCACAGTTAAAATTTGTGTGCCAACTGTGACTGTACCTCGAAAGCCTGACTTGGCCATGGTGGTCCACATCTTGGTCACATCTAGATTGGATTACTGCAATGCACTCCACATGGGGCTGCCTTTGAAGATGACCCAAAAATTGCAATTTGTGCAAAGGTCGGCAGCCAGGTTGTTAACTAGAGCTAGTTACAGGGAACAGACAATGTCTCTACCGGTGCAAGTGCTGAGATCTGCTGGGGAGGCCCTTCTCTCACTCCCACCTCCATCACAAATACAGTTGGTGGGGACAAGAGAGAGGGCCTTCTCGGTTGTGGCCCCCCAACTCTGGAACTCTCTCCCCAGGGAGATTAGATTAGCCCCCACCCTATCCAACTTTTGGAAAGACCTGAAGTCTTGGATGTTCCAATGTACCTTTGAATAATAGCTTATATTATATTTATAATGGACTGATCAAGTCTGCCTAACCCTCTTCTTTAGGTAGGATCTCCAGCACTTTATTTGGTCCCCATGTTAGCCGCCCTGAGTCCCTTCGGGGAGATGGAGGTGGGATATAAGAATAAAGTTGTTGTTGTTAAAGTACAAAAATGAGAGAAAGTGAAGCAACAAGATGTTTTGGTTCCTTCCACAATCTCAGTGCCGAGTTCAACTGAAAAGCGTGGTCAATTTCTATAGCTCTTCCTCAAAGCTAAGGGCTTAATCTTTCCTTATAAGATAGTAGATGAGTGTACCTCTGAGAGGTACAACTGGAATCACAGTGCCTACAATTCCCAGCCCCCCAGGCATCCCAGAAGGATATCGTGGTTGATAGTATTGAATGCCGCTGAGAGAGCTAAAAGCATCATTATCCTTTGTCAGTGTTAAGATGGAGGTCATCAACTAAGGTGACCATAGCAGTCTCAACTCCATATCCTGCTCTGATGCTGGTTTGAAATGGGTCAAGGAAATGTGTATCATCCAAGATTTCCTAGACTTAGCTTTAAAAAGGAAAATTAGACACCCCATTACCAGCTTCTGCCCCAATGATGGCATCTACGTCAGCTCTTATGTGAAAGATTCTGTCTCTGAAATTATTATTAAAGACATCACAGTGAGCTATGTAAGGTTCTAGGAGCAGGCTCAGAGGAGAGGGTACCTGAGTTAGACATCTCACCTCCCTGAATAGCTCGGCATACTGACACAACTGAAATGTGGGATACTGACATTGAGTGACTACTTGGTTAACTCTTTAGAGCACAACAGGATCTGGTAAGTAGAGCTGGGAGAAAGAACTCAATGAGTCTCTGAGTAGGCATTTATAGGACCATATTGTCAGACCCAATTGTTTCATACTTGCTCTAATTTTAACCAATGAAATGTGAAATGCAGAGATGGGAGTTAGGGAAGAAAGGAGCTTTTGTAACTGAGATTAATGCTGTCTTTCCATAACTGTGTAGCACTTTCATATTTTCAAGGCATTACTTATAGCTACAGATCTAGACTGAATTCATTTTCCTGCTTCTTAAGTGGCATTTTGCTAGGATGTTCATTAATTCTTTATTTTTTGGCTGTATACTGATGTAGACTGGCTGTAAACAAGTCAAGGGAAATTAGCATTCTAAAATATAGGAAAGCTGTTTATGAACAGATGAAGGAAATCACATAATATAGCTAAGCTACAGCCTTTAGAATTATAAATATTTTTATTTCAGTGCATTGCCTGAAGGAAAATATTGTGTATTAGTGTGTGTGTTTTAAAAACGTGAAACTGAAAAACTAAAAATAACTTGCTGTTTCAAATAGCTAACATGCTTAAAAGTTACAATGAAGCTTCCATGAAGAGGTTCATATGTTTAATTGAGGAAATTCGAAATCTATGAAAGCCTTGATAATTAACAAAACCTCTAAATTGGTTTTTCAGTTGTAATTATTCCACTTGAGTCCATTAAGATATTGAAGAAACTAACTGCAAAGTGAGAAAACTATTCTAGAATGAAATAATAAATATGGTGTTTTCTTTTTTCCCTTAGTGCCAACAAAAAATAATTTCAGATCAAGATCTATTGATGGTGATTGCCTTAGAATGCATATACAGCTGCAAACGAGATGACCAGCTGTCTCTTTGCTATGATATCTTAGAATGTCTGCCTCAGAGAGGTTATGGGTGAGTATTGCCAGGCACACACGTCATTTTTAGAGTAATATTTCAAAAGCAGAGTTGGGAAGAATCCTTCATGGATAGTATCCTAAGTAATTAAATATCTATACCCACTGTCCCAATAATCATTGAATCCATGGAGTTAGAAGAGACTACTAGGGCCACCCAGTGCAAGCCTCTATAGCACAACCTGGGGAACTCCAGGTGTCTGGCCTCCAACTCCCAGAAGCCCTAGCCTGCCTGTGTAATGGTCAGGAATTCTGGGATCTGAAGTCCAAAACACCTGGAGGGCCATAGGTTGTACAGGCCTGCTCTACAGGAGCATACTCCAGAGAAGGAAACTCTACCATTCTCAAAGGCAGCATAATCCACTCTCAAATAGCTTTTACCATCAGGAAGTCACAACTTGTAAGGAAAGAACTACAAGAAAAGGACCACAGCTGACTGGTAGAGCACATGTTTCACAAATAGGGCCCTTGCTTACTACCAATTGCCTCAGGTAGCATTTGGAAAGGCAATATGTGAAACTCAATAAAGTAGCTATCAATACTGAGGATGTGAAGAATACTTGTAAATGTTATTGTCCTTGAGACACCCCATCAACAAAGGGTCAACTAATTTTGTGTGAATATCTCATTCTTAATATTGATCTGTGTGGTGGAGTGTGTGTGTGGGGGGGGGGATAGGAATTCCTAATATTTTGTACAGAAAATTGTGTGCTTTTGTTTGAAAACTTCACTGAATTGCTCTCTCTATAAAATTTTAATGCAAAATATATGAAGAATGGGGAAGGGTACAAGAGTGGATGTAGAACAGGGGCATTCTAAACTTCTTGTATCTTCATCTTCCTCCATTGCTGTCTAATACAAAAAAAGGTTTCTATGATGTTAAAAAGGAAAAGGGGGAAAAAAAGGAAAAAGATCTTGCTCTTTTCGAACCAGTTTTGTCACAGATAAAGTTAACAACAAAGGTGAATGGTAAGAGATGAAGAAAAGGAATATTACATTCTAGCAGGTCTTTCTTCTTGTAACTCAAATTTGTGTTTGTGAAAGAAATGATTTTTATGAGAGGTTATTTTCTAATTTACTTTTCTCTTAGTATGTAATATAATTTATTTGACATCCCATTTAGCCCCGAAACAGACATGACTAGCAATCTTCATGATAAGGTGGATGAACTGGAACAAATTCTTAGGTAAGAATCTCCTCCCCCCCCCCCCCACCTTGAAATGTTTGCTCTCTTAAAACATCATTATATTTTACATGTTATGTCATTAATATTACAATAATGATTTCATTGTTATAACATCCAAGAAATGTTGGAGCATAATAAAGTAAGATTCTCTGCACCCTTGAATATCTGCTCCGAAGGATTCCTGAGTTCTCTGGAGTGTCTACAGCAGTAGTGTCCAACCTTTGTTCCTCCAAGTCTTTGGGACTCCCAACTCCTAGAAACCCTGGTCAGCTTGTCCAATGGCCAGAAATACTGGGAGCTGAAGTCCAAAAACCCTGGAAGACCAAAGGTTGAACACCATTGGTTTACAGCAAAATGAAAAATGGTTCCACTGATGGAATTGGCTTCACAAATTGGCAAATAACATTGCTTTTACACCCCACATTTACTTGGGCACTATGATATTATCCTACTATGTAATGAGACAAAGACCCAAAATTTCTTACATCCAAAATCTATATCTTATTCATTTATTGCTTCTTGGACATTTTCTAATACAGCAAACTAGAAGTAGAGAGAGAGGAAGTGGGGAAGGGAAGTATAGTGTGAGTGAGAAAAATATTTAGTCCTCAAATGGTGAATATTTCTTATGGATTAAAGATTAATTACAGTTTTTAAGGAGAGCCCCCAGTGGCGCAGTGGGTTAAACCCCTGTGCTGGCAGGACTGAAGACCGGCAAGTCGCAGGTTTGAATCCGGGAAGAGGTGGATGAGCTCCCTCTATCAGCTCCAGGTCCTCATATGGGGACATGAGAGAAGCCTCCCACAAGGATGATAAAAACATCGAATCATCCGGGCGTCCCCTGGGCAACATCCTTGTAGACGGCCAATTCTCTCACACCAGAAGCAACTTGCAGTTTCTCAAGTCGCTCCTGACACAACAAAAAACAAAACAAAAAACAACGGTTTTTAAGTTGATATGTAATTAAAAAGTGATCTAAATGCCATATATGTGTCCATGTATAGTTGCTAAATGTAAGTTTCCTGGGGGGAAAAAAGCTGTTCCAAGAGGTCAAGCCATTAATATCTTATTTTAAAATATAGAAAAAAATACCCATTATTTCCTATATTGTAATATGACCTATTGGGCAATTAGAAAAGATTGGTTAGTCCCTCTTTGACAGGATCATGATTTTTATACTTGTACTTATTTTATATTACAAGAGTGCAAATCTTCATAAATTTATTTCTCACATACTAAAAGGGATTTTTATATATGTCAGTTTTTTCCTCTAAGAAAATTGTCAGTGCAGTTTTCATCTATAGTTGGAGAGTTACAATGTTTGGGCATTTTCTGCCCAGAAAACAAGTGCCCTGAATGGAAAATGTCATTTTGTGTGCAAAAAAACAACATTTCTTTACAAATAACTATATTCTGTGCAAGCAACATCTTTTCTGCATAGGAATGTTTTTGCATAGAAAATGTCGTTTTATGCAAAGGAACAGTACGCCTTTTAATGCATGATAGGTCTCAAGCAGAACATTTCTTGCCTATTGCCCTTGCTTTTTTCTGACACATGTGAAAATTTCTTTTGGGCCATTTTTTCAAGTGTTATCCAATTTTTTTTCACGATTACTATTGAAAATTGCATGTATATGCAGACAAAATTCAGTCTTTTTTTCCTGTTTGGCCCCGCACTAGCATTTGGTCATGTTATCTTTACATGTGCAAAGACTATTTTGCCACTATACGGAACAGATGGCATGACTTCCAGGAGAGATGATGGGTGGTCCCTGTAGTCTAACTGGGTGGAAAGATAGTTTGACATAATGATCCAAATGACATCAATCCTGAATGTCTTTTCAGAGCTATCTCTAGCTGTGGGTTTTATTTTGCACCTAAAGAAAATGGGATTCTCCTTGAGCCCATGTGGTGATACAACTGAGTTATGTAATGGCAGGACAGAGTTATACTTGATCTGAATGTTTAATGGTGCATATGATTGTTATTGCAGTGTTTCAGAACTTTTGGAGAAACACGGACTCCAGAAACCAGTATTGTTTGTGAAAGAGACACAGAACAACCCAGAAGAAGCACACAAGCTGATGATTAGGTTAACAAGGCACACTGGTCGCAAGTGAGTTCATAACAATAATGTTGAATGTCTTGACTACCATTTTCTTTCTTTGACTGTTTGAAAATGAACTACCCTATTTATTCGAGTCTAATGCTCATCTTTTTTGGCTAAATGACCTTGCCAAAATTAGGGTGCATCCTTGGCTGAGAGCTGAGCGTTACAATTTCAGTCTCTCACCGTGAATCAACTTTTTCAACCAGGATCCAGCTTATATAGCTAAGGAAGCAGTAATTTGAAGCAAGCAACTCTGTGTCAACCTTCGTTTTGCGCCTGTTTATATGAGTGTAATAAAATCTGCTTCCCATATAGAAATGTCATGAGGATCCCTAAGATACTGCATATGAAGCATTGTATAAATAATAATTTAGCGTGAATGTTTTCAATGCACCCACAAGTGTGCTGTTCCCGTTGGGGGTTTTTATGTGGTTTTTAAGATGAAGTATTTAATCTCCATGTTGACACATTCTCTGGAAGCTATTTGCTTATAAATGTTGACCTTTATCTCTTAAAAGGCAGCCTCCTGTTAATGAGATGCACTGGATGGGGTTGTTACAAGATATGCTGGAGATGCAGCAGAATGTCTACACATGCTTAGAGCCAGACACATGCTATGAGGTGATCCTTTCTTTTTGTGTCTCCATTTGAGGGGTACCTGTTGGTGCTGTGATGTCCACTTGTATTAGTTAACTCGCATGTGTTAATTCTTCCTTCTTGACCTGTAACAATGAAATCGCAGCTTATATATTTGGTCTGTATCTGTCTCACAAACATTTAAGAAAATACTTTCCTTAAAAGGATATTCTTCATCTTTCAGAGTAGGCTCTCCATCTAGATAGCAATTAGGTCCACTTTGCTAGTTGACTTTGTCTAACAAATGATTTTCTCATGAGCCTCTGGTAATAAATGCTAGTCACTGTTGGGTGGTGAGGCATGTTATTTAAGCACTGGATATAGAAGTTCCAGATTATTTAAGGTAATTTGGTTTTCTGCCAGACTGGAAGAGACCCAGTTTTTGATGAACCCGTATCGGGTGCTGAAGGGCTAGGTTGACATAACCTCGGAGGAGGAAGTGTGTGCATTTTGTACCCACTTAAATGCTTAAGTGAGTACAAAACATATCAAAACATATCAAAATACACAATTGAACACAATAATAACAGTGAGTTTATCACAGAGAATTAAGCATTGAAATTTATTTACTTTTTGTCGTGTCAGGAGCAACTTGAGAAACTGCAAGTCGCTTCTGGTGTGAGAGAATTGGCCATCTGCAAGGACGTTGCCCAGGGGATGCCCGGATGATTTGATTTTTTTTTAATCATCCTTGTGGGAGGCTTCTCTCATGTCCCCCGTATGAGGAGCTGGAGCTCATCCACCTCTCCCCGGATTCGAACCTGTGACCTGTCGGTCTTCTGTCCTGCCAGCACATGGGGTTTAACCCACTGTGCCACTGGCGGCTCCTAATCATTGAGATAAAAATATAACAGATGCTATGAACTCATGGAGTTGTATTTTTTTAATCCTTCTTTGCCAAAGTGTGCTTGTACTTACCAAACTACAACTCCCAGAACTCTATAGCATTGAGCAGTGGCAGTTAAAATTGTGTCAAATTGCATCAATTCTACAGTGCAGAACCAGCCTCATGAGCTGCATTTCTTCTGCACCATTGACAATGTCACTCTTTCCCCATCTCTCTGCCTCTATAATTTTGAGTCCATCTCATTTTAAAATTGAGTCAAGTTCCTGTAATGTTCTTTGGCTTTTTCAACATTTAAAAAAAAAACATTGCAGAAGAGAAACACTACTGATACACACACACACACACACATATATGGTGTTTTGTCATATTCAGTTAAAAAAAACACCCTGAAGCTCTGAGTTTTCTGCCATTGAACAAACTAATTATGAAACACTTGTGAATTCTAAAAGACATGAGAAATGTAGATTGGAAACTTGAACTTCTTAATGTTCAGAAACTCTGAAATAGAATTGCTAACTAAACAATATATGTGAAGATGAATGGCCTTCTGGATCACTGTTATGTTTATTAAATGGTTCACTGAGCAGAAAGTTCATTTTTAATAATGTCGCACAGGGTGTGTAAAGAACTCTTGATAGATGCTTTCCTCTTTGCATTTAAAGTAAAATGCAAAATTCTGTTTCTACAGAAAATTGTTTGTATATATTCAAGATGAATTTGTCATTAAGTGAATTACAATGAGTGGTTTCTGTTTTGAATATGCAAAGATTACTTGAAATTGCTCTTTATTCTGTAGTGTGTAAGTCTTTGCGGTTTATAATTTACCTTTCAAAATCTGACATCCGTTAGCATTTACATAACCGTATGGCAGCTTATACACTTCATTGTTTATATTATCTAATCTTTAAGACTCTGAAGAGATGTTGACAGCAAATTAGAAAACTTCTGAGAAATACAATAGGAAAATGGCATATGGAGTGTAAATTGAAAACTGAAGCTGGTTCCTCCTTCAAAAATGTGCACTAAGAGGAAAATGTGAGGAAAAATGAGCTACAGTTATAGAAGTGTAGAGCTGGAAGAGAACCCAAGGACCATCCAGTCTAACCACATGCCATTCAGGAATACATAGTCAAAGCACTCATAACAGATGGACATCTAGTCCCTGTTTAAAAACCTCCAAAGGAGGAGATTTCTTCACACTCAAAGACAGTATATCCCACTATCAAACAGCTCAAGAAGTAATAATATTCTGGTGGAATCTTTTCCTGCAATTTGAATCTAGATTTCCACTAGTAATGTGGTCATCATATGGTCATTATAGAATCACAGAGTTGTAACAGACCACAAGGGTTATCCAGCCAACCCCATTCTGCCATGCAAAAATGCACAATCAAAGCACTCCTGACACATGGCCATCCAGCCTCAGCTCAGAAACCTGCAGATAAGGAGACACCACAATGTTTGGCTTGTTTCAAGACTACACACAGCACAGTTCCTTACCCAACTGGTTTGAACACTATTCAGACCAAACTGATCATATATCCCGCAATATATATGAGTATTATTTTTCCCATGCAGGGATTTTATGTTCATTTCTACAGTGGAAGATGATATAGTTTAGTGGCTAGGCACCTTCAATCTATGACCTCCTTTGGTAGGACTAGGAAAACATGCTACCTAAAATCCCAAAGAGCTGTTTCCAGCCTGGGCCATAGATAGATTCTTCTGCATCCTTGGAAGACCACATCAGCAGAGTTTAATAATATGTACTTTATTTATATTCTGTCCTATCTCCCCGAGGGGACTCAGGGTGAATTACAGTACCCATATATGGCAAACATTCAATGCCATTATACAATTAACAAAGACAGACAGTACATAAACAGAGATAAAGACTTCCCATCTTTTTCCATCTCTGGTATCTGGAGGCTGTGCTCGATTCCGGCCATGGGGTTGTGGGGGGGGGGGGGTGCTGTCACTCCATCTTCCATGCTGAGGAGTTGTTGTCCTTAGACGATCTCCCGATCAAATCACTAGCATGACTGCATGGACACCTTTTATTACCTCCCCGCCAAAGTGGTACCTGTTTATCTACTAGCATTGCTGTTTTCGAACTGCTAGATAAGCAGAAACTGAGCTGACAGTTGGGAGCTCACCTCAACCCGGGCTTGAACGGTCAACATTTCGGTCAGCAAAATTTTTAACTTGGTTTAATTTGCTGTGATTTTCCAGTGAGCAACATATAAGATATTAGATATACTTCTGCTTAATCATTTATAAAAATCAGTGGAATACACTTGAGGCAGTACATCCCACTGTTTCTTTTTTTAAATAAATGATTAAACAGAAGTGTGGTGGAGTCTCCTTTTCTGGAGGTTTTTAAGTAGAGGCTGGATGACCATCTGCCAGTGGTGCTTTGATTCTGTGTTCCTGCCTGGCAGGGGGTTGAACTGGATGGCCCATGGGGTCTCTTTTCTAACTCTATGTCTCTGTCTAATGTTATTAGTCTGCCCTTAGAGGGAAAATGTCTTCCTGAATGTTTGTTTAACCATTTCTGCCTTTATATTTTGTAGATATTTGCGGAAAGCCTTCTGTGTTCAAGCCGGCTGGAGAACATTCACTTAGCTGGGCAAATGATGCATTGTAGCATTTGGTCAATAGATCCTCCAGTTAGTGCTGCTTCTAAAGGAAAATCGCAATACCGAGTCAGCTATGAGAAAAGCCTTGAATTGGTTTTGGCTGCCAGCAGAGAGTATTTCAATTCTTCAACCAGTTTGACTGATACTTGCATGGATTTGGCCAGGTAAACCAGCCCACACTCAGCATCACCCCTGCTCCCCTTCAACTTTTAGATCGGAATTGGGGAAATTTCAGCCTTATAAAATCTGCATATTTTTTCATTAGAATTTCACGGTCTGTTAATTCATTTTAATGCCAGAGCTGAAACATACATACACATCTTTCCACACATACATTTCCTACTTTTTTTCTAAGCATTCTTGATATTAGGAACCTAATTTAGGAAGTAAAGCTCCTCACTGCTCCAAAATAATTGTTAAAACATTGGGTGTCAGAAAGCTTTAGTGATACATTTATTATTAACTGGGAAATCTACTGGCCCTTACACACTTAAGTATTTTTCTTGGGAACTTAAATGTGCATCATTCTACACAAGTGGTTCTAAACCTGTTAGTCACCAAGTGTTTTGGCCTACAACTTCCAGAAATCCCAACCAGTTTACCAGCTGTTAGGACTTTTGGGAATTGAAGGCCAAAACATCTGAGGAACCACAGGTTGAGAACCACTGTTCTACAGTATAGAATGAATGTGTTCAACACCACTTTACTGTCCTGTCTCAATACTATTGAATCATGGGAGTTGTAATTTCACACAGTCTTTAGCTTTTTCTGCCAAGGCATTCTGGTGCCTCACCAAACTATAAATCCCAAGGTTTCATAACAAACAGCGTATTTGCACCCCAATTATTTCTGAAGTTGCCATAAATGTTTACGCGATGCTGGAAACTAAATGAACCCTTGATAAGTCTAGGGTGTGGCAGTCTGATTTGGCAACAGTTACCCATGATGTTTATTGTGATTCTCTCTCTGTGTGATTGTCTTTAAAGACAGTCCTGAAGCTTGGAGAACATGCCAGGTAGTGTACTAACATATGTTAGTATCATATGATCACATTATTCAAATATTGAAAGAATTGCATTGCATTCTGGTATTTCCTGGGCAATATGCAAGGATGTTATTTTTGACATTTAATTATTTAAACTAGTGCCTCTCAGGCTATAACTGCTGTACCAGCAGGTTTTTTTTTCCTCCGGTGTGTCAAGGACTCCAGTGTGACAAGGTACATGAGAAAACCAAGAATCAAAACATAGGCATAAATCCATGACCAGGAACACAGAAACTTCGTTCAAAACATAAATCCATTAACATGAGCACAAGACTTTCTCAAAGATCACATAGACTTGAATGTGCAAGAACAAGACCCAAGGTGTACGCAGTAATGGTGCATTACCTGCTTTAACCCTTTTATTAAACAACACTTTAATTTAAAGTCCACAGGCGATGAAGTCATGCCTTTAACCTCTGGTCTGTTTCAAGGATTTCTCACAGTCTCTGTGACCTCCATAATCTGAGTCCCTCCTCCCAGAGATTGAGTCTCCTACTCTTACTGGCCTCAGGTGTTTTCCCAGAGGAAAGATCTTTTCCTCCCAGCTCCTTATCTTCCGTTCCCAAGGAATGACAAGGGGAAAGGTCTTCCCTATCTTCCAGTGCCAAAGCATCTCCATCTCCTCCCTGCTCTGAAGCCATTTCTTTCTGACCCGGCACACAACCATCCTCCCAGACAGATTCATGTTCCAAAATCCTCTCATTTCTCACACTGGAAAGGCCATCATTCCTCACAACCTTTGACTGAACAATTCCCTCATCTTCAGCCTCTGGCTGAACCACAACACGATCAGCTACAGCAGTTTCTTTCTTTCCTGGAAATTTGCACTGGTCCAGGGACTGTCCTTTTGAGTATCATTAATTTAATTAACCTAATGCAGCAAGCTTCCCTTACCTGCAGTGGGTCAGTGGTCAAGCTTTTTTCTATATCACTTCCAAGCACGGAATGTATTTTCTCTGGAGTTGCATCTCATCTCCCTTGCCCCTGTGCTTTTAAAAATATATGCTTCATGTTTAATTATTTATTATATTTTATTGGATTGTTCCCTTTTAAAGAAATACACAGACACATACAGCTTTGGTTTGTTTCAGAAAAGCAGCCTGAAAATTCTTAAAATAAACACAAGCAAACCCAAACCTGTAATTTGCCTCCATTATATTTTTACCCTGTTAGGGAATTTGAGCATGAGCAGTAATCGGCAAATGTAATGTAACAGTACATTGTGATTATATCTGTGTAAACTGCACAGCTGTAAAATACAAATGTAGTTGCTATATGCAGAATGTTTCCACGCATCGCCACCTGCATGGTTTCCGAATGTAAGGCTCACCTAAGTAGTAAGGAGATGAAAACAAATTGATTATTTTAAAAGAAAAGAAAAGAAAAGGCTCAGCAGCCTTGAGCGTACACTGCACAGGAAATACTTGTAATTTATTTATCAGCTGCCATAGGGGCAATGTAATGCTTTAGAGAACAAATAAAAAGACATTGCTTATAACATCTTCCAGACTTCATGACTCGATAAAATAATGAGATTTTTTTTAAATAAAGAAGTTTGTTAGTATTAAATTAAGGTGGTGTTAAGAACTACAATTACTTGTCTGCCTTCTTGTCTATGTGCAAAATTTATGTAGCTATGGTTACCATTATTTAATTTATTTCATTTAAAACTTCAGTTAGATCTTTTTTTTCTTAATCATAAACAAGCAGGATATTGGGATAAAATTAGAAGCGTGGGTCAGAAATTATTTTCTTAAAATTCCTGCTGTGAGAGTGGCTCAATTATGTGTGTCTTAACACAAATTTAAACTTTTGTTACTGGGACTAAATGTTGGGGAGTGTTCCATAAGCTTGATACAATATTACGTGTTTCTTTTGTGGAAGTACAAGATAAGATTAACTGACATTTAGACATTTCTAAATTTCTTGATTTCAAGAGAAGAACACAGTATTTTATATAGCCTGCATTTCAGACCCCTTCCACACAGCTATGCAAAACCCACATTGAACTGGATTATATGGCAGTGTGAACTCAAGATAATGCAGCTCAAAGCAGATATTGTGGATTATCTGCCTTGATATTCTGAGTTATATGGCTGTGCAGAAGGGCCTTCAGGTGTCCTCATGTCCGAGTCCTCTCTCTTCTCCCCCAATATTCATATAATTGCATAAAGGAATGTATTTTTCCATTTTGGCATTGGAAAGATCCTTCTCAACATCTTTCATAAGAAGAAGTTCCAGCAGTTCTAAAATGTCTCTCTCTCATAGCCCTTAGGATTTTGGGTACCAGTGCAGGATAAAATAGTTATTTTCTCCACCACTCTTTCGGGAAAGGTTTTTGGTAAAAAAGGGCATTTCTTTTTTGATATGCCTTGTTTTATTAATGCTATACAGACAGACCCCGGTCATGGACACAATAGGTTCTGTAGGTTTGTTCTTAAGTTGAATTTGTATGTAAGCTAGAACAGGTACATTTTTAAGTGTAACTCCCGCTAACATTTTTTTTTTAATTGGATAGCATAGGGAAGGGCTGACATCCCTTTTCCTATCTGTGTCCCTGTCTAGAAGATATCTACCCCTGTGACAGTTGGATTTTGAAAAATTTGGCTTGTTGCGGAAACAAAGATTTTTTTTTTCTGTCGTGTCAGAAGCAACTTGAGAAACTGCAAATTGCTTCTGGTGTGAGAGAATTGGCCATCTGCAGAGACGTTGCCCAGGGAAAACTCGGATGTGTTACCATTGTGTGAAGCTTCTCTCATGCCCCTGCATGGAAAGCTGGAGCTGACAGACAGGAGCTCATGCCGTCTCACAGATATGTACCTCTGAACTTCAGGTCAGCAGTTCAGCCAGCACAAGGATTTAACCCAGTGGTTCTCAGCCTGTGGGTCTCCAGATGTTTTGGGCTTCATCTCCCAGAAATCGTAACAGCTGGTAAACTGGCTGGGATTTCTGCGAGGTGTAGGTCAAAACACCTGAGGACCCAGGTTGAGAACCACTGGGTTAACCCATTGAACCACCGCAGCTCTCACAAGGATTGGTGAGAAAACTTCAATGGAGATACCTTTTCCCTGAGATAACATCTCTTTCAAGAGTGAATTTCAGTTCTTTGTTGTCTCAACTCTTTATTAACTATGAGTTATATGTAAGTTGGATGTCTGTAATTCGGGACTGTCTGCATTGGTTTTTCAATTCAGCTTCCTTTTTCTAGTTCTCCTTCCAGTAAGAAATAGGAAAGAGGCACACTCTTAAATAATTACTGTAGTCGCTAGGACAAGTTTTCCATTCTTGGTAGGTAAAGTGTGAGGGATCGTAGCTGGGAGTGCTGGAGGAGGTCAACATAGGATGCATCTACAGTACAAATAATGCAGTTTGACATTTTAATTGCTATGGCTGAGTATTATGGAATCATGGGAACTATAGTTTTATCAACGCTTTAGCCTTCTCTGCCAAAGAGTGTCAGTACCTCACCAAAATATAAATCCCATGATTTATCCATAGTATTGAACCATGGCAGTTAAAGTTGTGTCAAATTTCATTCGTTCTGCAGTGTAGTGGATGCTTCCTTAGAAGGGACGGGAAGCCTAGTTAAGGAGGTTCTTTATCTTTCCAACTCCTTTTAATTAAATTGGAAACCTATTGTTTCCCCCTGTACATTGAGTAACATGTCAGAGAAATGGGCTATCACAAAAAAAGTACTCTTAAAAGGTTTGAATAGTTTTGTTGTGACAGTCTCATATCCGGGGCAATAGTGGCACTTCACCCAGGCTTGTTTAATCTTAATAATCAATCTATTTTGGATGGCTTGGGTGAAAGCAAAGAACAATATTTGTCTGTGTTTACTTCTAATATAGACCCTCATTCCTCCCACTTCAATCTGTCTTTCCTTCTGTTTCCTTGGGTTTTTTTTCCTCCTTGTCAAATGTTGTGTATCTCTTCTTGCCAGTATTTTTTTTTTCTTTTGTGGGGGGAAAACAAGGTTGTAGATATGATTTTAAAACATAGCAAAATGACAAGACATCTTCTTATTTCTTTCTTAAGGAAAATTTTATTTTTATAATATATAATTTTAAAATACCTCTGCAGGTATACAGAGAGGAAAGAACTTCACCCCCTACCTAGAAGATGAATTCCTCCTTTAGCACCATCACTGCTATTAATGTGAAGTGAAGTGTCTGATTTGTTACCTAGCATTAGCAATTTTCTAGACTAGTTATATTGTCATTTAAGTGAAAATTGTTCCAGAAGAATATCCCTTTTTTAAAGATAAGATAAAGTCCATAATATGCTGAAGTAAAATTTGAGAGAAAGAGAAAAACCCGTAGAAATAAATTTTATTAATATTAATAAATAATATTAAGTACATTACTATTTTACCCTTCCTACTGGCACCTATCCACATCATGAGCTCATGTTTGCCTATAAAATAATTATTGGAGGGCCTTATCAGTTTTTGCAGAGATCTTTAAATTTTAATTTAATTGGATAATTCAAGTGCTCCAGCTGAACTGTTAATAACTGGCTTTTTATTGCCTTCTTTTTTATGGAATAGCTGCACTTACTAAACTCCAAGTATGCTTTTGTGGCATCTCGAGTCCATCTTTTCCTTGTTTTTGAGGAGTAAAATCTGAGGTTTGCAGTTGGCTGAACTGGCTGATCATTCTTTGTACGTCACAGAACTCCAAATCCCAGGATCCATAGGATTTATTTATTTATGTACAGTATTTATATTCCACTCTTCTCACCCCGAAGGGGATTCAGAGAGAATCACAGAACACATATACGACAAACATTCACTCCCATTATACACTGACAAGATAGACAACTGTACATAGATAGAGGTATATATAGGCTTTCCCATCTTTGACATCCTGGAGGCTGTTCTCAATTCCGGCCACTGGGGGTGTGTGTGCTGTCCCTCCACTTTCCCTGCCGAAGAGCTTTGTTCATAAACTTCCTCCTTGATCAAATTGCTGGCATTTTTCTGGCATTTCATTATGGATGCCTTAAATACCTCCCCATTTAAGCGTATTTGAAACTGCTAGGCAGGCAGAAGCTGGGCTAAAGGCCAGAAGCTCATCCTTCTAACTGTCAACCTTTTGGTTGGCAGGATTTACTGCAGCTGGTGGTTATTTATTTATTTATTTATTACTTGCACTCATTAACCGCCGCTCTCAGCCCTAGGTTAACCTACTATAATAATAAATAATAATAATAACTTTATTTTTGTTCCCCACCTCCATCTCTCTGAAGGGACTTGGGGCGGCTTACATGGGGACAAGCCCGAGATTCAACGTGGTTAAAATATAACACAATACAATTCATAAAAACAATGTCAACAATATAAAGACAACCATACACAATACAATATATAACAACCATCAGTGGTCTGAGTAGTTCACAATTGTGCTGTACTAAAGCCCGGCCCTTTAGCCCAGCCCTTTAGGATGAATCTGTGGTAGTTATAGTGCCATCACTGTGTAGTGTGAACAAAACCATGTAATGTCTTCTCTTTCCTATCTTAGATTCTTTTTCTTTTACACTCTCTGTTTTGTGACTTTGAGATCTCGTGGGATATATGGGGACAGCCTCCTTTTAGGACTTTCTTCTTTACTGTGTTTTTATGTTGTTTCATTTTGTCTTCTCACAGTTTATACTTCCATAACTGATGATTCTCAGTTGTTTGGTCAGTGTATTATAGTGGCATTTTTACCAGCATGCAACATACAGATTTGAAATAAAGACTGAGATGCTATATAGGCTATACAGCTACAGTGTTGTAACCACTCCCCATCCTTTTTGAGCCAACCTCTATATTCCACCTTAAAAGTCAGACTGCCATACTGAACAACAGAGTTGTGTAGTACTGGTGGGAAGGATGTCCACTCCTGCCTCTGATTTCCCATGCAGCAAGGACTTGTAGTAGGACATTGTAAGATCCCCGCTGCATTTGTTTGTGGCAAGGGGCTTGTGTGTCATCCTCTAGTGCCCTACTCTGTATAGCTATCTAGCTGTTGAGGTGAGTTTTGGGGATATTTAAAGTTATGGCAAGGATGGGATGATGAGACCTTCAGTCTAGCTTACGGTATTGTAACTGTCTAAGAAGAATGCCAGCAAGAGTTTAGAGTAGTTCAGCTTAGTAGACCTGGCAACTGTTTGGAGTCCTTAAAGCTGTTTGTTTCTTTTAAGATCCTGCTTACAGCTTATCACAGACTGTCCACCAGTTGTTCAGGAGGAATTGGACCTCATTCGTGCTCTTAGTTATCTTGAAGACTTTGGTGTGAAAATTTTGCCATTACAAGGTAAATATGCTAACTGTATGCTGCATGATATCTTTTAGAAGCTCTTAGAGATGTCTTGAATGTTGTTTGAGATCCCCCCTAAGCCAGACAGCATCACTATTGAAAATGATCTGAGTTTCTTGATTGTTTGTTTTGTTTGCATATTTGGACACTGTACTTTGCTTGTAAATATAAATGGCATTACACTTGTGCATTATAATTCTGATTTAGATTGTGCATTATGGTTAAATAATAGCAGAGCCAGTAATTTACAAGTGGTCCCAATTTTTATTTTTCCAATGTACTTCAAAGAAAAGTGTCTTAATACTGACTTAGTGTATCTGTTATAAATAGTCAATTGAAAATGTTCAATGCATTCTTGTCCCACATTTTAAAAAAAACGGGATGTTCTGGAGGTTTCCTGAAGCTCTGGGGCTGCCTCGGACTTTGTTGCAGTGTAAACACTTGGGCCAGTTCTGAGTTAGGACTGGCTGTGGATGTTCATATAGCCATCTTTTCTCGGACTCAGACTGCCCATTGTCACTCTCACGTCCTCAGCTTAGCAGCAATTTAGCAGAGTGTGAAATTGCTGATGGTTATTACTCATCGCACCCAGTGATGCTAGCGTGGCATTCCAACTAGCACTGGTAGATGTAATGAGCCAAAACCACCAAAAAATTCCTTGTGTTTGCCACTGAGCCAAGGACAAGTGGGGGGGGGGGGGGGGTGACCATATATATGCCTTCCAAGCACCAAGCCGTCTTGATGGCTTGCAGTGCAGACACCTGCTTTTGTCAAGCCAGCTCATAGATGGCTGTGTGGTCTGTTTCGGCACTAATCCAGAGTACCTCGCTCCAGATCAGTTCTTCAATATGGGGCCTATGCAGATAGGCCCTTCAGATTTTTTTTTGTAAAGCAGAGAAGCATGAAGCACAGAGCTGAAGTTCTGTGGACAAGGTTAAACTGAATATAGGCAGTTGGAACAAAGAGGTGAGAGTTTTCATGAAATCATATAGTAAATACATATACAACATTCTTTTGTTTTTATATGGGTGCAAATATCTTTCCACTGTTACTGTAACAATAATAAAAGCTTTTTTCCTGGTAAGTGTCAGTGAAAGAGTGGAGAAGATTACACCTTATTTTGCCCTCATTGTAACCTGGCTTCATGATGGTGGAATACAGCTATGCGATGTCACCCTGAAGACCAAAAACAATGTTTCCTAGAATCACTGCTGTCTTTTAGAAACCTTTGAGGGAAGCAGCAGAAGCAGGAACTATAAATTTTGCCTGGTGATTAATGGGGAAAACACTTTGCCCCTTGTGTGTGTTCCTACCAATCATTGAAATGGCTCCTGTCTACAGAACACACCAACAAACTAATAAAATTAGATGTGTGTGTTTCTGCTGAAAGGCCTATGTATACCCTAAAGTCTTCAGATTCTATCTGATCCTGGAGACTCACATTTGCATGAGAGAATGCTAGGTCCTTTGTTCTAAATTTAAGAGGAAGAAACTGGTTAAATCTCTTCTAAGTATTCCTGAAAACCTATGAAATTCACAGTCACCCTAAGTCAACAAGCACAAACATGCATATGCACACATTTCCATCAAGATAGTAAAGTTTAAACCACTTTTGAAGGGGCAAGCTGGCGTTCCAAATTCTGCAAGTAAGGTAACATTCAACACGTAGGAAAGGTTACACTGTCATTTAAAGGAGGCAAAAATTTCTGTTGGCCTTGCATCTCTCAAATCAAGATGTCACTCAGAAAAATGGTTTTGGCATGAAGACATACACTATCAATCAAAAGAACTTTGTGAAAGAGCATTGCTCGGGCAAGAAGTCTATGTCACCATGAGAATGGTATCTGCTGTGCATGCTTTCAGGGTATGAAGCTTTTGGGGAAATGCTGATCTTTTTCATCCTGCCAACACCCTTGTGATGCAGGTCTCTTTATAAAGTGCCCTTGTGAACTAGCCTTAGTTGCTTTTAGGAAGTAAACAGATGGGCCTCTTCCTTCTATCCTTCATTTTCCAAAACCCCAAAAGGCAAGATTAACTTAAAATACTTAGCATAAACCTAAGAAGCCCTCTGTTTCTCTTGTTTTTTTGCAGGAACAATTAAGCCATGTTTCATAAGTGGGTTTTTAATAGCTGTTTGAAGGTGCCTCCAGAATTTGGGCTTGTGTAACTTAATTTTATTGACACTTTTTATTCCCATTTTAGTGCCCAATAAAATTCTGTTTTTGTTTTAAAAATCATAATGTCCTTATGAATGACAATTAAAAAAACAGGTGCAATCTTGCATTCGGTTCTTATGGCCTTTTTAATGGATTGGTGCTGTTAGCAACTGGATATATTTTTTGTGTCAGGAGCTACTTGAGAAACTGCAAGTTGCTTCTGGTATGAGAGAATTGGCCGTCTGCAAGGACGTTGCCCAGGGGACACCCAGATGTTTTACCATCCTGTGGGAGGCTTTTCCCATGTCCCCGCAGGAGAAGCTAGAGCTGACAGATGGGAGCTCACCCTGCTCCCTGTCTTCAAATGGCCAACCTTTTGGTCAGCAGTCCTCTCGGCACGAGGGTTTAACTCATTTCGCCACCGGGGGCTGGATGAATAATATAAGCATTTTTTAATCCAATTGTGAGTTTTTAAAGCCTTAGAGCCTTTGAAGACTACTGTCTAAACTTAGTTGAATAACTTCAAAAATAAGTCAATAGCAACATTCCAATTCTATTGGCTACGTATTCTACATGTAATGATTTTAAAGGCATTTTTCTGATGATAGGATGTACATTCTAGGGTTTTTTCTCCTCTCAACCTGTTTTAGAGGTTTATTCAATTTTCAGATACCTGAGACATGCTTCAGACACTTTTTTCTTACAAGTTGCATTCATTCATTCATTCATCCCATGTTGAATTGGACTGTCAAACAAATGATTACTCACCCATCCGCAATAAATGAATCCATAAAGCAAAATTCCATTGCTCTTCACAACTAGTGAAGGCTAATTGAATCAGTGGCACATTCATAAGTATTGATATATCCAAGTCCCATTAATTCACTAGGTTTGTTCTACTTGGGACTTACAATTGGCTTTGGTCTCAAGTGTTTGCAAATATAGCCTGTCTATGCACTTAACTTATGGTTACCTCAATCTAAAATGCATTGTTTGTAGTGACTGTGCTCCTTAGTGTAATGCATTTTCTCACCAGTTCGTCTCTGCACCGATCGACTCAGCCTTATCAAGGAATGCCTCTTGCAGCTGCCAACAAACTACAAGCAATCTGCCAAGCTCTTGGGACTTGCAAATTTGCTGAAGGTTGCAGGTAAAATAAAATTGCTTTGAAAGATACTGGTGTTTTATATTGAGAGTGTTTGACGTCATAGGGGATTCATTCAATGATCTTTTCAAAGATCCTAAGTTGTCTTTAGAGAGACTTGACATGCTGTTATATACTGCACCACTGCAACTTTCTGTTTAACATAAAATGCAAATAGATTTCATTTTGATTTCATGCCGAGACCTTCTCTCATCAACAAACTGTACATCAATGAAAGTGTATTTACTACTTTGTGCCACTTGTTAGCATTAAGCGTCAATATATCTCTTATCCTGTAAACAAAAATAACAGCTATGACTTTGGGCAAATTGAACCCCACATAAATCACCTTCTCTAAAATAAGATTTATGCACAGTTCTTCCTTGAGGCCATTCTATTGGAAAGCGTGGAAAAAGAGGTTAAGAATAATAGTGTTGCTCATAACAAGTTACTTGGATATCCTTGAAGAAGAGTGAAAATATGTATATTCCTCTGACAAGGGTTCTTGCAAACACTTTCATTGTTTATATTCCTCTAGACTCCCTTAAAATGGGCAAGAATTGTGAGAGGATCTGTAGACGAGTGCTGTACTGGAAATTAGATTTTCAGGATAAGGATCTGTGATGGTTTTGAGGATGCTTTGCAAACTTGTGATTTAAAGGAGTCATCTGTAGAATGCTCTACTTATTGGGAGGACTTGAACAGCTTTCATTTTGTTGTTGAAGGTTTTCATGGCTGGAATCACTGGGTTGCTTTAAGAGTTTTGGGCTGTATGGCAATGTTCCAGAAGCATTCTCTCATAGGAGAGAATGCTTCTAGAACATGGCCATACAGCCTGAAAAATTTACAGCAACCCAGCTTTCATTTAATTCTCAATGTAACACAGATAATGGCTTCATCAGTAATTCATCACTAATCACAGTGCATGTGCTTTTAAACGTATATCTCTCATTGAACCTATGACAGTGCTCACTTCATTATATAAATGGGAACAATTATATTTTTAATAATATCAATTAGAAATCTCAGCAGTGAATAAATCTTTTCTCTTGTAGCATGAGGAGAAGTTGCAATCTTCAGAATCTGTTTCTAGCCTAAATTCATCTTCGCAGATGAGATATCTCCCTGAAAAACAACTATAAACACTCTGCTTATCCGACTATTCTGTATATCTTTCTACATCTACACTAGATACAGGGGTTATAATTAATTGTTTATTCCAACATTCGACAGGCTTTAGACGACTAGAAGAACTCTATAATTCTTCTCTTTCTTAAATTATACCCTTTTTAAAAAGAGTAAAGTGTGGAACAGTAGAAACTTTGGTTTCTCTTTCAGTCTGTTCATGGTGGTTTGTTTGGAATGCTGTTTGAATTATAGTGTATGTCTATCCAGAAGTTAATAATAATTTTTTTTATTTGATAAAAGTGATATAAATATATTCTGTTACAATTCAGTAGAGAACATTTGAAAATAGCTGAGATGCAAGTGTCTTTCAATCTCTTTTTCACTGTTTGGCAGTTAGAAATGATCAGAAGTGGGCAACTTTTAGAACATTTTTCAAGGAAAAAACAAAGATTGTGTGGTTTGTTCCAAGAGATTATTAAGTAGGAGATGTTCACTTAATTATGTACCTGGTATTTAATTACCTGGTCATAAATATCCCAGCCATTCCCTGGCAGCTTTTTTTTTGTGTGTTTTCAACCCGTCTTTTTGACAATTTGATTTGATTTAATTTGACAAATAGCAGTATTTCTCAAACATTTTTGTTTCTCTGATGTCTATGATTTATGATCCATTGTACTTCTGTCTGTCTTTGTTTATCTGGACTGTTGACTTGCTGAACAATTTCTGGACTGGCTGATGACACCACTTAAATGCCAATACTTAATTCTATGAAATCATGGGAGTTGTAGCTTGGTGAGGCTCCAAGAAGTCTTAAGATCTTGTAAAAGTATAGCTGCCTTGATTCCATAGTATTAAACCATGGGTGTTAAAGTGGCCTAAAACTGCAGTCATTCTACAATGTGGATGCACTTTAAGTTAAACTTAGCCTGGGAACCAGGATAGGAAGAACCCACTGGTTTTCCAAAGGAGAGAGCCCACAAAAACAAAACCTTTCCCAACCACAAATACCTTGAATAAAACCTAGAAATGGACTAGAAACTAAAATTCAGTCATATTACTTCATGAAGACAACACTGAATTCGTTAAATCAACACTGGGTGATGTATTTATCTTTAATTGATGTTTGTAAGCATGCAAGCCCTATGTTCTCTTGGATCAAAAGAAAATATGGGGGAGGCAGACCTGAGATAGAGCAGTCCAGTTGTGGTTTACTTATGTTCCCATATCAGTTAGAAGGTGGAATGAGTCCAGTCCACCACTTTATAAGCTAGAACACCTCCAGTCAGCACTTTACATGAAGACTGGTGACATTAAGAGATTCTCCTCCCTCTCCCCCCCCCCCCCCCAAAAAAAAATAATCATTTTAGGATTTGGCATTTGACACCATCAGGTCTTTGACCAAGAACGAAGGAGTAGTTCAGCGCTTTTAAAAGAGCAAGTCATCCTCCCTTCCACTGCTGTTCAACAATGTTAGTTTCCATTGTGAGAAGATGAAACTCATTTACCTTGGTTCATTATATGCCCAAGCTAAACTGCAAAAATTCAGATATGTGCATATATTTTATGCCTCAGTGACCTTATGACGATAGCAGAGGCCAATATTCTACTTCCATAAAATGAAGAAAAAATAATGGCGATCTTTTGTTTTATAATTTAATTGGTAAATATAGATTGTATAGACACCATTAAGTTTTATCGGAGACAAGCGTTACACAGTGTAGTTAAAGCTTTGTCAGCATGTCCATTAGCTGTCATGCGCTGCCAGAGTTTATTACACGATTTAGGTAGTTGTACTCTTGAAAGCTACTTTACATGCACTATAAAAGAAACAGTTTGGTATTGGTCAGGGGAGATATTCTTTTGGGGTGCCCCCCCCAAGCTTGTTTTCAGCATTTTCACCAAACAAAGCCAAATTGATAACTTAGACACCAAAAATGGTGATCTTTTAAAATGCAAGCACAAGCTACTGTATCATCTTTAGCTCCCTAGCAATTTCAGCCATCAAATCTGAATTCCTTTTGTGACCACCTATATACTACTTTTATTCCTTGCTTTAAATTTGGTTTTGTAAATGATTTTCATTTTCGAGATAGTTTAACGCTATTTTAAATATGTCTTTTTGTACTTCTTAGATACAACCCAGCTACAAATATTTTTATTGGTATTTCCTTTTATTGTGTATGTTGCCTTGTGTCCCAACTTTAGGGAAAATATGTGTTGTAATTTTTTTTAAAAATACAAGATACTATACAATGCAATATGCTGCAAATCTCAATTTGGCAAGCAAATCTTACTAAAATCTTACAAGTCTTTTCTTGGAGGTGAATAAATATAGGAGCTCATTTGTATATCTTTTTATTTTGGATGATTGTAAGAGGCAGATTGACCTGCATGTTGAGAAGCTGGTCAAATGCTTTCCTTCCTAGCTCTTAGATTGAATTCATGATATTATTGTAGTTCAGCCCATGGTTGCGGCTGATACCAATGTAAATGGGGGAATTGAGCATGGGAATTCTGGGCCTGCAAGCCAACATACGATTTTAAGTCCTGAAAATGATCAGTCTTTGTCTCCAGCAGTTTGTGAAGGTCACATTCCAGAAAGATGCCAAGATGGTGCAGATGAGTCATTCTCTTGGGAAATGAGTTCTGAGAATGAAATCCCAGGTACAGAGAATAAATGAGTTGCAAGATAATGAGCAGATTGATAGGAGGCTCAGTTTTCGTAAACTTTGTGTTGCTCAACAGAATCTCTGAAGATCGCAGCACTTGTTACAGAAGAAATCCATTTCAGGAAGTCATGGGAAGAGGCATGACTTCATGTGTATATTAGAGAGGCCAGCTTTCCCAATCAGTCTGGTCAACATTGGTAACTGAGGCAACAGCTCTTGCCAAGTCCTAGCCAAGGTTTCGGAGGAAAGTCTAGTTCCATGTCTTTGTTCCTGTTTCATACTTCCAAGTTTGAAGGATTGCTGCCGTATGCTTCCTGGTTTTGTTATATTTCTGTGCTGGATATCATGTTGCTTTGGGACATTTGAACCTTGTGGACTATTTTATACATATAGACTTGGAAGTTTTTACTATTTTTGCTGAAATGTTTTTTATATAATCTTCAATAAATTGCTTTTCCTGATTTAAGTTGGAATGTGGCGGTTAAGGACAGAGGTGTTCCCTGGCCTGGAATGCAACAGATATACCTTTTGATGGACATGCTTTTTTAAAAAATCTAATAACTTCAATGTTATTATTCCAACACTTATATTATTAATTCCACATTTTCCCAGGCAATGCTCAGTAGTGTACATTGTTACAGATCACCCTTTGAAGTTGGAAGGTTCAAACAAGGAGGAGGTAGATTGACAGGAGTTTACAGCTTCTGATAATCATGATTTCTCTGAGCTTGAGGAGGTGGGGAATGAAGCAGAGGGAGGTCCTACTACTCAGTAGGAGATTGTAGATGCTAAAGACCCATTATCATGATTCAATGACTGAAGAGAGAAGCGAAGAGAGAGTGTGTTCTTCCCAGTGCTTGTTAAGTAGCAGACACTGACTTAATTAGATGCTTGGTATTTTCAAATGGTTGGCCTTAAATCTCTATGGCAATTCTGTTTCTTTCAATCCTCCTTGGTGATTAGCTCTATTGCTTCTCCCTTCAGTCTGCTGAATGTCCTGTGAGTGACATGAACTGAATTAACTTCTTGAAAGCTCTTAAACCAACAATCTGGTTCCTGGGTCACTTGCTTGACTGGAACATAGGACATATATGGCTCGTCACCATGCAGTCCCACCTGCAGTGAAATAGGGATTGACTTCATATTCACTATCTCATGTATGGCTGTGTGAGAACTGAGTCTTAACATTTCCTAAGCCCTTAAAATCCCCTAATTCACATTATCTATCAACCTCCCATAATCTGGTAGGCAGTGAAGTTGCAGTTCTACCTATCCATCTAGAATGCATACCAATTTGAAGAAAGTTTGTTGATACTCCCATGTTAAATATTTCTTTACAGCCATCAAAAAAGGAACAATATTTTTGTGATATAAACTGAGAATCCAGTTTTCTGGCAATCTCAGAAATGAATGGAAATTTATTTCTCTTTCACAAAGCAGTCTCCAGTATGATGCTTAATTATGTTTTGTTTATTGCCTCATAACATTGAAGAGACCTGGCACAAATTGTATTCTGGCTTTGCTGTTTGAGCCATTAATTCTAGAAAGGGCGTTTTTTGTTTGTTGGTTAATTTTTGCTTCAAAATGACAGGAATATTGGTGGGAATAAATTAGTTTAGCAATTTTGAGAATTAGCAGTTAAAGGGACTTTGCTGTCCAGAATGTGAAAAGAGATTTCTTTTTAATATTTTTTTTTTTTTGTAATAAGTAAATATATGTCATTTGTTATAAGGAAGAGTTATCTCTCTGGGAGCTTTATGTGACAGATTTTATTTGTTTTTGTACACACTCATTTTTAACTCTTCCAATCAAGTGCATCCTTTGTGCAGAAACTGACTTTTTCTAAAAGTGCATCTATCCTTTAGATTAATGCAGTTTGTCATCACTTTACCTCCCATAGCTCAATGCTATGCAATCATGGGAGGTGTAGTTTTGCACCTATTATTTGTAGTAGTAGTATATTTATTTGTTTGCCACTTTTTTCTTAACAGAGGCTCAAAGCAGCAAACACTGCTAAAACAATATGATATACTGTATAGTATAAAACCTAAAGACTATAGACATTAAAATAAAATTACACCAAACACAGTTCAACTATAAACAATTAAAACAGTTGAAAACCTATTTAAAATGTATCAAATACCCCATCTCACCCCCTGGCTCAATCTTTTAAAAAAGCTTTTTTTTATTTAAAAACCTTCCTGAAAAGAAAGGTCTTAGCTTGCCACTGAAAGGATAGCAGGGAGGTGGCCATTCTGCCTTCCCTGAACAGAAGAAAGCTCCAGAGTCAAGGGGCAGCCACCAAGAGAGAAGGCTGCTCTCATGTTCTGTCCAACCGAGCTTGAGATGGAGGTGGCACCGTTGGCTTAGATGAAGAACAGAGACTTTTTTCTCTCCATTGGCTACCGGGAAAAGTCAACTGAGGCTGGCAGTGAATATGAACAACCTCTTTGTATGTCTCTTTTTGTCGCCTCTTTTATGTTTCTTGGTCCTGAGCTCATGATGTATTTTTGAAACACAGCACGGCATCAGTGATAAAAAAATATGACCCTCTGTCCCCCTGCCCCAGCTTTGAACCTCAAAGTGATTGAAGACTCTCTGTCCCTTTGTAACTGCCATAGGTTATTTCTGAGCACCAGCTACATTGTAGGATCAGATATAAGCTTCATCCATTTCTCTCTAGGTATGTCATAGTGTTATGGTAGCAAAGTAACAGCATGTGCAGGATACCTGCTTGTCAGATCCCCAGATGAGAGTGAGGAGCATTTGAATAGACTAGATCAAGGTCTATATTTGCTAGTTCTAATAAGTAAGATTAGATTTCTAGAATAGAATTTCTTACATCATAGTGCTTTAGTGCTTTTGAGCACATGTGTTTGAACAACAATAGGGGAGCCTGTGTGGCATAATGGTTTGAGTGTTCGACTTTGTTTTCAGAGACTATGGAAATACACTTTTAACAAGTCACACACTTACCATTAGATAAAATCAATGGCAAACTCTTGCTGAACCAATTTTGCCAACAGAACCCCATGATAGGTTCACCCAATGCATATAACAACAAAGGGTAGAAGCAGAGTTGATCTCTGTGTTCCTGGCAGTTATTAGGTGCCCCTAGTGGCACAATGGGTTAAACCCTTGTGCTGGCAGGAGTGCTGACCGAAAAGTTGGCAGTTCAGATCCGGGCAACAGGGTGAGCTCCTGTCTGTCAGCTCCAGCTTCTCAATCAGGGACATGAGAGAAGCCTCCGACAGGATGGTGTCCCCTGGGCAATGTCCTTGCAGATGGCCAACTCTCTCACACCAGAAGCTACTTGCCATTTCTCAAGTCGCTCCTGACACGGAAAAAAAACAGTTATACTTTCTCTTCAGAGATGTGGACAGGTAAAGGACTTTGGTTGTACTGCCAACTCCAGTCCAGTGTATGGAAGCTAACTGGAGTGACAGAATTTTACCTGGACATGAGATCATGACACGGCATTTTATATGTGATTTTAATCTGTTTGATATATTGTTATGTGTTTTAATTGCTTATATACTTAGATTGTTTATATTTTTATGAGATGTGTTTTATTATTTACCTGTGTGGCTTTGAATTTTTGCTGGATTTGTAAGCCGTCTAGAATCCCCTCCTGGGTCAAGAAAGGTGGGGTAGAAATGAAGCAAATAAATAAATAAATAACCTCTGAATTTGTCAATAGACAGCATCCAGGATTTCATGGCACTTTCAGAGCCAGTGCATGCTGTAGCAAATATTGTTTTGTTTTAAATTTTAAAAATGACCGTAGCATCTGAGGCTACCAGTACATTCTCATCCAGCAATGTAGTAATGTAAGGTCCATGTAGTAATGTAAATCCTAATCTGTAAAGCTGAGGGTTTTTTTTTAAAACAATGCAATCTTCCTAGTCTTTCAAAAAGAGCTTCTCTATGCAAAACCTATGCAAAGCCTCAGCAGTTGTCCAACAGATTTTCATGCAGAACCTTCCCAGTGTAGATATCAGAGTTTCTGATCCATGCAAAGCCTTTCCAGACTTAAAACAGAGTATTTATCTTGTCACCAATCAGATATAAGTGCAAAAGATGGTAAAGACGTGATATCAGCTAGAAAGAACATGACATTAAAAAAAACAAAAACCACATTTCTCAAATGAGGGGAAACCATCATTGATTTGCTGGCTAACAACAGGACCTGCCAGTGTTCTTTGAACTGTGGAGGAAACCAGGTTTCTGGATCCAAATGCTACTATATGCTTTTGACACAGCAGCTGATCCGTGTTAATCAGCAATGACAATGAGGGAAGAGAAAACCGACACAGTTAAGGTTCACGATCTTTTTTGTCCCTTCTGGTGGGTTAATGGCTTAAATTGTTATCTGTCAGGCACATGAAGAATAGAGCTATCATTAGGAATCAATTTCACATTAGTAATCTTACCAAATCAAGGGCAGTGAGATCGTCAGTGAGCTGGTTTGACTGCAAGAATAAAAAAAAGGGATGTTGGAAATCTAAAGGGGGATAGGACTTAAAATGATTCCTTTGTTAAACCTACAGAAGCTCAAGGGGGGTGTGGATCACTCAAGCTGTGAGCTGTAGAAGCTTCACTAGTCATGCTGGGATTGACAGTTACCCTTTAGTATACCAGTAAGCATCAGTGTAACAGGAACCGAAATGAGAGAGTATTGGGAAGATGAAACCTGTCACAGAATAATTCCACCATTTCTCATACCTTTGCTCTTGTGAAACACAAAGGGAGAGATCCCACTGTTTCCTCACAGATTTTCTTCTCCTTTTTGCTAAATTATCTTGAGCAACCACTCAGTTTCAATTAAGAAAAAGCCATTTTTCCCACATCCATATATACCCGCATTTCTTTCAAACGGAAATAACTCGCCTCTGACTGACAGCACCTGAAGAACAGTATTTTTTGAAAAGCCTGAAAAAAGGATTGAACACTGCAATTGTGTAATCACTCCTTTCCCTGCTGCGGTTTTAAATCTTTTAGGAAAAAGGTAGAGCCTCTTTAGTTGTTAAGTGCATATGTGTCATTTCAACTGTTGAGTGTCTTCAAGAGTAGTGAGGATGTTTCTAATCTTAAAATCTCTTAATCTCTTCTTAAAATAAACATTTCATACCCATGTACATTTTCAGCACAGTAAAGTACTGTTGTATTTTTACAATTGTGATACTTTTAAAAAGTTGCTCCATTAAATCAAACAATTGATGGATCCAGAAATGGTGGCACATCCCTTGGTTATATCTCAACTTCAAGGTAGGCTAACACCCATATCCTGATTTTACTGTATCTTTTCTAAATGTTGAGCCCCCTGGTGGCGCAGCGGGTTAAACTGCTGTGCTGCTGAACTTGCTGACCGAAAAGTTGGTGGTTCGAATCCAGGGAGCAGGATGCACTCCCGCTGTTAATTTCAGCTTCTGTCAACAATTAGAAAACATGCAAATGTGAGTAGATCTATAGGTACCACTTTTGCGGGAAGGTAACAGTGCTCCATGCAGTCATGCTGGCCACATGACCTTGGAGGTGTCTATGGACAACACTGGCTCTTCAGTTTAGAAATGGAGATGAGCACCACCCCCCATTGGCTGTCACCAATGAGATGAGGATCTTAATGTCACGGTTTACCTTTACCTTTACTTTACCTTTCTAAATGTTATTTGTAGATTATACCTACAAATTTTGAATGAAACCTTTTGAAAATACTATACATTTTTGCACCAGGGTAAGATTTCATTTTGAGGAGGATCTTTAGAGCTATATAACAGCAGAGGAAGAGGTTAAGAGAAGAGGACAGATCCAGAGACACAATTTAAATTTCTGTCCTGCAAACCAGACTTTGTTCATTGTAGATCTTGCTGATCTGCTGATCTTGCTGATCTGCAAACAAGACAGGGCCTTCACAGTAGTGGCCCCTTGCCTGTGGAACTCTCTACCCAGTGACATTAGATCAGCCCCCTCTCTCTTGTCCTTTAGAATGAAACTCAAAACTTGGTTATGGGACCAAGCATTCAAACAGTAGAGGCAGCAATTTAGAATGAGACCCAATTTGTGTGTATGACAATGGACTGACCTGGATTATGATTTCAAACCTGCATGATTTAAACAGTGTTTTAGTAATTTTATGTTTTAATTGTTTTTATCCTTTATTACTGTTGTTGGCATTGAATGCATTGTGAAGCCTCCCTGAGTCGGCTTCATAATTCAGAGGACGGGATATAAATATGTTAAATAAATAAATAAATAAAATAACCTGCAAACCAGTGCTCCTGTTCCATGCAAAGCCTTACCCATTGGCCAACAGAGACCCTGTTACATACAGTGTGTAAATCAAACCTTCTAATCCATGCAAAATATTTCCAGGCTTAAAATAGGTAGTTATCTTCAATTACTGATCAGAGATAAGGGCAAAAGATGTTTTGGACAAAAGATGGGAAATTTCTGCAGGTGGGATTAGGCCCATATTTTGGAGTTTTATCTTCTTGTTTATACATTAATATTAATTTATCAGATTGTTGTATGAATATTATAACACTAACTTCTAGGTAGAATTCAAAGACATAGCTGTGTTAGTCTGGATTAGTATTCAAAATAATATTTTAGTTGTGCTCTGCAAAAATATTACATTTTGTACAGAAAATACCATTTTGGACAAAAAATGTGTGAATTTAACACAAAACAAAACTTGTCTTGTGAAGCAAGAAGTTTATTCAAATTAAGGTCCAAAAATGTTTGTACTGGAGCCTGAAATGAAGTATTGTGAAAAATTTGTACACAGTTAAGAACTGAGGGCAGAAGCTAATTAACTAGATCACAAAAAAAACCTCAAATTGCTCCACTTTGGCTAATAGCTATGGGAGATACTATTCAGCTCAGTGAAATGAAATGAACAAAGATGCCAGTTCGGAATATTAGGTTGAAACAAACTGAAACTTTTTTTTTATTCATTGTTTCCTCTTGCATTTAAGAAGCCTATTTTTGTAAGTAATTTGTATGGCTGCCCAGGGGTGTAGCTATGAGAAGGGATCAAAATGAAGACATTGCCCCCAATAAGAATTCTGACCTCTTGCAAATGAAAGTGTACTTCATTCTCCAAATTTGTAGCATCCCAGAGAGTGAGACACTGAAAATCATTTATACCAGAGCTCTTATATTTGCTGCGTTCTAACTCTCTCTGCAGTTTTGTGTGTCCCTTTCCCATTGATGTATAAACTGTACTTTAATTGCTCAAGTGAGATTTTAAGTAACAGTAATACTAGAAATTTGGAGACTTTAAACAATTTCACTGGGGACAACAACCTCATTTTGACCCCTAAAACTGCCTGGCACATTCTTTGTTATTTATCTAACCAGATATTTATATTCTACTTTTATTTAAAAAAGGTGATGATCAGATGGAGAGAAAAGGACAAGTTTTGATTCTTTTAGTGGAACAAGCGCTACGATTACAGGATTACAAAGCAGCAAATATGCACTGTCAGGAGCTTATGGCTTCAGGTAAAGTCCATTCTTCTCCCATATGCCCATATAGACATACACACAACCCTAAAATAATTTCATGATGTGTAGTAGAAAATGGTGCTTAAATTTAGTTCAATATGGATATCAGATGTCCTTCAACTGATCTGGCAATCCCTTACCCCGCTTCCCCATTCATCAACCCTAAAGCTGAGTGAGATTGTTTATTTGTTATTGCTTCTTGAATTATTGAAAAATGTATTTAACCAGTGATCAGAGTGGAGGGGTAATGTATGCTTTCCAAAATGTGTTGTGTCACAACACATTAGTATGTTACCTGCAATGTTGTATGAACATAAGGGAAAATGACACAAATCTTGGAAATGTATGTTAATATATTGCAAATTATATATTTTAAAATCCTCGTACATTTTGCTATTACAATGTATGTATGTGTCTGTATCACTTATAAGAGGTTGTTTTAACCTCTGGTTTGCTAGTAAAACTGAATTATTCTGTCTTGAAATAATATGTATCTAAAAAGTGTGTCACCAACATTGAATGTTTGGAAAGATTTGTATTATAGAGTGATGATAAACATACAGTTAGCTATTGTGTTACAGATAATAAACAAAGGACACATTTATTCCTGTGTGTACTTTAAAACCAAATCTGATCAAGTATCTGATCGAGTACTAAATTATTATAGAAAAGGGATAAACTCTGATAACCTGGATGCATTCATTTCATCCTAAAACCAATGCTTGGTCTTCCAAAAGATTAACACTTACTTTGATGTAATTTCAGCTTTTTGGGGAAAGCTCTTGTAATGTTTGTGTTTTTTAATGTATAAATCAGGCTACACTAAAAGCTGGGATGTTTGCAGCCAGTTAGGACAATCTGAAGGTTACCAAGACACATCGGTTCGGCAAGAACTCATAGCCTACGCTTTGACACATTGTCCCCCAAGTGCTATAGAATCATTGTTGGCAGCAAGTCGTACTCTGCAAACGGAGGTTCGTATTCCATTTTTTAATATTCCTTTAAAATTTCTTTAAAAAGGTTATTCTTCTGTGCAAACGTACTAATGAACTAATGGAATGAAATATTGAACAATGCACTAGCAATATTTGTAGACATAGTTTATCTTGCTTCTTGAGCATAGTTAATATTTTAACTAGAACTTCAGCATAAAACTTGTTTATTTTGTTACAGAGCATGAACAGAATTCAAATTTTCTTCTAACCAATTTAAAAGATAATGTGAGTTTAATACAGAGAAAATGTTAGAAGAAAAAAAGACCCTGTCAAACCATGATGCCTTTTTGTTGCTTTTCAACAAACATCTAAAGAAGAAAAATAGTTCAGATTTGTGATAGCATGTGACTTGTAAGGCAGCAAAACATCTTCAATAGAAAGGCTGATACATTACTGCCATCTAACCTTGCTTTGCCCCTTCCTTTTTCTTTCTCGTGGCTTTAGTTCACAACCAAATGCAGATGGCTTGTTGTTTCCCTACAACAACATTTGGAAGCTTGAGTGCTGTCCAAATGCAGTCACTCCAGAACAAGTCTTGCCTGTCCAAATAATTTGCAAGAACTGATTGATTGGAGAAGACTTAACACAAATGCAGTTTTATTTCTGTTTTATCTACTACTAGCTTGGGGACCCGGCGTTGCCCGGGTTATTAGAGAAAGTGGGTAATGGCGGTTCTGTATGCCAAGTTTGGTCTTTATTGGTCTTTGGATAACGGCTGCATTATTTTCAGAAAGTGAGTGAAGGTACTTGAAGTCCCATCGTCCATGGGCCATCCTCCTACAAACAGCAGCAGGATATAGAGTGGGTCATGGGGGCTCTGTGTGCCAAGTTTGGTCTTCATCAGTCATTGGATGAGGGTCTCAGTAGTTTCACTAAGTGAGTGAAGGTACTCTAAGTCCCATCGTCGATGGTGCATCATCCTCCAAACCGTACCAGGATGTAGAGTGCATCATGGAGACCCGGTGTGCCAAGTTTGGTCCTTATCGGAAATTGGATGATGGTTGCAGTGGTCTCAGGAATTGAGCGAAGATACTGCAAGTCCCATAATCCATGCTCGATCCACAGTCAAACCACACCATGGCGTGAAGTGGGTCATGAGAGGTCTATGTGCCAAGTTTGGTGTTGTTTAGTCATTGTTGAGGGTAGCAGCAGTCTCGGAAAGCGAGTAGGGGTACTTCAAGTCCCATCATCCATGGTATGCCCTACTCAAACCGCAGTAGGATGTAGAGTGGGTCATGGGGGCTCTGTGTGCCAAGTTTGGTTTTGTTCGGACATTAGATGAGGGTTGCAGCACTCTTGGGAAGAGAGTGGAGGTACTTGAAGTCCTATCATCCATGGTCTGTCCTCCTCGAAAGTACAGCAGGATGTAGAGTGGGTCATGGGGACTCTCTGTACCAAGTTTGGTCTTGATCAATCACTGGCAAGGGTCTCAGTGGTCTCAGGAAGTGAGTGAAGTGACTGCAAGTCCCATCATCCATTGTCAACTTCTTCCAAACCGCACCAGGATGTAGAGTGGGTCATGCGGGCTCTCTGTGTAAATTGTGGTCCTGATCCATCATTGTTTGCAGTTATAATGGTTTTAGGAAGGGAGTGCAGATATTGCAAGTCCCATCGTCCAAGGTGCATCCTCCTCCAAGCCGCACCAGGATGTAGAGTGCGCCATGGAGACTCAGTGTGCCAAGTTTGGTCTTTATCGGTAATTGGATGAGGGTTGCAGTGGTCTCAAGAACTGAGCAAAGGTACTGCAAGTCCCATAATCCACGGTCCATCCCCGGCCAAACCACACCAGGACGTAAAGTGGGTCATGAGAGGTCTCTGTGCGATGTTTGGTCCTGATCAGTCATTGGATGAGGTTAACAGCGGTCTCAGAATGTGAGTGGTGGTACTGCAAGTCCCATCATCCATGGTTCATACTCCTCCAAACTGCAGTAGGATGTGGAGTGGGTGATGGGGGCTCTGTGTGCCTATTTCGGTCTGTATTGGGAGTGTTCTGACCCAGCCCCCGGCCTTTCCTTTCCTCTCTTTCTCATCTCGGAATGTTGGATTTGAGGCTGGCCAATCAGAGACCATATGCAAATTTCCTTCTGTCATGCCCCGTTTCTGCCATGAACCCTCTTCTCCACCAGGGGCTCCTATTGAAGCTGCCCAATCAGAGACCATATGCAAATAGCACCACAGCGGCAGCCAATCAGAACGCTGGCACAAACACCTTCCGCCCTCCGCACCTCTGTCCTTCCCATACAAACAAACACTCTTCTTTATTATATATATAGATGGATTTGGGTTACTGTGAGTTTTCTGGGCTGTATAGCCATGTTCCAGAAGCATTCTCTTCTGACGTTTTGCGCACATCTGTGGCAGGCACCCTCAGAGGTGGTGACATTCACACTTGCCTCAAGCTGACAAGAATTATTCCTCCCACCCTGGATATTCCACATATATATAAACCCTACTTGCCTGGTTTCCAACAGACCTCACAACCTCTCAGGATGTCTGCCATAGATGTGGGCGAAACGTCATGAGAAAATGCTTCTGGAACATGGCCATACGGCCCGGAAAACTCACAGCAACCCAGTGATTCTGGCCATGAAAGCCTTCAAATTACTACATATTCTTTTAAAACTTTATATGTTCCTTAAACTTTTCTCTTGCTTCAAGTGGGAATGATGGATTTCCATCATATTCCTTTCTGCTCTTCAGCTAATTATGTTTTTAACACTTTTCATCCTTTCCTTGCATTTTGTTGAAATGCATAACATGTGTTATCTCCACCTTCTCACCCTATATCTCTATTTCTGTGTGTTTGGCGCAGTCTAGTCTATTTGATTGTAATGGTTTATCTATTTCTTCTACAGAAATTCTTTTTTTTTACAGTTTTTGGAAATGTAAAATTGAAATACAACAACATAAAACATGAGCAAACATTTTACATGCCTAAAACTACCAAAACAATTTAAGGGATTGAACTGAGTGGCCCTTGTGCTCTCTTCCAATTTTTTGATTCTGTGATTTTAATTTTTAAAGAAAAGGTCCTGCTTGCTTGTACCTTCCTTTCTTCAAAGGGGTGGGTGGGTAAAAAGGCACCATATGTAAGGGAGATGGTAAACATTTTCTATATATAATGAATAGTTTAACAAACCATTATGAATTCATCCTTAGATACTTTACCATGCTGTCAACTATCAAATACGGCCTTCTGAAAAAATAGAAAACATAAGTACATCCAGGTCATCAGGTGGAATGAAAACAGAGTCATCTCTTGAGGTAACAATTTGTTTTTTTTTTGTTTTTTTAGGATAGTGTCTTCTTTTTAATTTAATTTGTTGTTGTTTTAATGGTAGTCTGTCACATAGGTGGAAATGAGGTAAGTTCTTAGTCATTTGAATATTCTTTTCTCTCTCATTTTATTTTCCTGGCCAGGTTTCTGTGCCTTTCCCCTATTTTGCAGTTTCTTTTTTTTCAGCTTCTTAAGTTTATATCTGTCTTTCAACCAACTTTTGGCTCTTTATTAGCTTTGATGGACAGTATCCAATGCCAGATTTTTGTTGGAACATCTTAATCCAATGGACACATGAGTGGGAGGTGATCTCCTTTTCCTAATGTTCCTTGAAACTAGTTCTGATATGGTTGAAAAATTCACAGGGACAGTGAGGGAAGAGTTGTGTTGATGCTGCTGCACTTGCATGACATTGGACTTCATTAGCAAATCCTCTTTATTCAGATTCCTCCATGTTTTAGGCTGCCCTAAACCCTTTTAATTTTCTGTTTAGAAGTATCTTGAGTGAATGCAGCAGTAAGGTTATTTGCAGTCATCTCAATGGCCCTATCTCCCAGTATCTCCATGTTGAAAGGGAAGAGGAAGTCTGCTATGATCTAGAGTCATGTTCCATTACTATTCTTTATCCAAAATGGGGAACATGTGGTCCTTTCTTTGTATGTTATTCAATAGTAACTACCTTGATTTGTAAGTTCTAACACATTATTAGATCAAAAAACAAAGTCCTCTCTTCCCCCAAGCTGGGCATAATGTATTTGCGGCAGAGCTTGGTCTTCCACTTATAGTCAAGGAAAAGGTCTAATATTATCCCTGGCTTTTGAGCAGGTGGGAGGAGTAATAGTTAACTAAGGCATAACAATTTCAGCAATAATTTGTTATGCTTTTTGTCTAAATGTTCTTTTATGTTTATGTTTTAATTTGGTTAGGTTAATTTATAGTTATATGTTATTGTCTTGCTGTTATCTTTTGTTTTTTCACATGTATGTACAGCATTGAATTTTGCCTTTATAATGTTGGAAGCCTCTCTGAGTTCCCTTAGGCAGAGAAAAGCGGTATATAAATGTAGTAAATAAATAAATAATAAGTAAAAGCGCTTTTGCAGAGAAATAAGTCCCAATGTTCCATTATACATGATCTGCCATGTTTTGAAAAGTTCCTTTTGATATACACTTTCAGAGACCTGCCTAGGAAGAAGGTAGAATCTCTCTTTAATTGCCTCTTTTCTTGCTTGCCGCCCGCACTTGCTCTTCTTCTGTAATACATTGAAATCATGTCTGTGTCAAATTTAGAATACTTATAAAATGTGTTATTCATTAATGTTAGAACAAGTAAGTTTTTAGTCATTCTTGAGATGCAAAAAAGTCTTCAAAATCCAATTTTTGCATTTTTGAAATTACTCTAACCACAAGTTGGACATGACTTTTGCAATAAAGTTCAAAGACTGACATGGTTGAAGACAGATTGAGTTGGATGCTGCTGGTTAGCCCACAGTATGCAAGGTCATTTAATCAATTTTTGAATGGTGAACATTTTCTTGACTAAGCAAGACTAGGAGAAATTAAAATTTGTATAAATATTTTTCTTCTCGTTGAAATATGTTTAGCTTTGTGAAATATTGTTCACTAAATATGCAGAGGGAGTGCAATACTTTTTGCCAAAAATAGTATTTTATTCTTCTTGTTTTGTTTTGTTTTTTACTATTTTTGCTGCTGAGCAAAAATGTTGTTCATTTTTATACTGCACAGGTATGGAAGATACCATAGCATTTGACAGTTTCTTCTACAATGTCAGGCATTTGAGAATATTTACACTATTATTTTAACTATGGCTCATACACCCCTCCTCCTCTCTTCTATATCTTCACTCTTACGAGCAAATTTCCTCATCTTGCCTTCTTTTCAGTGTTAAGTGATGCAAATTCTGTTATATCTTTACGTCAATTTAAATTCTGGCAGTGTTGACTGTAACCAGACCAGTGGTTCTAAACCATTGGTCCTCCATATGTTTTGGACTTCTGATCCTGAAATCTGTCATTGTGGACCATGCTGGCAGAGGCTTTTGAAATACAAAACATCTAACTAATCAAATTTTGAGAATCCCTAAACTACGCCCTAAACATATGTTTAAAGCATAGAGATGCTAGTATTGATTTTGTTTTAATGTCATTCCATAGTTAATGTTGAACAGGAAAAGAGGATACAAAGAAAGCAAGAAAAATGGGGATGAAAAGTCTGAATTTTACTTGTAAGTTTAGTTATATTTGGCTTTCCTGCATTGCAGCATTGAGCCAATTACATTTATGTTTACTGTAGATCTCTTGCTAGGGTTTCAACTTGCTGCTGCCTCACTAAGAAGGCTCATAAAGCATTTTGCTATTTCTGTTTGCAAAAATTAACCTAACAATATTTATGATTGAATATTAAAGAGCTACAAGTGTAAATTGATACTGGACAATGGTCTTTGAGTTGGGAAAGCTCAGATTCTTGTGAAGACCCACAATAGTTTCATGTCCCTAACTACTTATAAATAATACAGGAGCATTGAATGCAGCTGAGTGGTGCGGTAGGTTAATCATAAACCAAGTGGCTGGTTTTGACTTTCATAACATGGAGTGGTGACTCACTTTCTGGGTTTTACTTCAAATTCCAAACTTCAGAAAACTCCTTTAATACTCTGGTATGTTACCTCATTCACATCAATGCCACTCCTGCATGAATATAAAGTTCTAATGAGAGAGAAAAGGAGAGGAGAGGTCTAATAGCACAATCCTATGTACACTTACTGAGTCCAGTGCAATTTATTCCTACGTAAGTATGTTTAGGGCTGCAGCCTTCTTTGTTCAGAAATCTGATTACATTTTCTCAAACATGTGTATAGAAATGATCTTTTCCAACATCAATTGCTAGTGTGGGTTATAGTTGCAGACAAGAAAAAGAAAATCATTTTCATCAACCATACTTGTTCAAAAAAGAATAAAATTAGCTCAGAGAAGTAGCATATATTTTTTTTCTTTCCTTAAATACAGCTCATTGCATCTTTTTCCCATTTATTTTCTAAGGAGAGTGGAAATGTTACCATATTTTGCTCAGCATGCAGTCCTTTATTTAGGGAAGAAAGAACTAAAAATTTGAAATGATTATTCAGTGGTTGGTAGGAGGCCTTCCCTTTATATCTTTTTATAACTATTAATGATAGAAAGCCTCACACTTAAGCTTTCTGTCGGATGCAAAAGTGTTATTTCTTTTAAAATATGTAATAGTACATTTTACTTAATGTATTTCTCTCATGATTTCTGAACCCTCGATCATTATCATGTATTATTTCTTTATCACGTAATATGTGATGTTCATATCCAAATTCATGGAATAACAAGGGAATAGTGTTCATAGAAATATGATCTCATATTCAGAATTTGCTCTTTAAGAGCACATCATTAATTGGTACCGACACCTACATTTTTATGCCTCCAGAGGAGACACCCTTCATGATTTTCCATTTGACCTCTGATAATGTTATGATATATTTCACTTCTGTCCTACATACATATATATGGACAGGAGCACAGGACACCAAACCTGCCTTCCATGTCTCTAGATAACCTCAATGTTATGAAATTTAAGCACAATCTGCTGATAGGAGATTTAATGTTTGCATGGCAATCTTGCATGGTCAGGTTTTGAATAACACATTGGGATCAGCTGTGCAATCTGGGTCTATGATTGTTCAGTTTTTATGTGAGTAGGTTTGATTTGAGCCATTTATCTCTGTTGGGATATATCCGAAGATGTGGAAACAGTCTTGGCATGTCAGAGGCTGACGCAATCTCTCTCTCACTCATTACATTAGCGATGGGAAACTTTCTGAACTGTGTACACCATAAGCACACTCTGGTGGACCTCTGAGGGCTACATCACCCATTTTTAAGTATATATTTTTTATTCCCTCCCATACACAATTTAAGCACAGAAGGGACCTTTCTTTCTTCAGAACCAGAAGTGACAAGAAGTGATCTCAGTGTTTGTTTAAAAAACAAACAAACATACAAAATTACCCCCATACTGCTCAGATGCTCAGAGAGGCTGCCTTCAATTTCTTAAACTAATGAAATTAGAAGTGGGGGACTCTATTCGGTTCCATCACAGCAGCGTGTTGGCTATCCTATGCCTCATGTTGGCTATGCCTATAGGTTGATGGGGTGATATTCTAAAGTGTATAGCCCTTTATCTCTTCTTCATTTTCATCAGGATACTTAAAATGAATTGCTGATGAACTTTTACGTGGTCTGGGGCAATTCTACAAATTAAATTTGTTGTGTGTGGACAACTTTTTGGGTCTAGAAGGTTTTTAGAGATGATTAATCACATAAGTAATGTTTTATGGACATTTTAGAATGACATTAGTTTGTGTCAAAAGAATTTGTGGTTCTTGGCTAACTCTTAACAACACATTTGGTTGGGTTTACAAGTCAAACTACTCTGACAGAGGGAAACTTCCTTCTTCTGGAATAGCATCTAGTCCAGTGGTTCCCAACCTTTGTTGACCAGGGACCACTTTGTGTGTGTAAGTGCAACATGCACAGATATCTATAACAACAAATACAAAAACTGCAGATTGCAAATCACAATTCTATATTACAGGAAATTCTTCATTAAATGTAATGTGGGAACATTAACACGATTTGACCAAGGACCACTCTCCAACATTAGTACCAAAAAGGTTACAAATCAGTTTTTGGTCAACTTTAGATTTGGTTTGGTTATTGAGGATGCTGATTCAGAAAATTTCATTGGATAGACCACATCAGCTCTTGTTTCTGATACAGAACATATGCAATCCAGTAGTCGCCATTTGCTTGCCCACAGAAAACCATATTTAATAATATAGAGCTAATGTGGTAGTAGTAATCTTTTGTAGGTAGTCAGCCTCTCCCCTCCCGAAATCCCCATTGCCTTGGCACTATAAGAGGGTTTTGCGAGACCATTTGCTCTCATTGTCACGTGGGTTTTGAGGCAACAGTGTAGTAATGGTTAGGCCATGGACAATATTTTCATTCTTGTGGATCACTGGTGGTCCTTGAACCACAGGTTGGTAATCATTGATCTAGACTATCATACCAAATCCCACCCACACACCCTTCCCGACACACATCCACCCACACACCCTCCCTGGTAATGTGAAAGTATATTCTTTTGTGCAAAACAAGCATGTAATTGCAACAGGTTTTTACATAAACTGAGATCCATTTGATTAATGCAGTATTTTTTGATGTTCTAGTATCAACTACTATAACCTCAAAGTGTTAGAAATGAAACTTTTTGACTGCTAACTATCAGAAGCTTTATGTTCTAACTTCCTTCTCACCATTGGGAATGAAAGCTCCCAAAGCAACCCTTCACTGATTTCATCAGTTAAAGATTCATTTAGCCCCTTGATATCTTACTGTCTTAAGCACATAGTGCTAATTAATATTCTCAACTAGTACAACAGCCCATTTTAAAAAGCATCAAACAGCACTTCAGCATTGTGGTGTTTTGGATCTTAGAAGAATGCGGTTAATCACCTAGAGCATATATTTGAGTGACTAATAAAACAGAAATCTTGAATTATTATGGCAATATAGCAAGATATTTCAGCTTTCCTCTTTTTCAGCTACCCTACATCAAAGTATATAGTAACTATGTTTGGTATTGTAAAATACAGAACAATTATGACAGTGTACAATATAAGTGGCTATTAACTGCAATGTTAATTTTAATTCAGTGAAAAAAACATGGTCTACCAAGTATTTTCAGTACCAAATCCAGTGTCTATCCATTATATGTGCTTGTGTTGCCCTTTATCTAAATGTGTGCTTACAATGTACATGAAGTTTGAAATTGGTTTCACTGTTATGGTAATTTGAAAACTTTTAATGCATGTTTTCCAGTTCTATTAAAAGAAAAAGTGTTGGGGAGACTGTATTTAATCCTTATGGGTTGTGTGTTGCATGAACTCACAGGTTGACAACCATATGCTCTCTAGTCAGTCAACTGACTTGCTGCAGTGGACCACATCTAAAACTATGAAGGTGCTTTCTGATACAACACTGACCACAAAAGCTATGCTGCATGCTGTTAGTGATCGCCAGTGGTGGAAGAAGTCACTAACTTACCTTCGTCCATTACATGTAAGAAGTAACTATATGTTCATCCTTAATATTAGATATCTATCTAGCTTGCTGTCTTTGGATAGCGGTGTTTGTTTTGCTGTCTGTTCCCATGAACAGAAGATTTCACCTCACTTTCTGTCTCTGTGGCAATTGGAGTTTTGAAGGTGTGGCTGGTTGTGGAAAAAAGGATTGGTGTTAGAGCTTCAGCAGAGACCCCTTTTCCCCATGATAACTCTTCCATGAGTGAATTTCCCTTCCTAGGGTAGATTTCCTCTCAATTCCTGTTGTCTCACTCCTGTTTGTAACTAGTTTGTAAGCTGGATGTCTGCAATTCTGTAATGTTTGTAACTTGAAGTCTTTCTGTACTTAGTTCTTCATTATGTCGTTTTTTTAAAGTGGGCCTGTGAGGGTGAAGTGAAAATCCATGGAAACATTACGTATCTATATTACTGAGTATTTAATTATTTTACCTTAAATATTTCAGCATAGATTCTAATTTACCCACACAACTACACTGCGGTACAATCTCTCTTCATATCTGATGAAAAGTTCACATTTCTTGTGAGAGGCCACATCATTTTAACATCTTGTTTCTCGGTGTTTTGCTCTTGAAAGGGTCAAGAGTTTGGAGATGTATTAAAAAGCACCAGTGGAGCAAATGCAGCGATAGAAAAACAAGGCTGTCATCCATTCTATGAATCTCTGATAGATAATCCATACCTCGCAGAAGTAAGTTTCAAATGCACTCTTTTAAAGATGTCAAAACCAGTTCATTTTAGGGCAATAATCAGTTGGGTCTGAATGTTTAAATTGGTTACGGTGGTTAAATAATTATCTTCACTAAATAGTGAATCGTTCTGATTTGCATGTTACTGAAAAATTAGTGGGTGTCAAGCAGGGATGCTATATTTGCAGACAAGGAGCAGAGTACAAAAATCACATCGAAATTAAAAGCTTGTAACATTGCTTAACATTTCTGCTCTGTAGAATGAAGTTTCCTACACTGCATTCCAGCACAAACCTTCAGAAAGCTTTGCAGAAGTATTGCTGAGAACAGGAAAATTGGCTTTGACGAAGAGTGAAGGCCCTGATCTCTTTCCTGCCACAGAAGGTAAACTGCATGAGTTTTATTCTGTACTTGTACGGATGTGCATTTTTCATAGGCCCATGATCTAACAGATGTCTAGATCACTGGTTTTTGCATTCCTCCCCTCACCAACTCAACCTGCATGAAACAGTGTGTATTGTACTGTATTTTGGTACTTTACAGACTGTGTCACAATGGGCAAGCTGTTCTGTCCTTATGAAACTTATTATTTAATGAGTAACCAGTGCTTTCAAAAACAACTGTTGGAGGAAAATATTGTTACTGATTGTGGTTTGATCGCTGTGCTAACTGAACTCCCTCCTCCCTTGGTATGACTTACATCACAGTACCTGGTAAACTCACTTTACTTAACTGTTATCTAAAATCTCTGAACAATTAAAATGGTGATAAGAAATCAGAAGTTCCTGAACAAGAGTATTTGATAATGTGCTGCAACTTGAATAAAATGACAACTATTTATCTATTCCCCTGTCTGCTGAAATCGTGTCATTCATTAATCTTCCTGGCTTGTAGAACTCTGGTTATGGGATCAGTCCAATGTTTATGTATACATCATATTCCACTATGTGCTGTACTGAATAAGAACTTGGTTTAGTTTTCAGGTAACATTAGCACACAGAATCACTTCAGGGTTGCTGTGAGTTTTCCAAGCTGTATGGCCATGTTCCAGAAGCATTCTCTCCTGACGCATGTATGAGAGGCATCCTCAGAAGTTGTGAGGTCTGTTGGAAACTAGGAAAATTGGGTTTATATATCTGTGGAATGTCCAGGGTGGGAGAAAGAACTCTTGTCTGTTTGAGGTAGGTGTGAATGTTTCAATTCCCATACAGCCTGGAAAACTCACAACAACCCAGTAATTCCAGTCATTAAAGCCTTCAACAATACACAGAATCACTTCAGTTCACCAGAACCATTTCTGTGTTCGTTTTGACATGTATTCTTAACAAGTAGCCATGCCTAGAACATAAGATTCTAGAGATGTGATACATATCATAGTGATGTGATACATAACATAGAAATCATGAGCCTTGACTTTATCTTAGCTAATTGGTCATTGTAAGGCCAGGGAGGGAGGACACCAGTTTGTGTAAAGAAGCATGCACCTATGTGCAGTCCTCTGTCAAATCTTTAATATCTGAATTGCTATGAGTGTTATAAAGCAGAAGCCTCCTTGCTTGGAATCACAGGCTTGAGTCTCTCTTGTATGAAATAAAGTAACAAGTTTATTCAAACACTTCAGGCTCCAATGTTTGTAGTTACAATTACTATTTTTGTTGCAAACTTAAGTTTCAGTCACATATAGTATACTTGTTGCACTTTCCTGAAATAGGCTTTCAATGTTTCTCATTTATCAAGATGGTATTTGCTTTACACATACAGGACTAAAATTACTTTCCGATTCAAGCACCACTGGCTTTTCTTTAAGTTCTCAAAACTTGTACTCTATTTGACTAGCGGCTTACTTTACTAACAGGATTTATTAACTACCATTCATGAACAGGAATCCCTAACTCTCTGTCCTTCACAAACTGCAATCCCTACTCAACTAACTCCTTTTTAAAACTCTCTCTCTAACTCCCCTCCTTTTTGAATTTAACTCCGCCCCTTTAGAATGTTCAGCCCTGCTCTTCCCAACTGTCATTTTGTCTCCCAACCTTTTGAAATCCTGGGGCTATGCTAATCTGCATATGACCAATCAGCCTCCATATGCAAATAAATCCGGTCCCCCTGTTGCTATCCTCTCTTGTCTCTAATCTTCCTTATCTGCCCCCCTGCGAACATAGATCTATGCACTAAAATTTCATATAGAGTAACAAATTCGCTACATACGCCCCTTCCCTATAAAAATATTGCTGGAGGTGAGTGTTTTTAACCTCATCGAAAGCAATATTGTTAACTTATACCTTATCTAACAATTCTATATTCAATTCACATTTAAAACCATACATTTAAATATTTACATTTTTATCATATACCACATGAAAACATTCTTTAATAACGATACAATATAGTTATTTTACTAATACAATTTACATAAGCACACATATTATATGCTTTAACAACATATATTATCAATATACATTACCAATAGTCATCTTCTTGCACCCGGTTTATCCAATAAGTTTACATTTAATTCACAGTTTAAACCATATACCAAATACTTACGTTTCCATCACACATTACATGGCATCATTCATTAGTAACAGTATAGCTATCATATAATTTCTTACTACAATTCTGCATAAACGTATGCAGTGCATGTTTATATTTTACCAATTGTTATCTTTACATTTTAATATACACACTAGGTCTTATCAATGCCTATGTGAGTTTATCTGGCTACTTTAGACTTTAAAAGCTAAATCCTTTTCCATGGAATCAGTATTAATGAAACACCTTCCAATGGAACTAACAGGTTAACACTAAACCTATATCTATATAGCTTACCTGAATAAAGCTATCCTGGAGTCCTCCTCCATGTCCATGACAAAATGTATATCTTGACATAGTTACATCCTTCAATAGTGAAATTGTGGAGCCTCTACTCCCACTTTCAAACTTGACAGTTTGCCTGTCCCCTGGGCTCTTATCACCTATAGAAGCCCAAAACCCAGCACTCTTTATCTTAGAGGCTGCTACCTTAGACCTAACTCTTCCTCTTGAAGACTGGTTCTAACTTAAAACACTTTTTCAAAATGGATTTCTGTCTTTACCTAAGACACACAACTTTACCTTTCATTAACTTTATCTTTACATCCTCTCACATTTATTTAATTCTCCGTATCAACCTCAATTATCCCTGTCCAAATGTGTTTCTATCGCATTACAATATACGGATGGGAAGCTATGAGGTTTACATCATCCGTATTGATCCTGTGAGTTATCAGCTCCGTTTTTCCTGGCACATCCTTAAATACATCCTGATGCTTTATCAATACATCTCTCAGTTGACATCTTTGACTTTCTGACAATTCTAAACACTTAGACACATCAGGTATGATACTTTGTTCCCTTAATTCTCCCCATTCTGTTACTGAATATGCTTTTGCTTCTTTTGTTACTACCCTAAAAATCAAATTTGTTCTCACATAATAGGGTTTTATCCTATTAACATGCACACGCTTATATTTTCCTTCCTCCCCTACTTTCATTATCAGATAGTTCACATCAGACAGTTTCTCAAATATTACATAGGGACCTTCCCATGCCATGTCCATTTTCTTATGGGATTTAGGCTTGAGTAACAGCACTCTGTCTCCTTCTTTAAAATTCCGATGTTTGGCCTTCGCATCTCGACTTTCTTTCTGTTTTTGTTGAGCTGACTCCAGATTTCTCGATGCCTCACCCCGTACAATGTCTATATGTTCCTTTAGTTTCTCTATATAGTCCATAATATCTTCCTCCTGGATCTCCTCATCACCAGTCCAACTTGCACTTATGATGTCCATGGGTCCTCGCACTTTTCTACCAAACAGAAGTTCAAAAGGGCTATATCCCGTGCTCTCCTGTGGGACTTCTCGATATGCAAATAAAAGATGTTGTAACTGTCTATCCCAGTCATTAGGGTTTTTGTTGACATATGTCTTGATCATATGTTTTACTGTCTTATTAAAGTTTTTAATTAATCCATTGCTCTGCGGATGATATGCCGTTGTGTTGTGATGTACAATGCCACAACCTTTAAATAATTCTTTGATCAGCTTGGACATAAAATAAGTTCCTAGATCTGTCACAATTTCCTTGGGAAATCCCACTCTGGCAAAAATATTAAGTAGTCCATCAGCTACCGTTTTAGCTTGTAAGTCTCTTAAAGGTATTGCCTCTGGATACCTAGTAGCATAGTCAATGGCTGTTAAGATGTACTTATTTCCTTCTTTAGTGGCTTTGGATATGGGACCTATGATGTCAATTCCCATCTTCTCAAAGGGCGTTGTTACCACAGGCACCGATTGTATAAGTCCTTTAGTTTTATCGTTGGCTTTCCCAATTAGCTGGCACACTTGGCAGGACTGACAATATGCTTTGACCTCCTTTCCAATATTAGGCCAATAAAATTTTTCTTGAATTCTTGCCTTCGTCTTTTTAATTCCCAGATGTCCTCCGAATGTTGTGTCATGGGCCATCTTTAATATTCTTAATCTGTACTTCTCCGGTACTACTAGCTGTTTGTTCACTTCAACACTATCACCACTCTTTCTCCTTCTGACAACTCTATACAATCTTTCATTTATAACTTGGAAAGTACTAGACTTTTCAGCTAATGGTCCACCAGCCTCGCTTCTGGCTTGTTCCCATGACTCTCCTAAAGATTTATCTTTCTTCTGTTCCTTTAAGAACACTTCAGTCTGCTTATCTGAGAATTTCATTTGCATAAGTTCACCACTCTCTTCGTTGTCTCGTGAAGTACTTGCTTCATCAGAATCACCATTCATCTCCTCTGTTTCTGACTTTCTAGTAATTACATTGACTCTTTGACATTCTTCATATAGGTCATTTCCTATAAGGAATGGAACTTCCAATTCCTTCATCACTCCCACTTGCCAAATTCCTTTGTATTTTTTATAAATTACAGGGATTTCTGCTACCGATGTTTCGAATGCTGGCCCATAGATTCCTTTTAATAGATATTTCTTACCAGGCACTATCTGCTCCGGGTTTATTAGTTGACTTTGGATTAGGGACACTTGAGCTCCTGAGTCTCTTAATCCCAATATTTTTCTTCCATTTATTATTATCTCCTCTCTATAGTCATACTCTTCAACCTCTCTCACTTTCCACACTCGGAATACTTTACTGGTCTCATCTGTGGATTTCATTTCACTCTTAACCTCCTCTGTATAGTGACCAGTCCCTTTATCTTTCTGTACCAGACAAATGTTTCTTGGAGGTGAAGTAACACTCTTTTCATTCTTCAACCTAGGGCACCTTGCTCTTATATGCCCTGTCTCTTGGCAATGGTAGCATGTGATCTTCACATCACCCGGTCTTGTTACTTCCTTATTATAGTAATTACTCTTTCTCTCATATTGTTGGTCTGCCTTGTCCCTCCCTTCTTGGTCTTTACTTTTCCATAATGGCTGTGAGGGACTTGTAGCATTTTTGTATATATATTTGTTTCCTTTTTCCTCATACGATCTCTTATACGCCATGCCCAAGTTTTTCATTTTGTAATCAGTTTCCAGTTCATCAAGGACAACAGCCACTTGAGACACACTCTCAATCTTTTTATCTTTGACATACCAGCGCATGTTTAGGGGCACCATTTTATAAAACTGTTCCAACGCCACCAGATGTTTTAGCTGTTGGAATGTGCTAACCCGACTTCCTTCTATCCACTGATCAAGGGCTTTGTCCAATCGAGCTCCCAACTGGACATACGTTTCGCCATTTCTTCTTTTTATCTCTCTAAAGTTCTTCCTGCACTGTTCAGGAGTGATCCCAAATCTAACTTTAACTCTTGCCTTAAACAATCTATAATCATTTATCTCATCATCCCTCATATCAGCCAATATCTGATTTAGCTCGCCAGATATTAAAGGCTTTAGATATGACATTTTACTTTCTTCTGGGATCTCTAGTTCCAAAGAGGTTCGTTCAAATGCCAGAAGGAATGCTTCCACGTCATCTCCCTTTTGGTACTTAGCAAATCTCTTCACTTTGGCAGAGAAGTCATTGTAACTGTGCACACTAGTATTTTCACTAGTTCTATCTCGTTCCTGCATTCTTAACTGCATCATCAGTCTTTCATGTTCTCTGGCCTTCTCTCTTTCCTCAGCCGCTCTCTCTCTCTCTCTTTCTTCAGCCTCCAACTTAGCTAACTGTAACCGTTCCTGTGATTCCATCCTGCTTATTTCAAACTGAATTTGTAATCTTTGCAGTTCTACCGATGAAACTGTCTGCTCCTGACTCTCCTCACGTTCTTGTGCTCCCTCCTCTACCACCTCTTCTTCAATTCCAGCTTTCTTGCCCTTGGGAGGAGCCATTTTCTCTTACTTGTATTCTTTATGAGGTAAATTTCGCCTCTTTCTGATGCACTGGACCAGATATATTCTACCTATCCCTCAGCTTTCTGAGGCACTAGATTAGATGTATTCTACGCATCCCACCGCTGCCACCAATTATGTAAGGCCAGGGAGGGAGGACACCAGTTTGTGTAAAGAAGCATGCACCTATGTGCAGTCCTCTGTCAAATCTTTAATATCTGAATTGCTATGAGTGTTATAAAGCAGAAGCCTCCTTGCTTGGAATCACAGGCTTGAGTCTCTCTTGTATGAAATAAAGTAACAAGTTTATTCAAACACTTCAGGCTCCAATGTTTGTAGTTACAATTACTATTTTTGTTGCAAACTTAAGTTTCAGTCACATATAGTATACTTGTTGCACTTTCCTGAAATAGGCTTTCAATGTTTCTCATTTATCAAGATGGTATTTGCTTTACACATACAGGACTAAAATTACTTTCCGATTCAAGCACCACTGGCTTTTCTTTAAGTTCTCAAAACTTGTACTCTATTTGACTAGCGGCTTACTTTACTAACAGGATTTATTAACTACCATTCATGAACAGGAATCCCTAACTCTCTGTCCTTCACAAACTGCAATCCCTACTCAACTAACTCCTTTTTAAAACTCTCTCTCTAACTCCCCTCCTTTTTGAATTTAACTCCGCCCCTTTAGAATGTTCAGCCCTGCTCTTCCCAACTGTCATTTTGTCTCCCAACCTTTTGAAATCCTGGGGCTATGCTAATCTGCATATGACCAATCAGCCTCCATATGCAAATAAATCCGGTCCCCCTGTTGCTATCCTCTCTTGTCTCTAATCTTCCTTATCTGCCCCCTGCGAACATAGATCTATGCACTAAAATTTCATATAGAGTAACAAATTCGCTACAGTCATGTATGTCATCTATAGGATTCTGGAACAGTGATGTTCCCAGTGATATTTGGCCATTCATTTATCTTAGCGCTGTACCATTTTCCATTTAGGAATTACAATCCACAATGAGTATTACTTGTACATTCTAGCCAAGATTGTAATTGACTTGTACTCAGATTCATCATACCAGTTCTTATTTTTCTAATACATAGGTGTTTTCTTTATAATCAGGTAAATATATTATACGGGCATTACATTTCATTAAAAGTAATGAGGTTGGAGTTTCTCTATATGTTTATACCTGTATGTGTGTGAGTGTGAGTAAGAAACAGCTTTCTTCCTATTTTGAAGATGACTTGATAAGTTGTATCTTACCAAGAAAAGGTATGCACTAAGTTTATGTCAGCATACTTCATCCTTATGCCAACTGTTCACTTCTTTCTCTGTGTGCTACAGTTGAATGATCAATTAACCATTGTCCTCATTGCGTTAAAGAATGGTAATTGAATAGAGAAAAAAAATCAGGCTGTTTTCCCCAAAAACTGGCAGTCATCATTTTCTAGTATGAATATGATGGTAACCTGTGATTAATTAACCCAGAAAGTGTCCAGGAAAAGTGAGAGAAAGTATGAGAAATGAAACAAATACTCCAAAGATTCTTAGTAGAGATTAAGTCTATTTAGGCATCACTGTGTTATAGAAGGCCTTTAATGGGAAAGCACCAGATTTGTTGTTTAGTTCAGAGTATTTCTTGCATACAGTAATCTATTTCCAAGGAAATGTGTTAACATCATTTATTTTGAGGGTGGTGTGTTTTGTTTTAACAGCCTAAATCCAAATTGTATTAGTGAGCAGTTTAAAAAAATCTGTTCATTCAGCCAAGGCTACTAAAAGAGAAAAATCACCCTAATTAATTTTGTGTATACAATTGTACCTATATGGACATTCATAGAAGCCCAGTCGTTTATAACTGACTCAGTCTCATGTAGATAAATGTTACTTGCAGTTCTGAGAATATTGGCTCTCCGGGGAAATCAATCACCATTGACAAAGTGCACAAGGAGACTGCTGAATTTATACGTGCCGGGTGTCTCTCTGTGACCCATCATGGGCAATACTTTTTAAAAAAGAGAATCTAATCCCGAAATTAATTATGTTCTATACTGAATAAGAAACTTAACAATTATTGTTAAACTAAAGTCTGCAGCTTAGATATAAAAAAAGTCTTGGGTGGGGGGAAGCATTGTGAAGCATGTTGTTGTCGATGAATTCCATGAAAGCCTCTTTATACATACTTAATGGAATATTTCCATCACTGAAATTGTATACTGTGATAACAACAAAAAGAATATCAAATCCAAGATTGAATCTAGAAACAATCAGCATTGTTTTTAAAGGGAGAGGAGGAATTCAACATTTGTGGTCCTCTTTGCCCATGAGTGAAAAAGAAGCAATGGTGGAATGCAGTCTTGGTGGCCAACATTCTGCAGGGTCCAGGAACCAAAAAAGAAGACTTAACATTTAATTGTTCAATATATGTTGCCTTTAATATAGTTTTGCTTTAATACACATACACATGGTTTGATATGTATGAGAGAGAGAGGGAGGGGGAGAGAACGAGAAGGCTAGTTAATGTATTATAGAGAAGCCATGTAAGACTTGAAAACCAAGTAAGAGAAGACAATGCATGATTTCTATTAGGTATGTGTGAAACAGCAAAAAATCCGTTTTGTTTTAGTTTCGAATTTCGTGTCCCCCTTTGCACTCTAGGCCGGGGAACACCTATGGCCATAGCACCACACAAGAGTCCAGACTATCAGCAACCAGTTTATTGTAGAAACACATTAAAAGTATAGGAAAAATTCAGGAATAAAGAAAATAGATGTATAATCCAAAAAGGTTTAACAATATATGATAATGCAAACAGTAATCCAATTGTCTCATGCACATCCCAAGGTAACACAGTCCAGGAATAGCCGAAAAGTCGCAAGTACAGCATAGGTCCAAAAGCAAAAGGCATACTTAATAAAACTTGAGCAGGAATATAAAAGCAAGAACATAGAAAACTTCCAGGAAACTTAAATCCAAACTCAGGCCTCGCTTCTCACTTGAATGCTACGTTGCCTGAACTAACTCTTAGGTAAACAACTTTCTAATTAATAGGCAGCCATGAAGTCATGTTTTTCCCCCCACAAAATTTCTCCCCAACTTTCTCACGCAATCACTCTGACCTACAATTTTCTGCTCTGATCTGTAAATGAAGACCTTTGTTGATCTCCGTAGCCCGAGGTGTTTTTTTCCTGAGAGCCTTCTGTATCACTTTATCTCTTCGCCCGACTCCTCAGCTAATGTTGCAGTTTTTGGCTCTTTTGATTGACCTTGGAGCCCTGCACTTTCCTAGTCAGTTCTCACAGAGGGAAGCATCATTCCTCTGACTTGAATCTTCATCACTTCAGGCCCCAGGGAATCCCGCCGGCAATCCCACAATCCTTTCTAAATCATCAGTGAACCCATCAGCCTCAGGAGTCTAAGGCTGATCTCCAACTTCCCTTATGCATGATAATATGCCATAAACAGTTGAGTGGTAGTGTGCATGCTTGCAGAGGAGTTGTTGCTACTTCTCTAATAATGATGGACATTTCCAAGCAGAATAGTAATAGCAACACAGTGTAAGATAATTCTCCAATTAAAATTGAGTACTAGGACATGCAGAAAGAAATTGCTACCTGCCTGAATAAAAGCAATCTGAGTCAATTATTTAAGCAAGCACCTGCTGATATAAATTCATAGTCTATCAGTGCCATCTAGGTTTAATGGCAAATTTGAAGAGTATTGAACAAACAGTGTTCCTATGGCTCTCTCCTCAGTAGGTCATCCCAGACAACTCCCAGCTCTGTAACATGGTGTTTCCATTCCTAGGGAGCTGTTTTTATAAAAAAAAGAAAAGAAAAGCATTGTCATGGGGAGGAGAAGTAGCAGCTTAATTGCTGAGAGAAAGAAATCTTGACAGCTCTGTTGACACAGCCTAGCACCTTGTAGCTGTCATTTTTTATCTGTCTTCTGAAATGAATTGCGATATTAAGATCAATACTATGGATTTTTCCACTTTGAAGTTAGCACCAATCAATGTAAATTGTTTTCTGTAATAATGTCCCAGAAGTATTAATTCTACATCATACTGAAGCTAGTATGTTAAACTAGTATGTTAAACATGAGATTTGAAATTTTATATAAAAGTATAATTTTTATTCTGAATTTTGATATCCAAAACACAGGGCTCACCTGTATTCACACACTGCATTAACAGACAAGGTCTGTGCAGTTTTGTTTTGTTTTGTGTGTTTGTTTGTTTTGTTTTTTTGAGACCAGCAACAAGGCTTTCAGCTTGTAGAAATATGTTGAGGTTGTTTTGTTGTGTTTGGGGGAAACTTGTAATCGCACTGTAATGTCTGCCAATTTTCAGATGATGACAGTCATATATTACATCTGGTGCAGTTCAGCTGTAATGTATATTCTATGTACACTAGGGAATAAGCTCTGTTGAAGGCAGTGGCACTTATTTCTGAATGAGCATAGGGAAGATTGCTTATGAATGCGTATATTTTAAAAATTAAGCCTCAATTCTCAAGTTGTCCATAATGAAAAACTAATTCATTCAGTTGACGTATGTGAATCCCAAACGTCCCAAACATGCTTGACTTGAAATGTCAGCATGTATTGACAGTCCTGTCAGTTTGTCAATCTGGATGCCACTTACCACTCTTCTGCAATTGCTTCACTGAAGGAAGAGTCATGTAAGATTTCTACTGTTGTTTTCTTCCAAAGAGAGGCACGTAGATATTGGAGTCCCTGGCCCAGATATGCCATCTATCATATAAATTTGGGATTTTCCAATGAGTACCTGAGATCCATGAGCCATGACATAGTCCCAAAGGTGACCCCCACACTAGGATCTTGATCTATATTGTAGAGAGGCTTTCTGAGGCTCAGAGTTTTCCCAAACTACATTATCTCTCATGTTGAACCAAGTAGTCAGCTGTTCAGACTGGGAGCAGCTTTCCGGGTTTTTATGATGATGGTCTTTCCCTGTCCTTTCAAAAAGTTGTAGTGATAGACCATGGAGTCTTTTACATGAAAATCATGCCTCAGGGCTGGGGGCTGTCTTTAATCTTGTTTGGTAGCAGTAGGCACAACTTACGATGACAGTAAGGATGGGGAACAAGTATTACTACTTTCTTCATGTTTTTCCCCTCAGACATTTAATAAAATAGCCAATTGATAATTAATTACAATATAATCTTCTGGTTCTGTCCTGCCTCACTAGCAATAGTTTCCCTATTGCAGTGGTTCCCAACCTTTGGGCCTCCAGGTGTTTTGGACTTCAGCTCCCACAGTTCCTAAGCTGGCTGGGATTTCTGGGAGTTGAAGTCCAAAACACCTGGAGGCCCAAAGTTTGGGAACCACTGCAATAGGGAAACTCCAAAGTGCAGTGGTAGAAGACATTTTTTTTTCTATGTAGAAGGTTTCAAATTCAGTCCACAACATTTTCAGGTATGGTTGGAAAAATCATTCGGCATAAATTCTGGACAACTACTGCCAGTCACTACAGATAGAGTTCAACTACATGAACCAATCAGCTCCCTACGCCCCACGTTCCTCAAAAAATAATGCTATTTATTTCCAGTTCTTACTGTAGGAATATCTACCATTTTAGCTTGGTGGTATGTTTTCGCAACACATTTCCACAGCTCCTCCACTGCTATGAAGGTTTGTAAAATGGCAAAAGACTTGTTGCATTCTTTGTAGGATAAAAAGTTGATTAATAATTGAATCATGTGCTACATTAAAAAATGTGATAAGACATGCAGATGTTCAGATTGTAGGGAATGAAGTATTGCAGGCTATCCCATAGCCCATTTTTTCAAACTCTTCATAACTTATACTGTTGCTTTACTTTTACAACCAGCAGATTTACGTGCTGTAAATCAGCATGAAAGATATTTCAGCCCTTCAGTTTAACATCTGTCACGGCTCTATTTCATCTTGTTTCAATAATGTAGGAAACACTCTAGCTAGGAGTTAAGCTTAAACAGGGTTAGGGTTTAACTACACATTATTTGTTTTTGTCTGCATATTAGTAATTAGTTGAATGGGTACCGGACCTGTAGATCTAGAGAAATATGGTTAGTAATGAAAATATTAAATATCGTATGTGTGACAGCCATCTGAGGATTTCCTTTATTTCTCTGTCTGTCTTGCAGTCCTGTTACAGCTGGCCAGTGAAGCATTACCAAACGATATGACCTTATCCCTTGCCTACCTCCTTGCATTGCCACAGGTATGTAAAACGATGGGATATGTTTTTCTCTTCTAGTCTCCCACAGAATTCAATCCCATGTGAAGCATCTTCCTCACCTCGGCATGCTCGGCATGTGTTCATTACAGTTGATTTTCCTTTCCAAGTGTGTTTTGAACAAACTTCGATATTCTGGAAAGGGATTGGTAAAGGAAAAAACAATACTTTCTTTAGAAAAATAATTTGCTCAGACTTTTCAATCTGCCAATCCTTCCGGTTCGGTTGGCAGGCATATTGAAAGGTCAGTTTCTGTTGGAGAACAGGATTACAATTTCTGAAGCCCTGTTACTGTAAGATGCCAGCGAAATATGTATATTTGAAGCTTTTTAAAAGAGGTTATCTGAGAACTTCATGCATGTTTTTTTGACATTCATATAAACAAGTGCATCTTCTAACACGGAGCTCTTTCCATTACTTCTGAAATAAGCATCAATCTCTTTTCCAAACTTTTATGTCAATCTCTGTGAACCAATACAAATCTCTTGAGCAGATTAATAGTATATTACTGAAATACTTTCTGGGTTGCTGTGACAACACAAAATACTTTCTTTCAAAAAATCATAAAAATGAATCTGAATATTTTAACAAAAATCTATTGAATGGGATGTAAATAATTGTAGGTGGGAGCTTCTTGTGTAAATTAACCTCCAAGATTGTCTACTCTTTCTGGGGTGTGGTTTGATTGGATAATTGTGGGTTATGCATTGTAAAAATTCTCTCAGTTGCATCCTTCAAATGCAAAGCTAACTACATAAAATGTTAAATATATGCATCAGCAGTTAAATCTAAACCATATCAACTGTGTCCAACATAACACCAAAGAATCTCCAGTATAATAGAGACAAAGACCTCTATCTCTTCTCTAGAAAATATTTTGCAAGTAATTGTTGGTTGCATTGAGATAGATTATCTCTATTATAACAGAAATAGCGAATAAGACTTGTTGCATGTTCATTGTGAAATTTAGGGGAGATTTTCATTACTTTTTGGAAGATCATAAAAGGATATAGGTAGGGAATTAGATAACCACCTTTCTATAGTGCAACTCTGAAGGATGCCATGTGTCCATTTCTTTTTCATTTGAAGTCATGTGGTTTGTGAATACAGCAACATGTGTGACTCTAAAGTGTGCTGGGACTCATTCACACTGCCAAATTATAGCACTATTATTCTACTATTTTAACTGGACATTTAGAATTCTCAACTAAAGAGGACCGGGCTTTAGCACAGCAGGTTAACTGGGCAGAATATAAATATTGTAAAAAAAATAAATTAATAAATAGCGCTTCTCCAGATTTCCAGTTCCAGAACTCTGCAGGGTGGAACTATGGCAGTTAAAATGAAATAAGAGTGCTGTATTTGTGTAGTACGTATGAATGGGACCCTGGTTTCAAATATCCAAATCTCCATAAAGCTTAATATTGTGTTGCAATTTCACTTTCTTCATGTGGATGGAAATGGAGAGAGCCCACCGTCGTCATCCCAGGGCCTCTAGAACACAAAGAGGAATATAGATTAATATTTCATATTCTAAAGCCGAAGTCCACAAACTAAGGCCCGTGGGCTGGATGCAGTCCCCCAAGGTCATTTGCCCATCCTTTGCCCTAAACTTTAGACTTAAGGTTGCCCTAAGTCTGAAACGATTTGGAGGCACACAGCAATAACAATCATAATTAACCTGACTATCTCATCAGCCAAAAGGAGGCCCACACTTCCCAAGTTTATGTTGGTTAAAATTGTTCTTCATTTTAAATATTGTATTGATCTTTCATATCTATCTATCTATCTTTCTCACTACAAATAAGATATGTGCAGTGTGCATAATATTTTTTTCTTGTTTTTTTCAAACTATGCTTCGGTCCCCCAACAGTCTGAGGGACTGTGAATAGGCCCTCTGCTTAGAAAGTTTGAAGACCCCTGTTCTAAAGGGATATGTTCTTTTTAAAAATACATACTATATATACACTTCTTGATTGAGCAGAATATATTTGGTGGCATCAGGGTCTCTTGATTATCATTCAAGGTCAGTTACTGAACTAAAGACATGGCATGCTTGTCATTGTAACATGGCTGTAGCTAAGTTAATTCTTTCCTCTTTCCTTTTAGGTGCTTGATGCCAACAAGTGCTTTGAAAAGCAGCCTCCTTCTGCTTTATCACTCCAGCTGGCAAGTTATTATTATAGCCTGCAGATCTATGCTCGTTTGGCACCATGTTTCAAGGATGAATGCCACCCCCTCTACAGGGTCAGTTTCTGGGATTATCCCCCCCCCCCCCTTTAATATGCATCATAAAAGCTATGTTATAAATCCAAAACATAAGTTAAGCTTGGTTCAGGAGCTCTAACTTATTCCAGCCGAACTGCGTGTCACCATTTTATCTCGTGTTCTTTTAAAAAGGAAACTATTTAATTCAATGTTTGCCAAAAGGGATTATGTGTGACTAATGAATATTAACCAGCAGTTACAGCTTCGGTTTTTTGTTTTTTAAAAAATATCATCTCCACTTTAAAATGTGAGTCAGGAACTTTGCATTTTTTTTCTATGCAGTATATTTACTGTTACCTGAGATTTGAAAGGTAGTCGATATAAAATTAAGGCTTTAAAAGTGATCTAGTGTCAATTAAGAAATTATAACATAGTCATCATAATTTCTGCCCCAGCTATATGACTAAAATCATTTATTAAATCTAGAATTATTAAAAACAGAAGTATAAACTTCAGTAAACTACTGCTTGCAGTGCCACTTAGGAGTTTACCATTTAAGTCAGTGTTTTTCTAAATATCTACTGCCACCAAATTTGACTTAGGAGTATAGTGTCTAGATTCAGAGAAGTCATGCTACCCCTCTATTCAGCCTTGGTCAGACCACATCTGGACACCACAATTGAAGGGAGATGTTGACAAGCTGGAATGTGTCCAGAGGAGCACGACTAAAATAATCAAGGGTCTGGAAAACAAACCCTATGAGGAGCGGCTTAAAGTGCTGGTCATGTTTAGCATTCAGAAGAGAAGGCTGAGAGGAGACATGATGGCCATGTATACATATGTGAGGGGAAGTCATAGGAGGGAACAAGCTTGTTTTCTGCTGTCTTGGAGACTAGGATGTGGAACAATGCCTTTAAACTACAGGAAAGGAGATTCCACCTGAACATTAGCAAGAACTTCCTGACTGTGAGAGCTGTTCGGCAGTGGAACTCTCTGCCCTGGAGTGTGGAGGAGGTTCCTTCTTTGGAGGCTTTTAAGCAGAGGCTGGATGGCAATCTGTTGGGTGCTTTGAATGCGATTTCCTGCTTCTTGGCAGGGGGTTGGACTGGATGGCCCACGAGGTCTCTTCCAACTCTATGATTCTATGACTTCCTTAAATCTTGCAGTTGCCACCATGAGTTTTATATTCTCTGCCACAATATAAGGGCTGAATCCTCTCCTGCTGGGGCCACCCACTCTAAGGACATACTAGATAGCCTCAAGGTACCTGTGTAAGGTGGACTTGTACCAAGAATTAGGTAAATTCCCAGAAGATAGGCTTGTTCAAGACTAACTATGATAGCTGAATAGATACTCCATATTCAGGGGCGTTATGCCTTTGAATTTTCGGAAAACAATAGATGGGAGATTTTGCATATGAATGTCTTGGAAATCTGCTTCCAGAAATATTTTTTTACCCAGTGATGGAAACAGGTTGTTACTCTTTAGATGGATTATTTGGTGTTATCGCACCAGACTTTTCTCATGTTTATCCTAAGAGCTTTACAATGCATAATAAGTAGGTGGGAGAATTCTATCCAAAGTTTCAGATGTCCCCAGTGGTTCCTTTTTAAATCCATGACAAGTTTGTTCTACAGATAATATATAGCTACATTGTGCTTTTGCTTGATTCTTGAATATGTTCCAAACATTAATTGCTCACTCAGGTGCACACATTTACTTTTTCTCCTGCTGTATTGCTTAGAAATGAGTTTGTTGAATCATTACTTAACTTATGTAAATTTTGGCGTGTGTGGCAATGTTGCTTGTCCTATTTTTGACAGGTAGTTTGTGAACTACAAGACACACCAAAATAAATGGTTCTAAAAGTTTGTCTTAGCACCCATAATGTTAATTTGCTACTTTATTGGTTAATTGCATTTGTAAGCTGGCTTTCTCCCAATAACTAGGGCTCAAGGCTGATAAGAGTGAAATTAATAAAACAGTACCACTTGAAAAACATAAAAAGATTAATTAAAATCTTTAAAAGCAGTTAAAAACAAATCAATTAAAACAAAACAGTGGGAATGGCAGGAGTTGCCTGGATTAAAAGCACTGCCTAACTGTCCGAGAGTTTCTTGAATACACATAATAACTCTGGCAGAGAAGCTTGTGGAAAGGATATGCAGTTAAGGTAAGGATTCAGCAACCCATCCTGCCTTGATATCTTTTCCCAGTGGCTCAATGGTTTAAACCCTTGTGTCGGAAGGACTGCTGACCAAAAGGTTGGCGGTTAAAATCTGGGGAGCGGGGTGAGCTCCCATATGTCAGCTCCAACTTCCCATGTGAGGACATGATAGAAGTCCCCCACAGGATGGTAAAACATCTGGGCATCCCCTGGGCAACGTCCTTGCAAACTGCTAATTCTCTCACACCAAAAGCGACTTGCAATTTCTCAAGTCGCTCCTGAGGCACATAAAAAATATTTTCAGTAACTGATGAACTGTGTTCAGATGTGTGTTTCTGGCAACCTCATAGGTTGTTTTGTGTCATGCTGTTATAGTGCTATGATTCCACTTTGATGGTTGTGACCCCCCATAGTATCCTGGGATTGGTAGTTGAAGAAATTGTATTCATCATTCTCAACCACAGGTCCCCTGTAGTGTTTCTGACCATACTAACAAACCCAGAATGGAGTCACATAAAAATTAAAGTGGAGTAATAGTGCGATAATTTTGTAGTATGGATGGGAAAGCCCCAATTGACAACCTGCCAGAGTGTGCTGGCAATCGTAAGTGGTTGGCCTTTGCAAAGTTGCAGTGATTTTCTTTCTTGTTCATTGGTCTGTTACTAGCAAAACAATAGGATGCATTGATAGTTCAATGAGGAAAAAAAATCTTAGTGTCTACTTTTTTTAGACCTGTTGCTTGAGGTTATTTGGGGTGCTGATTCGGAAAATTGCATTGGATAAACTGTATTAGCTCTAATTTCTTGATATGGCTATCATGGTTTCTATGTACAAGAAGATGGAAACTAGTAGATGGCGTATGTTCTGTATCTCAAAAACTAGAACTGAAAGGGGTAAACTGGTGCTGTTTTTGGTTTCTGCAAGTCAGATATACCCCAAAACAGGACTAACCTTTGAGGCACCAAAATATATGTTGGCCAGTATAATAAATGTTTATAGTTAAATGTCTGCTAACATTCAGTTTTTGCTGTTAGGATTTAACAATTTCTCCCAAAACTTCCTATATGCAGGTTTCCACTATCTGTGGCCTGGTATATGCATTGTAACCCAATTTACAACACTGCTAATGCAAATATGCAAAAGTGTTCTTAAAATACATTTCATGCTCTTCTCTTTTGTGTTCTTTTCTCATAAGTGTCCCTCAATTTTGTCAATAAATTTCTTAGTGGATTAGCTAATATTGCGTTAAGGAAGCTGATCTCCTTGTTAGCATGGCATCATTTTATAGGTAAACAGATATTTTAATACATTTATGTACCTTTTTTATTGCCAGCTCTCACATTTTAAGGTTAATATTTCTCAAGAATATTGTGTTTTTATCGGGTTTTTTTTAAAAAATTGCTTTTGCTAATGCTTTGAGAATGACTTTCTGGAGAATATTAATAAGAGTTACAAAGCCGTAATGAAAATAAATTTAATTGTTGGGTCAGGGAGAATGACAGTTATCGTCATTGAAACAAAAGTCATTCACTTGTACTGGTTTATTACAACTGGAATTCTGGACCATTTCATTTAAATAGCACAGATTCCCCCACCTCAAAAAATAACTAATTTAGTAGCAGTGTAGCAAATTAATTTCTTTTCTCCATCTTTGTCATTATTTTTTCCTTTATATGCCTAACAAGAATGTGTAAAAACTTAAAGCAATTAAATTTTAAGTTCCCCCTGAGAAAAATAAGAGACCTCCAGACATTATGTGGAGGGGGTTGGAAAACGCACACGAATACGTAAATTGCTTCTTAGCTATCTATTTGAAAAATAAATTAGGGAATACCTGCTCACAAGTGTGCTTTTATTCCAAACCTTCGGGATTGTTCAGCCTCCTTCTGCCAAGATGTGTAATGTAAAACAAATATTGAGTTAAAATGTCTTCTTTAATAAAGAAGAAGTATTTCCCTTCCTGTTAATACTGATACTGTTATATCATCATGTTTACTACAAATGGTTTTGCTGTGCAAATGATTATACAAAGAGCCTAGAACAAGTTTGATTGTGATTCCACAATCCACGGAGCACTGGTGTGCCTTAACAGCTTTCTTTAACACTCTTTTATGGACATTTGTTGCCTACCCACCACAGTTTGAAGCTAGCTTCAAACTGCATTATGTGGTCAATATAGATAAAGAGCATAGATTACAAGCACCAACTACCCAATGGAGATGATTAATTTGAGAAAAGTGTGAAGGCCCTAAAATGGTTCCAGTGTGCGATATTATAAAAACAATGTGCTATAAGGCACAGGGTAGACTTGGGAGACCTTACAGCTGTGATTCCCAAACTTTGGTCCTTCAGTTGTTTTGGACTTCAGCATGCAGACGCTATGGCCAGCTTATCTAATGGAAGACCAAAGCTGAAGCCCAAAACATGTGAACCAAGGTTTGAGAGCAACTGCTTTTGAGATTGATGGAGAGATGGTAATTGCTACCAACTTCACCATCTTTAAGGAAGTTTGGTCATAGGCTGGACAAAAAGGTCCAGACTCACAAATTTCCACAAACATCAAATGACACAGAATGTCACATATATCACAAATCCTGTAGGAATATTCATCTAGTGTGATTATATTTCTTTCTAAATTTGTTTGAATATGACTCAGACTTTTGTAAATTTGTAACTACTCCTGAGTAATACTTGGAGGTGGTTTTGTGTACACAATTGTTGTTGTTCATTCGTTCCGTTGCTTCCAACTCTTCGTGACCTCATGGACCAGCCGACGCCAGAGCTCCCAATCGGCCATCACACCCCCAGCTCTTTCAAGGTCAAGCCAGTCACTTCAAGGATGCCATCCATCCATCTTGCCCTTGGTCGGCCCTTCTTCCTTTTTCCTTCCATTTCCCCCAGCATATTGTGTACCCTTATGTACACAATACCCTTTTGCTAATGCAATAATACTTGCTGTAAAAAAGCTTTCCTTTAATTATCTCCTTTCTTTTCATACTTTCCCACATGCATTTGCTTGGTACTTGCATGCATATGTACATAGGGTTCCCAGTTCCTTTTAGACTGTTGAAAATCAGAAGCGAATTAGAATGCCAGTTTGGCATAACAGTTGTATATTTCAATGCATCTGGAATTGATTCCACAGGCTGATCCCAAAGAATTGATACAGATGGTCACAAAGCACGTTTCACAATCCAGCAGTTTGGACTGGCCTGATGAAACAGCAACTCTGATCAAACACCTCCAGTACTACAATGAGCAACTCTTGGACTTCACTCAAGCCCAGGTTCTCCAGGGTCTTGGCAAAGGAGTGGATGTCCAGAGGTTTACAGCAGATAGCCAATACAAGAAAGAAACCATATTGGGTTTGGCAGAGTAAGTAACAGTCTGCTGTCCTTGTTTTTGTTTGCTAACTTGACATATTTAAAATGCAAACCCGTGCAATCCATTTTTGGCAGCACTGGCCTTTAGAAAGGCTTATTAGTCATCCCTCACTTTGCAAGGCAGATGTTAATGGGATTCTTTTTCTCTCTTTATGCATTCTGGTCAGATGAAGTGCTCAGTCCAGCTATGCGGATCAATAAATACACAGGATATTATTAGAGTAGAAATCTCAAGAGCTAATTTTGTACTTCACTAGAATACGGGTAGCCAATTGTCTCTCCCACCTCTCCAATGGGATGTGCATAGTCATAGAAACTCATGGACAAACATTAGATATTTTTAAAATAATGAGAAATATTATTATTAATATTGTTAATCCTGTCTCTACATTAATTGCACTTAACAAAGAATGAGAGAATCTCATATATAGTAACAATCTGAAAATAGATATGAGACAGAAATATATTGGTTATTCTTTCTTGCATGTTGGTTTAGATTTTCTCGTGACTTTTCCTTTCTTGGATAATTTCATTAAACTTTGTGGGTATGGACTATTGAAGTATCAGCGCCTTTCAAATTAAACTAGTACTTGAGAATATTCACAAGAGGATTCAGACTGAAGTTCAGTTGTGACACACAACCTGTGATGAAGTGCATTCACCTTATCTTGGGAAGGAATTAAAGATCCAGCAGGCTATTTTGAGATCATGTCGGGAAGAAAATAAAATAATTGAGTTTGATTAGGTCATAGTAATGGAGAAACTAACTTCAATACCAGTGCATCACTGCCATGTACACTAAGATTATGTAATGGTAGGGGAAAAAAGGAATTACCATATTTCGTTGTTGTATTTAGCATTTTTACCTTTAGTTTTTCAATCGAATATTACAGCACTTTAGAATGATTCTGGTAAGATCATGATATATACCATAAGTATAAGTATAAGCCGGGTTTTTCTTTTAGGCTAAAAAAGTCCCCCTCGGCTTATACTTGGGTCAATTTTTTTACTGTGTTGTTGTTGTTAATATTACATTTATTATTTTACTCTATTTACTATTATTATTACTTTTACATTATTTTACTCTATTTATTATTGCTGTTATTACATTTATTATTTTACTCTATTTATTATTACATGTATTATTTTACTCTATTATTATTGTTGCAAGGATATGTAAGCACATTTACATTGAAGAAGGTTAGAATAATGGTTTAATCAGAGTTGGACAGTCTTATCTTAATTTACAGTTTTATGTAAATATATAAAAACATTTAGCCTACTGATGTCTTAATTAATGTAATTTTATTGGTATCTATTTTTATTTTGAAATTTGCCAGTAGCTGCTGCATTTCCCATCCTCAGCTTATATTCGAGTCAATCTGTTTTCCCAGTTTTTGTGGTAAATTTTGGTGCTTCGGCTTATAGTTGAGTCAGTTTATACTCGAGTATATATGGTAGTTGTCTCTGCCAGTTGGTTTCAAACATTTTTCTTTGTAGTCACTTCTCCATGTGGTGCAGAATGTAGCCTGAAATCTTAGAGAGAAACTGGTAGTCAAAATTGGCATGGCTTGGCTAGCAGCATGAATCTTTTAACTCTATATAAGGCCATATGTTCTTGTCTATGAAACAAAGAGTATTCCATATTACAAGGTAATTACTTCACAAATTATTTAGCTGCGAAACAAGTATTGTAAATTTCTCATGCTTAATGGGAAATAATTTATTCTGTAGATTATATTCTACAGCCTGATCAAGTGATTCTTTTGGCACTGAATGTGATATTTCCTCTTTCACTAGGACACTTGAAGAAAATGTGTATAGGATTGCTCTCTCCTTGGCGCAGCGTTATAGTGTCCCACTTTGGGAAGTTTACATGACACATCTGGAATTTCTTTTCAGTGACAGTGGGTAGGTATAACGACTTATTCACCTTCATTTAACTTTACTGGTGCATCAGTCCTGGCCTTCTGGAGAAAAGTGAAATCCTGGCTGTAGGATCAGAACTTCGTGGACTAGACTGACTTGCTGGCAAAGTTATGGTTTAATGGACTATGATAATCGCCGATTGTTTTTAATGTTTTAATATAATATGTATATCTATGTTTTTGTGTTGTGGGCACGATGTTGTGCTGGTTGTTTGCCGCCCTGAGTCCCTCTGTGGAGGTTGAGATAGGACGGGATATAAATGCCCTAAATAAATAATAAAATGTTCAGAATTTATGTATTTATTTATTTAGAACTTTTATATCCTGTTCTTCTCTACCTCCATGGAGGGGCTCAGAATGGCTAACAGCAAAGATTCAATGCTAGACAGTAAATAACAGTTTAAAAAACATGCAGATACAATAAGTTAAAAACACATATAATTTAAAAGTACATATAAACCAATTCGCCAAGTTAAAACATCATCCAACTCAGTCCGCACATTGTAGTCCATCACTCTGTGAATGCCTGATTCCAAAGCCAGGATTTCACTTGCTTCCTGAAGGTCAGGAGGGAGGAGGCAGACCTAACCTCATTCGGGAGAGAGTTCCATAGCCGGGGGGGCCACCACAGAGAAGGCCCCATCTCTCGCGACTGTGAAGGTGCAACTGGGAAGGCGTGACTGTGAAGGTGGTGGGACCAAGAGCAGGCCCTCTCTGGAAGATCTCAAAGCTGGTTTATAGGGGAGAATACGTTTGGACAGGTAAAATGGACCGGAACCGTGAAGGAAAGGCAAGGTGAAAACTTTTAACATCCTGAATTTAGGGGTAAAATAAGTAACGTCCCAATGCTACGGTTCTTTTAGTACCACTTCATTTCATCATCTCTGGAACCTTCATGCTAGGCCAAGCCAGAGAGTTACCACCAGATAATTCAGAGAAGAGGAACACTAAAGGGTTGTGTTTAGACACGTTGCCATATATACATCTCACTCAAATCCACTTGGATGTGTGTGCCCCTTCAAGAAACCATTGAATAAAAAGCTGCAGACAATTGGCTGATATGGTAAGCCTTTAGTGCCTTCCCGACATAATCAGCCAATAAGCCAGTTTTGCCCATATTGAATATAATGCTAGCAGGAACTGGACAAATCAGTTGAATCAACAAGTTGCTAAGCAACCATACAATTTAATTAAAGGAAAAGTGTCTGCTGGGTGTTAAACCAATTATAGTGCAATAAGGAAACTTGTCTAGTACCATTCATGTTAGGATAGATATTGAGCAGATACTTATTACAGAGAACCTATTAGCCATAGCGGGCAGACTAAAGAACAAAGGAGCAATAGGTGGCAAAGGGAAGGGTGCCAGTTTGAAGATGGAAGGAGATACAAGTAAAATGCTAGCAGAAGCCTATGGGCCTTTCCACACAGCCATATAACACAGAATATCAAGGCAGAACATCCCACAATATCTGCTTTGAACTGGGATATCTGGTCCACACTGCCAAATATTCCAGTTTAGAGAAAATAATGTGGGATTTTATTCAGCTGTGTGGAAGGGGCCTATGTCATAGAAGGAGAAAACAAGCAGAAGGAGACAGAACCAGGTGGAAGAAGAATCGCCCTAACTGAAACTAACAGGTACATTAAACACATTTTATTGGGAATGGGGAAAGCATCCATATATTATAGCCAATGCTTATCTTTTTAAAAATCTAGAACTTGGCTTACTTTGATGTGCATTGGATTTATAATAAATACACCTATCCACTCCAGTTAAGTTTTTATGCCTGTTTTACTGGTTCTGCCCTCCTGTTTTGAATTGTACTCCAATAAATACATATATGTATCAAGGACAGAGATGAAAAAAATCATAATTTTCTCATCATCAGTTAAAAAGTGTGACAGGAAAAAAAGATCAACATCCACAAGATGTTTTGGATCACTTTTTTCTCAGATGCAGCAGTATTAGCAAAACTTCTTTATCTTTCTAAAATGAGAAAGAGAGGGAGAGAAGAAAGTGTTTTTGTATAAATAAAACCTTGTATATTTCTCACTCAAAAATGTTGAAGATGGTTAGAAAATGGGCAGAATTGCTTCATCTTGTAAGCAGGGAGAAAATTTTGGATTTTTCTTCATTTACATTGCTACCCATAACTCTATAAAATATCAACAAATTATGACTTTTGAGGTTTAGAAAGCTTGTCCTATTTATTTGAAACGTTAGGAACTCAATGCCCAGAGCATCAATAAAATGTAATTGTGAAAATGTCACTCAATCATGAGTTGTTTTTTAAATAAAAATACTGTTTTAAGACACAGTATGACAATCTCTGTAAAATGTCATGATTACAACTATTTGTTTGGTAGGTAGGAGTTTAGCCTGTAAGTCCTCCATGAAAACGCTATCTTGTGTAAGTGTCATCAGTCCAATATCTAGTGACAATTATAAATGTGGTATTATTAAAAGGAGCACTCATGGACATTTTTAAAAAGTGGTTTCATTCTTTATAGTTACTTAACGCATGTTTTTGTTTTTTTGCCAGTTTAACAACAGCTGCTATAGAAGATAGAGCACAAAATCTTGGCTTATTTGAGACTTTGAAAACAATCCCTGAGGCCTTTCATGAGCACATGGCTAAATATGTGTACCCTACGATTGAAGGCAGAGATCACCAACGTTTGCTGTATTATTTCACACTTCTTGAGAATTGTGCCTCTCCTGAATTTGTGAAGCACACTGTCAAATCTGAAACACACATACGTCTGCTGAAAAAATTCAAGGCAGTTGCACCAGGTATGTGGTGTTGACATTTTGTTTCTTACATTTTATCTATAGCAATGGTGGGCAAAAAGTGACCCTCAAAGCTATTTTTATGCATTTTTAATAAAAAAAAACATTTTTCTCCCCCTTCTCTCCCAAAAAAGAATTCATAATCTCAGCATGCCCCATAATACCCATTAGGACTGCAGGAAATCTCCTTTTTTCATGTTTTTCCAAGGAACTCTGAGTGAGTTAATGCAAGCCCTTCTATAGTCTAGCATTGGCCTGATGGTTCCAACAACCCTTCATTATCTATAATTGCACCTTCAATACTTCACATTCACAGCTTCACTGGTAACAGGGGGACGTATTTATAAGTTAAGATGCATAGGTTCTGAACCTCTATACTAGGAGATCAGAACTGTGTATCTTCAGTAAAAAGGGTTATCCCAATACTACAGTTGAGTGGTCCCCCTCCAGAAATATACATGTTGAAAAAATGCATGATAAATGAATGGATTTAATTTTATTTGCTAGGGTAGGGAGTTAGATATGTGTCGCTTGGAGAAGAGAAAATTCAAAGGCAACATGCTAGCCATGTTTAAATATTTGAAAGGACGTGATGTTGAAGATGGAGCAAGATTATTTTCTGTTGTTCCAGAGACTAGAACGAAAACCAGTGTTTCAAATTGCAAGAAAAGAGAATCTTCCTGAAAATTACAAGGAACGTGTTTAGTGTGAGAACGGTACAATAGAGGAATAGACTGCCTTGGAAGGTGGTAGATTCTCCATCTTTGAAGGTCTCTAAACAGAAGTTGGCTAGGCATCTTTTAGATGTGCTTTGATAATATATTCTTGATGGCAGGGGGTTGGATCAGATAAGGCTTACGTCCCTTCCAATTTTATGATTCTATCATGCTGGTGTGCACTGAATAGGACTATGAAAATTGCTCATTAATCCTCCATGAAAGAAAGATGTCTTGGCACTCTAGATACCAAAAATGGAGGGGGGGGGGTCATTATTCTTTGCACTTTTGGACTTCATTGAAGAAAATCTGTACGCACAAAAATAAATTTGGGTTTTTTGATCATGATTTGCCTGTTGTGGGATAGTGGTTGCAGAGATTGATGAAATTATGGCATAGAATGTTTCTAAATACAACAGTGGAAGGATTCTGGCACCCATAAATAGTGCCTAATTTCATTGCAGTTTCAATAACTGTAATATGAACACAGATATTTAAGAAAAGATGTAATTTTAAGTATTTTTTTACATATATTTTTCCTGAATAGGTCTTAATTACAAAAAGTTAATGGAAGACAATGTGAATCCCCTGGCTGCTTTAGAGCCCATCCTCACAAGTCAGAATGTCCTCTCAATTTCCAAGCTTGCTCCTAAAATCCCAGACAAAGAAGGAGGGATGCTTTCCCCAAGCTCTGTCTATGCCATCTGGATAAAAAAACTCTTCTGGACCGGGGATCCCCATCTCATTAAAAAAGCTCCAGAAACCGTCGCTGAATGGTTGCATGCCTATGACATCTGTGCCAAGTACTTTGATAGACTTTGCCCAGGAGATATTATCAATTTCATGGATGAAATTACTTTTTCCTCCAAAGCTGTCACCAAGGTAAGTACAATTTTACAACTGCGTTGCAGAAATCTCAGTATTTCATTTAAAAAGTTCAAAGTCTTAGCTTTTCTTGTAGACGTATATTATAACTGGACTTGTCAGAAGCCATCCAGTGTTGTATGAACAGATTTCCTCCATCACTCCTGCTTCCCCAAAAGGTAGGAGCAGTACTTCCCAGCACAGAATGGAGAACATCTAAGGACAAAGAAAAATGTCTTTGGTCTCAGAGCCGGGGGTGGGGTGCGTGGTGGGGGTTGAAATCCAAACACGGGAAGCCACTCTGATGGAGTGGAGTCTGGTTCATCATGGGGACCCTAGTGAACAGCGGCTGTGACAAAGGAATGCTTGGATTAGCTCAGGGAATTCAGCTAATTTTTATCTTATCTTGAGCTCTTTATTGTTGCATAAAGGTTGCATAAAGAGAATGGACCAGGGCCCTGAAATTGTTACAACATATATGCCTGGTCCTTGGCTCTTTCCATGTAGCAGACTTCCTTTTGTTTTTTTGCAGAGATATATCATTATAACAGTCTTCCCTTTCAGAATACTCAGTGTTGTCAGTGTTTACCAGTGTGGCTATTTCAAAAATTTCTGAATAATTGTGTGGGATTTCTTATCTATTCATTGCAGCTGAGGCTATTTTTTTTTTTTTTTGCTGGGTTGCTGACAGTTTTCTGGGCTGAATGGCCATGTTCCAGAAGCATTCTCACCTGACGTTTCACCCACATCTATGGCAGGCATCTTCAGAGGTTGTGAGATTTGTTGGAAACTAGGCAAGTGAGGTTTATATTTCTGTGGAATGTCCAGGGTGGGAGAAAGAACACTTGCCTGTTTGAGGCAAGTGTGAATGTTGTAACTGGCCACCTTGATTAGCATTGAATGGCCTTGCAGCTTTAAAGCCTGACTGCTTCCCGCCTGGAGGCACCCTTTGTTGGGAGGTGTTAGCTGGGTCTCATTGTTTCCTGTCTGGAATTCCCCTGTTTTTTGAATATTATTCTTTATTTACTGTCCTGATTTTGGAGGTTTTTAAAATCCTGGTAGCTAGATTTTGTTCATTTTCATGGTTTCCTCCTTTCTGCTGAAATTGTGCACATGCTTGACGGTTTCAATGGCTTCTCTGTGTAGTTTGACATGGTGGTTTTTAGAGTGGTCCAGCATTTCTGTGTTCTCAAATAATATGCTGTGTCCAGGTTGGTTCCTCAGGTGCTCGGCTATGGCTGACTTCTCTGGTTGAAGTAGTCTGCAGTGCCTTTCATGTTCCTTGATTCGTGTTTGGGCAATGCTGCATTTGGTGGTCCTATATAGACTTGTCCACAGCTGCATGGTGTACAATAGACTCCTGCAGAGGTGAGAGGATCCCTCTTGTTTTTTGCTGAATGTAGCATTTGTTGGATTTTCCTAGTGGGTCTATAGATAGTTGTAGGTTGTGTTTCTTCATCAGCTTCCCTATGCGGTCAGTGGTTCCCTTTTTCCTCAGGGCGGATCTTTGTCTTTACTCTCGTGGCTTGTTCTTGGTCTTGCAGATTTTCGGGTTTTTTGTTTGTTTGTTTTTTAGTTCCTCATGCTGTCACCATCTACCTCTTTTAGTAAAATAATGTATTAAATAACAAACCCAACAAGATAAATGTGTATGATTTTTAAGAAATTCATCTGCTAAACTTACCTATTAGCAGAACTGGACATTTTATGGCACTACTGTTTTCAGGTACAGCAACCTTCTAGAGCTGCCCTCTAGATGTTTTGGATTGCAACTCCCATTATTCCAATTGTCATTCTGATTGATAGTGCCAGTTGGAGTTAATGGTAGTTAATGTTGTAACATTTGGATGTTACAACATGGAGAAAGCTTAAATAAAAAAAGACAAAAATCACACCATAATTACAGAATGGTGTGATTTTTTTCTTCATTATTTATTTTTCATAGGTAGCTTCTTTTGTTATAAAGCATGACAGTGAAATTTCATTCCAGTTAGTTGTCCTTCTTATGCAAAATAATGCAGTGTATTTGACCTTTCAAACCCATTTCAGATAGTGAGAAAAGAACAGATACCTTTGTGCTCCAAAAACCACTTTGAAAGAAGGAAGATTGCTTTTCACGTATTTACAAAAAGGTGGAGGATGTTAATACTATATCACAGTGGCACAGTTTATCATTCTTCTGAAAGGAATGTACAATTAAACTAGCATTGTCTTGCCGTAGTATTCTTCCTTTAATGGTATAATCGCTGCTTGCAAGACGATTTTGACCTCAAAGGATGCCAAAAGTTTTTATTTAATCCAACTAAACAAGAAAACTACAGCTATAATGCTGCCATCTGCATCACTTTATCAGAAGCTTCACAATTTTAATGCATAAAAAGGGATCAAGGTGGAAATCATTGTACTAGCAAAGTAATAGATATGCAAATCAAGTTATTTTGCATAACATTTTTGAAAAAAAGCAATCTACAACTTCTTTAAAGGTAGGAGGATGTGGTCAAGAGCCTCCTTGAGCAAAATTCTGCTCATAGACACATTCTGCTGTTTTAAGGAACACATTTGACATCTGGGACCCTTTAGGACTACATTCCCTTGATACATTCATTATCAACACCTTCTTCTATTGAGGCTTTTATTGTCCAAATGCAATGTTACTGGCTATTCTGTCATATTTTCAAGTATTTTCATCCCCATCTTATTTTTAAAGCATTTACAACCTCCTCCTCCTCCCCACCCTGCTTCATACTAATAAATATCCAGACTCCCTATTCCAGGCCATTCCTACCTTATGGAAACTGGAGGAAAGTGCTTCCTGTCTTGAAGAAAGTATTGTAGAGGCTGAGGAGAAAGCTGCAACAGATCTTGAAAAGCTCAAGAGAAGCACAACTCCCCAGAGGCCTGTAGGAACATTATGAGCCATTCCAGGACAAAAAAATAATAATATTAAAATTTATCCTCTCCCTCAATGGGTAGTAGGAGCTGGGCTTGGGGAAAACGTACTGGATAAAAACAGCCTTCATCCCCATGTACATGAAAGCTACATTTTTTCCAATCCCTGCTGTACAAGTCTACTCTGAGGATTACCTCATTGATTTATATGAAACTTACTACAAGAACATTTGTAACATTATTTGATCTTTTAGGCCCTTCTACACTGCCATATAAAATCCAGATTATCTGCTTTGAACTGGATTATATGACAGTGTAGATTCAATAAAACATGTCAGCTGGAGTTGTATAGTTTGGAGGAATAATTGTGTATTTTGTGGGATTAATACTAGATATGTATTCTTTTGAACCAGTTGTTATACGCAGAACCATAAAGATACATTTAGTTGTTAACAGGTAAACTCACAATAGTGTACACATTCCTGCTGCAGATAGTTAAGATTACAAAATCCAGTAGAACTTAAAGAAATACTTTGTAATACAAGTTGGGTCTTTTTCATCCAAGATGTTCGGGGCCTGTTGTATTTTGGATTTCATTTATTTATTTTGGGAATCACTGATTTGCAAATGAAGGATGGGAGGGAGGGGTTAGTCATATATCTAGTTCCTGTGATTGACCACGGAACCAGTTTCATTTCCTTGGCCTGAGCCAGTTTTATTTCTCTGGCCTGAATCTGCATCCCTTTGACCCAAGGAAATCCCACAATCCCTTCTGAATAATCAGTGACCCATCATCAGCACCTGGCTGAGGCTGAGCTACAACATCAGATTTCTGTCCATTGCCTCTTAATGTTTCATTTCTTTGACCACAATATCAAACACATGGGCTTGTCATAGCAAGATGTTTTTTATTTTTTCCCCTCTGAAAAAAATGGTAATTTGAGAGGTGGGTGAGTCTTCAGCATACAAACATAGCATCCTAAGGATAATCACATTGTATAGTTGGTTGAAAACTATTGTGTGTTTTTGTGAGAGACTCATGAGAAGCAAAATAGAAATGTCCAGGCCTCCTATTGCCTCTATATTTGTTTTGTACCCTTTTTGAACCATAAATACAAGATGAATCAAAATACTTCCCTATAAAAGTGGAAAACCTCCAGCTGATAACTTCAAAGGAATTTGTTGAACAATGTGAAGAATATAAACTTGTGCTTCTAGATTGCTACAGGCTATTATACTTTAGGGGTGTGTTTGTGTATGTTTGTGTAGGAACTTTTAAAGTTAGATAATGGAATCAGTTAACACAAGCATGAAAAAATGAGCTGGTGTGAGAGTACAACTTGAAAGGGAAGGTTCTTTTTACGTGACAACACTCTTTCTTGCTCATTTTCTGTTGTATTAACACATTCTTGTTCTTTACAAGCCAAAACAATATCTTAATCAGTATACATTGCTCAGCTACTCCTTGATTAATGTGCACCCAGGCACCCTTTATATTGCATATGCCAATGACAATTTATGATGAAATGAACATTATCTTTTCTCAGCTGTCAGTTGATTCCCGAGTAGGGATGACAAAGAAGGCTATTAAGTCAGTGAAACATGTTGCTGAGAAATCTGGAAAAAGAACAACTGAGGGGGACAACATGGAAGGCGTGGTTGATGGGCAAATATCTTATGAAGATGCTATGAATCATCTGCAGCAGTCTCTTGCACATCTGGAAACACTTAACCATAGTTTTATTTCTTACCTGAAAGGCAGTGATCAGGTAAATATTTACACTATACAAATCAGTGCTATGCTTGATAAATCTTCCATTGTGCATCTGTGCGATTATTGCTGTATTTCAATATGTCATTCCCCACTACAATCCATGGGGGAAATGAGTAAGAAATAAATATTGTTGTTGCTGTTTTACAACTCTTTTTTCCTTACCCCCCCCCCCTTTATAAAAAATAACGTTCTTTTTAACTCACTTTGTGTTTATTGGCTGATGTTTATAACCATCATCAAAAATATAATCCAGGAGTTCAAATAATATAGGTGGAAAGATATTTCATTTATCTATTTCATTTATCTTTAAAGACTGTAGACATACTCAAGATGGCTATGCTAGGATTCTGCCAGATGAGCTCCCTTGAAAGCTGTTCACCAATAGAACAATGAAATCTTCATGGATTTCTCCTTCCTGCAAAATTTATTCCAGTGGTTTACTAAGGAAATGTATACTGATGACTATGGAGGGAGGGAAGGAATTAGCAGCACATCACCTCTCTCTGCTAAGAGGAATGGTCTAAGCCAGTGGTTCTCAACCTGTAGATTCCCAGTTGTTTTAGGCTTCAACTCCCAGCTGGTAAACTCTCTGGGATATCTGGGAGTTGTAGGCCAAAACACAAGGGAACCACAGGTTGGGAACCACTGGTCTAAGCAGAATTCCACTGTAGGATGTTCCCACCAGTACAATAATGAATGGAACCCATCTAGTATTATATACAGTATTTGATATCTGGGGAATTTTGTTCTTACCTTTCAAATGATTAGCTTACACTCAAAAAATAGTGTAAAATAATCATATAACCAGCTTCAGAATTACTTATTAAAAAGCCAATGTATGGCAGATATACAAACACATAAACAGACATATGGCAACATGAATAGTTTTAAAGCAACATATTATTCGTTCATAAAATTCATTTATGCAGAATTGGGAATAATAGCTTCTTTTGTGATTTGTTAATGCTCAGTTCAAAGCTTTTTGCTTTCAGTGTTTGGGAGAAGGTTCCTTCACACGTCTTGGTTACACTGAAACCTGAGTTTTTGATAAATGTTGAATCCTTCCAGGTTAAAGTGCTTTATACTATTATATATTTAAACTACCTCTCCTTTTAGAATCTACTACAGCAGTATGGATACCAGTATGATTTATCTCGATCAGAGAAAACGAAAATCAATGAACAAGCTGTAACTATGTGTGTAGATGGTCAGCCCCTAGATATGATACAGAAGTTATTGGATGTGGCTGTAGGTGATCTGGGATTCTCACCTAGAGATATAGTACAAACAGCTGTAAGCAAAGTGGTAGGTGCTTTGAGGTAAGTTAAATAATCCATTTTCAAACTTTTCAGAATACAATATCCAATGTAATAAGGGCTGCAATATCCGAAATGTTGTTGTCGTTCATTCGTTCAGTCGCTTCCGACTCTTTATGACCTCATGGACCATACCACGCCAGAGCTCCCTGTTGGCCGTCACCTTCCCCAGCACCTTCAGAGTCAAGCCAGTCACTTCAAGGATACCATCCATCCATCTTGCCCTTGGTTGGCCTCTCTTCAATTTTTCCTTCCATTTTCCCCAGCATCATTGTCTTCTCTAAGCTTTCCTTTCTTCTCATGATGTGGTCAAAGTACATCTTTGCCTCTACTATCCTTCCCGCCAGTGAGCAGTTGGGCTTTATTTCCTGAAGTAATATCCGAAATGAGTCATTTTAAACTCACTGCTGCTAAGCATACATGCCTAAGACTATATGTCAAAGTAGACTTTCAACATAAATTTCTGGGGCATGGATAGACTAACAACTTGACATTTTTAAATTTGGGGTGGTTTTTTTTTTTTTGTTTTGTTTTTTGGCCTTTCTCCAAAAATTTATAAATGGCTGATGGAAAAGAAGAAGGAAAAATCGGCATGCTGATTGCCTTCACAACATGTTTGTTCCATTAAGGTTTTTCATTTTTTTCAAACAAAGTACATATACCTCAACTTCTAACAACATAATAAAAGTGTGGGATCAATAAAACTAGGAAATTAGGAAATAACATTTATGGCCCAGGAACAAAAATCATGTTACATAGTGTAATGAGATTGATATTCCAATATTTCAATGGAGATATACTATGCTGGAATGATGTCATTTTCTCAATTTCTGCCACTTCCACTAGACCAGACATGTCCAGGATCTGGCCTGGGGACCTATTGTGGCCCCCTTTCAAATTTCCTCTCTCTTCAGGCCTCCCTTCCTTGCTTCTTTCCTTCCTCCCTTGCTTCCTTGATTTTCTTCCTCCCTTTCTTGACTTTTTTTCCTTCCTTCCTTCCTTTTTTCCTTCTTTCCTTCTTTCCTTCCTTCTTGGGGATCAGGGCGCCAGAAAAGGTGGACTTCTCAGGAGGAGAGAAAGAGAGATGGCTGTCTCTAGTGTCCCTTCATTCCGATTAAGCGTCACCTTCTCCTTGGGTGGTTCCTGTCTCGGGCATCCTGCCCCAGTGGCCTGTTTGTTCTCGTTCTCTCTCTCTCTCTCCCTCCCTCTCTCTCCACTTGCAACTTTTTCTTTATTTCTTTGCAAAGGAAGGTTCTCCAAGTCAACTGCTTGCCCCAGGCACTTTCTGATGGTGGTACTTCTGCTGCATGGTTGGGAAAGGCAGGCCCTGGCTTCCCTCCCTCCCTTCCTTCTTTGGCCCACCTTCGTCCCATGTCACCTCTCCATGTTTTCAAAAAGGCTGTAACTTCTCCCTTGGGAAGAAAAGGGGAGAGCCAGAGGCAGCTATAAGCCCCCCCCCCACCACCACAATCAAGGGTCTCCCAGCAGATGAAAAACCACCAGAGAATGAGACTCCACCAGACTCTGAGGCTGCATATACCACTGTCTGAAACAACTTGAAGGCACACAACAACAATCCTATCTAACTTGACTCTCTCATCAGCCAAAAGCAGACCCACACTTCCCATTGAAAGAGTGGTACTTTTATGTTGGTTAAAATTGTTCATTGTTTTATATATTGTATTGTTTTATCCCATTTTTGGCACTATACATATGCAGTGTGCATAGGAATTTGTTTATGCATTTTTTAAGCTATAGTCTGACACACACACATCCTCCCCCACAACACGCTGAGGGACCGGCTTAAAAAGTTTAGATGCTCCTGCTCTAGAACAAGGCAAAACAAAGTTGAAGGGAAAGAGATGATGTTGAGTTGTCATGAGTTTGCCCTCAGGCAGAGTGTTTGAAAGAGAAGAGATTTAATGAATATTCAACTCTATGCCATTTCAAGGATTGATTCAATGCTTCTGTGCTTGGTGGACCTGGATATTGTCTCTTTAATCTCAATAAAGGTGAGATCCAAGTTACAAATAGAAATATTTCAGCAAGGGAAGAGATATAGCATTTTTATTTCGGATTTACTTACTAAAAAGAGAACACGTACTTTTCAGCATAAAATAGTGTATTTGGCAACAATTTACTCAATAGCATAGAATTATATGCTCTACTGGATTTTAAATATTTGTTGTAAAGTGGTATTTCTACAAACTTGTTTCTATTTTGTTCCTTTGACAGTGATGACGGTAGTCAGCATACCTTCAAGAAGGACCCTTTCCAGATATTAGAAAGCATTGTCTGTGCTGTCCATACAAGTGCTGAGAATGGGTGAGAGCTTTTTGAGTCACTCGTAACCATGATAACTGATGCTAACCTTACTGCAAGACTTATGTACTGAACATATAGTAATGGAGAAAGCAGTTTAGTATTGATGATCTTTTGCAAAACTAAGTGCTTTGAATGTGATTTTCCTGCTTCTTGGCAAGAGGTTGGACTGGATGGCTCATGAGGTCTTTTCCAACTCTACGATTCTGTGATAACTGTATAATCCATCTTTATATAGTATGTATATTGATTCAATTTAACACAGAGTATTTCCTGAATGGATAGATAAATATTAAAAATATACACATGCACCCTGAACAATTTAAGCTATTGCTTTTCACCCGGTATTGAAACACAGAAACACATATCAAGATTAGCACTTGCCACCCATTGAGTTCCCTCAGTGCGCACATTCAGAGGAAAAAAACAAGCCCTAAGAATGGCATCACAGCAGATAGATGGATTCTAATAGCACAGGGTTGGTCATGCACTGAAGATTGGAGGGCCATTTTTGGGCTTCTATCCATCCCATTTAGAGAATGGGACATTTTCAGCAACAGGAAGTCATGTTCCCAAAATACTTGCAGAACATTTTTGGGATGAATTTCTGATTTGAGGGGAAGAGATGTGGCATTAGAACACATTTTTTCCTTATTTGTCATCCCAAAAATGTTTTAAATTTATGGACTGAGTGCGGGACAAAACTCATAAATAGCACCCCTGCAATTGTATGCCACACAGTTGTGGCTTTTGTACTAAAAAGTCTCAGTTTCTGTAGAAAAAACTTCATTCAGAATGGTGCTGTATAAAATCTACCTTGAAATATTATTATGACCATGAACTAAATGTTATTTGCTTCAGCATACTTTGGTTATTGTAGAAACTAAATATAAATTGTCTCCTTCAGGAAATAGTTGTCAGTTGAAAAATGAACTTGCCTAACTTTTTGAAGCCAGGGTCTCCACAGTAACTTTTTAATTTATCAGCCTATAATTTACATTTTGAATACCGCTCACTCTGAAGCTGCATTTCTAATTTAGCACGGGTTCTCTGAGAGATGGAATAGAAAGAGAATAGCAGAGACTAAATAAATTTTGAGGTTTTCACAAAAATGATAACTTAAACTGTCAGCTTATATTATTTCAGCACCTCCAGATAGGTTGAATTGGTGTTTTCTGACGATATTACTTTCCCATCTGTCTTGTTAGGATGAATATGGCAACATTAGTTATAATATAAATCACATTCTACCTGGAGATTCTTTTCTTTGGAAAATCCTGGTGTCATTTTGAAATATTGCCAATGAATATCTGAACATTATTTACACATTTGTATAGAGTTATTTGGAGCTAGTAAAAAGGGCAAAGGAATGTGTGTGTGTGTGTGTGCATATGCACACATAAAATTGATGAAAGTCTTTCAGTAAACTTAGTACTGCAAGCTGCAATCATATTGAGATTGTTCTAATATATATTCCATCAGACAAAGGACTTTATGATAGATTAAAGCAGTTTGGTGTTCATACTGCAGCCGGAACACTGTTTTATGAAAATAAGTGTTGTCATTTGCCACTTCCTAGGTCAACTATGGTTATTTGTTTCCAATCAACTAAAAAAAAATCCTACTCACTTTACTTCCTCTTGTGCATTGAAGTTAGCAACATCATTTTTCTTCCTTCCTTCAGAGGTCTTGTTGGGTTCTTTGTATTTCTTCCCAATAGCCAACAATACATTTATATTTATTGAGCAAAGTTTGTGATAGAACAAGCAAGATTAATGTGTGTTGGCCTGGTAAACAAAAAAAAGTGATTCTCTCTGGAGAAGATGGGGAAAGTTAAGCAATATGCAGCTCACTTTCTCAAAAAGCTAAAATGGAAAGAAAGAGACTACAGTACTCACTTTTCCAACCTTCACTCATCTAACATTCCTTATTATCCAACGCACTCTGCCTCCCACCTGGATCCACAACTATTTCAATATATTGAGATGTTTTGGTGCTAAATTCGTAAATACAGTAATTACTACATAACATTACCATGTATTGAACTGATTTTTTTTGTTGATTTGTTGTAAAACATGATGTTTTGGTGCTTAATTTGTAAAATAACGTAATTTGATGTTTAATAGGTTTTTCCTTAATCCCTCCTTGTTATCCAACATTTTCGCTTATCCAATGTTCTGCTGGCCCGTTTATGTTGGATAAGCAAGACTCTACTGTATTACTTGGGAGAAGGATGAATGTGGGTGGAAAAGACAAAGTAAGCCAGTGGAAATGGCGTGGATTTTCAAAGGTGTCATGGGTCATATGTGGAAAGAGCATGGGAGAACATCACTGTGTGATGTCTGAATCCAACTTTCAACTGTCCGCAGAGCAAATCTCATGGAAATTAGAAAGGAAGAAAATAAAGTATCATACAAAAAATTGTAATTATTTGCTTCCACAGAGGAATTTGTACAAGACCATCTGAAGAGAACACAGAAACAAAAAAGCTTTTGAGCAAGCTTTAGTAGTGATAAAACAAGAGAAATGCTGAAAATGTTGAAAAAGAAAATGTTTTTTTCCTAGATATTTTGCTCCTTAGGCATCACTTGGTTTCTAGGAAATGAAACATTCTGTCATTGATCTTCTTTCTCTAAAATTCCTTGGTTGTTTTTCTTCTTTTTCTCCTCTGTCTATTGATCTTGTAAGTGCTAACATATATAAAAAACCTTTTAAGATGAATTTGAAATGAGACATTAGCATCTGATCAGAGCATTTGGATCAAATATGTGTGTGTTTGATCTCTGGAGTGTTGATTGGGAGCGAGTGACTAGTGAAAAAAAATATATACAAGTGCCTTTTTTGTTTTTAGAGAACTAAGCTGTAAACAGGTTGATGTTTCTTTGTAGAAGAGCCCATAGGTATTGCTCATGAACAGTTCAGTAACTAGGCTCAAAAGCATGGTGCTGTGAAGCATATTGTTTTCATGTGACTTGCACAAAGGTACGCTTTGCCATTTATTCAAGCAGGTGTTGGTAAGTGATAAAATGTGGGAGAAGAATCCAGAAGAATATATGGAATTTAGAAATGATGCCGACTTTAGAAATCTGGAAATCCCAAAATTATTTAGGGCACTAGAAACAAAAAATGGGCTACAGATGAATGATCTCTTCAAACTAGGAAATCTAGTTGTAAAATGATAATGCAGATGATTGTAAAGTGATGCATATTGTGGCAAAATAATTGCAGCTTCAGATACACAGTTTTGGCTTCAGTGCTGGTGACAACTGCCCAAGAACTTTTGGGAGTTGCAAAGGAAAGATAGGATATAGATATGTAAAATTATGTATTGAGTAGAGAAAATAGATATGGAAAAGCTTTTAAATCAACTGTTGAGTTTTATTCCAACACTTGTAGTTGTGGTTGCCCTTAAAAGAGCATAGAATAAACCCAAGGAGGATTTATTTATTTATCTCAACCCCTGAAGGAGGACTCAGGACAGCTTACAACTGGCAGTGATTAGATGCTGACAAAGAAACAGTTAGAACACAACAATTCACATAAACAAGTCAACAGCAATAAAAATACATTAAAAAACAATTAAAATACATTAAAAATATTGGCCCTTAAAATATTAACACAACCAAGTCTGAGTCCGCAAATCCAAATCATAGTCCAGAATTCCAGTCCAAGGCCTCTTAATTGACAATTCTCATGAGTCATTACAGTTGTTGCTCAGTCAGCTGCCCGAATGCTTGGTCCCAAAGCCAAGACTTGAGTTTCTTCTGAAGGAGAGGAGAGAAGGAGTTGCCCTGATTTCACTGGGGAGTGCATTCCACAGACGGGGGCCACCACCAAGAAGGCCCTGTCTCAGGTCCCCGCCAGTCACGGGGTTGGCATCATTAGGGGCTCCTAGGCATGGTAGATAAATATTATCTTCGGTTTCTGTGATAATATGCCTTTGTATATAGTTTCATGGGGAATTTGAAAAGGAGAATGTATTCAGGCTTCCCTTAAACAAGACTAATATGTAAATAAAATACTGGAATAGAAAAGTCTTTGCTCTAATCCACTGTGGCTCTTCATATGTTCTTTATATGGATTGGCATTTTTAAACCCTGGGAGGTGATCCTTTTCTCTGTTCAGTTTGTTAATTATATTTTCTGCTATCCAGCCTTATTTATAGGATGAACTTTGAAACATAGTAATCATACAGCATAGAAATGATACTCCGCTTTTTTTAAAAAAAATTGATATCTAAATCAGGAGCCCCTGGTGGCGCAGCAGTTTAAACTGCTGAGCTGCTGAACTTGCTGACCAAAAGGTCAGTGGTTCGAATCTGGGGAGTGGCATGAGCTCCCTCTGTTAGCCCCAGCTTATGCCAACCTAACAATTTGAAAACATGCAAATGTGAGTAGATTCATAGGTACCGCTCTGGTGGGAAGTAACGGCACTCCATTCACTCATGCTGACCACATGACCTTTAACTTCAGCTGGGATCTTTAGTTTAAAACAGTTAACTTTTTTAAATTGAAGGTGAAATACTAGGATGGGGTAGTTGGAATTATTTTAAAATTCATTTCTGATGAGTGTCTTTATTTGACTGCAGTGAGAACCTTGTGTCTTCGGATGATCTTCTCAATTGGCTTCGACCTTTCTGCGACAATGATTCTTTGCCGGTGAAACCCCGCATTAAAGTGCTGCAGATTTTGGAACAAGCTTTTCACCTCAGTGATGAAGACAGCAAGCTCCTCGTGCTCTTTAGGACTCAAGCTGTTCTCAAAGCGTGTTGGCCTCAGACTCAGGTAGGCCATCTTGTATGATATTTGTCACATCATTCACTTCAAATTAAATAGAAATCACCTGTCCTTGAAAATCAGTACTTTTTCAGTTATTTAGTGGATTTTCTCAAAATTTTGAAGACATGACTGTTTTTCTTCTTGAAATGATTGGTGCATGTCATTTTTAAAATTTTTGAATTCCTGGCTTGTTGTGTTATAAATTATATTTTCATTAAGTAAAAGTAGCAATTGCAATGCTTGGCTTATGTTGCATAGAAAGTCACATACATTTGCAACTGGGACATTTGGTTGATCCTCAGTTAAAAGTGCAGTAAAGGTAGAAAAACTTTTATAAAATGCAAAAAATTCAAAACTTTGAAAGAGCTCTGACATGGACTGGTCCATGAGATCACAAAGAGTCAGAAGTGACTGAACGAATAAACAGCAAACTATAGAATTTTATCTTTTCCTATGTTATTATAAACCGAAATCACAATTTTAAAAGAGAGAGGGAACAACTAGAAGGTGAAAATAATTGAAAAGAAAAGGGGTTTTATAGCATATTGCTTTCTAAACTGTTGCTTTCCAGTAGAAATCCATCCTATCACTATTTTCTCTTTTGATCCTGATAGATAGATTATGAGGTGGCATTTTCTGGTGCTCATATAATGGCCTTAAACAGAAAAACCCATAAGCATTGTTTTACAGGGTTTGTCAATCACAATGACACAAACGGCTCCTCTGGGATTTTCAACCAGTTGCTATTACTTACAGTCCCAATGAATTGGATATTTTGAAAAAGAGAACATTACTTCAGAAATAAAAGCTGTGCTGTCTTATCTGCTCAATTTAAGACAAGAGAGAACATTTAACCCGTACAATTATTTTAAGAGATAGACAGTGCAAGGGCAAATATGCTCATATCTGTAAGCCCTGATGTAACAAATGAGTGTAATTAAAATATTTTACCATATCCTGAAACCTTTTAAATCTGAATGGAAATTATTAATGATGGGAAAACATCTCTTTCATAATAGTTGAATTATGTTTCCCTCACCAATTTTCAGCAACTTGTACACGATGGAAATGTCATTTCTCATTACAAATTCAGAATTTCTATTAAGAAATTTAAAATAATTATTGCCCCCCCCCCTTTTTTTTTATTCCAATTCCTTCTCAAAAGTAGATTCTCTGTTGCCCATTTCTTTCCCCGTGCCTGGAGGGACTCCAGATAATTCAAATGATGGATGTGGTTTCTTATTGTGTAAAGATAATTTCAATGATATTGCAATGTTCAATTACTAGAACGTGTGTGAAAACCACCCTTGGTGTGTCTAAGTAATCCTCTTAGCCAGGCTTTGCATACATCAAAGTGGGACTTAATATTTAATTATGCTTTAGGTGCTATAAGTTAGTGGTCCCACAAATCAATGTAGTGCTGGGAAACAGGCCAGCCTGTACAAAATTAAAAATGTGTTTTATGGAGGCAGCCACCTATCTCACTGTTGGAAGTGCAGCAATTTCCAGCGCTCTAATGATTAGTTAACAAAATTAAAAATTCAGATGTCCTCATATTTTAAAAGGCTTGAGAGATGTTAATTCATATTCTAATAGCATCCCATTGGGAAATGACGGTGGGATGGGGAGGTGAGTGTGACACACAGGGCGAGATGTGTTGTTCTTAATCCCCTTGATACATTTTATCAGAGCTCTTCAGGTTCTGTAATTTTCTAGTTAACCGAAGCATTAAAAATGTGCCTCAAAGTACTCATATTCTCCTTAAAACACCCCTGTTTTAAGTTGAAGTGTGTGTGGAAAAAAGTAAGCTGTAAGCTGTGCAGTTCCTTTACTTTAGTATATATAGTATATAATGTGGATGTCATGGGTAATTTTCTCCCACTGATAGTCTATTTCTGTGCCGCACTTTTCTGGTTTCTTCATAGGTAATTATAAACACACTTTTTGGTGTAAAGGTACTATTCTGAGAAAGGCAAAATCCCACAAAGGCACCTTTGGGCCATGGAATACATTGCATACACATTTTGAGCAGCATGAAGAAAGGAATAACTCACTTCGCGTACTGGAGTTTTTCAGAAGATGTTTCAAAATACTATTTTTCCTGCTTGTATACTGAATAAATTTGGCATATCCTCAGTGATGTCATTACATAGTCATCATCATAGGCGATCCCTCGGGCTGAGTATGATTGCCTTCCAAGTGTAGGGTCTTGGCAGTGGGTCCATAGGTGACTGTAGAGACCTATACTTGATCTGCACGTTCTTTTGCAATGAGGGAATCCATTTCCAGATGGAAGGCAGTCCCTACGGGATTGGATAGCATGCCTTCCTCTTGACATGTTTCTCTCTTTTGTCTTCCATTCGTGTCTCTTTGAATTCTACAGCACTGTTGGTAACAGCTGACATCCAGTTAAAATGCTCAAGGGCCAGGTCTTCCCAGTTTTGGTGTCTATGCCACACTTCTGAATTGACATTATTATTTGAAACACAACAAGATGAGTCCACAGCAGACAAGATCACACTGGGGCTGTTGTATTGGATCACACATCGGACACTTCCCAAGTGTCTGGGACTGTGTGATGTATCGGCGAATAATGCGTTCAGATCCCAGTAAGGTGGCCTTCTGCAGCTGGCAGATGGTAATTTTGTCAGCACCAATTGTGTTTAAGTTCAGGCCAAGGTCTTTAGGCACTGCACCCAGTGTGTCGATTACCACTGGGACCACCTTGACTGGCTTGTGCCAGAGTCTTTGCAGTTCGATCGTCAAATCCTCATATTGTGTCAGTTTTTCCAGTTGTTTCTCTTCAATCCTGCTGTCACCTGGGATTGCAGCATCAACAATCCATACTATTATTATTATTATTTCCTTTATATGTCGCTCTATCTCCCCAAGGGGACTCAGAGCGGATTACAGGATACATATATGGCAAACATTCAGTGCCATTATAAATTAACAACAATAGCAGACAGTACATAGACAAGAGGCAGCAAGACTTCCCTCTTTTAGTCATCTCTGGAATCTGGAGGCTGTGCTGTACTTGACCATGAAGAGGTCCTGATGTTCCACAACAAGGAGCCTGTTGTCCCTGGAAGCCTTCCTGATTGAATTGCCGGCATGTCTTCAGGGGCACCTTTACCTCCCTGCCAAAGCGGTACCTGTTTATCTACTCACATTGCTGTATTCTGCTAGGTAGGCAGATGTTAGGGCTGATGGTGGGAGCTCACCCTGACCCTCAGCTTGAACTGCCAACCTTCCAGTTGGCAAAATTTTCTGTAGCTGGCAGTATAACTCGCTGTGCTAACCACAGCCCTGGAGTGTACACTTGTGATGATATCATTCACTACTATACTGTGACTATTTGGACTTATATACAGATAAAAAGTTTATCTAACAAGATAGTTTTTTAATGGTACCATATCAGCAGTAGGTAGGGTAAACTATTGCATTGGGGTCACATCTACACTGACAACTTAGGTCAGTTTGGAACTAGTTTGGGAGGAATCATCACTGTGTGGATTATTGGCTTGACATCATTATCATCACTTTATTAATTGCTTCTCCTTTCAGCTCAAGGTGGTCTACAATAGGGTTTGAACATTGATAAAACCCAACACTATTAATATATATAACAAAATGAACAGAATAAAATGTAGGTTAAAATTCCCACCTTAAAATTGCCGGGATGGGTCTGCTGGAAGAGACAGGTCTCCAGTTCCATCTTGAATTCTGACAGCTGATTTAACATGTCTAGAAAAGGTTTGAGATCGGGATGGTGATTATATTAATAATAGAACATGGCCTCAAATCGGTTCCAGAATCTACAGGGTTTTTTAAATTATTATTTCTGGGTGAAATGTGCACCAGTGCTCTGGAGGCATAAGAGCATGGGGAGAGGAGTGACAGTTAACAGTAGAGGTAATAAATTACCGATCCCTTGGGGTGAATGAGGCCAGAAATGCCCTTGGTGTGTTTTTGCTGCCCGTGTTCCCGCCCCTTCCTTCCAAGGCTAAAGCATGATCCAGGTTTCTACAATATGCTTCGCATTTTGTGGAGCTGATTTCACCATGCAATTTGGTTTAGGACTCACTGAAGCGGTTTAAAGGGTTTAACTCAGACTATCTCCAAAAGTTTGTTTGATATACTTTAAACCCTTTAATGTGTGCTGCAGCGCACTTCAGCAGTGTACATTTTGTAGCTGCCACAGTGTGAAGTCAGCTTCAAACTACATTAAATGGTCAGTGTAGGTGTGCTCTGAATAGAAATGTCTATGGATGAATAATCTCAAAAAGTAGGGTTGTATGTGTGTGAAATATTTCTCATTCCTCTCTCATAGCATTACTTTTGATCCAAAAAGCAAATGAAGAATAAGCAACTATAAAGGACAGCAACATTGTTAAAATAAAATAAAATAATTGGTGCCAATGACACTTTTAATAGTGTTTGGAAACTTTTTGTTTCTCAGAATAGTTTTTTGTATATTAAGCAGTGGGTCTATGTAATGTTTTCTTTTTAACATAGAATCAAATTTTGCACAGACCGCTTTATGTGCAGTACTCTGCCCTGTACTTGCTACTAGTAAGCTGGACTTGGAAACTGTGTTTTTAGCAGTGACTTCAGACTTCTTTAATTGCAGCCAAAACATATATTTTGAAGAATTGAATTGCTTTTCTCTATTCCCTTCTAAATGACAGATATGTTCTAAATTGTAAAAATATAAAGGACCTTCAAAGAAGATATCCTGATTCTTTGGATATAAGTTAGACTAGGCCTGTGTAAACCTGTGACCAACCAAGCTAAATGTAGGTCACCTACTAAAAGAGTAGATCCATATCTTATTTTGCTCCATAGACCAAAAAGGCCATCAGAAGCCTTCTCCAACCTATTTCTTTCCAGAATGTTGGACTGAAAGTCCTTATCATTCCTGAGCTAATGGCTGCAGGAAGGTGAGGATGACAGAGGGATGCCTGCAGTTGAAGCTGAATCTCTTAATGGCAGGTGAATGCAGATAGTGGGCAGATAGTTTTGGGTTCTAACTGTTCTATAAGCTTCAAGACTTGAATTTTGCCCAGAAAAGAGCTAGAAACATCCAGCATTGTTTATTTAGTGATCTTACTAATCGCAAATAAAGATGTGGGAGAAATGTCAGGAGAGAATGCTTCTGAAACATGGCCATACAGCCCAGAAAACTCACAGCAACCCACAGATAAAGTTTCCAGGTTGGTAAGGACTTTATTCAAATCTGTGGTATAATCACTCTAACCACACTTAGAATGCTGTTTGTATTTCCTGTTACTTTAGCTCAAAAAAGCATATTATTTAGATAGTACCTATATATAAAAGAGTAACCAAAAGGAGTGAGGGAAGAGTCTATTTATATGAAGAGGTCATTTATAATGAAGCAGATGTATATCCATTACTTACTTAACAGAAACTCTAGCGCCAGAGATAGAAATAATATGGAGAGAATAGGGATGGCTTCTAATGGTACAAAAAGGAAGAGCATTTCAACATGTTTCAGCAAACCTTCTTTAAGAATGAAAGATAAGCACATGTGAAATGAAGCAACCAAGTCAGATAAGCTTTGCATGAATAAACAAAAACATTTGGAACCCTCTAGAGACTGCTTCAAGGTTTCTTCTAAAGTAAATCTATGGATAATTATTTTTCTTTTGCCAACATCAGCTTCCCTAATAATTTCCATCCTGTGGCAGATATCTGTGGTAGTAGTAGTTTTATTAATGCTTAGGCCACAGTGCATTTGCATACAGAGTAAATACCATATAAAAGTGCAACAATATAAAATGAATGGCACATCAATCTTGCATAGTAAAAAAATCAATACTGTTAAAATACCAAAAAAATTAAAAGATATTAAATATAAATAACAATACAATAATTAAATTAGCTAAAATTAGATATGAGCATCCCCAGAGCAATCAGCTGTTATATCGGCAATACATCTTTCCTGAATTTTCATTGCTGCCAGAGCAAAATGAGAAACCTTGCAAGTTCCCATAGAGTCAGATAGGAGATAGAATATATTTTCTGAAACATTATTGGAATGTAGATAAACTTCCAAAAGTTGGTTCTTGATTCAGAATAACAAAAGAACAAATAATGAAGGAAAGCCTCAATTTTTGGAGTCCCACTATACACAAACAGAGAGTCAAAGCATTATGAGAATATCTGCCATCTATCATGCATAGTTTGAAAGTGAAGGGCTGTAAAAGCTTGTTAGGTTTGGGGTGTGAAAGCTTTGCCAGGTAAATACTAGCCCTTCGATGGTTAGATTTATAGTCTGACAGAGTTGTTAATACCCTGTCTATATAGTTGTGCAGTGTGGTAAAAAATGTATTCATAAAGCTTCTCTTTTGAATTCAATATAGAAAAACCATCAAATAGCATGGGATACAATTAAAGAAACTTTTGAGATCTTGAACTCCAAACTTTGTAGTTTGATAGCTGTCCAAAAATAAATCGAGGAAAACTTGATTTTTTTATATTTAAAAAATTCAAACATACTGTATACATTTGTGTGTAAGTCAAAAAATGTTTGCCAGAAATTGACTCTAAAAGCAGGAGCTGATTTATAAGTGTATAAATGCACCTCTTTCTGGCCTTTTTGAGAACCTGTGCACGAAGAAAGTGTAAAAAAAACTTCATGAAAAGAAGCTGCTTTCTCAGCCCCTTTGTTAATGGAAAGCTGCTTTCTCAGCCCCTTTGTTAATGCCCATTGAAATAGTTCCCTTCACTTCTACAGAGTTTTATCATTTTTTATTCATCTTAGGAAAAGGAGATATGATGGATATAAGAATGCTTTAAGTATATGAAATCACACTTGGTGTGCAAATTTTATTTTTTATCCAGTGACGTAGAATAGTGGAAAATTCAGGACAGACAAAACAAGTATGCATATGCTAGCTATGGAATGTGTGGCTACAACATAGCCATCTGCAAAGCTACTATGAGGATGGAAGGCTGAATTAAATAGGACCAATTCTTCTTTTCTTGACCTTGTCATTTGTCCCCAGGTTTGGAGAGTAAATTCACCTTCTGAAAATCTTAGCAAATTAGAAACAAACTAAACTAAACCTAGGAAAGATGACATTTTTAATTTTATTGGTAATATCTGTGCCAATAACAAAAACTAAATGGCAAATTCAAGTCCTGGTTACATCATTTTTGCTGCATTGTTTTTGAGATTGAATTTTCACTGCTGAATGTTTATTGTAGAAGATGGATGGAACTGCAGGATGGACAAGTTGAAAACTAGGCGGACTAGTTGATCAGAAGTCAAATGTAACCAAAGGTTACACAAATTTATGGGGGGGGGGGACTAAACATTATCCTATATATGCATTCAGTATATGGTTGGGTATATGCAACTGGTCTAGTAGAACAAAGTATCCTTCACCTTTTCTTCCTAATCCCTCCCCCCTCAAATGTTATACTGTGAGTCTTTGGGTCTAATTGAATGGGTTAGGCTCCTGAAAACCCTGTGGCATTCCTTTGTATCCACAAAGTAGACCCTGATAAATAATGATTGATCAATCAGTCAATTGATCAGTTACCCTTAGTTGGAACAAAAGACCCACAATATGTGTTCATAATGACAAATGCATGATAACTGCCTGTGTGGATCAATAAAACACAACTGGATACTGAAGAGTAATTGAATCAGTGAAAGATTTCATTCCAGCCGCATCTTTTCATGTCACTTTAGCACAGTATCTTCAGATAAAGCATAGGTCTAATCCAAGTTATTTTCAAGAGCCTTTCTGCTGTGAATAAATCTAGATGTAGCATATTTTTACTAAGCTTTGCTGTGACTGAGAATGTATTGTTGCAATAAGGAAGTATTCTCCAATGCCTTCCCCGCAGTTCTGCTTTTAATGCTATATTAATTCAAATTCACGTTGCAGTCAAGCACCTAAGAATATTTGCGAGCTACTTACTTTTACATGATCCTGAATGTATTAACTAGGATTTTCCGAGAGTATGAATAAATCTCTCCTTGTTCTGAGGCTTGGTAAACAAGCAAAGCCAGAAAAATTTATGGGCATTCAACAAACGTACATAGTTCATATAAACTTCTAGTAATTCTGTGGAAAGAAAATGCTTGTTCTCCACATGCCAAATGTTGAAGTGCAATTATTCCGTCATTCTCAGTTTATTCCATTATACTGAATGTCAAGACTTTTAATGACAATATTTCTTGTAGAAATGGTTCTCCCTATTTGTACATTTACTGTTGTGATGTGTGTATGGAAAAGCCAATGTTCATTTTGTTTTGTTTTAACACTTGAGTGTGTTATCTCCTTTATATGGGACTGCATGTTTACAGGAAACATGTAAAATTATAACAAATGTCTGGAACCTTCAGACTCTTTAAAAATAAAGTATCTATAGTTTTCTGTACAGTTGGAACCTTGGTATCTGCTGAGGTTTTGTTCTAGATTCCCCATGGAATTTGTAATTGGTTGTATTATACACATACATTATAAGCCCCTGGTGGCGCAGTGGGTTAAACCCTGTGCCGGCAGGACTGAAGACTGACAGGTCACAGGTTTGAATCCGGGGAGAGCGCGGATGAGCTCCCTCTATCAGCTCCAGCTCCTCATGCAGGGACATGAGAGAAGCCTCCCACAAGAATGATAAAACATCAAAAAAATCCAGGCATCACCTGGGCAATGTCCGTGCAGGCGGCCCATTATCTCACACCAGAAGTGACTTGTAGTTTCTCCAGTCACTCCTGACATGACCGGGGAAAAAAAACCCATTATAAGCAGTGGCATAGTAGAATGGCATCCAGAGTAAGTTTTTTGTCATGGTCCACTAGGGTTAGATATAGAAGTTGGTGGTGTTTAATAAACACTAAGAAGAAGAATTAAATTATACCAGATATCAAAATATAATAAATCTATTAATAATTTAGCATTTTCCCTTTAATAAATAACACACAGTATTTATTCATGTATTACATTAATTTTGTAGGATTTGTTTCCTTTTTTCTCCTATGATTATAAAAAATATAATTGCAAGAAGGCAGAAATGAAGCAACAGAAAGAGCATTACATACTATTGACTGGCTGAAATCTCAGGCTACTCCTGTTGGGAGCAATACCTCATTTGGATTAGATTCACCCATACTCAAGACTTTATTAGATAGTAGATACAGGCAGTTATGAACAAGATAAGTTATGTAGGTTTGTTCTTAAGCTGAATTTGTATGTAAATCGAAAAAGGTACTTTTTAAAGTCTAACCCCAGCCAAAAATCTCTGTTTTAGCTTTGGATAGCATAGGGAAGGGTTAACACCACTGTGGTGTTTGTTTGACTGTCTGTGCCCCAGTTCAAAAGATTTCACCCCCTTTCTGTCCCTGTGACAAATAGATTTTGAAAAATTTGGCTTGTTTTGGAAACAAGGATTGGTAAGAAAGTTTCAGTTGAGAAACCTTTCCCTATGTTAACTTTTTCTGGAGTGAATTTCCCCTCAAAGGAGTAGATTCCTTTCTCTTCTTGATTTCTCATCCCGATTCTTAACTATTAATTATTTTTAAGTCAAATGATTGTAATTCAGGGCTTGTCTATATATTGGTTTTCAAGATATTATTCAAATGTCCAATTTGTCTACACTATTGGCTGAAATATCTTGTGATCTGAGTAACCAAGTATAACACAAACCAAATCATGGGGGTAAAGTGCACATACACTTAAGCTGAAGATATACTAGGGATATTACATGTTCGTCAAGACATCTCACTGTTCGATTGTCAAACCTCCATAAAATTAGTAACATTTTTCAGAAGTGTATTCTTCATGCATTACACAGAATATATTCATTAAATTCTTCTGATGTGTATATTCATTTGCAGGCTTCATCAAATAAATATGTATTCTATTTCTAGTTGTTTTGAACATTTTAAAACATATGGCTATAATCGGATAGTTCTAAGATTTCTGAGTTGTTTTTTTTTTCAAAGAAAAAAATGACTTTGTTTGCATTAATGACCAAAATCTTCCTATATTTTTGAATAGGAGGATTTGATTTGAAGAATCATTTTGCCAGTGTTATACGTATCAGGAGTCCCTATAGGAATTATGAGGACAGTATTTTCTTTTCTTTCTCCCTTGCAGCCATCCAATACTGTGTGGGGGAAAGCATCATTCAGATTGGTTTTGCCATTATCTTCTTAGGCTTAGAGTGTATGACTTGCCCAAGAGCTTCCACTGGGGTTTTGTTGCTATGTTGTCCCTTCCAGCTGACTGAAGAATTTCTCCCTATCATCAAATCGTTCAAGAGGAAGCTAAGGGAAAGAGTGGTGAAAATAATCTTGGACAACACCACCTTCCCCTGCTACATCAACAAACATCATTTGCTACATCAACATCTGGATTTGTCAGTAGTTCTGTAGGACTAATGTTTGGAGAGATATGTCAACCTTTCAGTCACAGAGGTTTTCCTTAGTCCCATGTCCTGAACCTTGAGTCATATCAGATCTCAAAGTGGGGAACTCGTCAATTTGTTTGCGTTGCCTGAAAATCTGAAGTGCCCCCATTTCTGCTACAGGATGGTAAAGAATGCAAATCTCTTGGAGATGTGTTTCCACATGGTCCTACAATCCTACAATCTGATGTACCTTTCCCCTCCTCTCCCACTCCTTGCCATTACTCTGGCCCGGCCCAGTTTTATTGCGTCTTGGTGTATTGGTTTTATTGCTTGTTGTTTAATATTGCTTTAACTGTTTTTAATTTGCTTAGGTTGTGTATTGTTATGTTGTGTTTTGAGGCCTTGGTCTTTGTAAGCCGCATCGAGTCCTTCGGGAGATGCTAGCGGGGTACAAATAAAGTTAATAATGAAAATAATCATAAAGTTGTCATGAAACTTGCAGGGTCCAACATGATCCTCATTACTCAATACTCATGGTTTACTTGGGTTCTCCATCTCTCCTAAGGCTGAGTCATGGTTCTCCTGAAAGCACCAAATCCACCATCACACTCTGAAAGACAAGCCCTCCTTCCCAATCTCAAGATACTCCAACTGTTTGCATGGAGGATAGCACTATGAAATTATCTCACATTGCTGCAGTCCTGGCAGCATCTAGGAAGGATTCCACCAAATGCTCTTACCAATACAAATGAGGAATTCTTTTGCTCCTTTACACCAGCAAAACCATGTGGCCTTTCTGCTGCACCTCCAGGCTTGGACTTCTTCTCTCCCAAAATGTACCTCTCTAAAATCCAGTCTCCAAGTTGTTCTTCAGTCTGGTAAATCTCTATCCACTGGCAATTTATCCTACATGACCTCGGTCACTTTCTCTGGTCTCTTTCAGCTGATACTTAAGGCCTTCAAGCCCCTCACCACAACAGATGAACAGCTACTTACCTTCAAGGTAGCATTATTTGGTGCTGTCAGTTCTGTGAGGAGGGCATCCAAGCTCACAGCTTTGCAATCTGTTGAGTCCTTTGATAATCTTCTATTGGAATAATGTAGCCCTCTGATCTGACATTGCTTTCCTCCCAAAGGTGCTTTTACACCTCCACCTATACCAAGAAATCATTTTCCCTGACTTCACTCCTTGAAAGTTCTCTATACTGATTGGATGTGCACCCTGACTTTCCGCATTCACTGCATGGTAGAATTCTGTCATATCAACTGTCTCTTTATGAAATATGGAGGCATGCAGAAGAGGCAATGTCTTTCTTCCCATATGTTTTCAAGGTGTGTTGCCCGAACCATCAGGCCTGCATATGGACTGGTTAAATAAGGGATCCCAAACAGCTTAACAGCACACTCAATCTAAGTAGTAACATCCTCCTCCCCTGTGCTTTGGAGTATACCCCTATCAGTGTTGCAACTCTATCATAACCTTCTACCTTCATCCATGACTGCAGATTGGTCTGCTTGTGCTGCTGATTTATATTTGCCCCTGACGCAGATGCTAGACAAAGAAAGCCTTCCCTCTCTTCCTCAGCATAAGTCATGACAGGCAGGTTGCTTACCTGTAACTGTGGTTTTTCACATGGTCATAAAACCCCTCAAACAAACCCTACCCCCATCCCTTGTTTCAGATCGATGTGCACTACCTGGTGGACTTTGAAAGTGGGAGGTGAATAGCTTCTTGGGTTCAAATGTGAACAGTAGCCTGGAAAGCCTGGGGAGGGGGGACTTCTTGCCAATGTACTCAGCTTTGAAACTCCAATTGTGAGGGCACAGATGACCACTCAAAGAACCACAGTTACAGATAAGCAATCTGATCATTTTATGTTACAGTGTGTGTGTAGTATGTGTGTGTGCACCTTCAATGGGCTAGGCATTACTACTCTTTCATTAATGTGCTTGTTTGGGTTTGTTAGTTGAATATAATCCTTAGGAATTGCATATTATCTGTATGTATGTGTTCAGCACAAATAACTGGAGATGTGACCAAATAAAATGCTTCCTTGGAAAATCTTAAACTACTTCTATAATAGGCAACTGTGATTTTATTTATAGTCATGAATGCATATTTATTACTAAAAAAGTATACAATAGTTGATTTGTTAAGCTGTGCTTCCAGTTAACATGATTTCCCATTCACTCGATTTCTTAGGTAGAAATAACTGACATTGAAAATGAAGAAAAGAGGTACTTGCTCTTCTTGAAACTTTTGGAAACTAGTGAAGACCATGTAGAATTTCAGCATTTAGTCATGCTCCTGCAAGCTTGGCCACCTATGAAAAGCATGAATGTGTAAGTATTTGTTCACACATTAGCTGAAGTTTTAAATGGCAGCATCTTTTTACTGTTTTGTCCTTCTTTTGACTTTGAAAGCAGTTTTCTTTTGCTATAGTCTAACTGTTCATGAACACATGTCTCTCTCTGTGGGATGCAATTATAGATTTCTTTAAAAAAGAAAAAAACTTAGTATTCATAAAGTGTCTTAAAATTATATCCAATTAAGCTTTGCGGCTTACTATATTTCTTGAAGTTTTGTTTTCTTTCTGTGATCACAAAAATATTCATTAACAATTGTTTCTGTTGTATTTATTTGAGATAAGCTAGGATGGTATGTTGACTTCAGACTTCAGCAAGCAGTTAAGACATACTCAGCTTGCACTAAACAAGATTAGGACAAATGTATTTAGTAAAAGAGAAGATTCTGTTGTAGTAGCTTAGGATTGGCATTGCAGTTCTCCTTCTCAATCTTCTGAATGCATGGAAAGAGCAAATGACTAGAGCAATGTTCTCTCTGAACAAAACACACCAAAACAAGCCTGTGTCTCTAGTTTCAAGACACAAATAGGATTTTTTGTTTCAAGGAAGAAAAATATTGTCCCCAATAGAATCTGTTTGGCAAGTAATTTATATGCCTTAAAAGGGAAATTCAGTGACCCCCCATGCAAATTGCAACAAAATGTACTCATTTTGCAATGTGTTGAAACTAACATTTTTCTCCTTCAGCAATAACACACAGGACCAATCTTGATACAATATTCTATGTATTATAGTTCTTAATGTCAGTGATATCCTTGCTAAAGTCAGAGAGAATTGTGCACCTCCCTAAACCCTCCTTCCTTTTGAGGTACTGCTAAAGCAACTCTGTGTTTTCATTTTGCAGATAACAGTCCCCCTATCATGTATGTGTCCCATTCTAAGAGCAAATGTACATTATTTAGGTTTTGGGAGGCTTTTCATCAAACTTTATAATGGCTGTAAGTAATTAAGTGATATATAAAGATGTTTTCTTCCTGGATATTCATGATTGTGTTCCTGCTCTTCATTTTCCTCTTTTCTTAAACTTTATTTTTGGCAATAAGAACACAACTAATAGTTGTGGTATTGTTTATTTTACAGCAGCTTGAGTTAAGTATTTATTGATTTCACAGGTGTCTGTGCATTGCTCTGTCAACATTCAGATTTTATTTGCATCCCTTCGAAGATGAACTGTTGCAAGATTAAAGAAATATTTGTATTGTTGTGTATTCATCTATCTTTTGAAATATTTCTATTTCACTTCTCATTTCACAAATTTCAAAGTGTTTTACAACTACATGAAGTAATAAAATAGTACCATAAAAACACAATGGTTGAATAATATGAAAGATAATTCAAAGCTGCTCAGGGCTGGAAAAAAAAGCCAAAATAAAAAAGCATGCTGTCAATAAATCCTATAAAACACCAGCATTGAGCTAAGACGAGCCATATATTGGTGACTGTTCTACAGGATATGTGGACACAAGCCTGTTTATTCATTGTTATCCAAAGGAAATCCTTTATCCTCAATGTTGGCAACACGATGAATGTTGAAATTCATATTGGTCATGTAGATTTAGTTGGCTTCCTCCAACATTTCTTGTGAAGAGTTGTATGCACCTATTCCAGCATTTTAAACCTAACTTGGTAAATTCTAAATTAGCAGATTTGGTCTGTCTTCCCTTGCCAGCACCCTTTGACACTGGACAAATTGCATAATGGCAGAAGTTTCCTGCCATTATGGCATCTCAGAATTCCCCAAAGCACAAAGGACAATGTGCAGTTTCTCTGCACATTGTCCAAATGAGTTGACCAATGTGCTGTCTTATTTTCAGAAGACAGCACATTGGTCTTCTGAAAATAAGACCAATGTGCTGTCTTCTGTACAAACTGTACTGTAGGCATGAGAAGAATAACTCAAAACTAGATACAATTTATAGTTCATGGGGTCCATCCAGGACAATACTATACCCAATAGTGAAAAGCCACCAAGAGTACTATTGATCCAGAATCCAGACTGAAATGGCTCAGTATAATCAGAATTCTTCAGAACAGCAAAATGTAATGATAATAATCATAATAAACTTTATTTATTTCCTGCCTCTCCTGATAGCTCGAGGTGGGGTACAACAAAGTCAAAATGTATGAACAAAAAATACATATAATAAAATACATAGATAAATACACACCTTCTAAAACATACACCAAACACAGATACAAATTTAACATGTAGCAGCAATAGAATGTAAGTCAACACTCATGATTGAAAGTTGACTGGATAGACCTGTCAGAAGTCATGGATCTTCAATTGGCTCTTTAATTTTGATAGCTCGCTTAGCTGTCAAGTCTCTTCTGGCAGGTCATTCCACGGTCATTCCAAAGTCACCACTATCTTTTTAAACATATTATTGGGGATATTTGTAGCAGACCATAGTTATTAAAAACTTTCAGGACCAGGAAAGATCTTTCCACACTAGGTGATGAAGGACTGGTATTTTCAATTCACCCCTCAATTCTGGACTTGGTCAGTCAAACCATCTCCACCTGCTCAAATTAATGATCAAAGACTGAGAATATGTGGTAGACTGAGTTGCTAAATGCATCTTTTCTATATCCTCAGATTGCAAAAGGTGAAACTAATTCTGAAAATAAGACAGCACATTGGTCACCTCATTTGGACTTTTTACAACAATAGCATTGTGGGCATTACCTTATACCTCCCATCAACTCAGCAAGACAAAATCAAGAAAATATTTTCTATCCTTTTGCTTGGTCTGATGACTGGCTGTTAACTGTTCCATTACTAAGGCCCAATCTATAGGTTGAATCATGATCTTGAGATTTTGTGTTGCAGTTCTTGAAACCACTTTAGTAAACTCAGACTGAAGTGCTTTTGGATAGGAGTAAGGATACTACATTAAGAGTACCTTTGATCTGTCTCTGGACCTAATTGGAGTTATAGGACATGAAATCCTGCACTAAGAAAGAGAGGGGAAAAAATCAGTGCTTCTTTGGATCGGGTTGACATCCCTAGCTTTCTGTGTTGTGTTCATGCTGTTCCAAGTGGGCACAGCTGTGACAGTTCAGTCATGTCCACTTCATCCACCCAGTTCAGAGTCAGGGGTGGCTCAACCCATTACGCAAAGTAAGCATTTGCAGTATAGTTGGTTTTGCGCTCTTGAGGCGCTCTTGGGGGAAAATAGACCTTGACATATGCAAGTTGTAGTTACTGGGATGTATAGTACAATCAAAGAGCATTCTGAACTCCACCAATGATGGAATTGAACCAAATATGGCACACAGAACTCCCATGACAAACAGAAAATATATATCAGTGATTGGTTGGAAAGGGGGGGGGGGTGCGCCAAAATACTGTTTGCTTACCATTGAAAATTACCTAGGGCCACCTCTGTTCAGAGTGATACATACAATCACAGATTAGCCATACAGTTTTAGCAAACCAAATTATCAAGTTGTTTCATTTGACTTCCTTCATTTGACCTAAGTTATATTTTGAAAGGAAAGGAAAAAGGTATACCCTCTTTGTTTTATATATGCATTACGCATGAACATGTCACAGCAGCCACCATCTTAGAAGAGATACTCCTTGATAACAAGAAAGAAAAAGGAAGATACTTCTAACATTATCCATGCCATTGCACTGAAAATGATCACCAATCTTTCAAAAAGATCTGCCACCATAGTTAATGTTTTAATGATCAAAGGGGAATTAGTTTATTTTAAGTAGTCAATTAACTATCTTTTATCATCTCAGTAAAAAAGCAATGCAATTTAATTTTAACAGCCTAGCCATCCCACATTCTCTCCCCTCCGACCAATTCATTAACTTATTCAAAGAAACTAGTTGTAATATCTTTACATTCCAAATATTGTTGATGAAATTAGAGCTGAAAAAGAGAAAATCCTGCCCTACCTCTCCTTCAAATGAGTTAAATGAGATAAACAGAAATAAAGCTTTATTTTCATAGCATGTATGGATTCCTCACACACAAAAACTTTGCTAAGACACTGACCTTAGTGTGTTCATTATTTATCTGCAGTATTAAAGTATATTCTTTTCTAATTTTAAATGAGGTTGTGTGTGCTTACGTGGGATGCATTTCAAAAGAGTCTAGTTTAAAAAATATAGTCCCTTCATAATGTTGGTATCTTAACAATAAATATGGAAGATTATAAAATCAGGGTTTTTTATGTGAAGAGTTACATCTGACCTCAATCTGTGTTCTATCTTTTCATGTTGTGACTCACATTAGTTATCCCAGAATATCTGAGATACATGCAGCCTGACTAATTGCCCAGCCAATCTGGCAATTAGCCTTTCTTATAACATACTCTAGATCCATCTTCAGTGCTCTAGAGTTTTAATCCCTTCATGCTTTAGAAGTCTAATTTGCCAAGTGAGCTTGCTTATTTGACTGTGAGACCCAGCATGGATAGTACTACCTCCATGCACTCCAAACTCTTGCTGTGGTTCACATGCTTCCAAATAATTCCTCTTTCATGGCCCAAGCACTTCTGATGTGATACTACTCTAATGTTTTTAGAAGGCAAATTTTACTTTTGTTTGCACTATTTGACTTTTTTTATATACATACAGAGACATGTTGCTTCATATATCTATATAGTTCTTTACTACCCTAGCACCTCAAGTTCACTTCAGTGGTGCAACCATCTTACATTATAAGTTCAAAATATTTATCTTAGATATCTGAAGGTATCCTTGTTCTATGGTCTGCTCAGCAAGTGAGCCTGGAGCCAGGTGGTGGGAGTGCAAGAGCGTGCAAGTAGTTGATTCAGTCCAGATCAATCACAGATGAAGGACCCCTAGGTGTTCATCAACTCACCCAGGGGTCTTAACAAATCTGTAGACCAGATAAGCCAGCAAGAAGTAGTTGTTAATTATAGCCAGTCCAAAGTCACGAAAAACAAAAACACTGAAGATTGCTGCTAGTTACCAGAAAGGAGAGCTGAATGCACCAAAGCTGGGGGGGGGGGGGGGGGGGGGGGAGGTGAGAGATTTATAGTCAGTTGGTGCAAGACACCCAGTACTTAATTAGATAATTGTCACTAATTTAACAACTGCAGGAATAATCTTAGTCACTCAGTGAGTGATGGTAATTATTCTTAGCATCTTCTGCTGGGAATAGGGCTGACCTCTGCCTCAGCCCCATCTCTTGGATCCTGATTTTTTGCAATTTGTCTCCTTTTTCTGTCTCAATCTTCCAACTCAAGAGGGCGACAAGTGGGTGATCTTAAAGTTATGGAACTTTTATAGGTATCTCATGATTTCATGACCCAATATTACTGATTTCTCAATATAGGTACAGTGGTCTAGTAATTCAGTGTGCATACTGTGAGTACAGGAAGTTAGGATAAGACTTAACAGCAAGAGTATTTCATGACATTATGCCAATTGGTAACAACCCTTCTGAGTTCTATAGCTTCTGTTTCTTGTCTCTTCCTTTAGCTTCCCTTGCTTCCCCCGTGTGTGCTATTTTCTGAAAAATAGAATCTATGAAAAATATTACACCGGGAGCTCTATTACAGGACTCTCTGTTCCATTTTTAAACAAACAAACATTACTCTTTATCTGGTCTTGGGAGTCCCTCAAGGAAGCCACAGGCCTGTGTCTGCAAGACCAAAGCAGGACACGATATTGTTATATTTATTTATACCTTGCTTTATCTCTCCAAAGGGGACTCAAAGCAACTAGATAGAATTTGCTTCGACAACAGTCAGTTTCCCTGTCTTCATATTTTGCTAGGCTTAAGCTTGTAACCATCTTGGGAAATTGTCAAGTAGGTTGTTACAGGCCAGACATACTTGATTGCTAACTTTGCAACTTGGGAATAAATCTATGAAAAATAGAGTGTAACTGTCGGAACAGACTCTACTACAGTAACCTATACAGTATATAGCATATAAGGTATAAAATATAATGTGGCAAGTTAAATGCACCATTGGTCCTTGGTATCTGCTCGGGTTTGGTTCCACAGGCCCCTTGTGGATGGATACCACAGTTTGTGGGTGGTCAAGTCCCATTATATACAATAGCATACTAAAATGGTGCCCATTATAAAAAACTGAAAAATCAAGCTTTGGGTTTGTTTGTTTTTTAATTATTTCTTTAAAAATATTTTCAAGCTGTGGAGGTTGAATTCTTGGATGCAGAATCTATGGCTGTGGATGGCCAGCTGGATTAGAATGTGTGTGCATGTATCATTAAAAACCTCGTGGAAGCATAGGTCTCAGCAAAACACCTACTGAAATGTAAATCAGATAGGGAATTAGAATAGTAGCACTTCTGGCAGCACTGTGCAGTGTGAACAGATGTGACCAATTATAACCTTTTAGCACATGCAATGGCTGATGTAGCCTGATGGAAAGCAGCCAAAGCCAAGACCCAACTCTCCATAATTTCATGATATTATCTCCAGATGGACTCAGAGTGCAGTCATATCTAGAGATCCTTGTTTTTATTGGATATCATACATGAAGAACAGGGAGCATCCTTTGTTTTGAATGTATTTTGATTGGGCATCTAATAGCTTGGGTGAGGATAGAAAGAGAATAAAACCAAAAAAATTATTCTGGTTAGATTGTTTTGCAGTTTCCATCATCAAAAGAAGAGAACGCTATAATCTAGCTTCTCATTCATACTATTCCTGAGACTGATAAACGGCCTAGACATGCTAGCAAAGACAGGCTGCTGATAAGAAAAAGCTAGTACTGGTAAGACAAACACATAGGCTATGCTAAAATAGATATATGTCCCAGTATGATTGATACAGGTGCCCATTAAGCTACTCATGAACGTTAACTCCTTGGATGCAAGCATACTCACAAATGCCTGTTAGCGTTCTTCGAGGCCTCAGTGAATCACACACATGGGTTTACTGCACCTGCACAGGCTCCAATGGAAAAGTTTTCCAATTGAGTTTTGGTAGTAACCCTACCCACTCCTCCAGAAGCATAAAAGTGTCTCACTTCAGCGGTTCCCCAGTTCCTTTTTGTCTGCCACTGAAGCAGTTGATTAGGAAACCCAGCTCTATACAGACTGACTATTCTTTTCAAGAGGTGGAGACAATGCACCATGAAAATGATGAGCACAGACAGTTCCTCCAGTGCTTGGGGGGAAACCATGTAGTTTACTCCTTCTAGCATTGCCAGGCATTTACAGCCCAAGCAAGGGAAAATAAGAGAGGCAAGCCTTCGGACAATCCTCTACCAAGGATTGTTTTTACCTTTCTTTCACAATCATCAAGACATTGTACTACACACCCTCTCCCAGAATCCCACTTCTCCACTGGAGCAAAAACTCTACTCTCTGAATGTTTTATAAAGACAGAACTCAAAGCCTACGAAAAACAGAATGTCTGTTCATTGCCTGTGCAACCAATAGACTAGGTCTCCTGGTTTTATCACAGGGACTATCGAATTGAATCTCATCCACAATACAACTTTCCTATGAACTTGCCCATAGAACACCACCAGGTCACACACAACCTCATTCCACTAGGGCAGAGAATTCTTAAATGGAGTACTGGTGTTAACTCTGCCTGTCTGGTTATAACAACCGTCATAAATTGGGCATCCACGTAGTCAGAAGGTGATAAGGGAACCCCAGACAAATTCCAGATGAGTGGCAATGGCCCTCTGAATGTCAGTCTAAAAGACAAGGGTGAGAAACCATTCCTGTTCCAAGGTGTCAACACAATACAACCCTCAGTTTTAGCCATACTAAGGCTAAAATCTCCATCTGCTTCAACTTCCTTATTTGTGTATGTACTTTCATGTTAGCTTATGGTGACCCCATGATTTTCATAGAGTTTTCTTAAGTTAGGAATACTCTGAGGTATTTGAAATATATCATACAAAACCTTGTATTGGTTGGTGATCTCCCATTCAAGAACTAACCAAAACCGGTCCTGTTTAGCTTCCAAGATCAAATGGGATCTGGTGTATTTAGGGTATTTAGGTTTCAGTGCAACTTTCTTACTCTTTTTTTTAAAAAAAAACTGTTGTAAACTTGTTTAGCCTTGCCCTTGTTTGGCCCACTCTGCTTAAAACCTTTCCAACTTCTTATCTTGCAAAGCACATCTTCTCAAATCCATCTGTTTTCATTCTGTCACAATTATTAGTAATAGTCTGCTGGTTCAGTGCCAAGCAGTTAGTTTAGTAATCAGTAACTCCCTTGAACATTTATTACAAAATAAAAGTTCCCTGTCCTAGTTGTCAGTGTCCTTGAATTACTTATCTCCTGATTTTGCCAAAGGATGGTGAAAAATCAACTGTATGTACACTACAATCCTGCAAAGCTTTGCCATATTTTCTAGTTCAGCTTGTCCATGTGCCTATATTGATGTAAATGTGAGCCATTGTAGCAGTAGATAGGCTTTCTTTGAGTGGTGCTGTTATATAGCATTCTTTCCACTTAGTTTCATGGGAAATTAATTTGTGACAGAGCTAACTTTCTCACAATGCTTGCTATTCATTGCCCCCTCGAGATAGTTTTGTTGAAGAAGGAGAAAGCTAGAAGTTCTGTATCCCTTTTAAATGTTTCTATTCGAGCTTTCTGTCCCAGCAGTTAGCCTTTCGTTATAAACAATAGTACCGAAGAACTTTTCAATTCTGGTAACTGGAGTAAATGAGAAGATGATGCTTCTGAAAGAAAAGCCTTCCCCCACAATATCTGCCTAGCTGTTCTCCTGTGTGAAGAAGATTAATTTACAGTTGACTCCAGATATTACTTTTGTTTCCAGCATCTCCAAGACCACTGCTTTTTTTTACTATCTCAAAGACATCCTATCAAAATGTCATGTTCAAGTATACAGATACGTGCATAAAGTACTTGCCTTTTTTCTTGATCAGTTTCCCTTAACTTACACTTTTTTCCTATGTTTTAGAACAAGTCCAAGTAATAATCCTTGGGTTAAACTGGGAACAGCAATGATTATGAAAAGCCAACAGGAGCATAAGGAGAATACAGGAAATGAGATTCTGAAAACCTGCCGCTCTTTATATGGGACGAAGCACATGCTGTCTGCAGAGGTGAGTTTTTCCTGACTTTTAATCTTTGACAGAGTGGAACCTGTTCACATGGATAGTAAACACATCAGTGGCTGCTATTTCCTTCTTCAGCACCAGAAGATATTGGTTAAGGGACTTTTGAACTTTTTCTGTCTCAGCTGAAAACTCCATTACACCCAGTGTTAACAAAGCACTTCTGCTGTGTAAACTTGCTCCTACACATGCATCATTAAGAGCCCTGAGCCTTGATTTAGTTGTTACCCTGGATAGCTAGTGACATGTGACAGTAAATGGATCATAGGTATGCACCCAAATGCTAAGAGCGTAATCACACTATAATATTATCATGCTTTTTTTCCACTTAACTGCCATGGTTCCATCCCCTAAATTTTTGGGCTTTGTAGTTTGGTCACAGGCACCAGAGCAGAATTGACCTTCCCTAAACTGACAGTCTGAAGATTCCATAGAACAGAACCATGACGGATATTGTAGAATCATACTGCTATAATTCTGCAGTGTGATAAATGGATTCATCTTTCTAGAGGCCTGCCTTAATGTGCCCCATCTTTCATGAGGGCACTAAGAATCAATAAGTGCTCAATGGATTTGCATATTTTGTCACATAATCTTTCAGTAATTTGTTCCATTTTCAATCTCTTTACTGAGAGCCTGAAGCTTCTCTAAAACTATGAATTTATGTTGGTTGTCATTTTTTATCCAGATATAGCAGTTATCATAGACATCAGCATAAACTAGTCAGCTCAAAACACTTTTGTCTGGTCAAGGAAACCACAGTTTAGGTACTATCCTTCTTTTTTGGCCATTTCCAGAGGGATTCCACATTACTAAAGGCCCTAAAATATGATGAATGAACTTGTTTCACCTAGTAGATGAAGCCAGGTTTTGAATCAGTAGCCTGAAAAGCTCTCTGAGCAATACATCTACTAGTGATTTTTACAATAAATCATACCCATGACTCTTATCATATTAATTGATTTCTTTATGCTGTTCTAATCACCCTTCAGTATAGAAATGGGATGGTCAGGCGAATAATAGCACAACACAATAGCACAACACAATAACAGAATAACAAGCCACCAACAAGGCATTAATAGAATGCATATGACCATGTACATACTGTTGGGGAATCTGAGCTGTTAGGCTCAAAATCTTAATCCCACAAACGAACATTACATTTTTATTTATATAGATTGACAGTGAGAAAATAGGCAATACACATTGACTACTCCAAGTCTGGGGTACATCTATTGCAATACTAATACTATAATCTGATCAGTAACTATTCAACATCATGGTTTCCTGATGAGAATGATTTATTCTCTCATTTTCCATTTATCCTCACTGTGATGCTTCCTAATTTAAGTGCACAATTATTTACAACTCCTTTACATATTTCTGTTATTACTCTACTCTGAAAGCCACTAAACTGGACAAGTTAACAAAATAACCCTCAGTTGGGGTGAGACCACCATAAATATAGCAGAGTACCAGAAGTTAGCTTCATAACCAACGGAAACTTACATGTGGCGAACTAGGATAACCTTCTATATCATAGGATGGGTCAGGATTGCAGAGTCAGAACTTTAGGTTCAAAAATATTTATTGAAGTAAAAGAAATACATTATTGATAGGAAAGGTCTTGGAGCTAACTAGCTTACTAAGTCTTATCTTCTAAAGGAGGTAAAAGATAAGAAGACCCATGCAGCTACATTTTCCCTAGGGAGATGCAAAATATGTCCTTACTGGAAGGAAGAAAAGGCAGAAGAGAATGAAAAATGGTGGAGAGACCACATGGTCAACCTAGGGGAATAAAACTTAAAGAGGAAGTTCCCTCACAGAATTCCATTACTACATCATTAAAGGGGGAGGAGACAGTGGCTGGCAGGAAGAGTAAAGACAAAGCCCTTTTGGGAAACATGCCAAAAGAAGAAATAAAACCAAGTCACTAATGGACAATATGGCCACCAATCTCATGGACCTTCTTGACTCCGCCACTAATAGATCAACAGGACATTAAGACCGTCCTTTTCTAAAATTCCAACACTGTTTTAAGATCTTTTTTGTTCTGTTCCCTTTCTGACATGCATTGAATGTGGAGGAAGGAATCCCTCAGCCTGGTCCTATATCTAGCCTAGCTACTCATTGAGGTCTGGACATTTGAGCAGTCAAATGTGCAGTCCAGGGATGAAACCCAACAAATAGAAATGAATCTTCAACATGATCATCCATCTAACTCAGAATTCTATATTTCCTAACTGAGTTATTATCCAATAAATTAGGGAAACTCTTGTGTACACACCACATGTATTAAAGTGTAGATATCATATAGGGAGAGAAAGAGCTATATGCCATTTCTAAAGACATTCGGAACATCCATAGAGCATCTACACCACTAATAAGTAATGCAGATGTTATGGCGTCAACTTTTGAGATTTAAGCTATGAAGCACTCAAGCCAACTCTTTCATTCTCTCCCCCCCCCCCCTTTTCACTCTTTTCTCGCTTTTTTATTTTCTAACTGGCTCCTGTGGACCATTCATATATTGCACAATTGTAGTATTGTGATTCCACTTTAATTTCTTATAGAATCCTGGGAAAACGTGGAGTATGCTGAGCCCTCCATGATACCTATTTCATTCCAGTTGCATTTACCTTATTCGAGATGTAGCTGGAGTAAGTTAAACCGTGCTGCAGTGTCATGGGATTTGGCTGTTGATATGCCATGCGTGTTTTGTAACGTCTTTGCCAAATTAATAGTCTAAATCTTTCACTGGCCAGCTGTACTCCCAAGTGCAAAGTTAATATTAGATAAATATATGAACAGGAGGATTAAAAGTACTCTATGTGATGTAGCAAAATTAAAAATGTTAAGCTTTCTATAATCTCTTTAAATGTTTCCTTTTCCTTTTTGTTTTTATTTCTGATAAACAAAAACAGCCTTACAGAGCATAGAATGAACCACTGAGCCTTGTATATTTCTACACATTTTTAAGTGTCTAGAAAGCACAATTTACTGCCTTGTGCACAGTGTTTGCAAAAAATAAATGCTGATAGCTGTTACAATGTACAACCTGGGCAAAGCAGCAGTTTTTTATAGTGCTAGTAACATTTTATATTTGCAAACCCATCAAAACTGTAAGTGAAGAAGCAGAATCGTAAGAGGCTTGGCAGAACTATAAAACCACTTTCAAAAGAACCCCAACAACAGTCTTGTTTGCAGAGACGAGGGCAAGGAGGAAAAATGGGAAAGAGTATATAGCCAGAGTACACTCGTAAATATCTAAAGAAAATGTAACTAGATCTGATTCAGAGATGTCTAAAGCAGAAGTGAGTAGTGGACTGGTGAAGGCATGCCTCCGTCTTTCCATGGCTAACAAATGAAAGGAAGCCCAATTATACAGAATCTAAATTCCCAGGGGTTATGTATGTTTTACTGTATATTGTCCCATCTCTCACAGGCTGGAAATGAGTACTGTATTGGTCTGTCTTTCAGAAATTTCTTTATTCAGGGCAGAGAACGTGTCTCCTTCTAGATGCTGTTGGACTGAAGCTTTCTGGTTGCTCGCTATTGATTCTGATGGCTAGCAATCACAAAGTCCTAGTCCACCAGAATCTGGAAAACCACATGCTCCCCACCCATGCTCTATATAAATACGAACAAATATTGTGGACTCTTGAGATCTGGTTCATGATGATTTCCTGACTCTGATTGGGAGCCTATGTAATATAGTGATTTAAAGTATTTGACCAGGACTCCAAGAGATGTGAGACCTGTCATGGAAGCCTTCTGGGCAACCTTGGACAATTCAAGTCCTTTCTGCCTTCTTAGAATACAACTCTTAAATTAGGATCTAAATTTGTGGTTTGAGGATGGAGTCTAAATCTTTATTAAAAGCACCAATGCAATCTTAGGAGGCTCTTGAGATCTGGTTCATGACTCTTAAGATCTGGTTCATGACGATTTCCTGACTCTGATTGGGAGCCTATGTAATATAGTGATTTAAAGTATTTGACCAGGACTCCGAGAGATGTGAGATCTGTCATGGAAGCCTTCTGGACAACCTTGGACAATTCAAGTCCTTTCTGCCTTCTTAGAATACAACTCTTAAATTAGGATCTAAATTTGTGGTTTGAGGATGGAGTCTAAATCTTTATTAAAAGCACCAATGCAATCTTAGGAGGCCAGCTGCCCCAGCACCACCCAAGCATTCAAAAAGACCAGAAGTGGTACCAGAGTGGATGGACTAAGCTCTTTTTGCCACTCTACTCAGAGAAGGGTGTGGTTCCTTTTTTATTAGAATTAGGATACAGTATTCACATTGACCCATGGATAAGTTGACCCAGGTTTTTTGGGTTGCATTTTGACTAAAATTTCTAGACTCACATCCGTATATACAAAGTTTTCAATAATGAAAATGAAAAAGATACACATTCTTTCCCTCATACTAACACTGAAAAATCTAAGAGAGGGTGACATTTTTTCCCCAGTGGACTTTCCTACTGAATAGAGAAAAAGTTGCATCCCTAGTGTGAAAGGAACTTAAAGCCTTGATTAACCCAACCTTTCTTACTCCAGTGCCCACTGCAAAACAAATAATACAATACTCGAGACTGAACTCTCTAGTGGCAAAAGAAATTTCAAGCAACTGGGAGAATATCTCACAAAAATATCCTGGAGACAACGCAACCACACAATTACTATTGATTTATCACAAGCCACTGGATTCCATCCCTTGATTACTCCCTGCTTTTATTTCTGTGTTTGTATGATATCTCCTCTTGCCTTAATTACACCACGGGGTTTAGTGATGAGTAATGTTGCAAAAAGCCCATATTGTCAAAAGTTAATTGTGTTCGTGTTGCTCTTTTGGGGGAGATAAGTGGTACATAGCTGTGCAGCACAACCATTGACTGGCAGGTTCCATTGGTTATTTCTAGAAGATGCTCATTATAATATCAGACCATGCTGTGAGATTTCTTTCATTTCCTTGATTTTAGTTGTATGAGAGGTAATGGGGACAAGGGGTTGCAGTATTTTCTGAGCTACACCTCCTTTTCTATCTTAGCGAGAAGCTCATAGCATTGTACATTCATTTTGAGTTTTTTATATGATATAGAATCATTGAATCATTGAGTTAGAAGAGACCTCGTAGGCCATCCAGTCCAACCCCCTACCAAGAAGCAAGAAATATGATGTATGTTGTTTGCACTGGTTTTGTCACTCATCCTTCACCCTTGCTTCAGTTTGGATGCAAAATGCTACATGAATATTTGCTTGAGGTAGGCTGTTTCCCTTTCATGTATGCAACTATGGAGCATTTTTTCTCTGTAACTGAGAACAGTGGCCATGAGAGGGGAAGATAAGCAAGCTAAGGGCCAGAGTTGGCAGCAGTACAACCTTTTCTTGTTTTAGATCAGCTGCTGTGTTCCCTATAAGGAGGAAAAGAAGACTGAGACAAGGATAGAATGCCTCGGGATATATCAACTCTTTGAGTAACTTGCTTGCAGCATCCATGTGTATGGTCCAAAGGGGTGGGGGAGACAAAATGTGCTTATAATACTGCAATATTGTCTTTCATGTCTGGTGGCTTCCTCCCTTTGTTTGCACCAAAGGGAAGTGTCTTCCTGAAGCATGTGGTTTGATCCTTCTCCAGGTGGTCTTATCTGCCGAACTGAAACATATTCCTTATACTCAGTGCTTCCTTTAAACTTTTCAAACAATTTTCACTGTAGGCTTTTGTTTGTTACAGTAAAGTTTGACTTTCATCTGGCACGCATCCTGAACCTGACCCTGAGTTGGCCCACTCCCCCTCCACAATCTGACAACAGAAGCTTTATTTTTTCTTTTCAGTGTATAAAAGACCTGTGTTTGCTGCTGCTCAACCAGTCCCTGAAGTTGCCGTCCCTGAAGCTGCTTGTGGAAAGCAGAGATCAAGATCTTCATTTCATGGCACTAGAGCAGATAACAGCTCTTTCAAAGGTATGAGGAGTTGAATTAACCATCCTTCCCCGTTTCAGGTGATAAATTAGCTCCTTTATCTTCATGTAGGAAGCCAGGCCTCTTGAGTCTGTTATCATTATTATGACTATCCTAAGTTTGTGTGTGTAATCTGCAAAGCCATAGGGCCAGGCAGTTCCTTTTCTATGCTCAAGGTGATTAAAAGTAGCAATCTTTAAAAAATATTATTAATTTGCATTATCTGTCTAAACAGTTATTTAGTCAAATAACAAAAGACCTTTTATATTGGCACCCTGCTTCACTTGATTGCTCTGCTTTATGCATTAGAGATTAATACAATATGATATAGAATCCATTCAACCTGGGAAACATTTGCCACCATTTTGACTATAGCGATTTCCTGTGTATATAATAGTAAAACTATTTGCTTGGTTAAATTACTGGTGTCTAAAGTGACAGTTCTGACATTGCAAAAGGTCATTGTTTCTCTTTTGTTAAAAAGGAGAAGGGGGGAACTAAAAAAGCCTCAAGCTTAACTTGGGGCCCTTCCTGACAGACCTTATATCCCAGGATCCCATGTTTTCTGTTTATCCCAGATTACCTGGCAGTACGGACTCATGTAATCCAGTTTAAAGGAGAAAACCTGAGATCAGATCTTGGGAAATAGGGCCTGTCTGGAAAGGCCTTTGTTGGTTTCTTACCAGGTTTAAAGAATGGTCTCTGCATTTGGCTCTTGCTGAATATTTGTCATGTTCAGGTTTTGAGGTTGAAAGTGTAGGCTTGGGATATTTGGCATTTCCCCTCCAAGAATATATTTTTTTGTTTCAAACCAGCTTCCTATTCTTCTCTACCCTCTGAGCCCCACTTCTTTTTCTATAGTCACATCATTAATTCTTAAAGCTTTTTCCATTCCAGCACCAAAATAAGTCAGAAATAGGCTGCAACACAGCAGTCTGTGCCGGATTTAGGGGATCGAGTATGCTGTATCTCATTTAAAGGAAGTTGTATCTCCTTCTCTACACATACTGTTGAGAAGTACTGCCTTTGAATGTAGGACAATGAAAGGTCTACATACCCATTGTAGGCTACTGTTTTTTTGTAATGTCCTTAACATGGGTCTCTCTAAGCAGAAATATCAGGAAAGGAAAGGAAATTAAGACCCAGTGATTGCTGCATTCATTGTAAGAACCAGGCATGGCTTTCCAACACTGCAGTAGATAAAGAGTGTTTGGTAGCACAATTGAAAAAGTATTCCCTTTTTCCTTAATATTCCCACCAGGACAGTAGAAACTTGCATATAGTTTAATTATCTGCATAACTTAAAACTATACAAAATAACTTCTCTCTCTCTTGTTTTGTTTTTCTGCTTTATTTGTTTGTTTTGTTTTGGTTTGCTTTTGTGTTTAAGTAGTGCTCTTTTGCTTGCCAAACTCAATCCCCATTTACATTAAACCGGAGATTCATAACTAGCATCTGGAAAGCCAAATCAGAGCCTATTGATTTCCATGACACGGAGCTAGCATAGCCTTAGAACCATGGCTATGCAGGAGGAAATGCAGCCCTCGCTTGCTGATCCAATGTATTATTTAGCCATTCATTGTATGATGCTGACAGCTTTATGAATGTTTACATTTAAAAGAATGATGCTTGAAAGTGCTGAGACTAGGAATTCTGCTGCATTTGTCTGCAATGAAAGAAACAGCTTCTTTCTCTGGCATCTTCAAAATGGTAGCTCACTTGTACTGGTGTTTCATAAACTGCTGCAAACTACCAATTCCATCATCCCTCCCCATTAGAAATGACTAGATTTTTTTCCCAATAATGAATATTATGTATTAATAATTGAAATAGTGTTGCCTATTTAATTGGTTTGTCTGTTGCAGTAGGATATAATGTTAGCTTTCTTTCAAGGAAAAGGATGGAGAGTTGGTGGAGATAATGGTGGTTTCAATCAGGAGGCAACATTTAAGATTTACTGTGTTTTTGTAGCTTCCAAATAATATGTTTCACTGTGCAACCAATAGTATTTTGCTAATCTCTGAGGACCCCAGCCAAAGTTGCAGATTTCAGAAAGTCTATTTGCATGTTTGTCCTGCTCTTCCATTTTTTTTAAATAGGGATTTTAATTGAGAAACCAAATATAACAAGCATTACATTAAAATAACAGGGCTTTGTCAAAATAGCAGCAATTTATTTATCTGTATCAATTAATATTTCAACATTTGCCACCTGGGATTAACTAACAATAACCTTATACATATTTTATTACTTCTACATAAATTGTATTCATCTGAGTATATGAGCTTTTTTTCATTAACTGACTGATAATAGTAGTTTTATTGTTATTCAGCTATGTATGTGATCCCCTCATAAAGCAATGGATCACAAAGATTGTTCATAGAACAGACATTACAAATAAATGAGTGCAAGGCAAAATGCCTCGCTGCAATCAGTCAAACCTTATTCATGGGAATATATTTCATAAGAAACTTGAAACACGCGAGTTGCCTAGATCTTATCCCATGTTTGTTAGGCATGAAGATTTCTGTCAGATTGAAAGCCTTGTATAGTTCATAATGCCCGTATCATATAATCTGAGGTGATCCATCCCAAAACTATGGTATAACTTATTTGATGTTTCTGAGTCAATCTCAGGTGGCTACAGAATTCCAAAACTCTGGTCTTCACATAGATGGATTGTTCTACCGATGCAAATGATTCTGTCCACGCAAAAAGAGGAGTGACTCCCCACTCAACACTCTCATGGAAATGCAGAATCATAGAATTATAGAGTTGAAAGAGACCTCGTGGGCCATTCAGTCCAACCCCATTCTTCCAAGAAGCAGGAAAATCACATTCAAAGCATCCCCAACAGATGGCCATCCAACCTCTGCTTAAAAGCTTCCAAAGAAGCCTTCACCACACTTCAGGGCAGAGAGTTCCACTGCTGAATGGCTCTTACAGTCAGGAAGTTCTTCCTAATGTTCAGGTGGAATCTCCTTTCCTGACATTTGAAGCCATTGTTCCACATCCTAAGTCTCCAGGGCAGCAGAAAACAAGCTTGCTCCCTCTTCCCTATGACTTCTGCTCACATATTTATACATATTTATAATCCAGAAGTCTATAAAATAAACTTGCATAGTTTTTTGGTGAAGAGTGCAGAAGGCTGTGATGGGAAGGGAAGAAAATGAGTAGATGTGTACTAGCATCACATTGAATTTAGATCTCTGTATATCACACATAACAATTGCAGTTATGTGACTCAGATACTTAGGTGTTAACTTAACCCCCTGTAGGGTCATACCTTTCAACAAACTGACATTGTTAAACCTGTTCTCATTTCTTTATCCATTTTAGAAGTGAATCCTGTTAGGCACATGCAACTGTTAGATGGGTGGCTCAACAGCAGAAGTACCTTATGTGCAGGGTCAGTAGGCACAGGATAAATGAGGGATGCTGTGGAGGGAAAACTAGACCTTGGCTAACATTTTATCACATAATACCTCTTACAGCCATCACCAGCTTTTATCACTTCCATAAAATGTCGTTCTACACAAAGGTTATCAAATACTTTTATTTTTATTTATTTTTGGTTTTTTGGAAATTTAAGACTGCTTTCAACTCAAGCTAACATAAAAATCATTGCTGGGAACACGGAACTTCACATAGTAGTTTATATTCATTGCTAGGATATTGTTTGACACAGCTGGTTTGTTTTCCAATCACATTTACAAATATAAAGGAGTATATCTGGAAAATGAAAATTAGGTTAGTCCTGTGGATTTCTTGTACTGATCCTACATTTATAAACTAAAATAAGAATTACGCAGTCTTCAAATATAATTGTTTTTTCTTCTATATGAAAAATGTTTTCTGAGCAAACTACTTCATGCCATTTCTCTCTTTGGGGAAATGGTGCTTGTGTCTCCCCCCTCCCCCAATGATTTGTTCATTAGCCTTCCTTTTTCTAGTCAGCGACAGATTTGTTTCTGTGTGAGCCCTTTGCATTAAATTGGTGAAGAATGTGAACATCAGTTATAGTCTCAAATATTTCACAATTTCTATGGTTCAGCTGTGCTGCAGTGGGCACTACTTGGGGCTGAGTCATAGCAACTGCAATCCTGCATGTCCTTTCTCTGGTATTTTTCTATGTTTTTGCATTCACACTCTCTATTCCTAACCAGATTTGCACCACTGGCAACTGATTTCTCAAAGAATGGGTTCAGCTGGTGCACTAGTATTAACTGTGCAAATGCCCTTCTAACCACAGCCAGGCTTGAATCTGAGCCTAGGAGTACTTTCAAGTTGGGCATTTGAGATTGCAGAGAGAGTATAAGTCAATCCAGCACAGGATAATGGATTGAGATATTCTCTCATCTGCCTTCCAACTAACTAGGAACACCTTTGTCTTCAATGTGTTTATCCTCATCCAATTCATTACTGACAGCGGACACTAGCTTAGGGCACATACAGCTTCCTTGAAATTGGATGGAAAGGAGATATAGTGTTGTCTGACATTTGTGTACTGATGACATTGAACCTTCAAACATTATGTGACCTTTCACAGCAGTTTCATGTAAATATGAAACAGAATATGGGACAGAACTGATTCACAGGATAGTAACCAAGACATCCCCCAGCACCATCTTTTGAATGCACCCACCTCATAAGAAAGAAAGGAGCCACTGTAGTAGTAGTAGTAGCAGCAGCAGCAGTAGTAGTAGTAGTAATAAAGTAGGAGCTTTATTTATACCCTGCCCCCTCTCCCCAAAAGGACTCAGGGTGGGTTAATAATAATAATAATAATAATAATAATAATAATAATAATTACAGTAAAGCAGTTTCCTTGAGCCCCTTCTCAGATAAGCGATCCAGTAGGATATTGTGGTTGCCAATACTGAAACCAGTAAGAGGCCCAGCAAAACCCTCAGGCACACATTCCCCCTATCTATTTCCTTTCTTTATCATCCACCAAGATGACCAAAAAATCTGTCTATAACTAAGTCTCTGGCCAGATTGAAATGGATCTAGAGAATCTGTTTCACCCAGAAATCCCTGGAGCTAGAAGGTCAGCACATGCTTCCCTTTGCCTGAAAAGGGGATATTGAAGATTGGTCAATATTTCTTCAGCATAGTCGGTTCCAGGGTGGAATTTTTCAAAATGGCCTCACCACAGTCTCTTTCATAAAGATAGAAACCTGTCTTGCTGCAGTAAGGCATTCACCACTCCCCTCACCCACTTGTCCAGTTTCCCTTGGACTACTCTTGGAAGCCAGGAAGGTCAGGGCACGTACACGTGGTGACTCTCACCACTCCAAGGAACCTGTCCATGTTCTTAGGTTGTACAAATTGAAATGTATTCAATAATACAAGACAAGCAGAAGCCACTGGACCTATATCAGCTGCAGCATCCATGTCAGAGCAGATGTGAACAACTTTATCAGCAAAATGCTATGCAAATTCTTAATAATGGGTTGCTGAGTGGTTAACATACTGCTCTTGTGGGGTAGAATATAAAAAGTCCCTGAAAACAGAGGTACTCCTGGTCAGTCGCAAGGCCGAACAGGGTATAGGGTTACAGCCTGTGTTGGATGGGGTCGCACTCCCCCTGAAGACGCAGGTTCGCAGCTTAGATGTGATCCTGGACTCATTGCTGAGCCTGGAACCCCAGGTTTCGGCGGTGACCAGGGGAGCATTTGCACAGTTAAAACTTGTGCGCCTGCTGTGCCCGTACCTTGGGAAGTCTGACTTGGCCACAGTAGTCCACACGCTCTGGTTACATCCCGCCTACATTTCTGCAACGCTCTCTACGTGGGGTTGCCTTTGAAGATGGCTCGGAAGCTTCAATTAGTCCAACGCTCGACAGCCATGATTCTAACAGGAGCGGAATGCAGGGAGCATACAACCCCCCTGTTGTGCCAACTCCACTGGCTACCGATTTGCTACCGGGCTCGATTCAAAGTGCTGGCGTTGACCTTTAAAGCCCTAAACGGTTCCGGCCCAAGCTACCTATCCAACCGCATCTCGGCCTATGAACCCACCAGGACTTTGAGATCTTCCGGGGAGGCCCTGCTCTCGCTCCCGCCAGCTTCACAAGCACGGCTGGCGGGGACGAGAGATAGGGCCTTCTCGGTGGTGGCTCCCTGGCTGTGGAACGCCCTTCCTACAGACATTAGATTAGCACCATCCCTAATGGTATTCCGCAAAAAAGTAAAGACCTGGTTATTTGCGCAGGCGTTCGAATAATTAGTGCAATGATTGGTGATGACATAGGAATGGAACAATGGATGACGAATCTGGATCGTGTTTTTAGTAATGAGACGCTAGTGAATGGTTATTATAGTAATTGTGTATTAACTGTGTATTAGATTAGGTCGTTAACTGTTTTTATATGAGTGCATTGAATTTTTGCTGTTTTTTGTGTGTTGTGAACCGTGGCGAGTTGCCTCCGGGCTGAGAACTGCGGTATAGAAGCAAAGTAAATAAATAAATCAATAAATAACTGAAAGTAGCAATTGTAATAGTGAAGGATTCCTTCACTACCACCACCATGGCATAGGCTTTCTAATGAACTCTAGCCCAAGTTCAGTTGCTCTGAGCCTTCTATCATTGTCACTTCAGTCTCCATCCACTGGTTTCGTCTCTGCCGAGCCCTTAGTGAACAAAGGTGCTCACTTGTCTTCACTTCTTAGGAGGGAATGCTTCAGAGTCATCATGATCATCTCCTTGCCATTTCCCTGTTTCAGAGACCACCCAAGACTTTGCCAGGGTTACCTGCTAAGGAAACAGGAAAGTTCCTCACAGCCACAAGGAATCTATCTGGATCCATAAGATCTTAGGGCAGACCATATTAATCCCTGTAGAGTCTCTGAGTTACGGTCAGTCTAGACTTTACTTGACAATGTTCTGTCAGATATTGAAGTCTGCCAGTGTAACTAGCCAAAGAGACTCCAATACAATGCCTAGACCAACTCTCAAAAGAGACATAGCCGAGTAGTGAGGTGATTGGTACATCTACATGATCCGTATATTTCCCAGCCACCTACCATTAAAAATACACATAAAAACCAGGTGTACTGTGAGATGTGGAACCTGGGGGGAGAGATGAAAAACCAGTAAACCATTGATACTGCACCTCCCCAACCTAGGCCTCACCTACTACTGTACAGAGAACTCAGGTGGACAAAAACTGGGAGAAATTACGCTCCCCACCTTTCATCCCTTCCCCCTCAGCTTCATCCAAGTAGAACTCCATAATGCAAACCAGGTCAGCATGCTCATCAAGGACCTCAAGCTCATCCAAGATCAGATCCTGGATCATTTTTTCCCATTTATCGCAGCCACTACCATAGCTAAAAGCATTTTTATATATCCTAAACTACTTTCTCCATACTGTGTGAGTGCAACTAATGCTAATCACTTATCCTTCACATTTCATTTTTGCATAACTGCTAATTTTCTCTGTAATATACCAAATATGCAAATTGGATGACTTTCTTAATCATTCTGTACAACAGGATAAGCTCTACACATCTGAAGGTATTTTCCTTTGCATGCAGCCATCCGATTTGTGGACGTTCTGTGGGTGTTCAGTGAGAAAAACACAAGGTTAAGTTATGCTTATTTAAGCTATAGCCTGGTTCAAATGCTAAAGTTATGACTCAGTTTAGCACTTCAGCCTTGCATACTACCCCTCTCCATTCAACATTGAGGAAAAAATCAGAACAATAGCACTTTAGACAGGACACAGATGTTTATTTCATCAGATCTCTTAACTGTAGTGAATCATAACTACAATTAGAAGAAGAGTTTACCATTGTAGGGCGTTTCATTTCATGTGTGTGTGTGGGGGGGGGGGGGGGGGAGGGATGTTGGGAATATCCAGCAAAACAGATTACTAGGGATGATTTGAAACACAAGTGAGAAGCTCCCAAACTCCTCCTTATAGCTTGTCTTGGAGAAAGGAAGCCTATGAATCCACCACTCGTCACATACCATTCTTGTAATTCTAAGCTATAGGTCAGCACTACATCCAGGCAAGTTCCATATGGAAAAGGCACAATTCGCTGTTACACTCAACATATTATATGTTCAGTGGCTTAGAAGTGGAACAAGCACAACCTATGGACAGAAAATACTTTTTCTATCCACATCTCCCATCCTTATTTGTGGACTGTTCCTAGATGGATTTTCACCTGAACTGGCACAATAGTTAATGACATTATTAGGAGCATAGACTGCATACCTTTTATGTGCTAATGTGTAAAAGTAATGTTACGCAGCTGAGCTCTTAATACAAGGACAGCCCTTGAACAACTGAACAATGGGTTTGAAAACTAATTTAAAGCAATCCTCTGCTTTCATTGTCTAACTGGATTATTCTTTTTTCCAGCTCATTATGCTAATAACCATTTGCTTTGATAAATCTATACAATCATATCTAAGATGAATATACCTTCCTGCTGGAAAACTTAAAATGTTTTTAGCATAATTGCTTAAGACCTTTACCACACAGGTAAAAGAAGGTCTTGTGTTTATTAATGTTCTAATACAATTTCTCTATTAAGAGCTTTAATATCTTGAGAGATGCACTAAAGATTTGAGCTCTCTTCGGCATTCCATTCTGCCTGATTTCTGTTGCTGCATTTCTTTGTTTCTTCTTAAAGGATTATTTTCCTTAGGAGGGGGTTGATGGAATAAGAGTCACGCCATTCAGTGCATTCACCGCAGGAGACCGACCTGGCTCTGCCTGCTGGGCGCCTTTCAGGTTCCCCTGCCAACAGGTAGAAAGAAATATGGAGATGATTGCAGTCTCTCTCTCCCTCTCACGCGTACACTAAACAGCTGCAGTCTCTTACTGTTTAATTCTTTTCTTTGTGGTTAATTTTTACCAGAGCTTGCAGTAGTCTCACTTGTGAAAAAAACCCCACAGCTGTCAGAATTCTGCAACTGGTGTGGAGACTTTCTAAGCTCTCATTTCACTCTAGGAATGGTAAAGGGGAGGAAAAGAAATGATGAGTGAATAAGGCAAGTGGGGGCAACTGCAACTGCAGTTCTTTGGTCCCACACCACTGGCTATTTTATTTAGGACTTGTAGAGCACAAGCATCTGGAGAGTCATAGTAGCCCACCCCAGAACAAAGAGACTAGCAGAGCTGAACAAGGAACTCTATGGCTTTTCCTTTTCTTTGCATATTGACATGAGCTTCTCCAGCTGTCTCTGTCTTGTGGTGAGGGCTTTGTGAATTATCAGGCAGTAGAACTGGGCTGTGACTCACATAATGTGTGCTAGTTAAATCCTGATTTTTAAGTGTAGAAGCATTAATCCAGCTTGGCTCACTTTTCGCTTTATGCTTCTCACTAGAAATATTACCATCGCTTCATGAATTGTCTAGGATTTCTTGCTTGATTGGGTTTCAATATATTTTCTTAAATTCGGGGTGCAGGTACCTGCATGGTATAGTGGTTTGAACATGGAACTATGATTCTGGAGAACAGAATTCAAGAATCCCACCACTCCCGCAAACGTGGTTGGTAGGGACGAGAGGCAGGGCCTTCTCGGCAGTGGCCCCCCGTCTGTGGAACTATCTCCCTAAGGATATCAGGTTGGCTACCTCCTTCCTGTCCTTCAGAAAACAATTGAAGACCTGGCTCTGGGGTCAGGCATTTGACTAGAGCAGGAGTCCTCAAACTAAGGCCCGGGGCCCAGATACGGCCCTCCAAGGGCATTTACCCGGCCCTCGCTCAGGGTCAACCTAAGTCTGAAATGACTTGAAAGCTCACAACAACAACAACAACCCTATCTCATCAGCCAAAAGCAGGCCCATACTTCCCATTAAAATACTAATTAGTTTATATTTGTTAAAATTGTTCTTCATTTTAATAATTGCATTGTATTTAAGTGTTTTTTGCACTATAAATAAGATATGTGCAGTGTTCACAGGGATTCATTCATGGTTTTTGTTTTTTTTCAAATTATAATCCGGCCCCCCCAACAGTTTGAGGGACTGAGACCTGGCCCTCTGTTTTAAAAGTTTGTGGACCCCTGGACTAGAGGATAGTGGCAATATGGAAAGGAATTTTTGAATGTTTATGACATTGGATTCTCCCGGCTTGATTTTTGGCTTTACTGGCATGTTAATGTATTCTTAAATGAATGCATTGACGATTTTGTATAATGTTTTTAAAATGATTTTAAAATGTTTAATTATAATTTTATAGTGTAGATGTTGTTAGCATCATTTGATGCTTATGTGAGGCCACCCTGAGTCCCCTTATGGGGAGAAGGGCGGGGTAGAAATGTACGAAATAAATAATAATAAATAAGTCCCCACTTGAGCATGGCAACCCATGCCCGAATGGGGATTTGAATCAGCTTCAGATAAAGTCAAAGGCAAGGCCCCTCTGAACAAAGAAAATCATGTGATAGGTTCACCTTTGTGTTGCCATAAGTCAGGAATGACTTGATGGCACACAACAAGAGCAAACACTAGATTAGCATTTCTGAAGAAAACTCTGCCATCTTGACATTTCCTGCCTTACTTGCATATCTTTGCTTGAAGGAACATTGATGAATGCAGAGATGTTATCTTGATAACAAAAAGTCTGAATAAAAAGAAGACCTGGAGGCAGGGGGCGAGGAGGAAGGCAGTCACCATGTAGGAATTATGTGTTGTGAAGGAAGGGGAATGGTGAGATATTCTTCAGGTTTGGAAGTACAGTTTCATTTACACAATAGTTTTTTTAAGAAAAAACTTTTGCAGTAATCTGTAGTTTGGTTCAGATGTATGACAAGATTAAAACGGAAGAATCTAGTGTTCTTCATAGGACTGGATATGCCTTCTTCTATGCTTCTTTCCAAGTAATCCATGGAAGAGAAACTTCACTGAATGTTTACACCTAATTTTTGCCCTTGGGACCCTTGGAAGAACTGAATAGGTTATCAAAAACATCAAAAATAAAACAAGACTGTGTTCGAGAGTTCACTTCTGATTCAGAAAAACAAGGGATTCTTTTTATGTTAGGCCATAAGGGGAAAGGTGAATTACCATTCCGGGAAGCGTCTAGAGGAGACAGTACACATTTTTTCCTTAGGAAAAAAGTGAGTGGATTGGGGCATGCTGAGAAGAATCACACTATCCTAGGAACTGTTAAAGCAAAATTACTCCCTGTTCCCTAGATTTGTAATTACATTCAACAGTCACTAGCCATATTTAATATTATAAGGATTTAATTAGAGTACTCAGAGTGTGATGAGATGCGTAACTATTTTCATTTTAATTTGGGGTGATGATTATCAGACATAATTCCAAACATGGGTAGACAGGAGCAGAAGGTATATGCACAATCACTCAGCCTAAAGGTTTTATTACCAGTTTCCGTTGTACTTCAATAACCAACACTGGTGTAATGGTAGAATTAGGTCTTAGCACGTAATTGTCCATTAGCACACATCAGAAGAAAATGATTCACTGCGCCCAAAAGCCCTTTCAGGTATGATGCAAGCTGTTATTAGATCCATCTTTCACTTTCTCAATCACCTTAAACCCATATTTTCTGTAAAGCTTCTGCCTTTACCCTAGCCTATATGGCCTAAGGGCTAATCAATAAAATTACTACTAAAATTACTAGTATCCTACTAACATTACTACTTTCCTATAGCAATTATTAACTTTGCTGCATTAAAGACGAAGATGTTATTTGAGGCCACCTATATTGTTTACAACATCATGATAAGTGTACCATGTCCAAGAACAATTGATGGCTTATTAACAAAGGCTTCCAGATATATTCCACACTTCAAAATGAACCCTAATATGTCATTTTACTAAATTTCTTTTAATTTTTCTTCAGTTGTCTCTGCATAACCCAGGCGGGGATGACAATTGTGTGACCATGCAAACCTTTTGTGGGGTTCTTGGATTGTCTCTATTCTCCCCCCCCCCCCCATTTCCGGGGTGGGAGGAATTAATTTAAAAATAGAAAAATGAGCCTTTGGAGTCCTCCATTAATCACAATTTACATACATTTTACATTACATTAATCATACATAGGCAGAGTCACCTACACAAATCTTTCATAGACTTGAAACAGAAGTTACCAAAACATCATTCTGGGTTTGGCAAATGACTTGGGATAGCCTTCAGCAATCCACATGGAACATGACATGGCACATCCCTGTGTCTTGTTGCCCACCCTGGAACTAGATGGTTATCGCTGCTGCAACACATCCATTCTAAATCATTTCACCACCCTCCAGAATTAGTTGGAATCATCCTTGCCATCCATTACTCAAATATAGAAGTAGAGTTTAACAACTTCTCCTCCTTTCTTATCTCCTTTTGAATCTATAAGTTAAAGCTGGTTCAGTAAACTATATTGCACCCTGAGATTTCTTGCTAGTCATCTTAAGAGGGCCACTTGAACTCCAGGCATTTACTTGTTACTTTTCCAGGGACAGCATTGATTCACCGACTGGGAGCCTGTTACAGTTCAAGCGAGGGTCAGCTTTACTTTCCTAAATGCTCAAAACCTGCACTCCCAGCTGACTTAGCATTGCTTATGCATTTCCCTCACCTCATCTATTAATGAATCGTATATACCTATTTATATATACCAGTACTACCTGCAGCCATAGGGTTAAATGTGGGTTTGAACTTTCAAGGTCCTGCCCAAGAAGCAGAATTAGAGGACTGTCCACATTGCAGACTGACTGAGAGTCATAGCTTCATCCTGTTCAGTTGTGCTGATGAATTATCCAGCAGTGTTTCTCAAACTGTGGGTCCCCAGATAGTTTGGCCTACAACTCCCAGAAATCCCAGCCAGTTCACCAGCTGTTAATATTTCTGGGAGTTGAAGGCCAAAACATCTGGGGACCCACAGGTTGAGAACCATTGCTCTAGTAGAACTACACATGTCCAGCACAGACTGATAATCAAACAACAAACCACAAGATGTCTTTGCGGGATATCAAATTATACAGTGCAGATACACCTATGGGTCTCTTTAAAGTGCAGACTATTCCTTTACTAGTAGTCCATTAGGAATGGGTGAAGAAGAAGAATATTTCAGATTGGGGAGAGAAGGAATGGATTTGCTTGGTTATTAAATGGTGTATTCAGCCCTGCCAAACTTCTGGAATTCAGTCCATGACTAAAAGAAATGGCTGCCATCTGTGTTTATACTTTGTGATTGGACAAACCATTGTTCTAAACAGAGTCATTTTCGCTGTTGAGTCACTGTGAGCTGGTGAAGCCTTTTTATGTACTATAGTAGGCATGGACATTTTGGCTACTTTTTCATGAATTATTCATCTTGCTATCGCAGTCATCAGAGTATAGACTGCTGCCACGTGCTGAGAAGTGGCAATATATTATCTCCCCTCCCACCCCAAATGACATCAATATACTAGGTGAACAGCCATTCATCTTATTAACCGCAGTCATATAATTAGCACTGAAGGTTTTCTACAGTGCTTACAGTGTGGGTTGGCTTTTATGTATTTTCTTAATGGCCTATTTATTAGTTTTCATCTGGAGGTTGAATGTGTGGAGTGTTTTGTGCTTTTAAAACAGCATGGCATTCCATCAGAGTGCCTTGTGAAATGAGCTGGCACTTATGTAAGATATAGAGAATATACATTTCAGCACATGTCCAGTTTGCCATATTAGTAAATTCTGGTTAAATCCTAGCAACAGGAACAAGGGCTGTAAATTGCATATCATGAAAACATACTGTAGTTATAGTCATAGCAGCGGTCTCTGAGTGAATTCAGTTTGGCCTTTCTGGCTAATCTTGAGGGGGCAATAAATTGTGCATTGCAGCCTAATGAACAGAAACGTATGGGTTTGAACTTCATTGCCTCCTGGGAGAATGCGATTCCGAGTATTAATATGGGCTCGATGACTGGTAAATGTGCATAAACATCCAAAGCTATGAACATTCATGCTGAGCATGTGCACAAATGTTCAGTGAAGGTTTTGAACACATATTTGTCATTATCTTGATTAATGAAGAGACTGTGACATAGGTTGTGCTTTCCTAAACAATATTTATCCTGTTAGATCTATAGATGTAATTCTTAGCTAGTTTCATTATCAAAGGTAGCCATGATTTATTTTAGTAATTTTCTTCCTGCTGTGAGAAAGCCTCTGAAAAACTACACAAATCTTTATGGCCATTTGTAGTTCAAAACACATTATGTGCAAAATTTAGCTATAGTATTTTTATGCAGAAAATATTTTTACACACAAATCTGATTACAATGCTGTTTCATAACCGTAAAATGCTGTAGTTTGGGATTTCCTCTCTGCAAAATTTACGCTTTATTTGTACAGCAAGCAGTGTGTTCTGTACAGACAAATCATTTTTTTCCGCACAGAAAAATCATTTTCTGAGTATTTTCTATGCAGATGCCATTTGATACACAAAACTAATATATGTGAACCATATGTGAATTTTGTAGTGTAAGTCCCAAGCTGCAAAGATTCTCATTGATCCAGAATTCTCCTCATCATGATTTCCCAACACTCAAGATAGATGTTTTTGACTTTTAAAAAAATAAAATATTCTTCCCACCTGAAACTGCATTCAGTAAGTGTAAGGGCTGTGTTCATTCACAGAAGGGACTGAAGGCAAGTAAAAGGTGCTACTGAAAGAAAGATGATGGTAGCGAATTTTATCAAATTCCCCAACCAAAGGCAGTTACAAAAACATCTCTCACTTCTTGAGGTTTCTTCAGGGCAGATTTCAAAAAAACATGTTGTGGGACTAATATAACTTCCTCATATGTTCAGTGAGTAAAGTTCAACCCATGAAAACTGTGGCTCTGATTTGTAGCCTCCACATGAATTTCATGCATTGTCTTCAATAAAAAAAAGTTCATGCCACCTAACTGACCTATATCACCAATTGAAACTCTGCAAATTACTGTATATACGCAAGTATAAGCCTAGTTTTTCAGCCTTTTTTAAGGCTGAAAAAGCCCCCCTCGTCTTATACGCAAGTGAGAGTCCTGGTGGGAGGGCATGGGACTGAAAGAAGGGCTCACACAATCCCACCAGGACCCTCACACAATCCCACCAGAACCCCCACCTCTCCGCATATAAACCCAGCTGGGTTGCTGTGCCGAGAGAGGAGAGGCTGTGCACCTTCCTCTCCTCAGTCCTTCCCACTTCCTTCTTTCCCACCTCAGTTTTTCCCCACTTTTCCAGCACCCCTTTCCCACCCCAGTCTTCCATTTTTCTAGTTTCCCCCTTCCTACTCTAGTCTTTACTAGCCCCAGTACTTCTCTCCCACTTTTCTAACTCACTTTCCATCCCAGTCTTTCCCAGATTCCAGCCTCTTTCCCAATTCACTTGCCCCCTTTCCCACTGCAGTTTCCCACTTTCCCAGCCCCTCCTTCTCATCCCAGCCTTTTCCACTTTCCCACCTCAATTTTTCTCACTTACCCACTTGTCCCCTTCCCATTCCAAACTTCCACCTTTCCAGCCCCCCCCCCCTTTTGCAATCTTCCTTTCCCCTTCCCAATCTTTTCCAGCTGTCCCTCTTTCCCACGCCAATTTCCCCAGCTTTTCCAAATTCCCCCTTCACACTCTAGACTGGGGACTTTCCCACTTTTCCAGCCTCCCTTTCCATCCCAACCTTTCCCAGTTTTGAGCTCCCCTTTCACACATCAGTCATTCTCCCTTCCCCAGTTGCCCCCTACCCACTCCAATCTGTCCTACTTTTCCATCTACCCCCTTTCCACCTCATTTCCCCACTTTTCAACCACTCCTTCCCATTTATTTTTGAAATGTACCAGTAGCTGCTGCATTTCCTACCCTCGGCTTATACTCAAGTCAATAAGTTTTCCCAGGTTTCCACGTTGTTCTCATTCTAGTGGTGTCTTTTAACTTAATATGCAGAAATACCATTACAACATTTTCTGAGAAGACATGGCCCATTTTAATCTGCGCCTTTTTTTCAGTTAGCTCAAATGCCCTAAAGGAAAAAAGTTAATGCAACCTATCCTTTACATGTTTTTGTTTTTTAATAAACAGTGGGGCAAACATTGGGTGGTTTTGCCCCCTCAGCTAGTTCAACCAAAATGAATGCATTGCATCATATTGAAACATATATCTAATGTGATACTAGTTTTGTATATGGGTCACTATGTATTTAACTGAAAATGACATAAGAGATTCTTCTAACTTTATCAGAAAACACAATTATTTAATAAGTTGCAATGTGATTTGTACAACGCTTCCTATTATTTTTATTAAGAACAGACTATAAGTCTATAGCAAAATTAAAATTGCACCGGGCATTGATCATGATGATGATAGCTGTTTGCATGTTTTTATCTCTATGTATTATTTAAATAGATACTTATTATTATAATACAGCCATATAAAATATTCATAGTATTACATTATTCACCTCTGTAGGTTGATGACTCCAACTGTGACTCTGAACTCCTTTCCTTGCTTCTGGATGAGAAATTGATGGTGAAGTGCATATCCACCGTTTATTATCCACACCTGGTTAACCATTTGCTGGTCAAGCAAGAGGAGGGACGTTGGAACATTGAAGAAATAGCCAAACAATTGCAAGAATCTGGCTTCATGGCAGAGGCGGGTTCACTCCTGATGGCTTGTAAAGGCACCCATCCTGCACTCCAGACCTTTAGTGCTGCTCTCCATGCTGTTAAGCACTGGATTTAAATGACAAAAAAGTTGCTTTCCTGGAAGTCTGAACTATATAATCCATATGCATCAACCTAATCACAGTCGCTTAGCGCTGCCTAATACCCCAACAATAAGCACACTAAAATATTTCCTTATAGTGCCTCCCCATCATATCTGTAACTCTTGCCAGAAGGAAACGTTCAGTGTAACCCATGAATGATGTTCTGATAAAGAAATACTTTGCAGATCGTGTCATAATAAATGAACAATGATGAAATTCGATACCTTCAGAGGTTCTGAAGGCTTAAAGTATCACTTCAAATAGAAATGCCTGAGAATGCATTTAAAGATTTGTAATAGTTTCAAAGTCAGACTAATTTGAAGTTACTTTGTCAGTTTAAATCCTATGCTTCAATTAATTAAAGTCTTTCCATGAAACCCAACTAGAGTTTTTGTTTTGTGGCTACCCCCCATTCCCCAGCCCCCATGATTGCTCTGTACTTGTACTTGCAAAGCATTTAACTGAACCATTCCAGCTTTCTTTGGAGAGAAATATATTCCTTGATTTTCTGTGGGAGACTTTTTTTTTCGTGTCAGGAGCCACTTGAGAAACTGCAAGTTACTTCTTTTGTGAGAAAATTGGCCATCTTCATGGACGTTGCCCAGGGGACACCCAGATATTTTACCATCCTGTGAGAGGTTTCTCTCCTGTCCCTGCATGAGAAACTGGAGCTGACAGATGGGAGTTCACACTGCTCCTTGGATTCAAACCGCTGACCTTTCAGTCAACAGTCCTGCCGGCACAAGGTTTTAACCCATTGAACCCTCAGGGGCTCCTTTGTGGGAGTAATTGTGTGTCTATTTTTGTTGATAGGTGAAAAGGAAAACACCCCTTCTACCTACCTCTTCATATTATCCCCATACACAACCCAGTACCAATACTGTTAAACTTTTAAGGTAAAACTAGTTGAATGCTGAGAGAAAGTGAGGCCATGGACTTTCCATGCACATGTCATATAGCAAAGTGCTTGCATGCACTCTTAAATAATTTTACTACTCTAACCACAAAACTGAGGGTTGATCATCAAGGTTGGCTGTTCTGAAATAAGATCATTCCTGGACCAAGTCTAACATTTGTTTCCAGAAGTCAAAACTGCTAAACACAATTTCCTCACAGGAAGCACTTTTTTCTGCATTGCCTCTCAGACCAAAGGCTCCCTAGACAATGAGCAAATAAAAGTAAATTAATACAAAACAAGGATTAAAATATTTTAATAATACATCAAAATGTGTTTTAAAAACTTCTAAAACCAGTTTTAAAACTTTGTGAGTGTGATGTTTAAAAAGCTGTTGTGAAAGTTTTCCCAGGCACTTAATTCCCTGCAGGATCTTATAAGCTAAAGGTTTTAAAAAGGAACAATTAATCAGAGTAGCTCCGAAGATAGAGGAAATATCAAGTTGAATAGTCTGTGCTCGATACAAGCTATTTCTCAAAGGAAGCAGACAGGTGCCAAAAACCCTCCTCCCTACCAAGCTAAAGGGACTATGGAAATGTAGCTAAGTTTCAGGGGCTACAGACTAAGGCCCCTTCCACACATCTGAAGAAAATCCCACATTTTCTGCTTTCAATTGGAATATATGGCAATGCGGACTCAGATAACCCAGTTCAAAACAGATATTGTGGGATTTTCAGCCTTGATAATCTGGGTTATATGGCTATGTGGAAGGGCCCTAAGACACACATTGATAGCCGTACTCTCTGGTGAAAAGAAAAGTCCAAATCTGGATATATAAACAGCAGCAGCACTATTAACAAAAAAACAAAAGCCATGAAAGGAGGTTCGGGACCTTGTGAAAGGTGACCAAGTGAAGAAGACATCTTTCTCTGAGGATTCTTTGCTTCTAGAGATTCTGGTGCCTTTCTCTGTGGGGACCCTTCTGATATATCTCTTTCACTCCAGAGATATTACAGAGATATATCTCTTTCACTCCAGGTGGGAGTCCATAAATTAGGGACGGATTAAATGTAGGCAAAGGGGTAGAATGATCTCTGAAGAGAAAATATAAACATATCTCCCAGGAAGACCAGAAGATTCTTCAGTAAAGCAGAATCTTCTGGTCTTCCTGGAAGATCTGTTTATATTTTCTCTTCAGAGATCATTCTACCCTTTGGCTACATTTAATCCGTCCCTAATTTATGGACTCCCACCTGGAGTGAAAGAGATATATCTCTGTGAGGCAAAACACAACCCTAATGCTATTCTATGGAGAACTCAAAATAAAGACCTTGTGTGCATAAAATGACGAGGTCAAGGTTTTTGCCTCATGTGCAAAAAGGGTCAGTGTGCAAAGGGCAGATGTGACCATGACCTCTGGGTACTGCTAATGACTCTTAAAGGGTCTAGGGAGAGGAAAGCAATAGGGTTGGACACATGGGAATAATCCCAGTGTCTGAAAGCATTGCAGTCACGATGTAGCACTTTTAATAATAGAAGTAGAGGGTAGATGACAGCTGTCTAATTCTGAATTGCTGCATTTGAATCTCATCGTTATTCTCACAGCTGGGAAAAAAGGACGACTTTCTAAACCTCCTACTATGTTATATCATAATAAATGCATACACTCTACTGAAGGGGTGGGAAACTGGCAGAGGTTGGGGGCCATATTGGTTCTTTGAGGGCTATATCATCCTTACCAGACCCTCTATTTTCCTCAAATGTTTCCCCATGCTCCATAGGGTCAATTCTACCGTGTCTCCCCACCCCAGGTTGGAAGAGCCCCCTTTTGTAAACAGAAAGTGAACTAGAAGCCAACTTCAAGCTCACTTTTCATTTACAGAGCAGTTCCCCAAATGTCATAAAATGGAGGTAAAAAAAAAAGTTCCATGTTTAATTTTTTTAAACGTGTGAATATTGAAGGCACAGGGATATAAGAACAACCCTGGAAGAGCATGGGCACACTGTAGGTTAAATTATCCTCAACTGTCATGAATGCTTTTTAAACATTATAAAGGTTCTTTTATTCCACTTACAGTGAGACACAGTATTAGGTACTTAACAGAGAAAAAATGTAGACACACAGACTATATAACTACATTGGTTGGAAAAATAAAGGGTTGCACAAACAAAGGGTATACATTCACACATACATCCATTCACCATTCATTCATTTATTCATACACCATGTATACATTACCATCCCTTGTTCCTTCTCCTGGAGAAGAGAACTGAACGTAGGGCACATTGCGTTCCCAATAAATCTTTGGAGAAAGAGATGGCTGTACAGAACCTGTGCTCCTGCAGTCTGTCACACTTTTAGAAAATAAAAAGGGCTCTTAAATTTCTTGCTGTTGTTATTCCAAATTGTTGTAAATGACTGATAGCTTGTTTTGCAGCTAAAACATGCCGACCCCTCAGTTCTGGACAAATGTTAGTTTTCCTTCTTAAATAAGATGCATTGTTTAACTTCCTTAACTTAAAAAAGAGTCATTGTCTTTGACTATGTAAACATGTTGTTTTCAACCACAAAGCTAATCATTGTCTCTGGTCATGTCATCAGTTCAGCGGTTTAATGGTTTTTCCATCATCAGCGTTTTGTAGTTCTCCAGGCTTAAGTATTCTTAGAATGGCATCTTCAGTCTTAGCCAGTCTCCAGTCATACATCTTTCGTACAATTTCATTCCATCCACACATCAAATTTATCACACAGCCCAGCTTTTCTGTGTGTACATATGGTAGCAAAAGCAACACTCTGACTCAGATCTCTGATATTTGTATGCTGTCTTATATCTCTTTTGCATGTTTTCCACATGCATGATCAAGAACTGGTCTTCAAGTGCAGCACAGATATATTTACAATAAATAAGTGCATTGATCACAGTAGGTATTGAGCACAAATGGTAATGTGCAGTATATCCACTGGGTGACCTTTTCCAAGTCACACTCTCTCAATACCCCCTGAACAACTATTGCAAAGAAAACATCCTGATAGGTACATTTTAGGGCTGCCATAAGTTAGAAATGACTTGAAGGCACACAATAACTATTCCAGTGCTCAGTGAATACTGTACCTAAATTTTGGAGAATAGGGGTACATCTACACTGTAGAATGAATGCAATTTGACATTACTTTAACTGCCATACCTCAATAATGTAGGATCATGGAAAATGTATTGGATTACAAAATCTTTGACTTTCTCTTCCTAAAGGTTCTAGTGTCCTACCAAACTCCCAAGATTCCATAGTTTAGTTCCATGGCAGTTAATGTAGTGTCAACCTGCATCAATTATACAGTGTATATGCATCATTGGAATTCGTTTGCTCGGAAGTCTTGACAGGACTCGCTCTCTTGGAATCTTTGTAATGCAGCGGGGAAAAACACCCAATAACATATAGTTTTTGCTGCATGGCAACACACCTTGAGGGAAAAAATGCAATGATCCATGCAAAAGAAATATGGTGCAGTTGTGCATACGTTTTTCTTAACACGTGGGCTAAATAGCCCTTTGCCAGAGCATAACAGTGACATCACAACAACCTTTGTTATACTCAGTCTTAGATTTCATTACCAAGATTGATAGAAAAGATTACATAACAGATTATAAGCAATTTCCGTAACCATTTAATTGGATGGCATTATGTACAATTGAATAGGTGGAGCATCCTCCTTGGGAAAGGCAAGTGCTTTCTCCGGTGGTTCTGTGGATCAAAACAGCAGACTCATCTGAACAGACTTCATGGTCAGTACTAATTTCCTGAGTCCTTCTAATCTGCTTTGATAATAAATTACAAATGCCTGTAAAATTCATTATATTCAGCACAGAAAGAATTTTAGAATAAAAAAAAATCACAAAAGCATTCCAGACCTAGGGCTGCAAAGATCTTAAGGGTATTATCTGACACAGGGCTACTAAATAATATGTCTCATGAAGTTCAAGACACATACTATTCCTGGATAACTTAATTAGAGATTTCAACTAGCTGTTAAGTCAGAGTGTGAATACATGATATTTAGCTATGTTTAGGGTGCTGAAATGATGATGATGATGTCTGCAGGTCCTTTCTTTCATCAAGCTCCTAAACTTTTAACAGCTATGTGGCATTTACATTTGGTCTTAAGATACATGGGCTTCAAATACAGGAATTATTCAGAACATTTGGGTAAGTCAACGTTATTGAAGCCTAACAGCTTCCACAATTGGAAGGACCTAGAGTTTACCATTCCAATCTTAAAGGTCACAAATGCAGCCCCTAAATTTATCACAAATGTGTAAACAGCATGAAATCACAAATATACCATCTTCTACCTAGCTAGCTAGGAGGCACAATAGTTAAATTATATTCTGCATGGTTCAGGTGTTTTTCTATTAGCATAAATGCCATTTCTTGCTCTTCTCCAGGAAACCATCTGATTCCAAACGTAGCTGTGATATTTTGAATAGCCCAGAGCTGTTTACAAAGTACAATACGAAGGAAATAACATGAAAGTCCTTAAACTCCAATAAGCAGACCTTTTTATTCCCCCCGCATGTGCATTAACATTATTTATTGCAATGGGTAAAATAGACGCATATTATTTTTAAAAAATAAAAAGTAATGCTGCAAAGTATTATGAGAGACTATAATTTGGGGGATCAAAGGTGATTGTAAAGTTGCACCATCTGCCCAGTGGTTGCCAAAAGGAAGGAAGGTAAAGATTTGGAAATGGCATGGATTCTGAGTGGTGGAAGGTTGTTGACTTCAGTTGTCATAATTTAGATGCTTAATTTCCTTTAATTGAACGGAAAAGTTTTTATTCATATGTGTTTGTGCGTGTATATACACACAGATCACTGGGTTATTTTCAGTAAGATTATTACGCATGGTGATCATTGTTGTTCTCTGTTCCAACAAGAGTATATGAGTGATTCTCTAGAGGCAAAACATGCAATCTGTCTGTTTCTTTTTCCATTTAATTTGTCCAAATGATTATATTTTAGTAGGTAGAATGTATTAATTCTTTTGTAACAACTTCTTTATATGTTGTGTAAGCATTTTATTCCACATTTCACTAACCGATGTTGGGTGTGGCCAGATTTTGTTGTTCATACGTTCAGTCGTTTCTGACTCTTCGTGACCTCATGGACCAGCCCACACCAGAGCTCCCTGTCGGCCGTCACCAGCCCCAGCTCCTTCAAAGTCAATCCTTGGACTTGGACTGTGAGAAGATCCAACCAGTCCATACTTCAAGAAATAAAGTGCGACTGCTCATTGGAGGGAAGGATATTAGAGGCAAAGATTAAGTACTTTAGCCACATCATGAGAAGACAGGAAAGTTTGGAGAAGACAATGATACTGGGGAAAATGGAAAGAAAAAGGAAGAGGAGCCGACCAATGGCAAGATGGATTGATGGTATCCTTGAAGTGACTGGATTGACTCTGAAGGAGCTGGGGGTGGTGATGGTCAATAGGGAGTTCTGGCGTAGGCTGGTCCAGGAGGTCACAAAGAGTCAGAAGTGACTGAACGAGTGAACAACAACAAATCTGTCACAGTGAAATTAATGAGGTTCTGTATGAAGCAACAGAAGCACTCCCCCTCCAGGTAAGGAGCAGACACACGCAACTTGTCTTTGTAGTAGTTAAGACTTTATACAAGGAATGTTTACAGTATAGCAGAAGACCAGGACTCTTCTCCCACCTTCTTCCAGACACTCCCAGGTAGTTGAAACCTTCTTACTTGCAAAAGGCTCTCACTAGTCTTGTTCTCCAATTCTTCTGTATCTTTGCAGCTTTTTCTCCAACAGCAACTCTTCATCAACACAACTCCTTCAACACCAACCCCCGACAATAGAGAAGCTTCGTGCTACTTTACTACCTTTACAGCTCCCCCACCCTGGCTGTAAATTACACAAGACTAACCAGATGGCTTGATTCTTAATGCTTACAGAATGGATGGGCCTGATCCTTACACTTACCTACACTTTCTTATTGTTACTTAAGAAATGACATACTGAAAAAATCTGACAACATTAACATCTAAGAATGAAGACTCCCGTGGATTGGTCCTTCTGGAAATGTTTCACATACTCATTGTTCCCTTTGTGTTTTACAATATTGTTTGTTCCTCATAGGAACTATTTTTACTCAAACACTATTTCCCCATTTCTCTGAAAATTGGTGATTTATCTACATACAAATCAAAGGACTTCCATCTTCATGTAAGAACATTTCTGGAAGAATTGAACATGTGGAACGTTAAGCATTTTATTGATTGACATTTTATGTTCCAATTGTGATACCATGTCCTACTGCTTACTGTATATCATTGGATATAGTATATTTATATACAATACTATGTGTGTTCTTGTGTTATATATTAATCTGCTTTTGAGTCTTGGAAAACTCCTGCTTTGTGTCTTTGTTGTAGATGCTGAGGTGAGTGCTAGGTTGTGTTTTCTTAGAACATGAGTTCTTTTCAGTCAAGTGCATAAAATGTATAATTGCTCCAATTATGTGCTTAAACATTATTTATTATTACTGAAAGCAATTTATGCACATATATATGTAAAAGCCCTTTTCCAAAGTAATAATTTGATTCAAATTATGTATTTTTTAAAAAGCCTAAGGCAAGTTAAAAACATGGGGGATGTTTTGAAATTATTTTTCTAGATAGAGAGACAGGGACAAGGAGATGGTTCTTCAAATGTACTCTTTGAGTGCACCTACACTACAGAATTAATGCAGTTTGACACCACTTTAACTACCATGACTCAATGTCATAGTACTGTAAGAGTTTGGGCAAGGCACCAGCACTGTTTGGCAGAGAAGGCTAAAGACCTTATAAACCGACAACCCCCAGGATTCCCTAACACCGAGCTATGGCCACCAGTTGCAGCATCGCCCAAACACAAATCAAAGAACAGGAGAGGCATGGCAGACTAATTCAACCTGAGAAGTCAGCCATAGAAGAGCACCTGATGAACCAACCTGGACATAGCATACTATTTGAGAACAAGAAGTGCTGGACTACTCTAACAACCACCATGTCAGACTACACAGAGAAGCCATTGAAATCCACAAACATGTGGACAATTTCAACAGAAAGGAGGAAACCATGAAAATGAACAAAATCTGGCTGCCAGTATTAAAAAACTGTAGAATCAGGACAGTAAATAAAGAACAACACTCGGAAAAAACTGGGTAAGCCTTTTATTTCACATTTCACTAACCGCTGTTGGGTGTGGCCAGATTTTGTTGTTGTTCATTCGTTCAGTCATTTCTGACTCTTCGTGACCTTCCTTCCAGACAGGAAACAATCAGGGCCAGCGAATACCTCCCGACAAAGGATTCCCCCAGGCAGGAAACAGCCAGGCTTTGAAGCTGAAAGGTCATTTAGTGCTAATCAAGCTGGCCATTTGCAACATTCACACTTGTCTCAAGCAGACAAGAGCTCTTTCTCCCACCCTAGACATTCCACAGATATATAAATCTCACTTGCCTAGTTTCTAACAGACTTCACAACCTCGGAGGACGCCTGCCATAGATGTGGGTGAAACGTCATGAGAGAATGCTTCTGGAACACGGCCATACTGCCTGGAAAACTCACAGCAACTCACTGTTGTTTTGATTGTCTATGTATATATTTTGAACTCTTGCATTTTAAAATATATTTGCTGCATGAAAAATTACGTTTTCCCAGGGATGAGGACTCAGAAAACTCTAAATATTCTCAGCTGTAAAAGTGGATTTTTGTTCCATTGCACTTTTCTCAAGAGTCACTTTTCCTGTGCACACCTGAGCCACAAATCATTTCCGATCTTCATGCTTACATCTTATAGCCATCATGTACAATTCTGAGACATGGCATTTAGGCCTAGCATTGGGTGCCAGAAACCTCTTTTGCACTCAATAAGATTTGTTTCATCGCCTCCTCTTAAGAGATGTGCATGCACCACAAACCAGCCTTTATGATTCCTTGGGCAACACACCTGCAATAGTTTCCATAGTGACAGCATTTTGGAGCCCCCGTCTATTTTGTTCTTGGTTTTTATTAACAGATCACTAGCTGGCTGTAAAAATACAATTAGCCAAGAAAGGTGGCTTTAAGAGTTTTCAAATCACCTGGCAGCTTCAAATGCTGCCAGAGGAGCGGAAACTCAACATTTAACTTGTAGTTAGGGACAGAGAAATTGGTCTGTGTCTGGTCTGGACAATTTCTGCATCAGCCCACTATATGCTTGGAACTATATTCATCCCTTTAGTAGATCAGCACAGCCAACCATTTCCCATCAAAGCATATCATTAAAACCACAAATAGCCTAAGACACTTAAACCCAAAGAAATGCATGCATACGATTAGAATATTTCATAATTAAACTGCTATCACATGCATATATGTAAAATGGCGATGGTTATCTGACTGTGGTATTTGCACAGTGGCAGCTGGGGGACTTGCTGGCAACAGAGCAAGATGGCAGGTCATGATCTTTTCATCTTTAGGGAAATGAATTGAAACATTCAAGATTGACCTTTGCTGTTCAGTTGCAACCCGCGAGTCTTGATTTGAATGTTGGCTCGCCACTCATGTTTCTGCCATTCCTCTAGGGGACTTTCAGGGATATGTTGATGTTCTTTCTGCTACTGTCCTCATCCCCTGCTATTCACATAAAGCCTACAAAGCCTTCCAGTCTGAGCCGATTTAGATATGTTGGTGTCTGCTTTGCATAAGAGAAGAAAGAATTATTATTTCCTTTGCCTACTATAAAAAAAATTAGATATGCTTCTCATTTCCTGTCAGTCTCACATTTCCTTACTCACTTTCTTTTCTATGTTTCAATTCACACATTACATACTATGACACATACCTTACATATTATAATAGTACAGTTCCCTTTGTGAGTACAGTTCCTATGAGGGGCATTCATTAAAGATTTCCCCTGACCACTTCTATTTATCACAGGATGCTGAAACTTCACATGTGTAATGATATAAGTCTCTATAGGTAACGTGCCAATTTACAACTCAGAACTGATAACGGTCTTGATTTTACAAATGCTGAAGTGGTGTGAGATTTTGATAATGGACCCAGAGGAATACAGAGCAGTCCTCAAGTTCCTTTACTTGAAAGGCTGCACACCAAAGGAGACATTTGATGAAATGAAAGAGGATTATGGTGATATTTTATTTCTCATATCAGGGCAGCCAGTCAATTATATTACAATTATATTACAATTATATTACAATTATATTACAATTATATTACATGGTGATAATTCTCCATCATATAATGTGGCCAAGAAATGGCATTGTCAATTCCAGCAGACTTTGGTGGAAACAGCTCCAATTCCAGGGTGACCCCACTCTGCGATTGAAGTGGAGGTCGCCATTTTGGAAAATCACTGTGTAACCATTTGCCGCCTACCCAAAATGTCAAGATTAGTGTGGGGTCTGCAGAAAAAAATAATCCAAGACCATCTCCACATGCATAACCTGGATCCCCAGGTTGCTCACACCTTCCCAGAAGCAGGAACAAGTTGAATGCTCTTCTATTGACGATGTGCCACGGAAACCAGAAGGACTTTTTCAACAGACTGATCACACAGGATGAAAGCTGGGTCCATCACTATGATCCTGAGACTAAAGTCCAGTTGATACAATTGAAGTATCATGACTCACCCCCTCCAAAGAAGGCACGTGCCCAACTCTCGGCAGGCAAGGTTACGCTCACACTATTCTCGGACCAGCACAGAGCGCTATTGATGGATTTCCTAGCAAAGGGTACAATGTTCACTGGGGCATACTATGCTACACTGCTGCAGAAATTGCAGGAGGCCATCAAAACCAAGAGATGTGACATGCTCACCAAGGTTATCCACCTTCTGCAAGACAATGCACCAGTTCACAACTCACATGTTGCCCAAATGGAAGCATGCTCCTGTGGCTTTGAAATTCTGCAGCATCCCCCTTATTCATCTGACCTTGCACCATCGGACTTAGAATCATAGAATCATAGTGTTGGAAGAGACCTCATGGGCCATCCAGTCCAACCCCCTGCCAAGAAGCAGGAAAATTGTATTCAACCCCCCCCCCCCCCGTGACAGATGGCCATCCAGCCTCTGCTTAAAAGCTTCACACAACAAAAGATCACACAACGAAGAAGTTATTTTTTAAGGTAAAGCATTTTTCAGATGACGAAACTCTGATTTCCAAAGTCACAACGTGGCTTTTGGAGCAATCTGCCGACTTCTACAAGCAAAGTGTTTACAGTTGCTTAAAAAGATGGGAGAAGTGTGTGTCCTTAGGTGGCACCTATGTAGTGAAGGACTAATAACTCTGCCAAGTTTCATTGCTCTCAGTCCACAGTATGTGGGTCTTTAATGAACAACCCTCCTGGCTAGGGAGTCCCTTGTTGGCTGGGGGATTCTTGGTGCCATCATCCCCCAACTTTTCCAAACTTCAGACACTTCCTTCTCCTTCCTCATATTTTGTATATCCGCAGCCCAAACAAAGTAATATAAAATGATATACCGAATCATGGTTTCATAACATCATGTTACATTATGCATAAACACCATAGAATGACTGATAAAACTTTTGCCTTCTGGAGCCTGGTCTTATTTTACTTATGGATGAGAAGAACAATGTTTGATATGCTTGCCTCTTGTGACACATTTATGTAAAACTGTTCTTTTTATATAAAACAACATTGGTATCTGACTGTGTTCCCTCTGGCCCTTTGCCATATTTGTGCACTTCAGAAATAACAGATCCTTTTAAATGCTTAAAGGGTACCTAATTTGAAGACCAGGGTTTCATTCACATGGGATTTATGTACATTGTTCATGACCATGCATGAGACAAGTACTGCCTTTTGATATGTTTCCAGTGGATGAAAGCACACGGAAGGGTCAGAGTGATAAAATAAGTGCCTGATGGATGGCTCTCAGACAGCTCTCCCCACTGAGCAGTTAAGAAAGCAGTGTCATCTTTTATCGTGGATTTCATATAGTGCAAATTATGTCTGTCACAGGAAGGAGACATATCCAAAGAAAGCAGAACCTTTTCTTTCCTTGCCTATAGCTCATAAGCACTCTCTCCACTTTTATCTATGCCCCTCTGGGTATGCGCCTTGTCAAATGCAAAAAAACACAGCTGGGAAAGTGGGCCTTTCTAATGGTGGGTGGCAACTGGTGATCAAACACTGGCAAAACAGAGATCAACAGTTGTCAAAGCTGATACTGAGGCACTGGAATATAACTGGATGGATGTCACTGAGAATCTTTCTGCATTACCTACGGTGCTCCTTAGAGGAAAGACTGTAGCTGTACATCACTGTGGATGGATGGCTACAGATGCGTCCTCAATGTTTATACTTGGAAAGATACTTTCTGGAAGCTAGTTGTATGTCATTTTGCACCCCCTGTGGTGTGCTTGTGCTAATCAGCATCAAGTTCTTGTCAACTAACGCTTTTCCTCCTTTTAGGATGGCGGAGGTGGCGGGCGTGGATTGGTGGGGCTATAACAGTTCAAGACAGCATAGAAAAACTGAGATCACACACTGCTTCTGGCGTCTAATCAGTACCAGGCTAAATTGCATCAAGAAAGCCACAACCTTTTGTTCTTCTTTTTCAAACAAAATATTCTAGCCACTGCTACTCATTAGTTTGGTAAGAATCTTTTCTTACCCATTTTCCCCAGGCTCTTTTGACTGTCTTTAATGTTTATTATCTATTAGTTAAATTTAGATGTTGGTACACAGGGCTCTCATTCTCCTAACTTTATCCTCACTACAACCCTCTGGGGAGGCAGCAGTGAGAGACAAAGAACCTCATCAGGTGGAGCTTTTCCCCATTCTAGGACGCTGCTGAGATGCAGTCAGGATGGAGCCCGACAGAGCCTATCACATGACGCAGGGCTACTTCCCGCGGGTCACTGTCCAGACTACATCTCAGCAGCATGTTGAGAGGCTACCCTGAGACCACAGGTGAGTACCCATGTTCTCATTTACTAAGCCAGGGGCAGCATAGGGCGAAGCTGGGAGGAGACAGGAAATGCTATGGGATAGTAAGGGGGTGATGTGGGGCACTGCCCGATGGTTTCTCCCACTGTCCCCTGGCTTATGGATCTCTGCCTGATGAAGTCCAAAGACTCATCCAAGGCCAAGGAGTGAGTTTCATGGCCCACTGAGAAGTGGAAACTAAATCTGCCAAGTAACTCTCTAACAACATTCTCTAATAACTATACTATGCTAGCTCTCTAGCTTTCATTGCCCCTTTAGTACAGCATCTAGAATCATAGAGTTGGAAGAGATCTCATGGGCCATCCAGTCCAACCCCCTGCTAAGAAGCAGGAAAATTGCACTCAAGCACCCCCAATACATGGCCATCCAGCCTCTCCCTAATAATAAGTAGTAAATATTTCTGACAAATGCTGAAGAATACTGGACAGACCTAGATTTAGAACTGATCTGTGATTCATCTAAGAGTTCTCAGTGATATCTATATGCTCTTACCATGTGTGCTGACTTCTATGTATTGCACACTGCATCCAATTCAAGCATGCTAATATTATTTATAAATGGAGTGTCCGTGGGACTTTCTGATGCTATTTGAAATCTAATTTAGATACTTGAATCTGAAACCAATCTGGGCCCAGTTTGATCAAAATAATCTATTGGGGGTGCTTTGAATGCAATTTTCCTTCTTCTTGGCAGGGGGTTGGACTGGATGGCCCGCGAGGTCTCTTCCAACTTTATGATTTTATGATTCTGTGGTTCTAATGCTGGACTCCTAATCTAGATTACCAGTCCCCCCCCCACCTCCATTGACTTCGACTAAGAAGAGATATACATGTGTATATGTTTTCTTTTCTTTACATACCTCCATAAAATTTGAAGATGTGGTAGACCTGAAAGAAGGGATGAACTCAGGCAACCTTCAGACAGGTCTTGTGTGTGGGCCAGCTTGCGTGTATTAGACATATATACAAATTTCCATTTTTACCAAAAACAAAGACATTTTAAAGCTTTTGTCCAAGTACTGTTTCCCCAAGTAGTGGTGTACCTTTCCACAGTAACTTAAAGGATCTTCGGCCTCTACAATTTAGGAGTTATGCCAAAGAAGTGCAAGTTAGTGGGCCAATAGTAGTAGACAGAAAGGCAGAGAGATGAATACATTGTGTTGTTTCCTTTCAGGAAACAACACAATGTACTTTAAGGTGGTGAAAATGGGATGTTAATCTAGCCAATCTTACTGTAACTGCACATGCCTCTCTATAACAGGCAAGGAAAACAACTCGACACACACTGTTTTCACTTTAAGCCATTTCAGTAATCATGTTTCTCTGTATTCACATGCCCATGGGAAATGCATATACAGACCTATGATCCATCGAAGGGAAATAAGCTAACTCCTTCAAACCATCTTGTGAAAGTATTTTCTGAAAGCATCCATTTGTAAATGAGTACAGCTATGCTCAGCTTTGAATTGCTCTAATTGCTATTTTGATGTCTCGATGTGCAGGATGGTCCCCACATGTGCTTCCTAAACAGGCACATTGAGTTGAAAGGGAAATGGCGGAACTGCTGATGAAACAGGAAATTTGTCCCTTTTAATTTCCTTCCAAATGTCCAGGATTTCAGTAAGTGCCTTCATTGTGAGAAGGAAGGCAAAGTAAAAGAAGCCTTTACTGTCCAAAATGCAGCAATTTACCTTTCTGCAGAGCTATAAAAACCCTTCTGTATTTTTTTTTTGGCAAAACAGGTTGCTATAGTTGTTATTATTGTGGGGAAATAGAAGCAGGGGTTGTTTTCTTCTTTACTGTATACCATCTGTCCAATGAAAATTAGATCTATGTCAGTAAGTTAAAAAAAATGAGCTCAAACGGGAGTGAAATCTTCTGAACAGTAATATTTAATCAATTGGAAAGCAATTGTGTTGGTGATTGGAAGGTTTTAAATTCACTGTCATGGAATGATTTAAGGCAAGGGTTCTCAAACTGTGCTCCATGGAGCTCCATGGCCCCACACTGCTTCCTGCCTCCTCCTCTATCCCCCTCCTGAAAAATGGAGGGAAATTAAAAGTTTTGAGCTGCTGCCTCATCCTCCCAGGTCACAGACCCTTTCTCCCACACCTCCCTTGCTGCCCAGGCTCTTTCTCACTGCCCAGACACCCCCCCCCCCCACACACACTTTCTTTGCTTCCAAAACCCTATATCCCTTCCAACACTCAGAGTGTGCTTTGATTGTGTTTTTCCTGCATGGCAGAAAGGGGTTGAACTGGATGGCCCATGGGGTTTCTATTATTATTATTATTATTATTATTATTATTATTTGAAACACAAGATGAGTCAACAGCAGATAAGATCATCCTGCTGGCTGTTGTATCGGACCACACGTCGGACACTTCCCAAGTGTCTAGGACTGTGTAATGTATCGGCGAATAATGCGTGGAGACCCCCAGTAAGGTGGTCTTCTGTAGCTGGCAGATGGTAATTTTGTCAGTGCCAATTGTGTTTAAGTGCAGGCCAAGGTCTTTAGGCACTGCTCCCAGTGTGCCGATCACCACTGGGACCACCTTGACTGGCTTGTGCCAGAGTCTTTGCAGTTCGATCTTTAAATTCTCATGTGATGTCAGCTTTTCCAGTTGTTTCTCTTCAATCCTGCTATCACCTGGGATTGCAACATCAACAATCCATACTTTGCTTTTTTAACATGATCGTGAGGTCAGGAGTATTGTGCTCCAAAACTCTGTCAGTCTGAATTTAGAAGTCCCAGAGTAGTTTGACGTTTTCATTTTCTGTAACTTTTTTAGGCTTGTGATCCCATCAGTTCTTTGTCACAGGCAGATGGTATTTGTGGCACAGGTTCCAAAGAATCAACTGACCAACAGTGTTATGATTCTGCTTGTAGTCTGTCCATGTGATCTTGCAGCAGCTGAGGATGTGATGGTGATGATGATGATGATGATTATTATTATTATTACAAAGGCTGGATGGCCATCTGTTGAGGCTGTTTTGATTTTGCTTTTCCTTCATGGAAGAACAGAGTTGGCCTGGATGGTCCTGGGGGTCTTCCACTGAAATACTGTTAATTTATATGGGTTAAAATTGTTCTCATTTTAAATATTGTTCTTTCTTTTTTTTTGGATTGTGTGAATTAGTTCACACAAACACTCTCCATCCATCTGCCACTGGCCCAGCCAATGCCTGGCACACACACACACACACACACACACACACACACACACGCACACATTATATATAATATATAAACATTTTGGGGGGCTCCACAAAAAGGTTTTGCTTCAAAAAGGACTCTGTGCCCAAAAAGGTTTGAGAACCCCTGGTTTAAGGGGTGGAGTTGGGAGATGGGCAAGATTAGATATTTTATTGAAATGCAAAATGTAGGCTACAGTGGCCCTTTCATGTTACATAGCTATGGCACTATGAGTCAACTCTATCCTTTATGTTGGAATCCTATGGGGTTTTTAAAAATTATTTTCTACTTTGTGGAGACAGTAGACAAAAATCTCTGGCATCTATGAAAAATGGAATCATACTGCTATAATTGTGTAATGTGAAAGAGCCCTGTGTTGCATCACTGCCACATTATGCTAATATTAATATTATGCTAATATCAATAACAGTACCATACAGGTGGTCAGACCATGGCCATATAGCAACAGGCTAGGACTATTTAATTCTTCATTAATCTCATCCCCAAATTTAAGAATGAAGAGGCTTATAATTTTTCTCCTCATCAGTTAGACAGTGACAGATTTTATATACTTTCAAAGAGAATATTCACACATGCGAGACAGTTTTGTGAACAGATTACATGAACATTTCTGATGCCAACTGTGATTATCTCTGCTTAGTTGGATGGACTTCTAAAAAGTGGAAGCATTGGATTGGGTGCTGGCATTTTAAGCTAAGTCCATCTGTGCCTGCAATGCTTTGGATCAAAAAGGGCAAAGAGAGAAGTTTTATGCAAAGGCTTTTGACATAAAATTTTTGAGATTGTGATGGTGATAAAAGAGAAATATTGTCCCATTGTGGCAGAAGAAGTTCTTTAAAACCCACCTGAAATGTCAAGTTTTATGTTGCTGGAGACCCAATACTGAAGGATAAGCATCCTGCATTATCCTACCAATGAGCTGTAATGTCATAAGATGCATGAAAGACCCATAAAGGCTCCTATCACAACTGGTCACCATAATCAGCTTGCTGGTGGAAGGGGGCTGGATATGCTTTTGCCACCTGCAATCCAGATCTACCACAACATGTTTGGTTGGTGTAGATGCCTGGCCTTTTAAGCATGGCTTTTAGGGGGTAATGGTGCCATGATAGTAAGGACAAATAGCAAAAAGTACAAGTTCACGATACTGTAACCTTGTACATTTTGTTTACAACATTGTAAGCATTGGATAATATACCAGCCTTTCTCTTCACTTTTTAAAAAGTCTAACATGTTGAAAACAATGGCCAAATGAGATATTAAAAACACAGTATTTTTTAAACTACAGTGAGCTTTTAGAATAAACTGGGGTTTTGGTTCCAGACTCTCTTCAACCCCATGCACTCATTACATACCAAAACTTGTGGATATTCAAGTCCAATTACATAAAAATGAGGTAGCAATCTGGACTAAATATATAATACTAAAAAAAACCCCAAAAAAACCAGGTATGTCCACCACGTTTGAGATGTAGACAATCAAATGACAGGATGTGGTAACAGGAAGGGCAGATAATTTCTATTTAATATCATTCAATCATTTCAATCATCTTTAAATATGCAAATTGTACATTTAGAAGTTCCTTCATGACATTCAATATCCTCTCCTTCCACAGAATGTGTGGTAAGAAGCCTGTGGGAGTTCTCAACTGAGTTAAAAACTGGTTGATAGTTATCTAAAATGGTGGGGTTCAATGACGACCCCTAAAGCAGGTAATCTTTAAGTGCTTCCCATCTAACGTTTCTTAAACTGTTATACTTGGGACCCCTTTCCATCTGAGAAATGTTATGTGGCCCCAGATATATAGGTATTTAATAGGGCTGGGCAGTTTCGTTTCGTTAATTCGTAATTCGTTAATAATTCGTTAATTTTTTCAATTACAAAACGATAACGAACCATTCTGGAGCAATTATTAAAAAAAACGAATTTTCAAAAACGTTTTGTAAATGCTTCGTATTTTGATATTGTGTTCATTTCGTTATTGTTTTGAGGTCGTTTAGTTATTATTTCCGCATGTCTGGGCCAGTTTTATGGTTTAATTAGTAAAAAAAATTATAATATTACACCAACAGTCAACAACAGAGGGAGAGGGAAGCTTCAGAAGGTTTTGGAGGTTTTTTAGCGTATTTCACGGTCGCGTCCGCCATTAACGAATCGATTCGTTATTGTTTCGGAAATCAATTCGTTAATTTTTTACCATTTACGAAATTTCGTAAATATCGAACTTTTTAAAAGGAAAATTTTGAAATTATTTTAAATATCGAAACAAAAAAAAAAACCCCAAATACAAATAAATTTTAGAAACAAATTTTTCCGTTGTTACCCAGGCCTAGTATTTAAATAGATATACAAATCAAACATTTACTGATAGCAAATCAGCATTTACAAGGCTTGCTAAACAGCCTGATTTTTCTTTTTATGAAGTACAGCTGAAGCAATTTCTGCAGAGTTCACTGTAAATGCTGCGCATTCTTGCTAACAGATTTTTGCTAGGGGAACCCTATTTGAGGGTCTGGACCCTCAATATAAAAAGCAGTGATTAAATTGGGTGATGAAGCAGACTCCACCACCCAATTGGCTAGCGCTCTTTGGGCGATCAGAATATTGGTCTTTTAATGATAGAATTCTGTGACTGCAATTAGACAGAAGCATCATAAACTAAGAAACAGAACTAAACAAAAGCAAAACATCAATGCTCTAGACAACACATTTTTGCAGTTTGCCTCTGGCAATACACTAACGAGGGAAGGAGATGAATACAACCAAAATGAAAACAAATCGGCACAGAGACTGATTGTTTTGATTGATGATGAAGAGCACAACATTTAAAGCAAGCAGCACCTTTTGTTTTACATTATGTTCAGTCCAAATATGTGTTGTCTGATGGATCGGGGGAATTAGGAAAAACTTCTAACTACCTTATCACATTGAGAAATTTTGCAGTCGTAGGAAACTTCAGCCTCTTTTCAAGCATGGAGAGGCACTGAGCTCATCACATGAGTTAAACTACTTCTGGCTGTCATGCATAGCCCTTCATAGTTGAAAAGATGAAGAAGTGTCCTGAAAGGAGGGAACTCACGCAATCTGACCTCATCATAGTGAGAAATTTCCCCTTGATAGGACACTTCAACCTCTTTTCCAGCATGAAGAGGCACAGAGCTCATCATGTGTTCCGGGGTTGAAAGGTAGCATAAGGATGAGAATATGTGTCCTCATGATGAATTACAATTTCCAGTATCCCTCATCATTGACTATAGGTTAGTGCTTCTAGGAGTTGTGAATACCCACCTATTCAGAGAATAGTTTGTTCCCCCCTTAAGGGACTGTTTGGTGATATCCAATTCCATAATGATAGAGTAGAGAGAACCACATGGCCTGAAATTTCTGTGCAAACAACTTCAAGGTTTATGATCTCCCCTTTCAGGACTGTGTAATAAACCAGACTGTTTTTTCTTCTTCTCTCTCCCTTCTCCCAGATCATCAAGATTAAAGTTTTCCCATTTCAAATGCTTTCTTGTTGGTATTTGTAAGCTATTAATTCAATCCCATGGTAGGCAGCATATCAATAATAGATGGTGATTATTCAGACTGTACAACTCAGAGTTAGTTTTTAAAAAAATCTAAAGTGTCTTGAAGAACCATTAAAGGAAGAAAGCCCATTAAGACTGTGGGTTGTATAACAGTTTAATGTTTGGCTTCAGGGGTGGTGGTTCTACATTGCGTGTGTCTAATCCACTGAAATATCTGTCAGAACAAAGTTCCTATTTTCTATTTTAAAGTCACATTCATAACATTTTTGTTTCATGACCTGCTCATAGTTTTACATAACCCCACAATTGTATAGATACATTTCACTCATTTATGTGCTAACATTTTCCCGTACCAGCAAAAGAAATTGCATCTACAGGAAAGATAATGAGGACATTACCCCTGAAAATAATTCTTTATCTGACCCCATCACATTTTCATTCAGTATCTTACTTAGGAGTGGCAGTCTCATTTTCCACCCCACACTTTGTAGAGACATCCTTTGATCCAGAAGTCTACCACTCAGGAGATATTTTAATTGAAATAATGGAATTGGAGAAAGAGGTTTTTCATTAATTCCTATTTCCTTGTAGTCTTTCACGTTTCACAAATATCTTCTCTACACTGATGAGAAATTTTGGGAAGTGACATCAGATGTATAACTTCAGAACAGAGTTCTTGAGAATTTGTTTCCATAATTTCTGCTTTCTCAAAAGCTCTGGACTGAGAAGAGGTGGCTGGGAGGGCGTTTGCACAATTGAAGCTTGTGCACCAGCTAAGACCATACCTTGTGAAGTTGGATTTGGCCATCGTGGTCCACACCTTAGTTACCTCCAAACTGGATTATTGCAATGCGCTCTACATGGGGCTGCCCTTGAAGTTGGCCTGGAAATTGCAATTGGTCCAACGGGTGGCAGCCAGATTACTAACTGGAGTGAATTACAGGGAGTGGTCAATTCCCCCCCCCCCCCCCCCCGTTTAAGGAGCTCCACTGGTTGCCGTTTACCTTCTGGTCCCAATTCAAGGTGCAGGTTCTTACCTACAAAGCCCTGAATGGTTTGGGACCCGCCTACCTGTGTGACCGCATTTCCGTTTATGAACTTACACAATCTCTTCGATCTTCTGAAGAGGCCCTCCTCTTGCTCCCTCCTCCTTTGTAAGTGTGACTTTTGGGGACGAGGGAGAGGGCCTTCTCTGTGGTGGCCCCCTGGGTCTGGAACTTGCTCCCCAGAGATATTAGACAAGCCCCAACCCTGGCAGTCTTTAGGAAGAGCTTGAAAACTTGGCTGTTCCAGTGTGCCTTCGATGAATGAATGAATAATAATTCCCTGATCTGACCAAGTCCTGCTAAATGCCCTTGCAAGTACTTTATTTTACCTGTTAGTGCAATCAAATCCTACTTATCCCCGGATCCCCTGTCCAGATACATTAAACTGTTGTCTCACCCAGTGTTTTAATTTTTAATCTATCGGATCTGGCGCTGCCCACTGAGATTGATTTCCTCATCTTAAATGTTGCGGTTTTATTTTGTTGATGTACCGTTTATAATGGTTTTGTATTGTATTTTTATTCTTTATATTTTATTGCTGTGTTTTGTTGTATATTGATGTATTGCATTGTTGGGCTTGGCCTCATGTAAGCCACCCTGAGTCCCCTTGGGGAGATGGTGGCGGGATATAAATATAGTTTTATTATTATTCTTATTATTCCCATCACGCAGATAGGTGATGTCCCTTCCCATTTGAAGGAATACAGCATACTTTTAAAAACAGACATTTTTTTGGGGGGGGGGGCAAGCCACTTTCTCTGGGGTCATTTTCCCTCAAGATTCTTCCACTGAAGCAGGGTTAAGGCAGCTTTTTTAAGGCACCACTTGCTCAAGTTTCCATTGCTGCCAGGGCCTAAAGAGAAACCTTTGAAATTATCATAGAATTGTTATCACACAGGAGAAAGAAAATATTACTCAAAATATTATTGGGATCTGAATAAGAAAGAATAGATCCCATTCATCTGAATACAATAAGCAGGAGAGCAAAGAATACAGCAAATTATCGATTTCTGATGAATAGGGAGTTGAATATATATATATATATATATATATAAGCATTTATATCCCATCCTTCTCACCTCCAAAGAGGGATTCAGGGTGGCTTACAACAGGCAGCCATTAAATGCCAACACAACACTGTACATTAAAAACCACAGTTACAATTAAGCAACAATTAAAACAATTATAAACATTCAGTCTAAAAACAGTTCATCGGTTCAAAATCATCATCCAGGTCAATCCATTGTGGTCACTTAAAACAGTCTCTTCCCAATTTCTCCATCTATTGTTCAAATGTTTGATCCCACAGCCATGTTGTGAGTTTTTTGTTTTTTTTTACCAAAGGTCATTAACATCAAACAATTGAAAATTGATGATATAAGTGTGTAACAACTACATCTCAGAGGGCAAGTGATTCCACCTTACCCTTTTCATTCTCTTTTCTGGCACTCCATTAAAAATTTTTTAAAAAATCATAATACTCCACCCAAATTCAAATAGAAAGTGGGAGAGATAAGAATAGAGAGGTCTGAAACTCTTGCGCCAGAGGCTTCCCCTCCCCTCCTTCAGGTCTGTGGCTCTTCTCAGGTCCAGCACAGGGCAGGGCCTGATGGCGTAAGGCTGGGCGGTGGACAGAGAAGAGCTGCCCAAACCACACAAGGCCTCCTCCTCCACCAGGTATAGCTTAGCTTTCTCATCACTTTATTTTGAAAGGTGCAAATCCAGGGCGTGTATGGTGCTTGTGCATCCATCCTAGAGGAAGAATGAAGTAAGAGCTAGGAAGAATAATCCTGCTTGATTTTCCTGAATTTTGGAGTGGTGGCCTGGGGATTTCCCGAGGTCATCTATCCAGGTTACATATGCTGTTTTTTTTAAAAAAAAATAACTACAGGTCCTAGATTTCTATAGCTTTGAGCCATGGCAGTTAAAAGTGGGATCAAAGTAGAATAATTCTACAATACAGATGCACCCTCAATAGTTATAATGACCAGGGATGTGTAGAGTTATTTTTTTGCAAGAAAGTGAAGGAGTCAAGGTTATTTATTTGTCCTGTTTTAATAATTTAAAAGCTTTTTTTTAAAAAAAAAAATTCTGCAGCATAGATTATGCAGAGCACAGTTTGACTATTTATTTAGGTGTATTGTCGAAAGCTTTCATGGCTGGAATCACTGGGTTGTTGAGGGTTTTCCGGGCTGTATGGCCATGTTCTAGAAGCATTCTCTCCTGATGTTCCTCCTGCATCTGTGGCAGGCATTCTCAGAGGCTGTGAGGTCTGTTGGAAACTAGGAAAATTGGGTTTCTATATGTGTGAAAAGTCCAGGGTGGGAGAAAGAACTCTTGTCTATTGGAGGTAGACGTGAATGTTTCAATTGGCCACCTTGATTAGCATTGATGACCTGTCAGTTTTTTGGTGTACCTTGTTCCTGCCTGGGGGAATCCTTTGTTGAGGGGTGATTAGCTGTTCCTGATTGTTTCTTCTCTGGAGTTCCCCTGTGTTTGAGTATTGTTCTTTATTTACTGTCGTAATTTTAGAGTTTTTTAAATACTGGAAGCCCGATTTTGTTCATTTTTATGGTTTCTTCCTTTCTGTTGAAATTGTCCACATGTTTGTGGATTTCAATGGCGTCTCTATGTAGCCTGACATGGTAGTTTATTTATTTATTTATTTCACATATTTCTACCCCGCCCTTCTCAAGCCCCGCGGGGGGATTCAGGGCGGCTTACAAAAGGCACAATTCGATGCCTACACAATAGTACAAATAAACATATATAAACAGCAATTAAAACAGTTATAAACAGTTAAAACAATCAGTTAAATATCACAATCAATAAAGTTGTCTTTATTTAGGTATTTAATTCATTTATTCATTTGTATTATTTATTGTTCTTGCATTTTCAATTCAGTTTTCAATAACTGCAGTGCATTGAAGCCAAAAGGGAGAAAGTGGATGAAGGGGAAAAAACTGAATCAACTGAAAAAATGAGAGGGCAAAGGATTAATCAGGACTGTCCCTGCCATATCTGGATATTTGGAGCTTATGTCTCTGATTCCGGAGAAGATATATCCTTACCGATAGCCAAGTTCCATAAATTTACCCAACCTCCATGAATTGCAGATATGTATATTTTTTTCTCATACACAGAATGCAGCGATATCATATTTTGTTTTTCCATTACTGGCGCTTTCTTATACAATTTTGAAATGAAAATGATGTTTTAACACCAATCATTGAATCTCAGTATTAAAATGTCACTCGCACTGCTGAGCAGTGTCACTTCTCTTAAAGGACAAAAAAGGAGAGAAAAAAGAGGTTGTAGGGAATAATGAAGTTTGTTAACTTCAAAATGTCACCTTAAGGATTAGACTGCATCAGAGCTGCTTATTGTGAAATCTTTTATGATTATATTCAGTGCTGACAACAGTTTTAAATTAGGGGTTGGTTTGATTGAAATGGGCTAATTCATGTTATAAATGCAGATTGCTGGAAAGAAATTGCTTTCTCCAGGTCCAAAAATGCATTTTAGTCTACCTTAATTAGGAGAATATGTAAAGTAAGCATAGAGAAAATAGCTTTCAATCTGCCATAAAAAGTAGTACCACTAGTTTATAAGATTACCCTTAAAAACAAGGAATGGACCATTAAAGGCTGTGATACATTATTCAGCACATGAATATATATTATATACGTCTAATGCAAGTCTTCTAGGAAGTCAATTTATGACTGAAGTGTTCATTTTCAAGTTGGGAGAAACAGAAAATTAGATGACGCATACATGAATATGGCAAAAATCACCCTTTTTATGGTTTTTTCCAGTGCAGAGAAAAAGCAGGGCGTAAATTGGAAATGAAAAATAATATTATTGCAATAGCAAAGAACAGTATAACAAATGAAAGAGATCTATTGGTAGTCAAATTTGGCAGTATCCTTGCATTCTCATTGGTGTTAATTATAAGAAGACAAGACCATACATAATTTTAGCACATATACATAGAAAGCATGATTAAAATGATCCATCTTATAATGGAATCCTATGCATGTTTATTCAGAAATCCCAATGACTCTGTTTAATAGGACAAAATAATACACAAAATAATTTAAATAGTATGGTTCATTCTATATTTTTGTATAGACTTAAATCAATTTTCCATTTTAGTCACAAAGTTTCAAGTCTTAAAATAACTGAAAAAGACTGTTAATTTGTAATTTATGGTTACAAAAGAATCCCACAACATCTGTTGGAAGCACTTGAAAACTGTGTCAATACACTTTGACAGAAATCAGGCTCCATTGATAAACTTCAGTGGACACTCAAAAGTGCAAGTCCAGCCAGTCTTTCTTGCCCCATTGGGCTCCTTATGAATGTTTTCAAATGTTTAAGAGTCGAAAATTTATGTATTTATGTATTTATGTATTTATTATATTTATATGCTGCCCCCTCAGCCCGCAGGCGACTCAGGGCAGTTTACAGTCAGCACCAAGACCAAAAATTACAATTCAAACATTAATATAAATATAAAACAAGTAAAAACAATCAATATCAATAAAAACATGTATCATTACAGTCCCCTTGTTAAAAACAGTGTCCAGTCATGTCATCAAGTCGTTCCATTTTCCTATGCCTGTTACATTGCATCTGCAAACACTTGCTCAAAAAGTCTGGACTTTTTTGAAATGTTAAAAGGGAGGGGCTGGTCGAATATCCCTAGGGAGGGTGTTCCATAGCTGAAGGGCCACCACTGAGAAGGCCCTGTCTCTCATCCCCACCAGATGTACTTGTGATGAAGGCGGGATCAAGAGCAGGACCTCCCCAGATGACCTTAAAGTCCTGATGGGTTCATAAGGGGAGATGCGTTTGGACAAGTAAGTTGGGCCAGAACCGTTTAGGGCTAAAGTGTTGTTGTTGTTGTTGTTGTTGTTATTATTATTATTATTATTATTATTATTATTGGCTAAATGACTTATATATAGGCATAACAATGGGAACCCTACTAGAAAAGGGAAGGAGTGAAAGGCCTAATTCCCCATTAGGAACCTGCCTCCCACCTCATGGTGTAGCAAAGAGCACAACAGGAAGGCAGAGCAGCCTTAAATAGCCGGCAACTCCACCCCTGTCAACTGCCCCCACTAAGTCTGGTCTCCTTCATAAGGGACTTCAAATCCACCCCCAGCCCATGCCTTAGGCTTTGACTGCCAGTTATAAGAGGTGGGCCAACTTGGTTGCTTCCATTATATCGGCTATTGCTGCAAGTAATGACAATGTGAATACATTTTCAAAATTTGCTTGAAGTAGTGCTTGCAGTTTTGGAGGGACTCCTTTAAATTTGGCTTCTCATAGACTTAGCATTGGGAACAGTTAAAATTCACGAGTAAACTAGGTTTTTTTAAAACCTGAAAAATTTCGGGGGTGGTGGTGTTTGAACAATTAATTAACTTGATGTAAACGCTTTTATTATTTTTAAAAGAATCAAAACTGGAGAGGGCTCCTGTACCTTTAATGTTTGTGTAGAAGAGAGAAGTTCAGTGCTTGTTACTGCTGAAATCCCCTCTTTATACAAAAGGTACACATTGTCTCCATTCTGACAGACCTATCAGAAAATATGACAGTTATATAATCTTTCACATAATTGCCTTCTAGATTTAAATAGTCTTTAAATCACTGCAATGTAATGCATACTTTAAGTGATGATTGTTTTTTAGAAGACACTTTTTTTGTCCTACAGAACACTGAATCCCAGCCAAGATGACCACTTTATTTATTTCTCTGTTGTGATATTGCATAAGTTTGTGTGCAATACAAATAAAAGTGCCAAGTAAAAGTGAATTCTTCGTTTGGATCTTTCTGAATATCATTTCTGGTTGCTCGAGAGTTACTATTAAAAACAACACTAATGCTATTCCTCATACTCTGACATCCCATACATTCTGTATTGACTTGATAGTAATATTTAAATACATCAATGTAAAGCAAGGAAAGGACCTTTATAGACAAGCCACCAGAATTGCCATGCATTGTGACAATCCTCATGGTACACTTTCAGGGGTGTGGGAACCTTCATCCCAGCTTCCCCCCACCTTATCTAGGGCCTGGAAAACAAGCCCTATGAGGAACGGTTTAAAGAGCTGGGCATGCTTAGCCTGCAGAAGAGAAGGCTGAGGGGAGACATGAGGAGGGCCAGGGATCAAGATGGGAGGGGAATTCATAGGGAGGAGGGAGGAAGCTTGTTTTCTGTTGCTCTGGAGACTAGGACGCGGAACAATGGCTGCAAACTACAGGAAAGGAGATTCCCACCTGAACATGAAGAACTTCCTGACTGTGAGAGCTGTTCAGTAGTGGAACTCTCTGCCACAGAGTGTGGTGGAGGCACCTCCTTCGGAGGCTTTTAAACAGAGGTGGGATGGACATCTGTCAGGGGTGCATTCAAGATCTGCAATACAGACGAAGATGAAAGGCTGCCAGGTTCAGAATCTGAGTCAGTAGCAAGCAGGGAACAACAACTGTTGTAGCCTGACACGGAGGAAGCTACCCCTGCAGTGTAGGACCAAGTGCCTCAGGAGAGCAATGAGGCAAAGTTAAGTATCCCAGAAAGACTGCAACTGAGGACTCATGCTATTCAGCTGTGTAGACCCACCCAGCTGGCACAGAGAAGGGCCAACAGGGGAGAGCAATTGTGCTTTGGGGCATAAAGAGTGGCAGTTACAATTTGGTCTTTGTTGGGAGCAATATTTGGAACTTGCTGCAGCTTGGAGCTTTTTTGGATGACTTTGTGTGCCTTATTGTATTTTGAGCCTTGGCTTTGGACTATTCATGTTCTTGGATGTTTTAGTGAGGACCTCTGGAATGGACTATTGACTACAACTTCTGGATTATCCCTGCATTGCATGTTGTTTGAATCTGCATTGACTTGGATCTTGGACTGGCTGATAATGAGAATCATGAGTAACAGTTTACACTTAGAGATGCTGTGCAGGGTTGTGACAGGTGCTTCGAGTGTGATTTTCCTGCTGCTTGACAGGGGTTGGACTAGATGGCCCATGAGGTCTCTTCCAACTCTAGGATTCTATTATTATCACCTGGGGGGGGGGGGTGTTTGCTGGCTGCCCCGTTGAGGGCAATGCAAATGACTTTTTTCAGTGGCAACTCTCGTTCTGTGGCATTTTGGCCATGGAGCCACCCTGGAAGTACTTCTCTGGTGTGTGATGGAAGTCCATGGGCTCTGCAGTAAGCTTGCTTTGGAACTGGAGTTGCTGCCAAAATGTGCCCTGGGTGAAGAAGTCCATAGACCAACACAGACAAACTTAACATTCCATTTTTATTATGGTACTAAAACAACTTTGTGGGTGCAATATGCAATTTTAGTTAAATTTTGGTAGTTTCTTGAGATTTCGGGTCGTTTGAGTTCTGGTTAACTGAGGCCCCATCTACACTGCCATATAATGTGCTTTAAAACTGCATTATATGGTCAGTGTAGACGCATATAAAGCAGTTTATAAAGCATTAAAGTGTATTATATCAGTCCACTACACAGACTATATAATGCAGTTTAAAACTGGATTACATGGCAGTATTGATGGGGCTGGAAAGTCTACTGTATAACATTATATTCTACTGTAAATGCAATGGTTACATTCTTTTTAAAATCATTTTTAGTAATTTATAGTTTTTATTACATAAAGTTATATTAAGAGAATGTAAACAGAAACAATAACAAAAAGAGGGAGGAAACAGAACAAATATTGCAACCTCCAAAACTACATAAATACATACACACTACAAGAAACACTAGACCAAAATAAGCACAAAAGAATAGGTCATTTCTAATCTGTTAGATTGCAAATATTTAATATATTATCTTCTATAAAGATTAAATAATAGAAACATTGGTAACATTAACATGTATTTCTATTTTTAGTATTATTTTTACATTTAGAAGGAATTATAGAAGTAATACAATTGTAACCAAAACCTAATAGAATTTATTCCAAGCCCCATTTTTTCTTCAGGTACTTAATTACTAGATTTCATTCTTCCTTTTTTTAAAAAAAAAAAAGTTATTGTCTTGTGTATTTTAATCATGCTATGTTTTATCTCTTTGTTTTAACCATTTTGTTCCTGGAGGAATCAATTTATTATTAGTAATAATATTGAAAATATTGTTAGTTTGTCCATTTCTGCATAGTCTTGAAGTTTCATTATCCATTATGTCCAGATTGGTATCTCAGGCTGGATCTACTCCACCGTATAACCCGGATTATATGAGTCCGCACTGCCACATAATCCAGTTCAAAGCAGATAATCTGGGATCAGAAACTAGATTATATAGATCTAGTCTCAGGCTCTTTCCTGCAATAGCACAAATAGAACTGGATTATCTCTTTGATGGGCTTGTGGTCTTCCCACCGAGCCCAGAAATGGAGATGGACTGCTCATAAGAAGCACTACGCGTTGGTTTAAAAAACTGAGGAGACAGATGGAAGCAGGCATGCAAACCTAAAAAGCCATCAAATGGGCCAGATGAAAATCTTGATGGATTGCTAAACAGATTGCCATTTGCTCCTTTATAAAATGCCACCCTGGTGCCATCTGTGATGCCATGGATTTTTGGTGTAAACGTTTGTCTAATTTATTATATAGTGAGATGATTTGTCTATGTATGTATGAGGTTCATACAAGCTAATTTCAAAATACAAATATTCCAAAATCTGAAATTTGTCCATGTAGGTGGCTGAGATAATAACACCTTTTATACAATTACCTTCAGTTTATGTGTAGATATGAAACATAAATGAATTTTGTGTTTAGATTTGGGTCTCATCTCCAAGATAACACAATTGAAATATATATGCAAATAGAGATAACAATGGAACCTTCCCTATCTGGAAATCTGAAATCCTCCAGAACCCCAAACCTTTTGCCACCTGCTTCAATGTTTTTGCCCTCAAGGACAAGCCACTCAGCTGTGTCTAAGCACCTCTCATTCTCCTCAGAGTATTCTTGTTCTGTGGCCTTTATGCATGGGGAAACATTCTGTAACTCCAGATTCTGTGTTTGTGAATTGGCCTCCCCCCCCCCCCCGAGACATCTGTCATGCATTCGCCAATGGCAGTTCACTCAGTTGTATCCAAGACCCACTCAGCCTTGCCAACATGGTCTAATCCCTCATCATCTATGACAGGGTAGAGAATTTTGTGTAGCTCCAGAATCTGTAGCTTCAGATTCCCAGAATGATGCTTGGTCCTCCTCCTCTTTCTTCTTTGTGTTACATTTTACCAAGCATTGATCTCCTCCAGATTTGAAGTGACTTCTTCATAGCCATTCTTTGTAGGTTCATTCAATGTGTGTTGTACATCTAGGATGTTCTGCTGGGCTGTGTTCAAGCTCCCTGAAGTCCTTAAGCGTAGAGATTTGGGCCTCCAGTTGCTGGATCTTCTCATCCAACAAAGCAACCCATTTGTATTTGCTGCAGATGTAGCTTGGCAGGTGGCAGAACATTCCACAGGTCCTGCAGGGGACTGCAGATTTGTGCTCCATAATTGGCTGATTTGGGAACTTTTCCCAGTGCTCCTATCCCTCTCTTCAAAACACCTCACTGTTTCATCCTTTACTTGATTCAGAGATGAATGCTGCTGATCCTCCACATGCCATAGGTGCTTGCCTCTGGGTCTCTGCTACTGGCTCCACCCCCATAAAGGTCTATAACTTTTGTGCCATCATTTAAAGTGGAATGACTTAAATCATTGAGCAATTTTGTTTCTTAAAAATGATTTAGCTAATTGATTTTATTTATTATGTATATTTATTTTTCATTATTATGTCATAATTGTTAATAATTATATTATTATTAATATAATATTTTATAATAAATCATAATACATTATTTATTATTTATATATTGCCTTTTCTCTCTTAGAAGAAACTCATTTCATTTTTATTGAAAAAAAACAGCATCAGCAATAGTTATAATATATCTTGTGGGATCATTTTTTGGATATTATAAGATTTATAAGGTATAGCCACACCATTTATAAAAGAAATATAAACACTGCTTTCATGTCCTCATTTAAATTGATTTCAGAAGGGATCTAGGTCTCTCTCACACACTAAATACAATTTCCAGGAGGGCTGGCTTGTGATGCTGGGGCCAGACATGTTCTGGGCCATTATTGTTGATGCTGTTGCAATTATTAATATTAGTCCTGCCATCCTGCCCCCTTTTGCCTTCCCTCAGCGGCTCCATTTCCTCGCAGACTAAATGATTAAGCTAAGCAACTTAATCTTGAAGCTGTGATATGAATTTAATTGTGCTATATTTTGTGACTTGAAACTTGAATTAGCATTTTTTCAGGTTATAAAGTACGCAGTGAATGATCTGTTATATTTGTGGACCATTTCCCATATGAGATTTCTTGCTAAATCATAGCTTTCATCTAATACTACTGCAATGTGAATTATTAGCTCAAAGTATGAGTCGCAAAACATCTTTTTAAAAGTCAGAAGCATTTTCTATAAAGATCCCCTGCATCCTAAAATCATTTACCTTCAAACAACTACTTCCAGTTCTTACACTGCTCTTTCTTGCTGTTGCTTTCCATTATGGTTGCAAGCCTAGGTCTGCCTTGTTTCACTCTCTCTTCTCACTTGGGTTTTTTTTTAAAAAATCTAAGTGTCTGATGACTAGGGAGTGAAAATGCCACTAAGCTCTCTTACACCCCCATCTCTCTCCTCTACCTCCTGACCCCCACATCATATGAAAGGATTATAGGATGTGTATTTTGGTAGGCTTCCTCATGCAACTGAGAGTCTCAGCTACAATATACTTCTAAAGTTCTCAAAAGACCAGTATAGAACTGGTTTGAGGAAACTTTATCAGGACAACTGTCCCTTTTTTCAGGACTTTGCCAAACAAACAGGGATACAAGAGGACAGACACACAATATCAATATCAAGTGTGATTCCATGACATCATGTAAGGACAGTCCCAAAAAGGAACCTCATATGCTTTTAACCAGAGCATGGAGAAGTATTTTTTTAAATCTTGTAGACACTGCTGGCTGGGGATTCCAGGAAGCTGTAACCCCCCCCCCCCCAAAAAAAAATCAAAATTTCAAGCCCCGTAATTGGGTACACAATAATGTAATGATGGTTGGAGTAAGCTTTCCCCCAGATGACCTAAGTGTACAGGGCAGATTATATAGGAGAAGGGAATTCTATAAGTAACCTTGACTTAATCCATGTAGGGCTGTAAAGGTTATAAACAATTTGCCTAGAAATGAATTGGCAAACATTGGAGTGACTTGTACGGGTGTGATAGGCTTGCTCCTAGATGTTCCCGTAACCACTCTGGCTGCCATGTCTTGATTTAATTGGAGTTTCCAAACTTGGAACTCGTACAGAGATAGCCCAATGTACAGAGCATTGCAGAAGTCCAACCTTGAGGTTACCAGCACACACTACCATCTTAACGTCCTCCACATCTAGGAAGGGCTGCAGTTGATGTATCAGCCAAAGCTGGTAGTAAAGACTCCCAATCATATCTGCCTGGGTTGACATTTGGAGAGATGGATCCAAAAGCACTACCAAGTTGTGAACATAGTCTTTCAGTGGGAGTGTAACCTCATCCAGAACTGGTTGACACACCTCCACCCCCAGGTTAGGACCATTAATTACAAGGTACTTTGAGGAACTCCAGTACTTAAGATCATGTTACACTGTAACCCATTGGAAGAGATATGAAGAATTGGACAGAAGGAATAGTACCAAGGGAAGGGAGGGATAGTGGGTATTACTGAAAGCAAACCCTCTTTTGAATTGGATTGAGATAAGAAATGGAAGAAAAGTACTAGAGTGATGGTGTGCTCAAATTTTCAACCACCTTTTTTTCAACTTCCTCCTACACATTATTTGGGGATGACTGTTTGCTTCCTTTCTTGAGCCAGGCTAAAGTGGTTTGTTTTTCATCTCATTGAGGAACTTTATCTTACTTTGAAATTTCTTCACTTTTGGAAGAATCTGCATTGAAAGTTAATTAGCAGGTATTTCTACTTCACTAGTTTGTCACCTTTTTCTCTCTTTCTCTTCATAAACCTGATGAAGAGCTTAGCCTGATATTCACAAACTTTTACAGTCCAGCCCCTTGGAAGCTTTGTACAATGGAAATAACATTGTGCTAATATTATCTGTAAAAGGAAAGTGAATTCACTGCTACTGGGGGAGTGTGTGGAAATTTATTGCCGCTCCTTTTATTTCCTGATGTTAAGTTTTTACTGCTTCACTGAAGCCAAGAGAGCATAAAATGAAGATTTTTCTTTTTTAAAAAAAATTAAGGATTGAAGAAATGTTATATGAAATTAAGAAACTAAAGAGGATAGAGCAGATGTTAGATGAGACCAGACAGATCTGTTTATTCAGGGAAGTCAGTTAATAACTTGGTTTCAAATATGTCTAGTGTGCATTTGTCGGTTCACGTTAAACCCTTCAGAATTAGCTGTAATAGCACTCAGCTAAAATCCTGCCTGAAGGGAAGGCACTTTTTCAGACCAGAATTAATTGCTTTAAAGTTAGCTATTCTCTTCATTTCTGTAACACGGCATGCACAAATGGATCTGTGTTGAGATGTGCCCTACAATTCGGCAAACAGTCAGAAGTTCTGGCCAGAAAAGTTATTTTTTGGACTAAATTTACAAAATTCTTCCCCAATTATACTCTAGTATTGCCTCAAAACTCTCACTTTGGGGCAATACTAGAGTCTTTACAATAAATGTAGAGATGTAACTCCCACTTATTTTTCACATGCCAGAATAAATAATTTCAAATATTTTTGCCTGCTGTAAACAGAAACCTGACTTTTGTTTTGCAGAAAGATTGTATTCTGTGCAAAATGATTTTTTTGTATGGCAGGCTGCACATTTATGTTAGATACACAGCTTCTTGTGCAAAAAATCAAACAAATAGTTTTTGTGTAGAAAACTTCCTTTTCTATCCCAAACCACCATGTTGGTTTTTTTTTGGGGGGGGGGGGTAGTCTTTGACACAAATTAATTTCCCCAGAAGTATAAATAATCTTGTTGTTAGTCTCCTTTTCTTTGGTGACATACCTTAAGTGCAGGGCATTTTTTTAAATTTCAAATAAAATATTAATAAGTATAAAGCCCTATACGGTCCTGGCCCAGCTTACTGGTCTGAACTTACATCCCACCTTGGAATCTAAGATCATCTGGGGAGGCCCTGCTCTTGATCCTGCCATTTTTGCAAATGTGTTTGGTAGGGATGAGAGACGAGGCTTTCTCGGTGTTGGCCCCGTCTATGGAATGTGCACCCCAATGAAATTAGGTCAGCACCATCCCTCCTCTCCTTTAGGAAGAAGCTTAAAACATGGTTTTGGGACCAGGCCTTTGGGCAGCAGGTTTGACAGCAACTACAATGTTTTTGAGATTTGACTATGGACAGGCATTGGACTGGGTTGTTGATCGATGAATTAAACTCTGATTTGGTTATATGATTAATAGTAATGTTTTTAATTGGTGTTAACTTAATGTTTTATCTACTGTGTAATGTTGTATTGCAATGTGTTTGTATATTGTTGGCATCAAATTGCTGCTGTAGTAAGCCGCTCTGAGTCCCCCCTCGGAGGTTGAGAAGGACAGGTACAAATGTTTGAAATAAATAAATAATATCCTTCACTTCGTTTGATGACAGTCCACTGGATAACTATGGTGTTTTAGTTAATAATATGTTTTCTTATCTGTCTTATGGATAGATGGATTATATAACAGAGGGCAAAAAGATAAAAAATGAAACAAAACAGATTGTGTACTTGTAGTTGTATTTATATATTTTTAATGTACCAAACATGCCAGGTTTGTATGGAAACGTGACACTATTTCCTGTGCTGGTCAATGACCGAAATAAATGTTTTTTTTTGATTGTGTACTTTTCCTTAGATCAATAAAAGAGGAGCTACGTTATCGAGCTACTTTTCAACACTCTTACCCCCTGAAAACATGGATTATTTGGCTCTTACTGAGGGGAAAAAATCGCATAACAATTGATATATATATATTTCACAATAACCTTTTCTTATAAAGAATGAATTCACAGTGAATATTAATTCTATTCCTACTCAGGTTATTGTTCAGTTTTGCTGGAAAGGTGACAGCATTCTATGTAATATCTGCCAGTTTACATTTCAGGTATTATTATTTTTTTTAGTTTTGTGTCAGGCAGGCTGGCAGAAGTTGATATATATGTAAATCCCCAAATGCAAGTGGTGGCCATTTTTGTCCTTGCATCATGTCCATATCTAGCTGAAGGTTATAAAAGTCAAGTTACACATGAGGTACTATCCCACATTATTGTTTACTATGCAGGGCACCTTGTACATAGTTGGGGATCATTTGCAAATTGTGCATCAATGGGTATTGTGTACTGATTGTGCAATGTCACAATTCTTTAGCAAGGTGATGTAGTATAACTGAGGTATAGCTGTTAGTGTATCTGGCTTTGTACTTTATCAAGCTCTGTCCTTGAAATAACCCAAAAAAAGAGGGGATGACATTGATTTGGCTGATGGTGGCGGTCACAATTATGAATGATGGCTTTGTTTTGGGTATATTTAGAATTGTAAAATTTGAGGCAGCCACTGGTTCCTCAAGACTCTTCAAAATATCCTCTAGGCAAAACATTGCATCCCATTTCCATCTTTTAAGTACAAGAAGCAATTATATGTTATTGTCAATGGTGTTGTTCAGCGAAGGAATAATTAGCTGGGAGTTTAGATTCACTCGTGAAGTGATGATGTGATTCTGAAATTGAGAAATAGAACCAAAATGGCTAAGACACATTTTAAAAGGGGTTTTTTAAATGTAAAAACCACATAGTTCTACAAACCACAGAAAAAAAAGAGCTTTGAAAGTTTGTGTGTGTGAGTTGAACAACCAGGAACAAATCAAAATTGCAGGGAAACCCATTATTAATCCTTTTAAACATCTGAGCGACATATTTGGAATAGCCACATTGACCATGAAGCAAAATGCAATGATGCTGTCACACAGCCTGGTAGTCCAATATACCTCCCTCCCCCTGGGTGAACTGGATGAAACCTGGCTGCTCCACTCCAGTTATCTGCACCGGCAAATGAAGTCAAATCCAGAAGTTTGAACTCATTGGTTCACCATTTGTGTCAGTCTCTCCGGCCCTAAAAAGGTGGACCATGATGGCCACTGGAGAACTGACTGCTACAAGGAACCCTGCCAGGAGGTTGAGACACTACGTGGTACCCTGGATTGCAAACTCCCCTGCAGTAAGTTGGCAGGGAAATAATGCACTCCCCCATTATGTTGGCAACATAGCTGAGCTGTATAGTCTCCCCGCTTCAGTAAATAGAGAGAGGGGGCGATAATTACGTGTTGGTTTTAACTTGCATTTACTGAGGTCAGCATCACAAAGTATCCACAGAGATCTTAAGAGAATTGACCAGTGAGGATGACCAGATGTTTGCAAGGGAGAGGTTATAAAACCTCTGGGTGCCACAAAACAAAGAAACAGTCACAGGAATAAACGAAAATGAGATTTTGACTGAGGTTGCCTGTCTCACTGAGGGAAACTTGATCAGTCTAGACTCAGTTTCCCATGAACATCCAAGACCCAGAACATCTGTATATGTAGAATAAGAATGGTTATCTAGTCAAGTTAGGGCTTATGTTGCTTTTTAACTAGGCTGGTCATAATTTTGTAACTACTCCGAAGTAATATGCCTTCATGTATTAAATACACTTTGACTGTAGATCATGGGTCCTCAAACTTTTTAAACAGAGGGCCAGGTCACAGTCTCTCAAACTGTTGGAGGGCCGGATTATAATTTGAAAAACATGGATTTCTATTTACACTGCACATATCCTATTTGTAGTGAAAAAAACACTTAAAAATAATACAATAATTAAAATTAAGAACAATTTTTATTAATATAAACTCATTAGCATTGACTCTGAAGCTGGGGGTGATGATGGACGACAGGGAGCATGGCTGGTCCATGAGGTCACAAAGAGTCTGAAGTGACTGAACGAGTGCATTCAACTTTGCGATTTGGGCTATGTCTCCCTTGTAAGGCCAACTAGGAGACAATAAATATTAAGCCTTTCATGAAGCCTCTGTATCATTGCATCTGGATATAAGTTTAGATGCTGTAACAAGTAAATGACGAGTTGCTAAATTCTGTCTTATCCTGAGCAAAGAGAAACCTTTAGGCAGTTTATGGTTCACTGAACATTTATCATTCATAATTAATTTATCTGTACTTTTCTAAAAGTACAGATAAATCAGAGCAAGTTTGGCAAACTGTATTAAAAATGTAAACAAAGTAAAACATGTTTAATACAGATTGAGCATCCCTTACCTGGGATGCTAATATTCCAATATGCCAAAATCTGAAACCATGCACATGGGTGACTGAACTAGTAAAGGTTTTGCTGTTTGATGGTTCAGTGTATTACAAACCATATTTTAGCTGCAACATTATTAAAAATATTGTGTTTAACATTACCTTCAGGCTAGGTGTATAAGGTGTATATCAAACACAAATAAATTGAATGTTTAAGCTTGACTTCTTTTACCAAGATACCTTGTCATATACATATATGTGAATTCCTAAAAATCTGCAGTGGTCCACATTTTTAGTCCCAAGCTTTTCAGATAAAGGAAACTCAACCTGTACAAAAAGAAGCACAGTTTTCCAAACATATAAATAGGTTTCAGACACATGCCATTGTTGTACTGGCCCCAGGACACTGCAAATTTGTTGTTTTCTGTAAAGAACAAGATATATCTACTCCTATTCCTTTTACAGAGCTTGACTGTACTGGCAATGCAATCTTACATCAACATTGGCAGTAGGAAAGCATCCGGAACCATACTAGAAAGAAGTAGCTGGTTTGAGGATACCATGCAGGTCTACATAACATTGAGTTCTCTCCTCCAGCAACTTGCTGCAATACCTAAGAGGTGAGGTGACTGCCTCACTCTGCCTAATAGGTGGGATGGCCCTGAGCCCCCTGATCAAATAGGAATGCATTCATTAGAATGGAGGTCGCTGATGTCTGTCTGGTGGTTTTTATGTCAATGAGGTGGTGAATCTTTCCCAGTTTTAATCTGACTATTAAAAGAGGTATCAGAGCTGCTTTACCTTATCACCTAGATTCAAGGCTTTCAACTGTGTTCTTTGGGTTTCAGATTAAAATCCAGAGTGGTTTTACTGTTCTACTAGAACAGTGGTTCTCAGCCAGTGGGTCCCCAGGTGTTTTGACCTTCAACTCCCAGAATTTCCAGCCAGTTTACCAGCTGCTAGGATTTCTGGGAGTTGAAGACCAAAAGATCTGGGGACCCATAGGTTGAGAACCGCTGCACTAGAACTTTCCTCTTTATTTTTGTCCTCCTAGTTTCTGAAGCAATTAAGGATGAGTCAACACTAGAAGTAATGTAGTCTGGCAACATTTTAATTGCCATGGTCCAGTGCTATGGAATCCCAGGAGTTGTAGTTTTGCAAGATTGTTCACCTTCTCTGCAAAAGAGTGCTAGTGCCTCACCAACCTACAAACCCTGACTTTCATAGTATTGAGCCATGGCAGTTAAAGTGGCACCAAACTGGATTAATTCTACAGCATAGGAGCATCCTTAGAAGTACTTCTTGCTCCTTGAGCGTTTTGGTAGCTAAGTTGTCTTCTAAAAATCTTAGTAATGAGAATTTAATATGCATTTGCCAGGCTCTTGTTTTATTGTGTATTGTGAGATATTTTATGTTGTATTTGTCAAAAACTGCCCAGAGCCAGGAGGTAGGCTAGAAGCCAAATAGCTGTGCAGTAGCAGAGGAGAGGCAGACAATTGTTAGATTATAGCTGTGGGATTTCTGAAAACCTTGGAGCCCTGAACCAGTAAATGGCCTGAAAGGATGAGAAATGAGAAATTATTCACATTCAGATGACTTTAGTTGTGTCAATGTGGTTGGCAGATTATTTCAGGAGATGGCCTATTTCTATTTGGGGAACATCATGGGCAGGAATCCCTACCTTTCACTTTTGCTCACAATTTGAGAGATGGTGTGCTACTGGCAATGTAGTGAGATAATTACTCCATTATACTTTGCTCCCAAAGCTATTGAAACACAGCATTAAAAATAAGGCCAGTCCCTATTAAGGTAATAATCTTATTTTACTTCTCCTGCTGCTTTTCTCCAATTGCCAGGGCCTTGTGCCATGTCATGATTTGACAAGTGTCTTTATTTTCTGTCCTATAAAAGCAATGCCTGAATAAAGGAATGTAATGAAATCTCGCCAACTCCAAATTAGGTAATTTGTCTCATTAAGACTCCTGTCTGCCGAAGCCAATTTTTACCAGCTCTGTAGTCTCAGAATGCTATTTTGAGTCAATCAAAAACAGTGTCTATCTACCACCCCCACCCCGCTCCCTCATGCTGGATTTTTGAAATCCACAATATTTCTCTGCATTTAAAATGTGAAGACCTTTGTGATTTTAAAATCTCCATTCCCCAAATTTTACGAGTGGCTTTCCACATAATACATTAATTTCATCCAGCACATTGGAAATAGTATATTTGGCCTTAAGAGAAATGTGGTTGGGCTATCAACAATCACAGGTTCTCGCTTTGATCTTGTTGAAGTATACTCAAGTTACCATAATTTTATGCTCACTTGGATGGTTTAGTCCCTGTAGAGGATAAGCTAATGAGTGGAATTTCTTATCTATTATATCTTACATATTACAATGCCCATCTATCCATTCCATCTACTTAATGATGCTCTACCTCAAGGGTTCAATCTCATAATAATAATATTATTTCTTACTCCTCATGCCACAAGACAGGTTACAACATAGTAACCTGTCTTACATAATCATTGTAAACATTCCATAACATAAACATATTAAAATCTATTTCTATAAAATACACATTTTAAAATGTATTTCTATTATATATATATATATATATATACACACACACACACACACACACACACACACACACACAGAACAAAGATTAAAACACAAGATGCCTGCTGGAAGAGAAAGGTCTTCAATTGTGTCTTAAATTCTGACAACTGATCTAGCCATCTGATCTCTTCTATGTGAGATGTGAAATATCATATGTTGGTTCTGCTGTGTGCTTCAAGTTGTTTCCAATTTATACCAACTGTAAGGCAAATCCTATCACAAGGTTTTCTGGAGATGAGAGTGTGTGACTTGCCTAGGGTCACCCAATGGGTTTTATAGTCAAGTGAGGATGTGAACCTTGGTCTCACAGTCCCACTGATATGCCACGCTTGCTCCTGAAATCTCATATACACTCACCTAACTGTGTTAATATACCATTAGATTGTACTATGAAGATTATGACCAGATAATGACTAGATAACTCACAGTATTATGGCTAGAAAAATGCTAAGTAGCAATCTTGTGTCGTCCTGCTGGTGTGACTCAATAATAGGAGTGCATTGCAAATCAGTTTAAATGAAGCCAACTCGGTTAAGTTCTATCAGACACTTACGGCATAATACGTACTCTAATTGAATAAATATGATGATACTGATAGACAAACTAGATGTGTTGTGTGAAACAGCTTAATTTAATTCCCCGAGAACTCTTTGCCAGAATGTCATAGTGCAAAAGCAACAGATGCTTGAAAATGTAGAGTCCAAGTTCAATAATTGGCTACAGAATGAGTTTTAAATTTTCTGCACCCCAAAGGCTTTCAAGAAGTGCATGAGAGAAACACAGTAAAGAATAACTGCGATCAGGGTGGCAGATGTATGGGACTAAAATAAAACCGCATGAAAACCTTAATTATCACTCTAATGTTGACAAAATGCAGACTGAGAGGTATACTGAATATTGATGTCAGTAACTTCAAGGAGTGATATGATCAGTGATGTTTGGATATGGAAGACTCAATATTATATTGATAGCCATCTTCAGTAATCAGATGTCAGCATTGTCAAGGTTTTATCTATAATGAAAGAAACTCTTAACACAGTGAACACCCTATTTATTGTCCCTGAAGTGCATGGAAATGTGATAAAATGTGAATGGCAGATAAGTATGCTTTCACATGCAAGGGTAGCAAAGAGGCAATTTATTGTTCAGTCTTACCAAATTGATTGCTAAGCTAGAGAGAACCACTACTATCTCTCACATTTCTCAACATCCATAGCAAAGATCCATTAATTTTACAAAAGCTTTGTCTCTTATTGTATATACTCAGGTATAAGTAAATCTCATTTATAAGTCAGTGGCATGTTTTTAGTAAAAATATGAATTTTGATAAGATTTGTGGATAAGTCAATCATTTCATGGAGAGGAGAAAATGTTACTCCGTGGGTATCACCATTTCCCCACTCAGGTATTCAAAATGACAGAAGATAGCCCACAGTAGAGAGTGTAGAATGGGGTAATGCTTGTTTAGGTTCTCCTGGGATGGACTAAACTCCTAGCTTTTGCAACTCTATTTAGAGAAGGAAATAGTTTCATTTTTGATGAGAGTTAAGGTACAGTACTTCCACTGGCCTATGGATAAGTCGATCCAGGTTTTGGAGGGCTGATTTATTGACTAAAATGTTTAGAGATGAGTACGTGAGTACATACAATAATACAGATATTTATAAAATCATTGATCTAAACAAGACCACAAGGGTCATCCAGTCCAACCCCCTGCCATGCAGGAATACACAGTCAAAGAACTCTGTGCAGATGGGCATCCAGCTTCTTTCATAATCTCCACAGAAGGAGGCAGGGTATTCTGTTATTGAGCACCTCTTATGGTAAGGAAGTTTTCCCAATGTTTAGGTAATGTCGATGATGTGATCCAAATGTAAGCATGCATTTAATTTTATGCTGCAAGAATCTCTAGATTTAGTTGCTGATCCCAGCACTGTTATTAGATCATATATTAAACAGATTCTTTCTGACCTCTCCTTAAACACTGAACAGACAGGATGTTACTTGGTAAGGAAAAAAAAGATTATGGCAGATTGTGGGAACTTGATATATTGACTATGCATGATCGGAATCCTGTTGGGAAGTTATAACTTCACAAAATGTATCAAATATCAACACCCAAGTCTGGCCATTAGTTCAGTTAGTCCAAAAGGAAAACAATACATGCTACTGATATGGAAGCCACCCACACTACAAAATTATTAGACCTGTGCAATCAATGAAAAATAACATGTTTCAATAGTCATTACAAAATAAGGGAGGGGCAAATTGTTTTTGAGGGTATTTCTGAAATTATGGACTGAAACATTTTTGTAACTATAACAAAAGTAAAAAAAAATGTTACATTTTTGATAAGTAATTGAGCAAGTGGTTAAAACTTCAGGGGCTCATTAACCCCTCATTTCTAGAGCTATAGTGATGAAACTTGCTATAATTGTACCACACATTTTCCACTGTTAGCTCAACAAGTTTCACAATGTTACACTCATCCACTAAGTTTTGGGGAATTGTTGAATTTTGTACAAACTATATATTTTTAAAAGAGCTATTTACTTGAGTTTTATGCACAAGATAACCAGGGAATAAATTCCCCCAAGTTTCAGAAGAATTCACACATATATTGATTTTGGGGGATTTAAAAAAGTTTAGACAAAAACATTTAGCCCCCCAAAAGCCACAACAGCAATCCCCTTGAATGTCTATCAGTGTATCTATATGACACACAATAATGCAACTTCAACTTAGCACATATTTATACTATTACTTACTTGCTTTAGTCCTCTTTGCAGATTCAGTAATTTTATTTATTATTATTAGACTGACTCTAAACAGTTGGCTGGTGCAGCCCTCATCAGGGTTTCTGATGCTGAGCACTGTATGTTGGGATATGTACTTTAGGGCAGGGCCCTTTGAATTCTCTGCCACAGGGACCTTGCCTTCCCAAACTACATTTCTCAGAATGCTGTGTTCTCCGTCTCCTGCCCAGCTTAGCTAGTTACGCCCCAGCTGCCCTTCCTTATGGTGACCAGGAAGCAGCCTGGATCTTGATTTAAACACTAGGAATGGCCTCTTTGGCTTTGCTAAAGTTGCGTAATGCTTATACTGAAAATTAAACTGATTTTGGGAAGCTTCTGAATGTTACAGAATCTTAATGAAAATTATTGGTGAGTGCTTTGATTCTTACTTTTTTTCTCCCCCTTTCCTGCATGTTTCTTAATAGCAATTCATTTGCATGAAATTAACAAATCACTATCGACTTACAAGGACTAAATATAGTTTTGCACATCCCTAATAATTAAAGTGCTGTTACCATATTTCACTCTATCACCATGGTTCAGTTCCATGGAATCCTGGCATTCCAGATATTGAAATGGTATAGGTGTCAAAAAAGTTCCTAAGAGATCTTGTGCATGTGTTTTCCTGGAAGGTCAAAATATCAAACATAATAGAAACTGTTTTCAAGGATTTGGATTCAAATCTATTTGAGTCCAATGTAGATTCTGAATATCTTTATTGGGCATTCTGATCCGTGGAGACCCCAGTGGCGCAGTGGGTTAAACCCCTGTGTCGGTAGGACTGAAGACCGACAGGTCGCAGGTTCGAATCCGAGGAGAGGCGGATGAGCTCCCTCTATCAGCTCCAGCTCCTCATGCGGGGACATGAGAGAAACCTCCCACAAGGATGATAAAACATCAAAACATCTGGGCATCCCCTGGGCAACGTCCTTGCAGACAGTCAATTCTCTCACTCCAGAAGCAACTTGCAGTTTCTCAAGTAGCTACTGACATGACAAAAAAAAATCTGATCAGTGGCAGCTACAATTTATTTTCACGATGCAAGTAGTGTATAGTCCTATTGTTTCACTATATTGGCCATGCTTCCATTCCATGCAATCCCAGGACTGATACTAAGGTGAGGCACTGGGATCATTCTGGCTCAGATTTCTAAATGTCCCTCTCTAAACTGTCAATCCCAGGATGCTTTAAGACAGAACCATGGCATTTAAAGTGGAAAAATAATGCTGTATTTGTGTGGCATGGATGACTTCCATATCAATATGGTTGCAAATCCAATCTAGATTTTAGTACAGATTTTAACTATATTATCTCGGTGTATTTTGGGAGTTAAGATTCAGTGCCCCAGTTAGTTCTTTAAAGTTCATGCTAAAACCTGTAGATTTACCTCCCCATTGGCATCAAAACCATCAGCTTCCATGCTTTCAAATAATTCTATGCTGGTAGGCAGCTATCTAAACTTTCTGAAGAGAAGGTTTTCCTGGGGAAACTACTGCAAGAAGCATTAACCTTGCAGACCTTGTATTTGTGAATCAATTGCACAATTTTTTACGCATGGCAAATTGTCCTTTCTGTCCCCTGCTATGTGAGACTTGATATTTTAGATCTCCAGATCAGTCATTCTTGAGTTGTTAGTCGTGTTGGTAGATGCTTAGATAAATGCCAGAGTGTTTAACCTTTTCCTGGGACAGATATAAGCTCACTCTAGGAGAGAACAACTAATGCCTGGTTTAGTTGAAAATATTTATAACACTTTGCTTTTGAACTTTCATGTCATTTTGCAAACTGCTGATAGTTGAGGGACCTGCATTTTCCCACTTTTAAATATAAAGTTGGTGAATCAGAAAAATCAATTTTAGTCAGGGATTTTTTTTTTAAAAAAAACTGTTATCAATAGAGTTTCCCCATTTTCTCATGAGGTTTTTTTTTTGAGTCAGTTATTTATTCTGCTGGGAGTGACTTCTAGTTCTGATTTGAAGGAGATCTGTCCTGAGCGATGTATCATGCCAGGTCACAAATAGGCATCATCTTTGAGGACAGGTCATTTTCTTGTGACTTTCTATCAAGAATGACTGAATGATCCAATCTCATACAGTGCAACTGGTAGTGGTACCAAGTGATGGAAAATAATTGTATTGGCTTCCCATTTCTGTATGGAGAGAAGCATTTTGAAGCAGGGGGAGGCGGGGGAGAGGTTCTTCCATTTGTTATGAGTTACACGTGTGTTCTAAGCATTCCCTTTGAAGAAACGTTGACTCTATCACCAAACAAAGTGAGATGGTTTCCTCATATTGACTCTGGCTAGTGCAGAAAGGAGCTGAGAAAAATTAAAATTGAGGTCGAGACTGAGATACAGAGAAAGAAATAGAGAGAGAGAAAGCTATCTGCTAAATTATGTCTCTTTCACACTTCGTGCATTTGCTACTTTCAGGTGTGGTAGAAGAAGATGCTATCCTATCAGTAGGACTGAAGAAAAGAAATTAACTGCCTGACCAGATAGCCTTTGTACATCGAAGAGATATAGGCACTATCTTCATCTCATATCATTGTAGGGTAACTCTGGCTGTATGTGGAGTCAGGGAAGGAATGGCGTTCAAAAGATTGCTTGTTGAGTTCTTGTTTTATAAATGGCTTGTATATATTTATCTCTATATCTGGGAAATCACCAATGACATCCTTTCAGAAACTAGAATGCTTCAAATACACCCACACATCAATCATTGTAGTTCTGGGTTCCATGTATTTAACCTGTCCCTCTCAGGTATGCTAGACCACTTGCTACTTTGAATTCATCTTGGCTCAAGATATGGCATTGTTCTATTCTTATGGGAAAGTAGAAACACCTTACTTGAATGCTCTGATTGCATCACTTATGATTCATAAAATTACTTGTGTTCCTGCCTGTCATGCATCCGCTTGGTCATATGATGCATGATTTTAATATATATCAGTTGAGTTGGTATTCCCTTTCCTTAAATTTCTTCCTGCCTTCAAATCCATGATGCACATCTGATTGCCTTTTGTAATTTACATGTTATCTTTCCTTCCATTGCTCTGTTGATTTATCTTTGGAGAACTTATGTCACTATATGGTAACTAATACTTCCAGTAAGAATAGATTCATTTAGATATAACAAAAGGGGTTTTACTTTGTACAGTGGACTTACTCATTGCACAACACAATAACTGAACAATATTAATACACAAAGAACATACTGTAGAATCATTGTGGAGAACCTAACAAAGACCGAAGAAGCATTCTCTTTTGGCCTCCAGGCTGATTGTATGACCAACGTCTGCTGGAACCTGCACTGCTATAGACCTAGGCAACATTAGATTTGTTCAAGCATTATCTGGGTCCTCCAGAGCAAATGTATGGTATGCCTCAACTAAAAGACCAACGTTTATTAGGTTTGGATAAGAAAAATAGGATTCCAGGTTATTCAATAATTGTATTACAGAAACGGTCCCAAAGCAGATCCTTCATGTAATATATATATATATATATATATATATATATATATATATATATATAAATAAAATGTTACACACACACATATATATACATATATATATTATATAATTACATATATTATATATACATATATAATATATAATTACACACCACACACACACACACATATATACTTCATGTATTACATAGGCCTACTATGTTGCGACTTCCTCACCCTCATCATCCCAACTCCCCCCTCTTTTTCTTATGTCATCTCAAGTTATAATGTGGTACAATGGGTTAAACCAGGGGTCCTCAAACTAAGGCCCGGGGGCTGGATGCGGCCCTCCAAGGTCATTTACCCGGCCCTCGCTGAGTGTCAGCCTAAGACTGGAACGACTTGAAAGTACATAACAACAACAATTATCTCTCTTCAGTCAAAAGCAGGCCCACATTTCCCATTGAAATACTTATAAGTTTATATTTGTTAACATTGTTCCTCATTTTAATTATTGTACTGTTTTTAAGTGTTTTTACAATACAAATAAGATATGTGCAGCATGCATAGGAATTCATGTTCTTTTTTTTTTCCAAATTATAATCTGGCCCTCCAACAGTTTGAGGGACTGTGACCTGGCCCTCTGTTTAAAAAGTTTGGGGACCCCTGCGTTAAACTCTTGTGCCAGCAGGACTGCTTACCGAAAGGTCGGTGGTTTTGAATCCAGGGAGTGGGCTGAACTCCCATCTGTCAGCTCCAGCTTCTCATGCACGGACATGAGAGAAACCTTCCACAACATGGAATAATGTCTGGACATCCCGTGGGGAACGTCCTTGCGGATGGCCAATTTTTCACACCAGAAGTGACTTGCAGTTTTTCAAGTCGTTCTTGACACAAACACAAAAACATCTGAATGATGATACAATAAAATAAAATACTGCAAATAGAATGGAATCTTTTCTAGCTGCTATATAGTTTGGATGTAGGAGTTTTTGTATTATGTTGGTTTCAGGCCAATTGGTTCCACCTCTCCGGTTCAGAGAGCACAACCAGAGGAATTTTGCTTAATTCAGGATGAGAATCACTTATCCAAACCCCCAAATATTCCAAAATCTGAAATTGTTCACAGGAGTAGTCAAGACAGAATAGTGACACTTTAGCTTTCAGATGATTCGATGTACACAACATTGATTTTGTAGACAGAATTATTAAATATATCAGGCTATGTGTATTTCAAAAAATGGAAAAAATCTTCATATATGGAATACTTATGGTCCACAGCATTTTGAATATCACTAGCTACACAGCTCATTTTCCTGATCTATGTGAACAGGTTTTCAAAAGTATTAGATATTTTTCTTCCAATATAAACATTTTTTCAAACAAACCAACTGATGCAACTGCGCAAAAAACAATTTCTGGATTACATTAGCATATTTCCAAATCCAGTTAGGCAGTTGATGATTATTATATCAATTATTATAATTTAACACTATTGCTTAATAGAAAAGTTTATGTGCACTATTCATGTACCCCTCAGCCTCCATTTAGGTATTGTAAAGTTAATGCTCCTGAATTGCTCACTCTTATACACTGACAGGACAAGGGGTCAGTTGCTCTGTGACTCATGCCTGGAAGGTAGCACTAAACTAAAGCTGAACCATTGAGCTAGAAGGAGAGGATTAAAATGAAAGCCGTCATGACAGGACTTTGCTAGGACTATGGGGAATCTATGGAGTGCTGCAGAGTATGATACATTCTGCATAGGCCATCACCTTATAACAAGACATTGACTTGGGAGAAAATTAGAAGGCAAGAGGAAAATGTTTTTAGTTATCTTTCTATATATATATATATATATATATATATATATATATATATATATATATTGCTTGTTGAGCTGCTGGAAGAAAGGTTGCTTGTAAGAGAGATTTTTATTTATTTATCATAATAGGGTAAAAAATTGCCTGGTATAAAAAGCACTTTCAAAATGAAGCTCTTAATGGGGCTTCGGTATCCTCTGGGGTTTGGTTCCAGAACTCTGCTATGGATATCAAATCCCATGGATGTTCAAGTCCGATTGTATACAATGGTGCAGTAAAATGATATCATCTATATATGGATTTTTAAAGTAAGAAAATATGTTCAACCCATAAAAGGATGGAATTGGAGCCACCTGTATATGTTTATACTCAACAAAGCTATTTTTCTAGTTTTGTACATATAGGATCATGATCCAAATGATGGTTTTATTTTTTTAACCGCCACCCTGTTTCCTGGATGTGTAGCAAATTAGCTCTTCCACTTGAGATACAACTGGTTTGAATTTGTTTTGAATTTAGTTAATGATTTTCTTCTTATATCTTTGCTAACGTATGCATGCATATCATACCCACCAGCATTCCAGAAATGGAAACGGAGATACATGTGGCCAAGCAATATGAGAATGTAGCCAAGATGGCAAAATTTATTAATGAGAAACATACAAATTGGAGAGGCGACAGCAGTTTACTTTTCCTGGAACCTAATGGGAAGGGCAAGATTCCCTTCTCCCTCTTTCCCTCCCATTGCTGAGTGGTGGACTGGGTGGCCGTTATGGTCTCCTCCACTTTATGATTCTGTGATTCTACTTTTTGCACCTTTAATTCACTTTGCAGCAGCATGAAATAAAATTTGTGCACCATCAGTAAGCGAAAGTGTCACTGCCTCAGCCACTCAAGTGGACAATCATTTTGAATTTCAGATTTTCAAATAAGGGATACATAGTGGGTTAAACTGCTGAAGTGCTAAACTTGTTGACCGAAAGGTCACAGGTTCAAATCCAGTGAGCTTCTGCTGTCAGCCCCAGCTTCTGCCAACCTAGCAGTTTGAAAACATGCAAATGTGAGTAGATCAATAGGTATCACTCCAGCAGGAAGGTAACGGTGCTCCATGCAGTCATGCCAGCCACGTGACCTTGGAGGTGTCTATGGACAACGCTGGATCTTTGGCTTAGAAATGGAGATGAGCACTACCCTCCAGAGTCGGACACAACTGGACTTAATGTCAGGGAAAAACCTTTACCCTTAACCTAACTTCTATTAAACATAGGATTTAGCTACATCAACTTTGTATTATATTTTTGGGAATGCAATTATTCAGTATTTCCATTTCTGCATTCATCAGTTGGGAAACTATAGAACTGGGGAATATTTTCTTGGCTCAATGGCCTTTGACTTGAGGAATCTGCGCTTACGCATTTAAAGTTCTGTATGAAACTACAGGGCAAGAACATCAAGGTGATTTGGAGTTGGTTATCATTAGCATGCTGATGATAAAACCACCTTTGCTTCTTTAGGAGAGCTGAGTCAGGTGAAACTCTGTAATTGTTGGCTGTCTGACTCTTGTATTATTCTGCCGATGGCTTAAGAATATCAGCAGACATACTTGTACTCTGGCAGTTTATGCAGAGTACAAGTACAGGAGAAAACCCCATAGCTTTGACATTTCAGTTGCAGAGTCCTCTTGCTATAGTAATATGCCTGGCACTAACAATGCAATGTGTTTCAGTGCCATTATTTCGTGGCTTTCATTTTGATATGTTTTGAAGGTCAAACCTACAGAACCTAAGAACAAACCTATAGAACCTATCTTGTTCATATCTTTGGGGCTGTCTTTATAGGAAATATTTTGTAAGAGCTCCATATTGTCTTGCTTCTATGCAAACTAAAACAAACTTTCCTTCCAAATATTTGCCACGATTTCAGGAGTACTTAGAAGCTCCACGAATATTCTGAAAACAATTTACATTTGCTATTGCTGTTGGATGATTGTTGATTTCACTTTTGATAACTGTTTAAATGGAATCTGTAGAAAAAGCCTTCACATACTTATAATGTAGCATTCTCTAACATGTTCTGTTCCATTAGTGAGCCAGCACAATCTTTTCCAAAAGAAAATAGGTAGATTTTGTTCAGTCTTTGTTCCATTCCCATCAATCAATGACACTTAGTCTTATAAAAATTGCAGTGGTGATTTATTTGTCAGACATAACAAACGCGAAATATGTATTTTAAATGTGAACAACTGGAAATACAAGCAATGCAAACTGTTCCCCAGATATCTGCATGCTTCTGTTGTTTGAAGAAACGACTATTGTAGAACTCTTCCTGAAATCATCTCTTTTCCCAAGGTGGCTCTTATCCTGGCCCAGACATACATTGATTTTGAATGGCCAAACTTTGGGCCTGCCTCTGATGTGGCCCCATGACAGTTCAGCTCAATGTACATGGAACACTTATTTTCCCAAACTTTCAGTTTTACTGGAGTGATTAATGTTCCTTTCAGATAAACTTTCTGGGAGCAGCTGGGTAACTCAGATAACTTCCTTTAATTTTCATTATTATATAATCAGTTTGCGTAGTCTGCCAAGTTTGGGAAACATGCAGGATGTCTTCTCCCTGGTGGAAATAATGTGAACAGTGTTGGTTTCTTTTTAAGGGTTCTAGGTCTTGGTAGTTCCAGTCTCATATATGGATCTCAACATACTGTTGTCATCATTGCCTTGGCTCCTTCCACTCCTCTTCCCTGGGAGATAGTCCTCAGAACAAAGCACAATCGGGCCATGCTCATATCTTAATAACGGTTGTGTTCTTCTCTATGGAGCTCTTCACATGCCCTTTTGGGCTATGCCATTGCACCAGCAATTGCCAGAGAAAGGGAAGATGTGTGGGGTTGCTTGTGGTGCCTCGCATGCCCTCCCTCATCATATGGAGGGGATGGGTGTATTGGCAACCTTTCCCTCCCCCAATCAGATGGCAGAATGGGTGGCAATGTGCAGCAATGCACACTGCCCCGCCACCCTTTCCTCCATCACATAGGAAAATGGGGAGGAAAGTATGGGTAGCTCCAATGGAGCTACCAAAAATACACTTTCCTCCCCATAGTCGTGAGGGAGGCACCTTTTGGTACTCCACCCCGACATTAGAAGTAAAGTGGTTGGCGCCTGTCATGCGTCGTGTGATGGTGCATGGTAGACCCCATCCTTGCTGTGAAGCAAAGCGGCAAAATGGAGCAAAAGTGAACAGGTGTAATTATAAATAAATTCAGTTCCCAAAAGTGATATTCAAGATTGTGTAAGCAAAAGACAACCTCACAAAGACCACTATCCCTATTAGGATCACCAGAGTAAAAACTAGAGACAGCTCCTGTACTTTGGTTGTGTAGAAGAGGGAATAGTTGTATAGAAGAGGGAAAGTTAGGCAGGTCTGTCTTGGTATCTGTTTGTATGACAAGCAGTATGTTCAGAAATGCCCCCTTCTATCGTCTGACAATTCTATGTATTCTGGAAAAAATCTACTCCAAAGATTTGCAGGGAAATTTGCACCACAATGCAAACTTTAATGTATGAATCTTGAACTTTCTTCTAAAATATAAGGAATATTCACATATTCCTGTCAATGAGAGCTTCTCAGAAAATTCTTTTCTGGACATTTTGAGCTTAATTCTAATTTTATCTGACATTTGATGCTTGTAACTCTTAGGAATGAGGTTACACTGATGAATAGTGATTGTTCCAGGGTCTAACTGGAACCTAACTCAGGGAGCATTGAACCTCCATCATCATGGTTCTAGCATGATATAGCAAAATATACCTTTTTCAGCACAGAGGCTATTTTGGTCCACAAAAATGTGTGAAAAATTATTGAAACTGCCCAAAACATTTATGACCTCATTTTGTTGGGAGACATCTCCAAAAATTATTCACTCTTGCATCTAAGTATCACATGAGAAAGGTAAATATAAATATAGAATTACATTTGCAATAACCCTTATGACAAGGCTGGAGTTGAGTGGCTCTCCAGAAGTTGAACTGCATGCTACTTCATCCCTCGTCTCTACTAAGCTGCATTTCAACAACAGACCAGTGGTTCTCAACCTGTGGGTCCCCAGATGTTTTGGCCTTCAACTCCCAGAAATCCTAACAGCTAGTAAACTGGTTGGGATTTCAGGGAGTTGTTGGCCAAAACACTGGGAACCTACAGTTTGAGAACCACTGTGTTAGAAGGATGCAGCTTTTCCACTGCGTCACCAATATCTCAGCTATACTATTCTGAGAGGAAATGTGGATCATAGAGAAAATATTTGATCCTTTGCAACTGAACAAACAGGTGAGTAGTCTAGTAAAGGATAAATCTTCTGCTTTGAGAGGAGCTGGGCTAAGTCAGCTAAAGTAGTATTTTAAGTTTTGTTTCTTTCAACCAAGTAGTGGATTTTATTTCTGTCTTTTGCGAGGTCAAGGGTATACACATAAAGAAAAAGAGGGCGTTCTACTCAATTCCAAGCTGTCTTTGTTCTTATTTAACCAGGATGACTGGTGTCAGTTGCTTTTTGCCCTATGTGTCATTTCAATTTAAACGGTGAAGTTGTAAGACATCATTCTTTTGGTCTTCCCTGCAGAACAAGTAAACAAATAACACCATCACAGGAGATGTGCTGCTCAGCAATCCGTGGCAGATTCCAATTATCTAGTTGGAAGCTAAAGTCGCAAAACTTTGTTATTTCCCCACATGTTCAGTGTTCAAACAGTGCTGAATGACACAGTTGTCAGATAACAGGAATAGATTCATCATGTTTGCCAGACAATGTGAACAAAATCGAAGGGGCCAATTTTAGCATTCTGGATACTAAATGATATCAAGCATATTCCAAATTAATTTAGCACAGTGATAAAGTCTACAATTTCATACTCACATTTGTGAGAGAGTCTCCTGGGAAAAAGTGGCCATCCAGGCTATGGATTCAAAAATAGCAACTTTTGTAAGCTTTGATGTACATATATGGAAGACTGTGGGTCCTTCCACACAGCTGAATAAAATCCCACATTTTCTGCTTTGAACAGGAATATATGGTAGTGTGGACTCAGATAACCCAGTTCAAAGCAGATATTGTGGGATTTTCTGACTTGATATTCTGGGTTATATGGATGTGTGGAAGGGCCCTCAGTCATAAGTAACTGTGTCACAAGTCGGAAAGCAGTTAGAATTTCAATTGTGCCATGATCTCTCTGGGCCCTTCCACACATCCCTTTATCCCAAAATATCAAGGCAGAAAATCCCACAATATCTGCTTTGAACTGAGTTACCTGAGTCCACACGCAGATAATGTGGGATTTTCTGCCTTGATATTCTGGGATATAGGGCTGTGTGGAAGGGCCCTCTAATAGATCCTAGGACTATATTTCTGAGGATTCCTTGCCTAAGAAAACTCTTTGAACCTCATGTGACAGCAAACTATTGATTATTGGGGTAAAATAGACTAACAATCTTAAACGTCACTCATCTGGATACTTTAAAACAACATGGCACAAAAGGAAGCCAAAGAGGGGCTGTTGCTTGAGTCTTGTTAGAATCATAGAATTGGAAAAGATTCCAAGGGCCATGTGTCCTAACCCCCTCAGATGCAGACATACACAATAAAAGCACTCCTAACTGATGGCTATCCAGCTTCTGGTTAAAAACCTTCAAAGAAAGAGATACCACCACGCTCAAAGGCAGCATATTTCACTGTTGAACAGTTCTTACTTTCAGGACATTTTTCCTAATGTTAAAATGGAGTCTTCTCTCCTGCAGTTTGAATCTATCACCGTGAAGGAGGATGTGTATGTAATATTACAATGGTGTTTAGTTCCATAGTATTACAAAGTGCATAGTTCTGTTTACCCGTCTTTATCACACATTGTTCTTTCTTGCCTTTTCTTTTAAAACCCTCCATTTTCAGATTTATCACACAAATGAGTGCAGCTCCTGCCCACTCAATTTTTTTTCAAAAAAGAAAATATAGGGGGAAACATCTCTGAGGCTTTTCCCTTCGATCCTGCTGCTCTGGAATAGACCCCAGGCATGATTAGAGACCCCACGCTGGGAATACTGGGCTTTCCTCCCAATCTCAGTACTCTCCACTATAGAAGTCCAAAACTTTAAAAGCTAAGCAGAACAGACAGGAAAAAATATTTTGAAATTTTGGTTATTTTGAATGATCACATTAATTAAAAAAAAATTATCATGCCAGGCTCATGAAGCAGGATTTTTGGGAGAGAAATGTCAATGCTAGGGGATTACCCACAGGAAAAAACCTTTACTCCACATCACTGAAGAATTCAAAATGGGCAAATTTGACAGTTCTCATCCCACATTTTTTTGGCTGTTTTCTCCAGTTATATGGGTGCAGACAGGAGATTTGCCTGTGTCATGAGAAGGGTTCTGTCATAATTCTCTCTCTGTTTTCAAAATGTCTAGAAATGGCGGGGTGGGGGGGGGCAGGGCACATGGGATAACATACTTAGTCTTTAGAGCAGCAAAAAATACAATTGCTTCCTCCCCAATGTTGTTGCTTATTTATACTACCCAAAACCATTGATAGTTGGAGCATGAATGCTATGTCTGGACTCAGCCATTCTCTCATCCTTAGCTTTCCTATCTGTATGATAGCAATAGTCTCACTACCAATTTGTCACTAGGAGCCCTTCCAACTGAATAGTAAGTTAAAAGGTTTAAATGAATACATCTGTCAGCCATTTGCAACCTTTCTTCTAAGAGTAGCCAGAAGCGGAATTAACACCATAGGCTATTCAGTAAACTAGTGCCAGCAAGCCAAATTCCAATGTCCATTCCAGGGGGTCAAAAGGCATATAAGTTCTGATATCCAAGTCCAGTCCCAATATCCAAGTCATAGTCCAGGATAAAGACCAGGTCTAATGTCCAAACAGCTTTCAAGGTTCAAAGTACAAGTCCAATATCTGCAAATGTAGTCCAAAAGTTCAAAGTATAAAGACATCACCGATTCACATCTGAAGCACCAAAATTTGCCTCCAGCAGTCAACTGTTCCGCACACCAGCGTTTTATGTAGCTCCTGATAAAACTTTGCTGCTGCTATTTTATTCTTTCAGCCAATTGATTAGACCATTGCAGCTGGATGACATCGACCCTGAGCTTGAGTTGGGGGCTGGAGAAGTGAGCCAATGCCTGTTTTTCCTCCTCCTCCTGATCCAGCTCAGATGCGTCCATTCCTGGAAAGCTCTGATCCTGCTCAGCCTTAGTAGTATGAGGCTGTTCCTCTTCCTGAGGCTCAGATTCTGCTGCTGGGAGGAAACCCTCCTCTTCATCCTCATCTGCCCCATGGTCCTGTCAACACATGGGTCTACAACAGGATAACATACTGTTTTATGTGGTTCTGGTTCTTTCTGGAAGATCCTTAATCTTTTTGTTGTTGTTGTTCATTCGTTCAGTCGTCTCTGACTCTTCGTGACCTCATGGACCAGCCCACGCCAGAGCTCCCTGTCGGCCGTTACTACCCCCAGCTCCCTCAAGGTCAGTCCAGTCACTTCAAGGATGCCATCCATCCATCTTGCCCTTGGTCGGCCCCTCTTCCTTTTGCCTTCCACTTTCCCCAGCATAATTGTCTTCTCTAGGATTTCCTGTCTCCTCATGATGTGGCCAAAGTACTTCAACTTTGTCTCTAGTATCTTTCCCTCCAGTGAGCAGTCGGGCTTTATTTCCTGGAGGATGGACTGGTTGGATCTTCTCGCAGTCCAAGGCACTCTCAGCACTTTCCTCCAACACCACAGCTCAAAAGCATCGATCTTCCTTCGCTCAGCCTTCCCTAAGGTCCAGCTCTCACATCCGTAGGTGACTACAGGGAATACCATGGCTTTGACTAGGCGGATCTTTGTTGTCAGTCTGATGTCTCTACTCTTTACTATTTTATCGAGACTGGACATTGCTCTCTTCCCAAGAAGTAAGCGTCTTCTGATTTCCTGGCTACAGTCTGCATCTGCAGTAATCTTTGCCCCTAGAAATACAAAGTCTGTCACGGCCTCCACGGTTTCTCCTTCTATTTTCCAGTTGTCAATCATTCTTGTTGCCATAATCTTGGTTTTTTTGACGTTTAGCTGCAACCCGGCTTTTGCGCTTTCTTCTTTCACCTTGATTAGAAGGTTCCTCAGCTCCTCCTCGCTTTCGGCCATCAGGGTGGTGTCATCTGCATATCTGAGGTTGTTAATGTTTCTTCCAGCAATTTTCACCCCAGCCTTGCATTCATCAAGCCCCGCACATCGCATGATGTGTTCTGCATACAAGTTAAAAAGGTTGGGTGAGAGGATGCAGCCTTGCCGTACGCCTTTCCCAATCTTGAACCAGTCTGTTGTTCCGTGGTCAGTTCTGACTGTTGCTACTTGGTCCTTGTACAGATTCCTCAGGAGAGAGACAAGGTGGCTTGGTATGCCCATCCCACTAAGAACTTGCCACAATTTATTATGATCCACACAGTCAAAGGCTTTAGAATAGTCAATGAAGCAGAAGTAGATGTTTTTCTGAAACTCCCTGCCTTTCTCCATTATCCAGCGGATATTGGCAATCTGGTCTCTCGTTCCTCTACCTTTTCTAAACCCAGCTTGAACATCTGGCAACTCTCGCTCCATGTATTGCTGGAGTCTTCCTTGCAGGATCTTGAGCATTACCTTACTGGCATTACTGGTGGATATATAATATATTTAGTAGTAATTTTTTTTACATTAGTTTCACTGCTGTTAGCCACCTTGAGTGCCATTTGGCAGAAGGAGAGCAAATAAGATTAAAAATAAAATGTGTATGTGAGGACTTGAAATTGCTACATAAATGAACAACAGCTGTATTTCTAATCTGGCTATTGGCTGCCATCAATTTTAGCATTATATATGATTAAGCCCATTGATTTCTAGTCTATTGATATGTGGTAAACAAAACTAAGATTTATTGAAAAATTAAGTTTTATTTATTCATTGGGATTAACAAAAGCCTTTCAAGATAGATTAGCCTCCTCAGGAGGTTTATAACAGAGTGTTACTGTTGATCTCTTCATTTAAAATGCACATACATATTAAGATACAGTATTATGTAGAAAGTTAGATATGATTTACTGGTTGCTTGCTTTTAAAGATAAAGGCCAACTTCCTGTGTGGGAGATGAAGTTACAAAGCTATGGCCATAATTCACTTTGGAGAGAGAGAGAAGCTACATGGTTAGTTAGCAGTTCATAGCAGAGAGAGCTCAGATAAAGGGGATACCCAGAAGAGTAGACAAGAACAATATCCAAGTTTTCATAAAATGGTGCAGTCTTCAGGTTTACCTGAGTGTCTTTTGTATAGCATGTATTACACACCTTACTTCCAGCCCAGTAGTTCTTAACCTGTGGGTTCCCAGATGTTTTGGTGTTCAACTCCCAAAAATCCCAACAGTTGGTAAACTGGGTGGGATTTCGGGGAGTTGTAGGCCAAAACACCTGGGACTCACAGGTTGAGAACCACTGTTCTAGCATCTGAAGAATGTTTGTTGCGTGTCTTTTCTAGAGCAGATGAATTTTCAATGAGGATGCCTGGGGAAACTCTAGTGGAGCTTCAGATGTTCTGAGCCCCTTCTCAAACATTCTGCAGAAGGAGACATGAGAACTATGACCAGTCTCTTGGTCCACCCCCGTGAAACCCACCTTAAAAGCCAGGAAGTCACACCAACCAAAGGAGTTTTATGCCAATGGTGATTGGGGTGCTCACAAACCTTCTGAAGAACTACCTCTGTAGCCTCTTATCTGAGCATTCTTTAGATTCTTCTCCAACTGGACAACTCTAGCTCACACCATAACTTGTTTGGCTGTTTCTTTTTTCAACTCTTCAAATGCTGTCAATTCTTTTGCCTAAAATCATGAACTAATGAGGCAAAATGAGTTATTATCTGGACTATCACAATCTGACTTCATTGATTCTCCTGTTCAGTGTGTAAACTGACAGTGTAACTGTGAACTACTATGGTTCATAATGGCCTCCTTTGTAACAACACAACAGTTACATCTCCACTGTTGGCTGACAGGATTCCATGGTAACATTAAGCCCAATTAAGATTCTTAAAGGAAATAACTCCTTCACCCTCTTAAAAAAGAATTATAATTAAATTAAAACTTATTAATACATTTCACATAATATTTTAGCAACATTTCTCTCAAAATTCTTTCTCCTTTTATAGAACTATCCATGGAACGAAACAGAATTTTCTTTACTGAATAAGGATAAATAGGATTCACTGTCAGAATTTAAAAATGCACCATGGGATGGCATCCTGTTGTGACAATAAGAGGACAATAAAGGGTGAAATAAAATGGATTGTGTTACCTTTAAGATAACATCCATAAACTAGTAATGAAAATCTGGGATTGATGACTAGAATTCAGATTTGCAGATACCTAATGTGGGGATAATGCATCTGTACTCACTGTGTCTACATTTGTTGAGTGCAAGCTACTTTTGCACTTTGAGCTCATTTTGAGGCAACTAAAGTAAGCTGATGGAATTTCACCAACTCATATCCCTACATCTATTTCAGCCTGGAACATGTCCACATTCTGGACACTACTCTGCAGCTACCCTATGGGCAGCTGAGGACCACACTATCTCACAGACCTACTGATTACTACATATACTTTCATGTCTCCAGTTCCCAGACTGAACACACTCCCAAATCCATAATTTACAGCCAAGCCCACTGATACATCCACATCTGGTCAAACCCACAAGACCCACAGGAGGCCAAACTCATAGGATTATAAGAAACATTCCTCAAGCTACAGAACCACAATATGAAATAAAAAGAAATGATCAAGACAAGGTTGCCAGGACAGACTGAAAAAGGAAATGGCAGAATCCCACTAATGGTCACGTACCAGCCCAATTGAGACCACTCAGATGTTTCAATATGGACCATAATAGTGCCCTCTGCCTTCGTCTCTGGTATCAGAATAGCTGCCCTTGAACAATAACAACAAAACTGTAACAAAAAATTGAAAAGAGCAGTGGCAGAATTGGAATTTATGCACAAATTCTAGTCCATCGACAATGGGTTGAATAGAGACAATGGCTTTATGGCACATTGCACATATTATAACACTAGTTAATACCACAGCCCCATGAGGGCTGTATTGACTCATTTATCATATACACATCACAACAACAAAAATGGCATCTTGGTTTTTAGGCCTGTTCCTGGGGTTATTTGGGGCATTTATTCAAAATACTGCCATTAGATAGATTGCAGCATTCTAGTTTCTTAGATATGGTTATCATGGTTTTCTGCTGGTGGGCAGATGGCAACTGTTAGATAGAATATGTTCTGTATCTCAAAAACAAAATGTGATAGGGGGAAACTGGTGCAGTATTTGGAATCAGCAGGTCAAATGTACCAGAAATGAAATTAACATTTGGGCACCAAAATGTTTGTTAACCAGTGATAGCCTTTCTGGTTCTCAGCTAGCATCACATTACATTTCAAGAACTTCCTCCACTATCCATATGCTTTTCTCCTCATCCTGGCTTTAAGCAACATATTTTCTGTTTTCTTTGTCTCTCAACAGCCATTATTGAAACTTAGCTTGTCACTTCATCACCATACCCACATGTTTTGCTATTCACTATTTACACACACAGCCTGTTCCTAGAACCTTTACTCCATGCATATTTTGTGTGTGTGTGTGTCAGGAGAGACTTGAGAAACTGCAAGTCGCTTCTGGTGTGAGAGAATTGGCAAGGATGTTGCCCAGGGGCTGCCCAGATGTTTTACCATTCTTTTGGGAGGCTTCTCTCATGTCCCCGCATGGGGAGTTGGAGCTGACAGAGGGAGTTCATCTGTGCTCTCCCCTGATTCGAACCTCTGACCTTTTGGTTTTCAGTCCTGTTGGCACTAGAGTTTAACCCATTGTGCCACTGGGGAGTTTCTGTTGTTGTTGTTCATTTGTTCAGTCGTCTCCGACTCTTCGTGACCTCATGGGCCAGCCCACGCCAGAGCTCCCTGTTTCTACGCCATGCATATGAGGAAGGAGGCCCTCATGACATTGATTTTTTTTGTCGTGTCAGGAGCGACTTGAGAAACTGCAAGTTGCTTCTGGTGTGAGAGAATTGGCCATCTGCAAGGACACTGCCCAGGGGACACCTGGATGATTTGATATTTTTATCATCCTTGTGGGAGGCTTCTCTCATGTCCCTGCATGAGGAGCTGGAGCTGCTAGAGGGAGCTCATCCGCCTCTCCCCGGATTTGAACCTGCGACCTGTCAGTCTTCAATCCTGCCGGCACAGGGGTTTAACCCACTGCACCACCGGGGGCTCCATTGATGAGGGACAGTGTTCCGCTTTGCTAGTCTCTGTGGTGAATTGGGAGGCAGTTGGCCAGCCTTAGTAGCACCCCGCACCTTGCCTCACCATTAGCTGATGTTTCCCCATCACATGTGGGGAAGTGTTGAAGTGTGGCTTCCTCTGCACTAGCCTCATTGTTCCAAATGAACAATGTGTTGGTGGTGCAATGCTCTATGATACTGCCGCTCCATCTGACCCATGGATCCCCACCAGAAGTGAGTCTACCTCATGTGATGGGTGGCATTGGGGGTCCATGGGTCAACTGGGGCAGAAGCGTCCTAGGACGCTGAATTTCCATTGTGTGGTGAGGTCCTTAGTCTATAAAAGCTTATGCTACCAACTGTGTTTTAGTCTCTAAAGTACTACAAGATATCTCTGCATATTAGTATTCCAGACTAACACAACTATATCTTTGAATTTTTCCTACAACTAAGGTAGTTAGTTAACTAATTAGAACATGCAGAAGTTAAGCAGACATGATTAATTACTAAAGAAGGCGGTGCCCATGCTGGGATTGGAAAGTTACCTTTGTAGATTAGCACTTCCAGAATATGCCCAGGGAGTGGGTAGTGCACTGTATTAGCTCCTTGTGTCTTCAGGGATTATTTGCCTAACTGAATTTGCTTATGAGGTAATATCACTGTTACTAGGAAAGAAGACATACAAAAGAAAATGGATATGGAAGCTGAAGAAGCTCATGGAAGAGATGATAGAGAGTCAAGTTGCCTCCATGTGTGAGGGGGGAAAGCCTGAATTAGTTTCTAATTTAACAAAGGAATTTCCCGATAAAACATGTCTCCCTGCTCCATAATCGCCTGGGGTGATGTTTTTCAAGGGGAGTGGGAGATGTTGTACGAATCACTCCATTTCAGCCTTTTTAAGTGATTCCTTATTGAGGAAGGGAAAAGTTATTTCAAGTTTGAAATATTAAACAATCTGTTAAAATCCACTGTGGATACATACAGTGAAGAAATAATGGAAAGAGCACTGTGCTAATTTGCAAGACTAAAAGACGCCTCATTGAAAGGGAGCGGCGTTGCTGCTTCCCACTCCTTAATACAGCCAAAGCCTTCTGTTGCTGAACGGTGATTCCTAAGAACGCTAATGAATCTGATCTCAATCTTGAGCATCTGTGTGCGGCGTTTGATCTATGGTCATTGCTGTGAGTAGCTATCCAGCACAACTGTGTGGTATGTGATCATCCCCAGTTCAGAAGACATCTCACTTTGAATGGGAGCAATACTTTGAATCAGTGCTGACAGAATAATCCCAGCTGAGCAATAAAGAGGATAAAGCAAAAGCAAATCAGTAGACAGTGAATTAACATTCGGGGACGTTTCTTTCTACAGAACCCAAGAAGAACAGTTTATGCTCTGAAGTGTATATCTGAAAACATTGCATTTCAAATATTCAGCAAGATATTTGTCAGGTGCAAATGTCAAGGGAAGGGAAAAAAAGAAAGTAGGTAGCACATGATAAGATTTTTCCCATTTTGAATTACACCAGATGGGTTCATCTCCTTCTGTTTATTCTTGGTGCTATCAAGGCAGCTATGTCAATCTCCCCCTCAACAAAAACAATATTAGGTGGAAAAGATGAGAAGCCGCAGGGGAGCCTTAATATCATATTATTATATTCTTCCACATTTCACCAAGGTAACCAGGATTCATGTAGCCAAGCAGAAGCAGAGTGTGATCAAGATGGCAAAAGATATTAATGAAGATTTCCTCCTCTCTTCTTCTGATGAGTTAATTTTGCACTTTGAACTCAGTTTGCAACAGTTGATGGAAGCTGTGGACAAAGGGGGGAAAGGAGTAAAATAAACCATGTGTAGCTCACATATAATCAGCGCACACACTGCCTTGCCAGATAAAGAAAATATGCCACACAGATGAACAATGAAGAACAGTTAGCTTACTCTTCATAAATCAGAACAACATATTTACAAACATGTCATCAGTTACATCGACTCACATAATGTCCTTTTCGAGAGATTTAAAATGGTATTTATTTGTCCATTGGATTCAGCTGCTCATGATGCAAGAACACACTCCAAACTCTGTCTCTCTCTGCTTCTCTGCAAGCACCTGCATAACTCAAGCCTGAAAAATGTAACAGTCTCCAAAAGTCCCAGGCTCAGCCAGCTCCCCGGGTGTAGCCCGACCAATCAACTTCATGCATCTTATTTTACAGCTGACACACACACACACTAGCTGATTTCTTGTATTCTCCAACAGACTCTGTTTAATTGGGACAGTTGGAGAATATGTACACCTTACCTTAGACATCACAGGGCCTCTTTGTTGCTGGAAATGGGTCTCAAAGTATTGTTTTCTATTAATGATCACATTACATGTAGTTTTCCAAACAAAAAAGCATAAACCATTAATGGAATATTCAGACAAATATTTTCTTGCAGGCTACTGTGGTCTAACAATACTAAAAAAAAGCTGCATGACCAACTTTACCTGTAAATTATTGTTATGCCCAGATCCTGAAAGTAGCTTATTACTAATAATAAGCTACTCATAATAAATCCCTTTTTTTGCAATAACAAAGCTGTAACGATGTTATATTATGGTACACTGATTACTTAATGAGGGATTACTTCATTCTTTTTCCCCCATGTATCTAAATGTTTAGCTATTTTATAGTTAAGAGGTACTAATTTCACTCAGTAGTGGGCTGCAATTGCATGAGTTCTGAGGTTGTAATTTTAACCAGTTGTACAGGATGAGGATTAGCCACAAAATATTTTCAGCTGATAAAAATGCCCTTCTGCTATAAGACCAGTTCTGCCTGTTCATCAGAGAGATGACAAAAATCTGTCAACAGAGCAATCTTCCAATAAAATTGGACTACTGGCTAAGAGGTGGCAGCAAAGGAACCACAAAAAAGGAGAGAAGAAAACCAAATTATGCAGATCCAGAAACCCATAACTGAGAGAGATCTGGATACCAAACAGCTTCAAATGGCTTTATGTAATCTCGACTGGATTTTGGCTACCTTAACCAATTAAAATTAAAATTGGGCCCCAACTGGAAATGAATAATAGTAACTTATAACTTCACAACATAATACGATACAGTCAGCCCTCTACATTCACTTGAGTTAGGGGTATAGAACTCCCATAAAAGTGAAAAAATGCAAATAAAGGAAATGTTATTTTTTTCCCACCTGCGATAAGACTTTATAGGAATTTCTGAATCTTTCAATATAATTCCTTAGTTGATTTCCACTGGAAGCTGACCATAGAATCATACTGGAGGACTAGAGATTTCTAGGGAAGTGTTCTCTCTAGACCAGTGATTCTCAGCCTGTGGGTTGTCAGGTGTTTTGGCCTACAACTCCCAGAAATCCCAGCCAGTTTACTAGCTGTTAGGATTTTTGGGAGTTGAAGTCCAGAATATCTGGGGACCCACAGGTTCAGAAACACATTTCTAAGTCTTCCAGCATAAGCAGAGGTAGGTTGATCATAGAGTCACACTGGAGGATGTAGAGATTCCTAGAGAGACTATTTTTTAATCAAAAATGTAAATAATCCAATCCACAAAAGTAAAAATCACAAATGTGGAGAGGCAACTGTAGTGATTCCAGGTAGTCTTATTTATCTGAATATACTGCAAAGAAATTTATTGGAATTCAATTATCTAAAACTTTTCCCACAGTTTTGAATGCAGTCAGTCCTGGAGAATGCGTTTTAGTAATACATAAAGAGAGACCTGGGGAGAACCTTGCAAGAAAACACTACTGGCCATTCATTCAAAACAATGAGGCGAATCCTTTAGTTAATGAGACCTGACTGCTGGGCGGTGGTGGTAGCAGTGCTGGGGACAAACCACAGGGGCTCCCTCCTAAACAGAGCGTGAAGATAAATCATAGCTCTGTTTGGAAACACAATAATTTCCGTAGTTTTCCCTCTGGAGACAGTTGAGACAGATCACTGCTGTGAACACAGAGTCATGCATATCGCTCCATGCACACCTACTCACGAGATCTAAATGATCATTTAATTTGCTCTCCATTAAGACTTGCATAGCTTCTTGGGGCCTTGGGGAGGTGAGAAGGAGCTGAAATGTCATCCTATTACATTTTAAAGTGTTCTCATGAAAAATCTGCCAAGGATCAATGTACAAGCTATTAAGAATGAGGTGCTGCACTGTTATGACACACTATATTGTGCCAAATGGTGACACTGTGCAATAGAAAGCATCTTTGGGGATGACCAACATAGACCCAACAGGACTTAGCAATAGGCCTGTCGGGTCTAGTACAACATCTTGCACAGCAGCCAATCAGAAGATTTCAAGGCTTGCACAATTATGGCTTTTTTTTGTTGTGTCAGGAGTGACTTGAGAGACTGCAAGTCGCTTCTGCTGTGAGAGAATTGGCCGTCTGCAAGGACGTTGCCCAGGGGACGCCCAGATGTTTTGATGTTTTATCATCCTTGTGGGAAGCTTCTCTCATGTCCCCGCCTGAGAAGCTAGAGCTGACAGAAGGAGCTCATCCACACTCTCCCCGGATTCAAACCTGTGACCTGTCAGTTTCCAGTCCTGCTGGCACAGGGGTTTAACCCACTGCGTCACGAGGGGCTCATAACAATTATGGTGTGAAGGTAGTAACTCAGTGGTTCTCAACCTGGGGTCCCCAGATGTTTTTGGCCTTCAACTCCCAGAAATCTTAACAGCTGGTAAACTGGCTGGGATTTCTGGGAGTTGTAGGCCAAAAACATCTGGGGACCCCAGGTTGAGAACCACTGTAGTAACTATTCTAATTTTTGGTGACCAACAACTGATATATCATCAGGAATGGTCCTACATTTAAACAGTGTGAAGTGCCTAACCGTAACAGCCCTCTAGATCAGTGGTTCTCAACTTGTGGGTCCCCAGATGATTTGGCCTTCAACTCTCAGAAATCCTAACAGCTGGTAAACTGGCTGGGATTTCTGGGAGCTGTAGGCCAAAACACCTGGGGACCCACAGGCTGAGAACCACTGCAGATATTCCTCTTGAATCCTATTCCCTTTCTTCTGTTTGTTGCCATGTGGCACTTGTCACACAACTCTTGAACTTTCCATAGATCTTGTTGATATAAGGTTCAATGACAGCCCAGTTAGCTTGTATGTACATGATGCCATCACATTCTTTGCTTCATTCAAGTGTCTTAGGTCAGTCTTGTATAAAGAGGACATTAGTTTGTAACACATGAGTAGAGCTCTGTCTCACTACACTTTATTGAATGCAATAAGAAATGAATGGTCTTTTTGGAATGGCTACCATTGCATTTATTTCTATTAATTTAATTTATTAATTATTTTATTTCCCAGTGTAGCAATTGCCCTGGTACTGACAGAAGGCAGAGTAAAAGTACATTTTAAAGTTACTGATAAGTCTCTATGTTTTGAGTTTCTTTCAAATGACACTTTTATAGCACTTTGTTTCCACTTCATCTGCCATCAATCCATCCCATAGAATTCTAGGATTTATAGTTTCACAAGGCAGACTTATTTGCTAAATGTACCTACACATCTCAGGATTCCACAGGTTATAGCCATGTCAGAAATAAAACACTATAATTATTGGAAAAGCCCTTGGGATACTAGTTGATAATGGCTGTGTAAGACAGAAAAAAATGATACCGACAGTAGGATGAATTAATATAATTCATATCCATAATTGAATTAATGAGATGAGAAGAGCCCTTTTGATTCTATTCTCCAACGTTCTGGTTGACAGCAGCAAGTGTGGACCTCCATCTTCAGACCTTGCAGTTGTTAATGGTCATCTGCCTGTATCCACTTTGTGTTGGACCCATAGGCAGCAGAATATGCCCTCTGGCTCTATAAATTAAATAATTAATTTATAATAAATTATAGCAAATTAATTAATAACTAAACAAATAATAAATTTTAACTACTGACAGCATCTGAACCATACAAGTACTGTATTTTCAGAATCTTGTGCAGTTTATTTCTCACTGTTGGAATGCCAAACATTTTCAAAATGTTGTAGCAGAAGCAGTACTTTCCCATGGGATACCTTGGTGAGATAAACCCTTCCCTGCAGTATAGGCAGGTGTTTGAATTAATTAAGATAAAGCACACACACATATGTGAATTATCTCTTAGAAGGCTAATGAGAAGAGGTTGGGGAGAAAATTATGCATAGACTGCTTCCAGACTCCTTCTACCAAGGAATATCCTACCTTCACCCGATATCACTCAAACCACAGTTTGTACTTCAACGATGTCTATAATCAAAAAGCAGGGACTGACCTACCTGAAGAGAGGGGAAAAAACCTCTATATTGCTGATAGTCAATAAATCTGCGACAGATGTCTTCCTTCAAATACTTTTGCCAAAAGACTTTCAGAGGCGAGTGATATTTCTGCATTAATACCTGGGTGTTTTGTAAGGATTTTGTAAGGATCACTTTCTATTTAAATGTTGATTTTGGGTTTCATTTGCATCATTATTGGCTGATATTATGGATTCATAACCTAGCTTTATGGATGATTAACTGCTCTGTATTCAGAAAGATCATGTAGTTTTACTAAAAAAAACCCTACGGACTTTATATCTCACAAAAGAGGCAAACTTGCACTGATACACACTACCATGACCATCATCTTCCTTTCTATTTATGACAAAATCCATCAGTAGCTGCAAGTTACACCACATCCCCATCACTTACCTGGTGTAATGGGATTGTTCAGCTTCTGTGCCCACATGATTATCCTCCTCTGCGCCCCGTCTCCCATCTCTATTCCTGAGTGAGTAATTTTTGGATGTTTGAATTGTTTTTAACTGTGAATTTTTAAAAACTGTTGATATTTAATTCTGTTTTAATGTTTATATATGTCTATATTTTAAATTGTGTTCTAATTCTTTTATGTTGCTTTGAGTCTCCCTTGGGAGAGATAAAGTGGGGTATAAATAATAATGCTGATGGTAATAATAATAATAATAATAATAATAATAATAATAATAATAACTCTTTTCCTCATCATCCAGCAAGCCTGGGAGCCAAGCTGATCTGAGGGTCCTTCCACACAGCCCCATATCTCAGAATATCAAGGTAGAAAATCCCACATTATCTGAGTTTGGACTTGGATAACCAAGTTCAAGGATTTTCTGTCTTGATATTCTGGAATATGGGGCTGTGTGGAAAGGCCCGGAGAGAGACAGCAGCATGACTAAGATCACTCAGACTCCTCCCACACAGCTTTATAAAATCTACATGGAACTGGATTATATTGCAGTATGTACTCAGATAATCCAGTTTAAAGCAAATTTTGTGGATTATCTGCCTTGATATTCGGGGTTATATGGAAGGGTCCTCAGTGTGGAAGGGTAACTGGAGGGAACCGAGGGATCTAAATCTGGTTTCTTCAGCAAAGGAGAGACCACCGCCTCTTTTAAACCCTCTGGAAAGACTCCTTGCTCAAGGGAGCTGTTTATGATCTTCAACAGAGGGTCACGTAATTCCTCCAAGCAGGATTTCACCAACCAAGAGGGACACGGATCGAGGGAGCATGTGGTCGGTCTAGCTGCAGCTATGAGCCTATGGACAGCCCCTGCATCCAGCGGGATGAACTGGTCAAGGATGGGCCCAGCAAGTGGCCACGGGGTCTCAAGTTCTCTCACTGTATCAATTGTGGCGGGGAGGTCCCGGCGAAGTAGCGAGATCTTGTCTGCAAAATAGCTCTGAAAAACCTCGGCTGGAGGGGCCTGATCACCACTTTTTGGGACGGTAGGAACCGTCGTTAGAGATCGAATTATTTTGAACAATTTTGCCGGGCGTGAGCTAGCAGACGCTATCAAAGAAGCATAATATACTTGCTTTGCCTCAGTGATAGCATGCTCATAGGATTCCCTGAATGCCTCATAAGCTGATCTCGATGCTCCGTCATGGAGTTCTCGCCACACGCCCTCCAGCTGTCTCTTTTCCCGCTTCATCAGTCGAAGTTCCTCAGTGAACCAAGGAGACCGATTTCGGCGGGGTCTGAGAGGGCGTCTAGGGGCGATCTCGTCGAGTGCATTGGATAGCCTGATGTTCCATGTGTCCACCTGCACATCGATCGAGTTGCTGGCAGGCTCAGATCCCTCAGAGCATTCTGGAACCTACTGGGTTCCATAAGTCTCCTTGGGCGAGCCCAAATTGGCTTGGCGCCCTTGCAGCGTGGGTAGGCATGCTCCAACCGGACTCTCAGGGCACAGTGATCCGACCATGGAACCTCTATTGTGGAGGCTTGGGTCACTTGAATTCCTGCGCTGAAAATCAAATCTAACGTGTGCCCCGCCCGATGCGTGGGCCCAGTAGTACAGAGGGAGAGTCCTAGTGTCTCCATGGTAGACACTAGGTCCATAGCTGCTGATGAACAAGAGTCTGCATCAGCGTGGATGTTGAAATCCCCCAAGACGATAAGTCTAGGAAACCTCAGGGACCACTCCGACACAGTCTCAAGCAGCTGGGATAGGCTGTCTGCTGGTGCGCTGGGCGCACGGTACACCAGCAGAAAGGCTATGCTCTCACAGGAATCCCACACCAGGCCAACACTTTCAATGCCAGAGATGTTCAGCACAGGAACTGCCCTAAGATAAAAACTTTCTCGGGCGAGCATAGCCACCCCCCCCCCCTCGCCTCCCAGTCCGCATCTGGTGAGTGATTGCATAACCTGGAGATGTTATTTCCTGGAGTAGGATCTCATCCCCCTCTTGGATCCAAGTTTCTGTAATACACACTAGGTCAGCTCCCTGATCATTAAGAAAGTCTCTGATGGTAGCAGTTTTGTTCCTTATGGACCTAGCATTCACTAAAACCAGAGTAGGAGGGGAGGAAACTGGTTGCCTGTCACAGATGTACCTGGGGATAGGCCGCAGGTTAGAGGGGGGCTGAGTCTCCCGCCGACTCAACCTCCCTCTAGTATTCGGCCTGTGCCTACCGTCATACCTCCCTCTCCCAGAGATCGTAGGAATCCCCATGCATAGACCTACTTCTCTTGGAGGCTCTGCAGCACAGATTAGGTGCCCAGTGTTTGACTGGCCATCTGAAAAGGAGATGGGGCATGGCCAATTAACAAGTGGTCATAAGTGGGGCCCTCAGAGTGGTGAGAAGCAGGCGTAAAGGCCAGAGCACCTGGCCAGCATTGTGGGTGGGGGGATAATCTAGAAGATGTTGGATCCAGATTCCCTTGAGAGTGCTGGAATGGGTTCTTAACTCCCGTAGACTGGGAAGACACTCTCTCTTTTATGCCCACAGTTCTTATATTTGAGTCCCAGGCTCTGGTTTCTTGGGGGTGTACTCTCTCTTCCATATTTACAGATCTGGAGCCATGTTCCAGTGAAAAAAGATAATGCGTCCTTCAACTGGAACAAATAGAACCAGCACAATCTTTTTAAAACTAGAGCACACTATTAAATACCTCCCTCCTTTTGGAAAAAAATGTAAAATTCTGTTTCTCTTGAATGCATTTCCCCGGGGCATTTGGTCAAATGAAGCTCTTCTGTGCCTGACACAATTACTGTTAAGTTTAAAAATGGAATGGACAGTATAAAAAGATTAGAGTAGTATCATTTTGGGTGTCCTAGTTATTATACCACTGGGATCCGCAAGCACTATTTGATTATACCTTCCAATATTTCTCTTTGTAGTACTAAGAGAAGCCGTTTTGAAGCTATTATTTAAGCCACAGTTACGGACTCTGTTTTGCAGCATGATTAAATTTTAATGCCAACAGGGAAAGCAATACAAGTTTTGTGAAAATGAAAACATGGCTTACTTTTATCTTTGCTCTATTATACTAGAAGATATTTTTGGACAGCTCAAGAGCTGGGCAGAAGTTTGGGAAATCGGAAGTATAAAATTGTGCTCCTAATGGAGTTAGCAGAAGAAATTTAAAACATGTTTGTGGTCTGGCTGGAATGCAAACTGAATACATTTAGTAGGGACAAATCTTTCCCAGTGCAGTGCCTTGCTGAAATATTAACCTCTCTTTGCTTTTGACTTTTCTCCATTTGGTTGTGCTGAGACCTAGAACTAAAAGTGATGAAATTGGCATGGTTACTAGTTGATGTACATAAGGCACACAAAACTTTGAAGGTGCAAAATATTTGAACAGTGGCATCTATATCAATTAAACAAAACAAAACAAAACTTAGATCTTATTTAATACAAAAGTATTCATCTCTTTGCCCTAATCTTCCTAAATAAGCTAAATAACTAATTGCTGCTAGAAGTCATAAATGTAGTTAAAGGGAGTCTTTGTATACGTCAAGTGCTAAAGAATTAAAATATGAGTTGCTGTGTGTTTTTTGGGCTGTATGGCCATATTCCAGAAGCATTCTCTCCTGACGTTTTGCCCACATTTATGGCAGGCATACTCAGAAGTTGAGGGGTCTGTTGGAAACTAAGTAAGTGAGGTTCATATATCTGTGGAATGTCCACGGTGGGAGAAAGAACTCTTGTCTGCTTGAGGCACGTGTGAATGTTGCAATTTGCTGCTTTGATTAGCATTTAGTTGCCTTGCAGTTTCAAGACCTGCCTGTTTCCTGCCTGGGGGAATCCTTTTTGAGAACTGTTATTAGAAAGATACCTCTTTGAGGAAAGTAATTAAAGCCTCCAGGGAGAAGGATTCAGAAATATAGTGAGCCTCTATGGTTTTAGAGCACCGGTGTTGGAGCCTTGGAGAAAGAGGAATCAAAAGGTTTAAACAACCTGTTGGTATTCCTGTGTGGGGAACATTGTTTTCAAGAAACTCATGTTATAAAACCCTGACAGTTTATTGAAACCACTACGCATCTTTACTGTTCAAGAACAAAATGAACATCATATTCTTGTTTTATTTCACCTGAAGAGTTGTCTTCTTAAACATCGTAGCAAGGAAGTAGCCTATGGATGAATAAATAGTGACAGTAAAAGAAACCTTAATAATAAATTGGTGGCAGCAAATAATTGTATGACATGTAATATATAATATATACAGTTGTAGCATTCCCCTGCCCTGCCCTGTGTCTGTGTGTGTGCCCACGACTGCTGGCCATTATTCTTTGCAGAGGGTGCTCCTGGATTTGAACCTGAAAATCTAGATTTCTGCAATGGTCAAGAGTGCTTTAGCACATTTAAAGTTTATGCACCAGCTGCACCGATTCCTTGAGAGGATAGATCAGATCATGGTGGTACATACTCTAATTACATCCTGTTATTGTGACAAACTTTATTGAGGGCAGCCTTTGTAATGTGCTTGGAAACTTTACCTGGTCCAAAGAGCTGCAGCCGGACTGTAAAGTGAGACAGGTTGCTGAGATGATATTACATCCCTGTTAAAACAACTGCCCTGGCTACCAGTTTCTGTGCACAATTCAAAGCACAGTTTTTTTTACTTCTAAATCCCCATATGGCTCAGGTCCAGACTATATAGCAGGTGACACTTCTCTGCATGACCTGGCCCGGGCTATGGGATCAGCTCCACCGTTGTTGCAAGCATGATTAGTGAGAATGCAAGATAAGGCATTCATGGTGGTTTCTCATAGACTCTGGATCTCCCTTCAGGGAGATCAGAATGTCTTCTTCTTTTCTGACTTTCCATTATTGAATTCATTCAGATGTTTTAAAAAAGTGTGGTGAGTTTCCCACAAAGGTTTTTATTGATGTTCCCTTTTCCCCTTACATATCTAGCTATTACAAGAGAAGTTATAAAATGTGAGGTGTGACAGATCAGTAGGTGATCCTCTTTAGACTAGAGCACACAGTGAGGTTGGATCTACACTGCCATATATCCCAGGATATCAAATTCCTGAGTATGTGCTTTGAACTGGATTGTGAGAGTTTACACCAGAGGTCCTCAAACTATTTAAACAGAGGGCAAGGTCACAATCCCTCAAACTGTTAGAGGGCCGGATTATAATTTGGAAAAAAGAAGAAGAATGAATTCCTATGCAAATAGCACATGTCTTATTTGCAGTGCAAGAAACACTTAAAATAATAGAATAATTAAAATGAAGAACAATTTTAACAAATATAAACTTATTAGTGTTTCAATTGGAAGTGTGGGCCTGCTATTGACTGATTAGATAGGGTTATTGTTGTTGTCATTGTTGTTGTCGTTTTTGTTGTTGTTGTGTGCTTTCAAGCCATTTCAGACTTAGGTTGATTCTGAGCGAGGGCCGGGTAAATGGCCTTGGAGGGCCGTATCCGGCCCTCGGGCCTTAGTTTTAGGACCCCTGGTCTAAACTGTCAGATAATCTGAGTATGCTCATACTCTCTATCAAAACCTAACAAGTACAGATAGAATTGTAAAAAAAAAAGACTAAACCAGTAGAAATTTATTAATAAAAAATTAGATCACATATTAACCCTTGAATTATTTAATCATTCACAGCTCCCCAAACCCATGTTTGTTTCTTCCCCTGGCAGACTGTCCTATCTCTGTTATAGCTTTTCCCTGTCTAGATACTATAGACACTTCATGAATCAAAGTTAAATCTATTGTTACATAATGGAAAGAATACAGCTCAAACTCAACTTTAGTCAGAGACTAGAGACGTCATCAGAGTGAAATCAATATCTTAGGATGCTTTCACCCCATCTGGAGGCTGGAGACCCATGCCAGGCATCACATGACATTGAGTGACTTCCAGGATAGACCTTGCCCACAACCAGGGTGAAAGTGTCACCGGACATTTATACCCTAGCACACAGGCCTGTAGCCAGGATTTTGATTGGGGGGGGGGGGGGGGCGGCTGAGTCTGAGTGAGAGAGGATCTACCTTAGCAAACCTTTTGAATCGTTATCCAAATACCCCCATGCATATGGGATATATTGAGCACGGTGATCAGATCATGATATGAATAAACATAACAGTTTAAATAATATACCAGTAAGGCCTTCTTGTGGACAACCCTGAGAATTTTGAGAAGGAGGGGCTGAAGTCCCTCAAGCCGCCCCCTCCCCGGCTACATGCCTTCCAGCACGGGACCTCCCCATAAGGACGATACTTTCCCCATGTGATAGGGTAAGTTTTGGAAGAGGGAGCTGTACGCAAGGTGACAGATTCACCCAGGTGCTTTTTCCTCGTGGAAACCCAGAGAAGAAGAATGCTTCACCTGGGCTTTCTGATGAGGTCGGACTCAGTTCTAGATCTTGGTAGGGTCATCTGTCAAAACATTCCCAGAGCTCTGATTGGCTGGCATGAACTAGCCATGCCAATCTCCTCCCTTCATAATATCCTTTCCAGATGCAGAGTTATGATCAAGCCAGGGATCACAGTGTGAAAGCCATGGAAACATGATCAGTAGGGCAAATGGCACTGTCTGTTGCCCTCTTTGGTTCTCCCAATTTAGGTGAAATTCCCACAATGACCAGAAAGGATATGAAATCCTGACTGTATTTTAAAGTATCTGGAAAGTTCCTTTACAAGCCTGGCACAGAGGCAAACTGATACAAGGTCCTTCAGATGAACACAGCAATTAGCACTTTTGGAATTTGCATGAAGCTATTGCTATAGAGACTATCCACTAGAAGTATCAGTCAGTCCTCCTCTTTGCAGACTCAACAATTTATTGGAATTCTGGCTGGATGCTGCTATGGATGGACAAATCTCTCCCCTCCACTGATTGGGGCTTTCTGATACTGAGTAGAATTCTGGGAAATGTAGTTTAGGGTGGGGCCTTTTGAATTCTCTGGTATAGGGCTCCTCGCCTTCCCAAACTACTTTCCAAAATTTGGTACTTTTTCATTGTCTTTCCCAGCAAATTCTGTTTTTTCCCTACTGCTTCCATCACCTAATGGCAAAAGGCTATTAATTTAAAGAGGAATAGCAGCCTTTTTGGTTTTGCTTGGCTTCCTTGTGCTGAAAATGAAACTGACTTTGAGAGGCTTCCAAGATGTACAAAATTCAAACAAAAAAAAGGATTGGGTAAGTTTTGATTTTTAAATTTTTGGTGCGGGCCATGTCTGTGCATCAGATATCACATCATAAGTACAAATTTAGTGAATTTGATACAGTTTACAATGACTAACGAAAAAATTGACACCCCTAATATTTTATTACTCAGTAATTCTTTAGACCATAGGACTGGCTGATCAAGGGTATTTTTAGCTCATTAACCATTCCCTCTTTTATCAAATTAATTGCTTAATTGACTGGTTAAAGTTAATTGAAGTTACAGTAGCTTAACAAATGTAATATTTGAAGTTAATTAAGGTTGGCTTTTTCTCCTTAGCTAAGTTTTGGAGGAACATTGAAAAAGAAAGAATGAGTTTTAATGACCCATTTCTTAAATGGAGAGTGGGAAGAACTTCCTTAGGTTATCAAAACTTGTGCAATGTGCAATATATTCATAGAGCAGGTTGCAAGTAGCTGATGGGTAAGGGGCAAATAATACTAGGTATATTGTATGTACGGGATACTATGAAAAATGCAAGAGAAAAAAAAACGTAGGGAACAAAATCAACCTCTGTACATGGCATTCATTGACCTGGCAAAGGCATTTGACACAGTGAATTGCAGCGCTCTCTGGACCATCCTCCAAAAAATCAGGTGCCCTGACAAATTTGTGAACATTCTGCGGCTCCTCCATTATGACATGATGGCAACACTCTTGGACAGCAATTACTCCAAAGTGACCCATTTCAGGTGGAATCGGATATCAAAGAGGGATGTGTTATTGCCCCAACCTTGTTTTCCATCTTCATCACTATGATACTTCATCTTGTTAATGGGAAGCTTCCCACTGGAGTGGAAATCATCTATTAGACAGATTGCAAACTATTTAACCTCAGTAGACTGAAAGCCAAAACCAAGGTTACAACAACATCTGTTATAGAACTCCAATATGCCAATGATAATGTAGTCTGTGTGCATTCAAAAGAAGACCTACAAGCCACTCTAAACACCTTTGCAGAAGCATACGAGAAGCTTGACCTCTCATTGAACATGGAGAAAACCAAAGTGCTCTTCGAGCAGTCGCCAGCCAATCCCTCCTCAATGCCAGAAATGCAGATTAATTGTGTAATGTTAGAAAATGTTGAGCATTTCCGCTACCTTGGCAGCCACCTCTCCAAAAAGTCAACATTGGCACTGAAATACAACACTGCCTGAGCTCAGTAAGTGCAACATTTTTCTGAATGAACCAGGGAGTGTTAAGGACCGGGACATCCGTAGGGAGATCAAGGTGCTTGTTTATAAAGCTATTGTCCTCCCAACCCTGGTACCAGAACCATCTTCCACCTGGAAACCAATGTCCTCACTGTGGAAGAACATGTGGGTCAAGAATAGGGCTCTACAGTCACCTGTGAATCCACCGCCAAAACCCTACACTAAGACCATCATACACAGACAATGAGAGATTGCCTATGTGAGTAAAGTAAAAGTAAGTATGTATGGACCCTCCCAGGTCCCTGCCTGCACATAACCTCCATAGTAGCTGTGTTGAAGGGTTCCTGTTCCAGTTCTTGATCCACAGTGAGTTTTAGCACCAAGTAAAACCAGACATCCAAAGTTGTGAAACTTATTTTTCCTACTATTTCCTCTCCCCCACTTAATGTGTAATTATATTTGAAAACCACAGGAAGCTTAGTATTTCTTTCCTTGCATCGTATGCGTCAATTAATTGGCTACATCAACAAATAAAATCTAATTACTTTTACAATGATGATTCTATTAAAACTAGACATAGGCACTTTATTTTAACTGCTACCAACAAATATCTATGGGTTTGCAGCAATTCTTAATTCAAAGGCAAATTGCCACAAATTATTCCGAGTTGAATTTAGTCATGGTTTGATTCATTAATAACCTCATCACCATTTCATTAAAGGCAGATTTTCCAAATTCAGTGTTATTTTCAACTGATTGGAATGCAGGATGTAGTTGTTGCCAAACTTGTCATCATGACTGATGGGCAGGCAGTCTGGAATTCAAAAAAGTTTTTTTGGGGATGCTAAAGCACAGAAGGTAGTCACTCAGATGAACACACAGAGTGATCAGCTCCATGTGGTGGGACCATTCGTGAAGTGGATCAAGACCCTGAAATAATGTGGCACAATGCCCTTCGCACCCAGTTTGTCTGCCAGAGGAATACATTAGACTGCCTAGAATGAACTACAGTGAAGATGAAGAGAGAATAATTAGTCTTTCACTTCCAAATTCAAGCTGACGTCTTGAAATATGACCTTTCTCCTCTATAATCAAAATTTTCAATGCTTCAATTTAGAAAGTAAGTTCAAAAAGGCTGGTTTCAGCAATGGATTTATGTGAATGAGAATATGTGTTGAAGGCTTTCATGGCTAGAATCACTAGGTGGCTGTGAGTTTTCTGAGCCTAGCAGGAGAGGATGCTTTTGAAACAAGGCCATAAAGCCCGGAAAAGTCACAGCAACCCACTGAATGAGAATATTTCTATCACCAAATGAGTGTCTTTCATGTTACTGCACATGGTTTGGACTTCCACAACAGGAAGTTGTCATACACCAAAAAGTGGATGGTCTCTTCACTTTTGGGTTGCTGGTATATGGTTCCCAATGGGTGCTGCAACTCAACAATGCTTTGCACAAGAAACAGTGCCTCAAACTGGTGATGGGAAGATTAGTAGATAGGAATAAAGAACATTTCAGAGCATCTTGGTACTCCATTCTTCTTTCTATAGCTATCTGTCCTGCCCCAGCTATATATTTTTTCATGTCAGGAGGTAGTTGAGAAACTGCAAGTTGCTTCTGGTGTGAGAGAATTGGCCATCTGCAAGGACGTTGCCCAGGGGACACCCAGATGTTTTAATGTCTTACCATCCTTATGAGAGGCTTCTCTCATGTATCTGCATGGGGAGCTGAAACTGACAGAGGGAGCTCATCCGTGCTGTCCCTGGATTTGAACCTCTGACCTGTTGGTCTTCAGTCCTGCTGGCACAAAAGTTTAACCCATTGCGAATATGGAATATAGGGCTCCATATTCTCCAGCTATGAATTATTTATTTATTTATCATGTCAGGAGCGAACCAAACCGTTGTATTGTATTTTTAAAAAACACACACAAAGTTTGCAAACTTGGCATTCTATTAAATGTCTTTTGACCAGTAGTTGGCCACTTGGAGAGCCTCTGGTGTTGCTGCAAGAAGGTCCTCCATTGTGCATGTGGGAGGGCTCAGGTTGCATTGCAGTAGGTGGTCTGTGGTTTGCTCTTCTCCACACTCACATGCCATGGATTCCACTTTGTAGCCCCATTTCTTAAGGTTGGCTCTGCATCTCATGGTGCCAGAGTGCAGTCTGTTCAGCGCCTTCTAAGTTGCCCAGTTTTCTTTGTGCCCAGGAAGGAGTCTCTCATTTGTTGTCAGCCATTGGTTGAGGTTGTAGGTTTTAGCCTGCCACTTTTGGACTCCTACTTGCGGAGGTGTTCCAGTGAGTGTCTCTGGAGATCTTAGAAAACTATTTCTTGATTTCAGTGGTTGGCATTCTGGCTGATATCCAAACAGGGGATGGGCCGGAGATGTCACTGCCTTGGTCCTTTCACTATTGGTTGCTACTTCCCGGTGGATGTCAGGTGGTGCAATACCAGCTAAACAGCTATGAGTGATATAGACTGACACTCATAGGCTTCCCCGCCTTTTCACAAGTTTCCAGCCCATCCCTGGAACTTTCCACTTCTTTCTTCTCTTGAGTATGTAGTCAGGCTAGCTATCAGTAATGTAGTTCTTCTAATAAAAGATTATTTTAGCATTAGCTATTGGTGTACTTTGCTCCTTGAGTGGCATCTTACACTTTCTTTGCTGTGAATTTACTCCCTTTACAAGGGACTTGCCCAGAATCAGTTCTACCCACAAGCTAAAGGATCTACATTTTTTAAACATTCATGTTAGGAAAGAGAATAATAGGGCTGTAAAATTAGAAATCTTTGAGTTTAACCCCTTGCCAGTGCACAAAACCACAGTGAAAGCCCGAAAGAAAGCCATCCAGCATGTGTTTAAAGACTTCTAATCCACCACCAATTCAGGCAATCTGCAGATGTCTGAATAACACTTATAGAATATGATGATCTCTGAACCTCAATAGACAATACTAAAGTAATTGTGGTTTTTTCCCCTTAAATTTCTCTGAACCTGAACTCAGAGGGTGAGGGGAGCATCTGAAATACACCCATTGCTATTCTATCCAAGTAGACAAGTGAACAATATAGCAGAAGAATAAAAAGGGGCAATAAAACCCCCAAAGATTGGGAAACACATACAGATATAGTCAGTATTCATAATGCTGGCTGCTGAACTGAAAAATGAAACTCTGGGTTGAGGAGGTAAAGCCCAATTTTTGGAGGAGCTGTAGCCCATTGCTAATATTTATGGATTACTCCTACGTGGCATGATATAGGCATTGCAAACCTAGACAATATGTTAAACATAATTTCAACATGCTGGCAAACCATTCAGAATCAATTCAGAATGTGGTGAGGCTACTTTTGTGGTTTTGTATATTGTATATAACACAAAATAGTTTAGAAGTGCTTTGAGTATTAGCACAAAGGGCATAGCGAAACACAGAGAAATTTGAAAATGATAAGCTTCCAGCAGTACTTCCAGGAATAGTCTTCCCTCAGTCTCCAACACTCACTTTCTTTTTAGGGACATATTGTAGGAGTCTTCTATCAAAATATTAAGTGAATTGCTACTTCCCTCAGAGGCAACTTTTATGAGATCCATTAATCAACCTGTACTCTTCATGGTTTTGAGATGGATTTTTTTTTTTGTGTTTTTGTGTGTGTGCAGGTTGCATTACACCTTTAGGGAGGAAATAATTCTGAAATTCAAAGTTATAGTAATAGATTCTGATTCCTTAGGCTAATTTGATTTTGTGGGGGCTACAACTTTATTTATTATGGAATTTCTGTTCTACTAGACCAGAATGGTTTTCTGTAATATTAAAAGAATGGAAGCATAATAAAATCCACATACTTAATATAAGAACTAAAAACACCTTAGACTATGTGTTGAAAAGCCTAAAAGTATTCACATGGAGGCAGGGATCAAAAATGAGAGTCGATTTTGGGCAAAACAGCATAGGGAAAATTACATTCTCCAGCTGTCATGCTTTGACAGATCAATCCTCTGTCACCCCATTGCTCACCTGCTTTTAAAATGTCCCTATTTCTCACTCCTGCAGTTGTTTGGTTCTCACTTTACTTCCTTTGGTGTAAACTAAGTTCAAAATTCAGTAGTATCTTGTAAGCAATTAACTCAGCAAGGGGAGATTCTTGTTCTTCCCAGTAGGCTCAGGCAAAAGTAACCTGCTGTAGCTTATTCCAACTTGCGTGCTTCTCATCATGATTAACTTTTGCCATTGTGACCATACAATGATGTTGTTAAGAGCCTTAGTGGGGGGTTAAACCCTTGTGCTAGCTGGACTGCTGACCTGAAGGTTGCTGATTCAAATCTGCGAGATGTGATGAGCTCCTGTCTGTCAGCTCTAGCTTGTGGGGACATGAGAGAAGCTTCCCAGCAGGATGGTAACACATCTGTGTATCCCCTGAGCAACATTTCTGTAGACAGCCAATTTTCTCACACCAGAAGCGACTTGCAATATATTTTCAAGTCATTTATGTCATGATAAAAAATACAGTGATGTTGCTTGCTCTGGTTTCATCTCTGAAATGTTGGAGAGTATGCAAAGCACTTCATAAAAAGACTGCCACACATCATGATGTTTCTATAAACTGTGAAGTACAGGCATTTGTCCTGATAGTCTCCAAAGATAAGTCCCCAAGGAGAGCACAAAAATGTAGACAGAGGTGGTAAACTGGTTGTAGTAGATTTCGTCCCATCAGGAATAGGTCTTTGTTATGCTAATGCCTCTTGATTGTCCATTCAAGCTCAGGCCATCTTTCTATGCACTTAGTAGTGTATTATGTATTTTCAATTGCAACTTGCAATTTTCACTTGAAATTAAACTTAGACAGGAAAAGAAAATATGACAGTGTTGGTGGGAGATGGGGTTGTTCCCACTAAAACAAAAAGTCTTTGACTTTGCTGTCTCTTATTGTACAGCAACACTGATGAAACAACTTTTGCAAAGCCTAGGAGAGTGAGCAGGATCAACTTAGAATGGGCCATAGAAAATAAGATCAAGGAAAATTCAGGCATTTGTCATCATGTCATTTGAAATGCACAAGGAGCTGAGCAATCTTTGAATTGCAACATTATTTTTAGGAGACAGGAATGTGCGCCACTCATGTATGTTTCCCAAGTGATTTAGGCCCCTTCTACACTGCCATATTAAATCCGGGTTATCTGCTTTGAACTGTAGTATATGGCAGTATAGACTCAAACAGATAATGTGGACTATCCACTTTGATAATCTGGATTACCTTGAAGGATCTGGGGGTGGTGACGGCCAACAGGGAGCTCTGGCATGGACTGATCCATGAATTCACAAAGAGTCGGAAACGACTGATTGAATGAACAACAACAATCTGGATTATATCATCATATAGAAGGGGCCATAGGATCCCAATTGCTAGTAAATAGAATGATGAGACCTGGTGTCAATTCACACTTCAGAATTATAGTAAGTTAACTTTTTAAATAAAATAATTTTAATTAAACATTTACGAGGAAAGTGTGGGGTGGGGAACAAGGGAAGGAAAAGGAAAAAAATGGTAATAATAGATTAATTATTGGTTAATTGCATCTTTACAAATGTCTAGGAAGTTAACTTTTGAGTCACATTGGTGGACCTAGAGTATTAACCTCTGCCAGAATGCAGCAGAGGTTAACCAAACAACACCAGGCTTGTGTCAAAGCTATTTTATTTGAAGCATTAACTTAAACACTTTTTGGGTCGTTTTAAGGTCCCAGTCCAAAACATAAAGATAGCTCATTGCCGAAGAATATAAAGCAAAGACTTATAACAAGGAGCATACTACAAACACGGAGAGTCAATTAAAAATTTCCAAGGAGCAAGAGTCTAAAATAGGGCTCCTCAAACGTTTTAAATAGAGGGCAAGGTCACAGTCCCTCAAATTGTTGGAGGGCCGGATTATAAATTGAAAAAAGCACGAATGAATTCCTATGCACACTGCACATATCTTATTTGTAGTGCAAAAAACACTTTAAAACAATACAATAATTAAAATGAAGGACAATTTTAACAAATATAAACTTACTAGTGTTTCAATGGGAAGTGTGGACCTGCTTTTGGCTGAGGAGATAGGATTGTTGTTGTGTGCTTTCAAGTAATTTCAGACTTAGGTTGACCCTGAGTGAGGGCTGGGTAAATGACCTTGGAGAGCTGTATCTGGCCCCGGGCCTTAGTTTGTGGACCCCTGGTCTAAAACATAGTCATCTTTCCATGGGTCAAGCCAGAGAAGCCAAAGTGCAAGGGTAGTCCAAACACAGTAGTTGAAGGTCAGTCCAGGGGTTTGCAGTTCATCAAGGTCCACAGCAGGGTACAAACACAACGAGGTTCACCAACACAATAATCTCATTGGTTTAAGGTTGTACAAGGCTTACAAGAGTTCATGGCACAGGTCTGGATACCATAATCCACCAACCAGGGGGAAACACCACCAGTATTCACTGCCAAGTATGACAGATACTTTTCTCCCAAAGAGCAATCTCTAAGTTAGTTCTTTTTTTACATTAATCACAGCTACATCCCATCTTTAAAGCATCCTCCCTGAATTGAAGCCGCTTGTGAGTTTTTCCAGATAGATTACTCTGACTTTTAGAACTCAGGACTAAGATTTTTATTTATCATATCAGGCGCAAACCAAAAGTACAGTTGTAATGTATTTTTTAAACACACACACACACACACCCACAAAGTTTAAAAATTTGACATATTAAATGTCCTTTGACCAGTATCTGGCCACTTGGAGTGCCTCTGGTGTTGTTATGAGGAGGTCCTCCATTGTGCATATGGATTTGTGGTTTGCTCTTCTCCACACTCGCATGTAATGGACTCCACTTTGTGGCCCCATTTTTTAAGGTTGGCTCTGCATCTCGTGGTACCAGAATGCAGTCTGTTCATCACCGTCCAAATCGCCCAGTCTTCTGTGTGCCCAGGAAGGAGTCTCTCATTTGATATCAGCCAGGTGTGGAGGTTCTGGATTTTAGCCTGCCACTTTGGGATTCTTGCTTGCTGAGGTGAGTATAAGTTCTTTCTTGATTAACTCCTTATACACCCTTTGCAGCATCACCACTCTGCTAGTCATTATCCTGTTTTGCCCATCATCAACTTCTAGGCATGACACCAACCACCATTAACTGTGGGGCATTTCATGTTCCCAGGGAGAACACAGAAGAGGTTGACTAAAGGTGTCCTCTTAGGCCCCTTCTATACTGCCATATAATCCAGATTATCAAATCAAATAATCCATGTTATCTGTTTTGAACTGGATTATATGAGTCTGCACTGTCATATAATCCAGATTATGAAAGCAAATAATATGGATTTTATATGACAGCATAGATGTGACCTTAGATTAAAAAATAGCATTTTTATTCTCAGTTTTCCACTTGTGTGTTGGTCCAATACCCCTTAACACCCTCCCCCCCCCCCCCCCCCCCAAATAGAGGACCTACTGTATGGAATATGACATTTTAATGTGTAGATTTTTCCTGATTTGTTTCATTATTGTCTCATGAACACCCATAAACAGAAACCCTTTGGGCTTATCAGCTAATAAAAGGTGATGGTTGAGTTCTTATATGAGGGAGATATATCTCCAGCTTGTAGCAATAATATATTTAGCAATGAAACTCATGTTTTCAATGTGGCAGCATCCCCAAGATGGCCATTTCTGTGTCAAAGGAGAGTGGAGGAGAGAAACAGAGATGTTGCAGGTGTTGACAATATTATTTCTCTGGGTGCTCTCTTAGTGTCTGTAGGGTTGGAGTATCTTGTGAGTGTACATATGGTCCTTGTCAGCAGACAGCATGCAAATAGGCAGGCACCAACCCTTGGAGAAGAGAAACCATGACAAGTGGATGTTGTAAACAGCTACAGATCTCTGTCCTCTGAAGAAGTGAAAGTAACGCTTGTTTTCATTGGATGCTCCCTATTTTTGTTTTATATGCCATAAAGAAATATCAAGTAACACTAGAAGTACCCTATTCTTTCCATGCTCATCCCTATCCAGGCCTACTGAATGTTTTCCCCCGCAATCAAATGCAAAAAACATTGCACAAAGATGTAATAATAATCCTTTTATTACTGGCAGCAAAAATGGAGATAGATAAAAGGCAGAATTGGGTGAAATGTGTTTCTAGGCAGATAGTGGGTTTGACTTTTACTACTGATGGTTGGTTTAAAAATTATGACATATTGCATTGCCAGAACATGCAACTGAACAAGAAAGAAAGATGCTAAGGAACATTGGTCCATTATGCAATTATAAGGTGAGTATGTTTGTTTCTCAGGAGGCCATAAAGATGAAATGCTGATGCCTAGTGCAAGATATCTAACTTACTCACACTAATACTACCCAGTGCCTCACTTCACAAACCTCAATATGGACTTTGCAGACATCACTTAAAACATACTCCACTTAAAACAGAGCTGAAATCCTGATTAGTCCCAACTAGAGCAGAGCCATTCAATCATAGAATTAAAGAATCATAGAGTTGGAAGAGACATTGTGGGCCATCCAGCCCAATCCCTTGCCAAGAAGCAGGAAAATCACATTCAAAGCACCCTGACAGATGTCCATCCAGCCTCTGCTTAAAAGCCTCCAAAGAGCCTCTGCCACACTCCGGGGAAGAGAGTTCCAATGCTGAACAGCTCTCACAGTTAGGAAGTTCTTCCTCATGTTCAAGTGGAATCTCCTTTCCTATAGTTTGAAGTCCTAATCTCCAGGGCAGGAGAAAACAAGCTTGGTCCCTCCTCCTTATGACTTCCCTCATATATTTATACATGGCCATCATGTCTCCTATTAGCCTTCTCTTCTGCAGGCTAAACATGCCCAGCTCTTTGAGCCGCTCCTCATAGGGCTTGTTCTCCAGGCCCTTGATCATTTTAGTTGCCCTCCTCTGGACACATTCCATCTTGTCAACATCTCCCTTAAATTGTGGTGCTCAGAATTGGACATAGTATTCCAGGTGTGATCTGACCAAGGCAGAATCGAGGGGTATTCTGATAACTGAATTGCTGAATGGTTATCAGAAAATGTGGCAGTCCATGTGTCAGCCTCTTTCAAATTGCTTCTAAATTTCTTCTTCTGTCCTTCTCCATAAAGTCCCATTCTTTCATTCCAGTGTGGTCTGAAGGTGCCTAAAGTTCTCCGAGTGTATGCTGGGACTTTATTTCATGAAGCTACTATTCCATGGCAGTTGCATGATCATAGGTACTGAATAGATTCCAGGATGATCACCTTCAATATCATACCTCTTTTCATTTACTCTCCAATTTGCCAGTCCATCATCCTGTGATCATATATCTGTGCATACCCATGGAGTCACACGTCCTCACACTTCTGGTGCTCTCTCTATATATTTTAATACTGGGGAGCAACTTAACAATTTCAGTAAAGAAAAGCCAAACAGAGCAAATATATCTGTAAAATATAAAATAATTTAAACAGACAGTTTGGGAACCGGGAAAAGAGGAGGAGAATCCCACATTTGTCAAAATTTTACTTCACAGAAGTTCCCAGAAATGGAATTGACCAACTGCACAAGGAAAGTGATGGGAACATTGTGGGATTGCAAGCTATTGATAGGTTTTTCCCATTAATAGCAAGCAAGGTCAATCACAGGGAAAGGTTAATCACAATGGGATAAGAATACTGTCATGCTAAAGGGGGCGTCACTAAAGCATTAAGGCCAGTTTGCTTTCTTGATATGATGAAGTCCTCTGTACAATGTCCTCTGTAAATCAAGCTTGATAGGCATAGTTTAGAGCAGTGGTTCTCAACCTGTCGTTCCCCAGATGTTTGGACCTATAATTCCCAGAAATCCCAGCCAGTTTACCAGCTGTTAGGATTTCTGGGAGTTGAAGGCCAAAACATTTGGAGACCCCCAGGTTGAGAACCAATGGTTTAAAGGCTGAGGTTTGATTACAAAGTTATGAGATGACCATAGCAATTCTGTATGGAAAAGCTTTGATCTGTGTGAGTTGGGCAGCCTACATTGATGAAATCACAGTGTAGGAGGAAGCAATATGAGTCATCTTGGGAAACGACATACTTTTCAACCATTTAAACTAATGGTTTAAATTACACAATCGGAATTTTTGAAACAAACACTATAACTGGAAGTAAATGGTCCTTTCTCTCTTTAATCTCTAACCCCCATTACAAAAGAAATCATCAGGGATGAAGCTTAAGTGAACCAATTATTCCTTTTACCTGGAGTGGATAAAAATAAGATTAAAAAAATACAACAAGAAGACAATAAATCCCTGGCTGATTAGAAAGTGAACACACTTCACTGAAAGAAGCAAATCCATTATGCATCCTCACGGAAATCAGGGGGGAAAAAAGCAAAAGCCAAGTGATATTCCCAACAAATTGAAACAAAGTTCAGGTACACTGAAAACAAAGCTTGATGGGTGGAATGATGAGATTGTATGATTCCAACTCTCAACTGACAGAAATTGAGAAGATTAGTTATACTGCACAGAGCCTAACACAATAAGACATTGTCTTTGCCTGATGAAAGTGACATTAATGATAATTCACATTATCTAATTTTGATGGATGACTTTTTCAGCAATTGTTTTCAGAGACAGCAGGCTAGATCTATGGGAAATCTTGAGAAAGGCACTTATTCATTTGACCATTGAACATTAGGTAAAGATAAAGGTTTCCCCTTGACATTAAGTCTAGTCATTTCTGACTCTGGGGGTTGGTGCTCATCTCCATTTCTAAGCCGAAGAGTAGGTGTTGTCCATAGACACCTCCAAGGTCATGTGGCCGGCATAACTGCATGGGGCACCATTACCTTCCAGCTGAAGCGGTACCTATTGATCTATTCACATTTGCATGTTTTTGAACCACTAAGTTGGCAGAAGCCAGGGTTAACAATGGGAGCTCCCCCTGCTCCATGGATTCGAACATTGAACATTATGGTTAGTGAAATTGGAGTTAAAGTATGTTTAGACAACCATGATACATAGATCCCCGAGAAAGGGTTACTTCCTACTATAGTAAAGGAGATATTCATATAATCATTCTCAAAAAGGCCTCCTTAACAAAGGATTGCCAAAATGATTATTGGCTGATTTTATATGCTCCATTTTTCTGAAAGGCAATCAATCTGCTGCGTTGGAACTATTCCAAAAAACTCTAGATTAGCTAAATTTCTTTTTCACCTGTATCAATAAGGATTCAGGTCAGAAATTTGATTTGCTGCCATAGTTAGAAATGTAAATATGGACAGTCTGTCCATATATACTTTTAAGCCACCTGTTTACTTATGGAAACTCCATGAATTTTATAGGCTTTTCATAGGCAAGAAATATTCAGAGATGGTTTGCCTTTCTCTGAAAAACAGACTACGTCGGTGTCTAGTATTCCTTGGTGGTCTTCCATACCAATATTAACAAGGACTGGCTCTGTTTAGTCTCTAAGATTCAATGTATCTGCTTAATGGCTTTTGGCAGGAAGATAGTGTCTGAACCAGCTAAAATGGCTGGGATTATTAAGATTCTTCAGTGGTTAACTCTCTGGGTGCTGACCTGAGGGATATTAAGACACAACCTTGCTACACAATGTGATTCACCTGATAATGATATGGTAGCTAAAGTTGAACAAATACTCCACTTAGGCAGAAAAAAATGAAATGCAAAGGTACTGAATGGGGGATGCCTGGCTCTGCAGCAGTACGTGTGAAAAAGACATTGGAGTCCTCATGGACAACAAGTTAAACACATCACATTATTAAACCAATAATGTTATGTGGCAGCTAAAAAAAGCCAATGGGATTTTGTCCTGCATAAATAGGAGTCTAGATCCAGGGAAGTCACACTACTCCTCTATTCTGCCTGGGTCAGACCACATCTGGAATCACACTGTGTCCAATTCTGGGCACCACAATTGAAGGAAGATGTTGACAAGCTGGAATGTGTCCAGAGGAGGGTGACTAAAATCATCAAGGGTCTGGAGAACAAGCCCTATAAGGAGCAGCTTAAAAAGCTGGGCATGGTTAGCCCAAAGAAGGGAAGGCTGAGAGGAGACATGATGGCCATGTATAAATATGTGAGGGGAAGTCATAGGAAGGAGGGAGCAAGCTTGTTTTCTGCTGCCCTGGAGACTAGGACACACAACAATGGTTTCAAACTGCAGGAAAGGAGATTCCACCTGAACATGAGGACGAACTTGGTTACTGTGATTGCTGTTTAGGAGTGTGGTGGAGGCTCCTTCTTTGGAGGTTTTTAAACAGAGGCTGGATGGCCATCTGTTGGGGCTGCTTTGAATGTGATTTTCCTGCTACTTGGCAAGGGGTTGGACTGGAAGGTCCATGAGGTCTTTTCCAACTCTGATTCTATTCCATGAAATATGTTAACTTCATTTCTTATGTGTTTGTTTATTTTGAAAGGCTAATTATTTCGATCAAATTTATGAAAACTATTTTGGTAAATTCTTATGGAACAAAATTCTTGGCCATCTGTACTATCAATAGGCACAGCTGTTTTCTGTATGAAAAAGACAATGTTTCCTCTGTCTGCCATTTTGAAGATGGGGAACCTGTCAAATGGAAAAGGTGGCAACCCTAATTCAGCATCCTGCAATCAATCTTTCAAGATGTAAATACTCAACACTCTCTGCTGGTAAGTGCAAATCCATCAATTTTGTTTTCTCCTTTATCCATTAAATAACAATCACAACAGCAACGGCGTTTAAAGTCTGTCTGTTGATGCTATGAAGACATTATTTAAACCAAACTTTCACCTATCCCTAATTATAATTCAGCGACAGCACATGCTTTGTATGCAGAGATTGTCAGGTTCAACCACTAGTGTTTGCAGCTGAAGAAAATGACAGAGTAGGTCATTGGAAATATATTGGCCTCAGACTTCGGACAGCTCCTAACAGGCAGAGCAGATAGAGGACAATGAGTTAGATGGACAAATAGTTTGACACGGTTCAAAGCTGCTACTTTTCTGTTAGCCTGGGGCTAATCACTTGATTTATGAATACCAAGCTAGATGAATGAATATACTGTAAGGCAGAAAACTCAATTTTGTTTTGTCTCCAACATATTTAGAACGCAGTTCATCAACTAGATTTGGGTCTGTGGGACTTCTAGTCCATAGACTTAATCCAGCTCATTGTGGACCAAAATCTGACCCTTGGAAATTCACTCCCCAAATTTGGTGCTGCTGTGGGCAAAATTTTTCTTCTATCTTTAAGCTATGGCCTTTCCATTCTGTTGTTGTCTATAATATTTTATTTTCCTATTTCTACTTCTCTCCATTATTCCTATATTTTTTAAGTGGCTGTGGGTTTTCTAGTTTTGCACCTGTTTCATTTGTCCCTTCAACCAAAATATAACAAACAGAACTCATGGTTACTTTTAAAAATAAATATTTGCCATTATTGTTCCTTAGTGTTATTTGATCTTATAGTTCATAATGTTTTCAAATAATCAAAATGTAGACTATTAATTACTTTTTAAGATCCTGAATGTTTTTCAGTACGCAGCACAAGTCTGCACTTGCAACATGTCAGATTCCTAGTCCATGATTTAGTGAGGCTAAACTGTTATTACTATAAAAGTACCATAAAAGTTACAGGTATATCATAAAAGTAGTAAAGCTGTGTTTCTCAACCTTCCTAATGCCGCGGCCCCTTAATATAGTTCTTCATATTGTGGGAACCCCCAGCTGTAAAATTATTTTCATTGCTACTTCATAACTGTAATTTTGCTACTGTTATGAATCATAATGTAAATATCTGATATGCAGGATGTATTTTCATTCACTGGACCAAATTTGGCGTAAATATCCAGTACGCCCAAATTTGAATATTAGTGGGGTTGGGGGTGGGGGAAAAGAGATTTTGTTCTTTGGAAGTTGTGGTATCTGGGATTTATAATTAATTCTGAACTCCACCAATGATGGAATTGAACCAAACTTGGCACACAGAAAATACTAGAAGGGTTTCATGGGAATTGAGCTTGAGTTTTGGAGTTGTAGTTCACCTACATCCAGAGAGCACTGTGGACTCAAACAATGATAGATCTGGTCCAAATTTGGCATGAATACTCAATACGCCCAAATGTGGACACTTGCCGAGTTTGGAGAAAATAGACTTGACATTTGGGAGTTGTAGTTGCTGGGATTTATAGTTCACCTACAATAAAAGCACATTCTGAACCCCGCCAATGATAGAATTGGGCCAAACTTCCTACACAGAACCCCCATGACCAACAGAAAATACTGTGTTTTCTGATGGTCTTTGCTACCCCTCTGCTTGTGGATTTCAGTGGCTCCTCTGTGTAGTTTGACATGGTGGTTGTTAGAGTGGTCCAGCATTTCTGTGTTCTCAAATAATATGCTGTGTTCAGGTTGCTTCATTAGGTGCTCTGCTATGGTTGACTTCTCTGGTTGAGTTAGTCTGCAGTGCCTCTCTTGTTCCTTGGATTTGTTTGGTCAATGCTGCTGCGTTTGGTGGTCCCTATGTAGACTTGTCCACAGCTGCATGGTATACAGTAGACTCCTGCAGAGGTGAGAGGACCACTCTTGTCTTTTGCTGAATGTAGCATTTGTTGTATTTTCCTAGTGAGTCTGTGGATAGTTTGTAGGTTGTGTTTCTTCATCAGCTTCTCTATGTGTTCAGTGGTTCCCTTGATGTATGCTAAGAACACTTTTCCTCTGGGTGGATCTTTGTCTTTACTGTTATGGCTTGTTCTTGGTCTTGCAGCTCTTCTGATGTCTGTGGTGGAGTATCTTTTATGTAATAATGCAGTATGCCTTTTGTATAATACACAGTGGATTCGAAGCCTTGTTTTATTCCTTCAAAGGTTTAGTAGTAGTACCACAGCCAGATACTGGGGTATTTTAGTTCAACACATTTTTATTTTGGCTCACATTTCATGATTCATCAAGATGTGTGACAGAATCAAAGAAGATGCACACTAACCCAAATGTGTTTAATCCATCGAATTAACACTGTACTTTCTGACTCTTTGTGGTCCTTACTCAATGACCAGAACTGGCTTGTTTCTGTGATTCTCAGATTAATGGTCCTCTTAATGTTAGATTATATTATTATTAGTATCATTATTATTTATACCCTGCTTTATCTCCCCTGAAGGGGAGTCAAAGCAGCTTAACATAAAAGCATCAGCATAACCATTTAAGATATATAATTACACAAACATTAAAACAAAATTAAATATAAACAGTATTAAAAATTCCCAGCTAAAAATCATTAAAACAAGCCACAGCACTCCCTGATTGATCCTAAGAACCTTCATCTTTAAAGCCTGACTAAATAAAAAGATTTTAACCTACTACTAGAAGGACAGCAAGGAGAGGGCCATTCTGGCTTTCCTGGGCAGGGAGTTCCAGAGTCCATAGAATTGAGCCATGGCAGTTAAAATAGTGTCAAACTGCAATAATTCTGCAGTGTAAGCCTGCCCTTTGTTATGGGTTTAGCTTAGGGTCATCACAAATTGACAACAGACAGCAATGGGTAAATCACAACCACTTGGATTCTTTTTGCCAACAGGCAGCAAGAGTTTGTGCGCCACCCAAAGAGTATATTACACAGTTTGTGTAACAGGAACTATCATGTTATCAAACAAGTCTTACAAAATAAATGGATCATGAGAGAAGGGAGAGAATAATGAAATTGAAAGCTGTTATATTACTTTTAAATCTTACCTAGATTTTTAAGAGAATGTTGGCCCTTCCCCAAAAATTTAAATCATCACTGAAACACTTTAATTGAAAAATGTGATTCTTAATTGCCTATATATCTTTAGCATGCTGGCCTTTCAACTCTAGCAAAGCTTATTACATCTTGGGCAATTTTATGAGGACTTAGATGAGCAATATTGCATTATAATAGCACTGAGGTAAATGCTCTCTGGGGGGAATGATTCATTATTTTTCAAAGAACAATGCTTTTGGTATTGGCAAATAAAAAAACCCTGTATTATTATTCAGTTCTACGAACATTGTGTATTCAGTAATTTATATGCTTAGAGCAGTCTTTTTTTTTGCTTTCCAGTCAGGATGCCTATCAAACATGAATTGTCTCTGTAAATTATCTCTCATTATTTAATATTTTAGTTGTCAGTTTTGATGGTGTCACAGTCTAAACTCAGTCTTTCTAATAAGTAGATAGGGCAGGGCACATGATGCAAAACAGGGCTGCAGACTCTCAGCAAGTAAAGCAGTGGGAGAGCAAATTATTTTCATATCTTCATAATAAGTAAATGGTTGACATTCTGAATATAATGGAAAGATAAGTCAGGAGTAAGTGACTTCTGAGTGTCTGGGGACCATTCTTGCCTTTCCTCAGATATCGGCAAATCCTGCCTGTCCATTTTTCAGTAACAGAATTATCCTATATATTCATTTTTAGACAAAAGATAACTTATCCATGGGCCAAGAGAAGTACTGTGCCTTAACTCTTATATATATATAAAAGGAGTGATCCCTTTTGCTGAGTAGAGTAGTGAAAGGCAAGAGCAGTCAATCTTGGAGAACCTAAAAGATGATCTGATCCCCATCTATGTTCTCTGCAGTGCTGCTGCTTCTGGCCTTTTTTTGAATCTCTGGGTGCAGAAATGACAGTAGTGGTCAGAGATGGCTAGACCCTCAAGGTGACACAGGTGCTTTTTCCTCTCTAAGGATTTACCCTTGACTTATACATAGGTCATATCAAAATCTGTAATTTTGGCCCCACATCCTGCCCTGAGTAATACATGAGGTTGTCTTGTACATGAGCATATAATTTATCTAATTTCCTCTCTCACAAAAGCCATTTAGTACATAAAACAGACATGGGTAGAAGCAGGCATGTAGCCGGGGGGGGGGGGGGGGGGCTTAAGGGGCTTCAGCCCCCCCCCCCCCCGAAATTCTCATGGTGGTTCGCGAAAAGGCCTTACTGGTGCATTATTTAAACTGTTATGTTTATTCATATCATGATCTGATCACCATACTTAATATATCCCACATGCATGGGGGTGTTGGGGTAATGTTACAAAAGGTTTGCTAGGGTAGACCCTCTTTCACTCAGACTCACCCCCCCCCCGAAACTCAGCCCCCCCTGAAAAAAATTCAGCCCCCCCCCCCCCCCCCGAAACGAAATCCTGGCTACAGGCCTGGGTGGAAGCCTTTCAATGGTCAATCCCGGCCATGTCAGCTTCTGTTAGCCACTAGACTTGTGCATTTTGGCTGAACCTCCATCCATTTCTGCTGTCCAAATTTTGGGAGATCTCCGGATCCATTTTTGTGTGCCTCCTGAAAATGGGCAGGTAGCCAAATAGCCATTTTTGGTCCACAGCCATAAAATGCAGCTAGATCCGGGCCATTGGCAGCATTGGGGGGGGGGGGGTGTCCCGGGTTCCCATTCCTGTCATTTTAGGGCTATTGGAATAGAAATGACAACAATTAGAGGACACGTCTACCACTGTTAGCCTACCAAGTTTCATAACATTTGGGTTATCCCTTGATTTTTAGCAGGCAGCAGCCTTTTTGCGCACTGCGCGATGCCAAATAGGAGAGGAGGAGCCATGACCAGATGCCCTGTGGCCTGTTTTGGCCTTTAAAAGGACTTACCATTATGGCAAGTCAAACAAGCCGGATTGGCTGAAGGGAACCAATCAAACCATATCAGTGACAAGCCTATTAGCCACAGTGATATCACCTATGTGGTGATGGAGTGGTGGCCTCACAAAAAACAATGCAGGCCATGTAAAGGACTGCACAAAATATACAAAATATATAAACAGTAAAAGCAATGTTTGCTAAGGGCTATATACCATTTTAAAGATCCCAAAAAACTATATAGTACCTCAGCAGAAGGGGGTACATGGTTGCAGTTTGTATTAATAATTTATATTAGAATTGCATTTCATAGTTTTGTGATATTATCCTTCATTCTATGTCTGTATGTGGACAGTATATTGTAGCTTGTATGCCTTTTGGCAGCACCCACTGTTTTTCTTTGTTTTATTGTAAAAGCATCATGTACATGGGTGTATTTTGAAAGGAATTTTTGATGGTACTGCATTGTGTAGGCATCTGTGTCCTTATGCAAATTGTGACCATGTGGTTTGCTCTCTTAGCAATGCATGTTAACTAAATTATGTCTCAGCTTGGTTCCAGGGCCAAAAGGGGAGAAAGTCGAGCTTTAGTGAGGCTTACAACAAATATATATAACAAATAGTAGGTAATATCTTGCTTCCTATCATCTTCTAGGACAAACATTTTCCTACTTCTTGTGCACCACAGTTACCACATGTTTGTAAGAAATATGTGGTAAACATATTTCTTGTCCCTGTCAAAATACCCTAAAAGCACCAAATCCGTTCTGATCTTGGAAACTAAGATGGGTCAGCCCTGTTCAGATCTTGGTAGGAAGATCACCAGTGAATACTAAGTTCTGTAGGCTCTGAATATTTCTTGTCTTAAAAAATCATTTGGAATTCATGGAGTCGCCATGAGTCAACAGGTGATTTGAAGGCACACAGCTAACCTTTCTTGTTGCTTCAGTACTTGATAAATGACTCATGCTATCCCAGCACCAATAAATTATCTTGGGGCTAGTTGGTTAGTGGGACGCTCTGTGCGAGTGTGCTGGCTTATCATGAATAAGCAGTGTGCTGATATAAGCCGTTCATTTGTTCTCACTTTAGCAGAAGTAGATAAAAGACCTGCATTGCAGGAGTAAGCAAAAGTGCAGCTGGCATACCACATGCAACTCCAAATCTCCGAACTTCCTCCAACCTACAATAAATGTCTTGCCATGTGTCATTTGTTTAAATATTCTTTTTTGTAAAAAAGAAAATAAAAAGACTTAATGAATACTTAGTTGATAAATTACACCATCTGATGGTTCTGGGGATGCTATTTGTCATTTTATTTTCCCAAATGAATTCTGTCTGGAATGAGAGATTGGTGTGTGTGTGTATGTGTTCAATGCACACTGAAAATATCCACTCAGAATGTACCTACCCCTTGAAGACATTGATGCCTGGTGATGATCTTCTTGCCCAATAACCACAAAATAATCCAGATTTCCTTCTTGGCATTAGTCTTTGATTTTCTTAAAAGGGTTGCCAGAACACCTACAAAGCAACATTGCTTGTTTGCACCAAGTGCGGATATTGTGTTGCAACCACCAGCGTTTCTCCCCATAGGTTATGTTAGCACATAACAGAGGTTGCAGTCAAACAACAGTATCAACCCCCTATTTTATCCAGTGCTTTGGCAAGATGCAGTGATAGAGGACTATATCACACGAGACTGCTAAAGCACTACTATGGCAGGGTAAAAATGTCTGATGGTGGGGCTTACTGCATGACATCGTGGCTATCCTGTAGTTGCATTGTTTTTGTTAGGAGCCCCTGGTGCCACAATGGGTTAAACCCTTGTGCTGGCAGGACTGCTGACTAAAAGGTTGGTGATTTGAATCTGGGGAGTGGGGTGAGCTCCTGTCTGTCAGCTCCAGCTACTCATGCAGGGACATGAGAGAAGTCTCCCACAGGATGGTAAAACATCCAGGCATCCTGGATTCTCTCACACCAGAAGCGACTTACAGTTTCACTAGTCGCTCACACCAGAAGCGACTTACAGTTTCACTAGTCGCTCCTGACACAAAATGTGTTTGCTTCATGATAGCATTGTCTCTTGTCAGTGCTGGCAAAACCCATCAATGAATCCAGTATTGCTGCTGTTCCATTTCTTCTTCCCTGTGTGAAATCTCCTTCTACTTCACTCAATTTAGTGAAATGAAGTAAGGTCTTTCGAGAATGGAAAAATGGTTTGATTATGCACCAAAGTATTGGGAAAAATAGAAAGAACACAGTATTCATGAACTGGCTAGGGCAAACACAGGTAGGAAATGAGGCTGTATGGAAGACTGATCATGGAAATTCAAATCAACAAAGTGCCAGTATCACACAATTGCGCTGAGGTGTGAAAGAGATCATTCCAATAATGCTATTTTCTACTTGCTTAAACAACATAATTGCAATCGAACAACAGGTTGGTGTGATAAAGTTTGAGAAGCATGCAACCCAAACATTACTTGTACATGTAAGTCCAAAGTTCTTAGAGATTCCTCGTGTTTTGTAAATGCATCTCCTCTCTCTCAGCAGTTTAGTACAAATAACACTATTTCTTAAGAATATCTAGTAACAAATCATGGAAACCAGAAGTATTTTGCTGGTGTGGGTGGGGTGGATTTTATTATTTATTTAAAACATTTATATTCTGCCCTTCTCACCCCGAAGGGGACTTAGGGCGAAGCACAACATATAAGTGGCAAACATTCAATGCTGGGGCATACATAAACAATTTACTTTACTTACTTACTTAAGTGATCCCTCATTGTCTGAGTAGGATTGTCTTCCAAAATCGGTGTACTGGCGGTGGATACCTAGGTGACTGTGGAGCCCTATTCTTGCTCTGCATCTTCTCCCGCAGTGAGGGCATTGGTTTCCAGGTGGAAGGCAGTTCTGGTCGGGGTTGGCTTGACGCGCCTTCCTCTTGGCACATTTCTCTCTTTCGCCCTCTATTTGCGCCTCTTCAAATTCTACAGCACTGCTGGTCACAGCTGACCTCCAGCTGGAGCGCTCAAGGGCCAAGACTTCCCAGTTCTCAGCCAGAGTTTTTAAGGTTGGTTTTGAGCCCGTCTTTAAATCTCTTTTCCTGCCCACCAACATTTCGTTTTCCATTCTTGAGTTCGGAATAGAGCAATTGCTTTGGGAGACGGTGGTTGGGCATCTGGACAATGTGGCCGGCCCAGTGGAGTTGATGGCGGAGGAGCATTGCTTCAATGCTGATGGTCTTTGCTTCTTCCAGGACACTGACATTTGTCCGCTTGTCTTCACAAGAGAGATACATAAATTATACACATACATAAATATTAGAATCAGTTATCTCTATGTTAAAATCACTGTTTAAAACCATCTCAATTGAATCCAGTAGGCACGGTAAGGTTTCCTATTGTTGCCTTATTACACTGTCACAAAGGCTTGGTCCCACAGCCAAGTTTTTACCATCTTTCTGAAGGGCAGGAGGAAGGGGACTGATCTAATCTCATGAGGAAGGGAGTTGCCTAGCCAGGAGGTAATCATTGAGAAGGCCCTCTCTCTCGTCCCCACCAATCGTGCCTGTGACAGTGGCAGGAAGGAGAACAGGGCCTCCCCAGAAGATCTTAATCTCCATGGTGGTTTCCCCAAATGTTGTTTAATAAGAACTGAGTAAATTCTGAGCAACAGCACAAAGAGCTGCATTTAGGAGATGGAATGAGCCAAGCTTCATAGCAGAAATAGTGTGCACTCTGTGTTAAACCTTCCTGATGATGTGAAAGAACATCATCATCATCATCATCATCATTATACATATAACTAAGAAGTCAAAAATACTATATATGGCATCTCAATTCTAAGAAGGCTCATATTACCTTCATAAGTCTGATGTATTCCTTACGAAGGAATATCTTATACACAGGATCTTTTATCGAAAGTAAAGGATTCTACTCCTAAGAATGCTCCCCAGATAGACAGACAGACAACCAACTATATAGATAAATGGATAAAGAAACTTTCCACTTGTTCACAGTAAATGTATTCTATCCCAGGACCATTCTGTGTTGCCAGAGATATTAGTAGAGAAATAATAATGGGATCTTCCAATCTGCATCATTGTGTCAGAGGAATTGAAAACAGTTCTTTTCATCTCTTCCCCCTTCCCTTCAGTACAGGAATTATACCAGCCCAGAATTTGAATATCTGTAAAGGTATCATTTTTACCATTCTCTGCATTATTTTGTAACTGAATTGCACAAAAGTTTTGAACAAATGCTTGAATTATTTCAGAAGGTACAAATTGTCATATCTCGACTATCTAACTCTAACACCACTACCCAAAGTGCAGCTGAAAAGAAAATACCTGCCACTCTCTGAAAATTAGCCATTTAGCTTCTTTCCCACATTGACAGCTTGACAGTCCTGTGATTGCAGAAGAGATTTCTCTCCTGCTTTTATTGTTTTGCTTGGATGTATCCCAGAAAGTTCTCTGAAGGAAATCATTATGTGTTCTATACAAAGGCATGACGAAGTTTTAAAAGTAAACTGACATTAAATGAATCAATTGCTATTCAGATGAGATGCGAAGCCTGCATTATCTTCTGCAAAGAAAATACATTTACTATTGCTTTGGCCCTGCTGTTAGACAGAGTGAGGCAGTCACCTCTGGCATTTGATTCTGGGTGCCATGAAGGAGCAGTATATTGTTATAAATTCATTTCTGTTGTATTTTTAGTACTCGGGAAGTGGAGGATAACTTTTGGAACTGTCTACTTCATGCACCAAAGTGACATGACATGCCTTGAACATCATGTACCTTGATTGGTCTTGGGCAGGGAAGGCAGAAAGGTTGCTTCAGGAAATAAAATGTTTCGGTGCTAGCAGATAAGATTAAACCCTAAATTACCCAATCACCTTCAAGGAATTTTACAGGGATTCATATGATGTGATCTGAAACTTATTTATCTCCTTATGCATTCCCATGGCTTCTTCCACTGATTTTCTGACTAGAGAAGAAGAAAAAGATTAAGAAATGAGAGATGGAATAGCAAAACAGGATCTTCAGTCTGGTAGCACTGAATACTCTCCATTGTAAAACACTGGGATTATCTTTTATGAATCACACAGCGGAGCAAAAAGTTGCTTTAAAAAGAATAAACATTATTGTTGGAAATAGTTAGTTGATTATCATTCCATGATTATCATACCATGATAACAATTTTACCGGTTCTTAAAAGAAGCCAAATAGCTCTTCTAAATTACCTGGAGTCCTGCTATGGCTGCTGCAATGACAGGGGCAGCAGTCCAGGTAAGGATGACTATTCAGCTGAACAGAGTCAAGTTTTGCCTGACTCTACAGCAAGCATGGGCAAACTTCAGCCCTCCAGGTGTTTTGGACTTCATTTCCCACAATTCCTAACAGCCGGCTGGACTCTGCTTCTGCTGCCACCACAGCTTGGGGCTTGAGCATGTAACAACTCTGTTTAATCTGGAGCCCGTCCAATGCTCTAGACCAGCCCAGAATTTAGGTGACCACGCAGCAAAACCCAAAGTCTTCCAACACAACTCTGGCTGGAGTAGGCCAAAATGATACCTATATGTGTGTGTGTATGAAGAGGCCATATGTTCACAAAGTATCTATACAAGCATGTTGGGTGTGGAGGACTGTATGCTAGGTCAAATGAGATCTTCCTTCATGTGGAAATACTCTTGAAACTCTAGCTCAGTGGTTCCCAAGCTTTGATCCTCCAGTGATTGTAGTAAAGTTGTGCAAAATTTCATTTGTGCCTTGTTTGTTGTATTTTTTTTCCCCATAAGATTTGTACATACAACTAGAAATTAGGGTGATGTCCATGCAAAAAACTAAAAATACAAAACACTGACCTCTGACTTTCGGAAGAGTTATGTAAGTCTTATAAATGGTTCCAGGTCTCCATCTCTGGCACTGCTTCTCCCCCAAAAGGGCTGGGTTTGGTTCCCCCAAAGGGCCCTGAGGAGGATAGTGAGAGCAGAGTGGAGGGAGAAGACCTGCTTTTCCACCCAAATGGGGTGGCAAGGAGGGTAGGGAGGGAGGGAGGGATGCCTGGCTGGATGGCCACATTTACATTGAGGCTTTAACATTGGAAGTGAGGAGAATTCTGGGAAATGTCGTTTAGGGCAAGACCTTTTGAATTCTCTGCCACAGGGGTCCTCACTTTCCCAAACTACATTTCCCAGAATTTGGCTTACCACCTTGAGTTGTCTCCTTTTCTCCTCCCTGAAAGTTTTGGTGGGGAAAACCCATTTTCATTCTCTAAAGTGGTTTCAAGATACAAAGGAATTATTGGGAGTTGAATCAACCCTGTAAGGTAGGCAAAGTTGGGAGGCAGTAACTCTGAAGTTTACCTAGGTTTCTGTTGTTGCTGTTGTGATTTCAAAGACTGGATGGGCATCTGTTGGGGGGGGGGAGTGCCTGGTTAAAATTCCTTAAAAATCGGTGGATATACAAATCTTTCTGAAACTTGGGGGGGGGGGGATTATGCCCTGGTTATATTGCATCCTTGAAAATAGATATTCAAGGATAGCTCTTGCTGTTTTTTTTAATGTTGTTCATAAAAAACTTTTTAAAATTCACAGTGGATGTGTGAAACATTCTGAAACTCGGGGGGGGGGGGTAACAGTGGTAAATGTGTTCTACCATTGTAGCAAGTTTCATCCTGATAGCTCTAAAAATGAGGGATAAAGGAGTCCTGGAAGCTTCCCCCTTGAGCCATTACATAACAAAAAGTAACAACAATTTTGTTATATCATTATAGTTGCAATATGACTCCCTTACGATATTTTAAAAACACTTTAGAAATGATTCCCTCCTTCCTAATTTAGTAATGAATATTGAAACATTTCTTTCATTGATTGCACTGTGTGCTGTGTTTGAATTTTCTCCAGTATTCTTCTCTCTGAAATCATAAGGAAGGAACACAATAAGCTTGCCCATCTGTCAGTGAGATCATTAACTCTAGGAAAAAGCCAACAGGCCGAATTCTTTAAACACATTACAACACCATGGTGCTGTTTCTGTTAGTATGTCAGCTTCAGAAACACAGAGGAAATGGCTATGCTTTCTGCTTGTAGCATATTAACAGTTTCTGAATAGGTCATTTAGAGGTCCAGGTAGCTCAATTGAAAAAATTGTGTCAATTGTATGAGGAAAGGCCCTTTAAACTGCAACTTTCCCAGGAATGCTTCAAGGCCAGCAAAGTAACATTTGCAGAAGCTCTCTTCTGTTTCCATTTTATACAGGCCTTGCAATGATTGGCACCAGTCAAATGAGAATTGCTAGAGGCAAAATAGATATTGGTGAAAAATGTTATGATATACTCTTTTTGTCTTCAAGGTGATGCTCCCAGTATACAGATAAACCCACTACATGGAAAGAGACAGTATGATTTATATTACAGGAATGCCTAGAGGGCTCAGCTGAAAACAGGGTTCCAATCACAATCTATACAGATATAAGTGTAATGTGTCTGCTCTAGAGGGTTTCCACTGTAAACAGATGTAGCAAACCAAGAAGCTGAATGGTGGAGAGGAGACCCAAAGGCACAGAAAGTCGACACAGTATGTTGGCAAAAGAGAAATACATTATCAGGGCTGAGCTCCAGCAGCAATTGAGCAAGAGTCAATATTAGCCAAACTTTGTAAAAACTATTCTTGCTAAACAAAGGATCAGTTTGTACAAGAAGTTTGTATACATTTTCTTGGGAATGGGAAACAATGGCCAAAATGGGAAAAATTCGGAAATATCCTCTGGAATATATGAGCACTTCATTGCCAAAGGAATACCTCGGGTTTTCAGATGCCAGCACAGCATCCATGGTCACCATTATATCCACAGAAAAGACACGCTAGCCATGTATAAATATGTGAGAGGAAGTCATGGGGAGGAGGGAGCAGGCTTGTTTTCTGCTGCCCTGGAGACTAGGATGCTGAACAATGGCTTCAAACTACAGGAAAGGAGATTCCACTTGAACATTAGGAAGAACTTCCTGACTGTGAGAGTTGTTCAGCAGTGGAACTCTCTGCCCCAGAGTGTGGTGGAGGCTCCTCCTTTGGAGGCTTTTAAGCAGAGGCTGGATGGTCATCTGTCGGGGGTGCTTTGAATGCAATTTTCCTGCTTATTGGCCGAATGGGGTTGGACAGGATGGCCCACGAGGTCCCTTCCAACTCTATGATTCTATGAATCCTCCACAATTTCCACCAGCTTCTCTGCCCCATCTGATTATTGCATGGTTGGAGTATGGCACCAAAGTATGCAGGGTGGATCGCATAGGAGAAGGAGATCCAGTAGGTAACCTGGACCCAAACCATGTAGACTTTAAAGGTTACCCAGAAAATAATTGGCAACCAGTGGAGTGACTGTAGTATGGGTGTGATATGCTACCCCTGTATTTTCCTGTAACTAGTCTGCCTACTGTGTTTTGAAGTAATTGAAGTTTCAGAACATGGTACAGAACTAGCCCAATGTAAAGGTTGTTTTGAGACATGTAGGAAGAGGGTAGGGCACTGTGGAAGAACATTTTCTGTATTAACTGCAAAAGTAGTATCTGCCGTATAATGAAAATATGAAAGAATAAGAATATAGAACACATAGCTTTATAATTATGCAGCTGCATCCCTGATATAGTATGCATTGAGGGTGGGGAGAGCATAGGACTATGATGCCCTTTGCCCAATGGGGTTCATTATGCAACAGAATGCCTCCAGCTTGTTTTTTAATAGTTCCAAAGATGTTGCCATTACTCTGTTCCTCTCCTGAAATTATGGATATTGTGCATCATCACAATTCAGCTTTACATGCTTGTACATCGGTTTTTGGTGATGTAAATACATAATAGGATGCCAGCCAATATTATTATTGTTATCATCCCCTATATTTATTAGTCATTTCTCTGCAGAAATGAACTCACTGTGATGTACAAGAGTAAAAGTTTATAAAAATACAATCAATATGAGCAGTGCAATTAAGGTAAATTGGAATCCCCAAATGAACTCAAAAAGCAGCAGCATAATTGAAATTCTACACATAGAATGAATAATCAATAATAAACAATCAGTACCCAGAGAAAGATTTTTGAACGTCTTCACCTACTAGTAGAAAATCCTGCAGATAGGTTATCCAATGAATCTTTCTATAAAAGAGTTCCCAAATATTAGAAGCTGCTAGACAGAAGACTGCATTCTGCACTAAACATTAAAATCAAAAGGATGTGGTCAGTATCATCCAACGTTCCCACTTCTTCCACTCTGTTCAATAGTTCTTCCCTTTGGAATTGGATCAGGTCCAGTTTAGGCCCGATTGGGGCTGTGCAAATTTATTGTTAGTCCTTATAAGTGAGATCAAATTCATAAAATTCATACTTATGACATGATATCTGACACGTGGTCATGGCCCACATCAAAGACGTAAGAATCAAAACTTACCCAATCCTTTTTGTTTGAATTTTGTAAACCTTGGAAGCCTCTCAGTCAGTTTCCATGGCACCATCATACACTATTTGCTCTCCCTTTTCACTGTGGAGTCTGGCTGGAAGTTGATGTGTGTCATGTAATGGGTTCCATGGCAAAAGGGAAGAGAGCAAGTGCCCCATCTGATGAGATCAGCACTCACCACCATCAGTCCTTGGGAACAGCAGGACCATTCTGTTACTTGAGAGCCCACAGAGAGTAGCACGCTGCTACCAGAGCTAGGTGCTAACCTCACCTAGTAAGGAGCGGATGGTAGCATTGTCTGCAGCAGTGGGTGAAACAGAAACTGGGCTGGGGAAAGGAGTTATTTCTACTGACTTATGCATGAGTAAATTGTCCATCCTCTGCTCTGAGCAGGGATTGTGGTATGCACAAAAAACTAAAGGGATCTCTAATGTTACAAAGTTCACACTTCACAAAAATAGCATTGCACACGTAAATAAAACCTGCCCCTTCCAGCAATCTCTTCCATCCCTTTCTGTCAAGCCACTCCAACCTAGATTGTACACCAGTAGCTATATACTTTTCCTTGGAACTGGGGAGCCAGAAGTAAGTGTTGACATGTCACATTAAAGCCTAGAATATGCACTTTCATTGCTAAAGGGACCATGTGTCAAGGCAGCTATGAAGTGAGTACAATTTTTTAATCCATGTAGACAAGCCCAAGCTCTACTTCTGTGCTCTCTGGGGATTGAAACATCCATGTTCTCATGCCTCTTAATTGCTGACCAAGGAGATAACTTCGAATTGGTTGTGTGAATCTAAACTCACAGCCTGGTTTTTGATAGTTATATGCCTCCAAGTTTGGAAAATGTCCTCTTCTCTAGAGGCATCACCTAAGTGTATCATCTTTCCAGAAGAGTGTGCTCCACTGTGCTCTGCTCTACCCCTACAGTAGAACCTCTACTTCTGAATATCCCAACATATGTTCTTTTTGACGTACGAACTGTTGCTCAGCCTGAGTTTTGTTTTAATTTCCAAATGCCATTTTGACGAGAAGCCCAGAGGGAGAGCTAGTGTGACAGTACAGTGCCACCTCTGCCTTCCTTCTTCTCTTCCTCTGGATGCTTTTGCACCACAGTATCTGCCTCTCCCCTTGCGTGGCAGCTCAACTGGCCTGTCGGCCTCTTTCTCTCTCCCTCTCTCTCCATTGGCCTCCCTCTTTCAGTCTCACGTTGAGGCCGAAGAGGAGGCTTGCTGAAGGCCATGAGCAGGCTTTACCCTGCGCTGTACCTGGGACAAGATGCATGCCTAAGAGGAGGCTTTGCCAAAGTCTGAGAGCAGGTCCTACTTAAATTGGTAGGTACTCTCACGCTAGCACTATCTCTCATGAGAGAGCCCCAAGCTTTGTGACAGGAAGCACTAATGTGACAGTACCTGTCATATTAACCAGGGCCTGCTCAACGGCCTTTGGTGAGACATCTTCTTCTGCCAGGTGCATGGTTCACCCCAGGCCCAATGGAGGGCAGGGCCTGTTCATGGCCTTTGATGGGACAGTGAACAGAGAAGAGCTGCCCCAAGTATCGCGAGCACATCCTCTGCTAGGCATGGCAGGAAGGCTTCCAGCTCAGGTACCAGCCGGCGAGGTCTCCGACTGGGAGGAGGGGGGAGAGACTTAAATCATTTTAATTCATTGTGTGACTGAGCTTTTAAAGGGGAAAATTGTGTTGTGGGCTAGAATGGATTAATCGCATTTCAATGGGGAAATTTGCTTTGACATACGAACTTGCTTAGTTACAAGCATGGTCACAGAAAAAATTAAATAAATATGTCAAGATATCATTGTACAGGCTTCAGACTATTGAGCACCCTCTTCCATCAGTGCAACCAGCTTGTACTTTCTGCACGTGTACCTCCTCCCACATTGAGCTCTGGTAGTATAGGGAGGTTCTACATCTTCATACATCAAAATATAGCTTCCCACCAGCTATTCTTACTTAATGATGAAAACTAAGCTGTGTATACAGATTGGAGGAAACTGATATGTTTGGCTTTATTCACAGAAATCATCCTATGAAATATAATGAATGGAATGGGTGTAGGGGGTATTGGCAATAGTGATTTGTTACCTGGCATATTTACCTCACATTAAAATTCAAAATGTGGCCTGAGACTAATAGCTCATTCTTTATACTTGAAGCAAGCTTCACAATGGTTTTGTAGATATCCATTTTTATGTCTTTTAACAAAACCAAACAAGGACCACTAGACTATTATGAAGGTGAACAAATATGAACCTTTGGCAATAAGCTTTCACTGGACTGAACCCACTTTGCCAGATGAATGTGGGTCATCTCTCTTCCTTCAGCAAGAGAGAAAGAGAAAAACTATAATATCCTTTTCTTATTATTTACTGAACACAATGAATTGCACCATTCTCTCTCCATATAATACCTTGGCTCCCACTGTGAGTTTGTGAGTGATACAGTTATGGTGCCCTTTACTGAGTGAAATAGAGAGGCTTAACTACAAATAATTTAAGTAGTTTCCCTTTCGCTCAGTTGGGAAGCACACTAAAGATAACAGCTCTGCATGTAGAAAATTCTGATTTACATAGCTGCTGTGTTTTCTGAAAGGCTGTGTTTGTGTTTTGTTTTAAACTGAGAAGATGCCATTGCACCTGTTAAGTACTTTGTTCCAATTGTATATTAGCAACCAGTTACTAAGCGGAATATTTCAATAGTTTCACATTTGAAATCTGCCATCCTATAGATGTCTCACAGTCTATTCCAGGTTTACAGTAGAGTCTCACTTATCCAACCTTCGCTCATCCAACATTGTGTATTATCCAACGCAGTCTGCCTCCTTTCCGGATCCACAGCTGTTTCAATACATTGCAATATTTTGGTGCTAATTTCGTAAATACAGTAATTACTACATAACGTTATTGTGTATTGAACTGCTTTTTTTGTCGATTTGTTGTAAAACATGATGTTTTGGTGCTTAATTTAGAAAATCATAATGTGATTTCAAGTTATGATTGGGCACCTTTTCTTCCGGCCCAGACCTTTTTTATAGTCCTTTAATTGGCCCTGGAATTGAGTGGTCCTGGTCCCCTAGTAGGGCCATTGCTGAGACCGATCCTTTCACTGTAGCATTCAGCCAGCCCCATTTTCCCCTTCTCCTTGTACTAGCCTTGACCCAGCCCATTCCAAATAGTCCAGGCCCCTTATTGAAATCTTGGCCCCTGGCAGCTTACCTTGCATGAAGAAGAGAGCGGAACTGGTTTTAAAATGATCTTAATGTATATGTTGTGTTAACAGTTTATGCCTATGTTGTTGTTTTATATTGTATGTTTTTGTATTATTTTGCATATGTGGAAACCGTTCTGAGTCCCTTAGGGGAGATAGGGCGGTATATAAATACAGTTTTATTATTTATTATTATAATTTGATATTTAATAGGCTTTTCCTTAATCCCTCATTATACAACATTGTCGCTTATCCAACATTATCTGTTTATGTTGGATAACCAAGACTCTATTATATTTCCTAATCCTTGAACAGACCCCCTGTTGTAGTAGAGTCTGTTAGCAACACTGCAACTGGAAGTAAGAGTGTCAGAGGAGGGAAAAGGGATGCTCAGGAGTTAGATGAGGAACAGCAGGGGAAGAGGATCTGGGAGATACTTATGTCACTCACTGATGAGGATTTCTTCGCAGGGTTTTCTGGGAGTGAAATGAGTGAGGAGGAGGAAGGAGATACAGTGGATGTGAATAGGGGAAATAAGAGGATTACTCGGGAGCAGGAATCGGATGAGGAGCGACAGAGAAAGAAAATCCGGGATATACTTACTGCTCCCACAGAAGAGGAGGAGTTCATGGGTTTTTCTGGGAATGATGGGTCTGGGAGTGATGGGGATGAGGATGAATCACTGGATTGAACCAAGGTGCAAGAGGTTCAGGATGTGTGTACTCAACCAACTTCTAGTGACATATTTGCAGGGTTTTCTGGTGGAGGGGATTGGCAATCGGGTGGAATCTTGGGGAGATCTAAGTCTTGACAAGAGGTGGAAGAGTTGGAGGGATGGGCGTTGGCATTCAGCCGTGGAAGCTAGGCCAGCTGAAAGTGATAATGACGGGGTGGAGGGCAGCTCATCATTGGATCATGAGTTGTAAGATAAAAGTAGGCACTGGAATGATAAAACTTTGCGGAAGGCAAAGTGTTGGTTTCATGCCTTGGGTCTTGTCACTGCTGCTTTCGTGTTGGGCTTGGGTCCTGAATCTGCAGATTGCTGTTTACCTTCATGTGGCAACTCGAATTGGATTCTTGTAAATGCGGATTTCCCCTCTCCTTGACTTCGGATTTATTTTGACAACGACGCTGCCTTGTGGACTTTGGAACCTCGCAACTTTGGACTTGGCTTTCTTTGACTTTGGACTTCATTTAGACGATGGCTCTTCTTCATGGCTCTTTGTTTGATTGTCTTCCATTTGTTGTGTGGTTTTGTGGGATTTTGGCAGTACTCCAGTTTAATCCGGATTTTTTGCCTGGATAATCTGAATTATTGCTTTAGTTTACTTTTCAAGCTAATAATTGCTGCTACTTTTGAATTTTGACCAGAGGCACTGAAGCAAGTGTCTCTGAGTCTCTTTTACTTTGTATTAACAAACTATTCTTTTGCACATATTCCTGAGCCTGGCTTTTTAAGGTGTCTGGGTTCCGACACTCCCTTTCCCCCAGCTTTTTCTTGCTTTGTGACACAAATAGGTTTTCCAAAAGAAAGAGAGAGATAGAAAAGAAAATGCCACAGAGCTAGCATTTGTAGGAAAGTCCTTTTAGAGTGCAACTACACTGTAGAATCAATGTAGTTTGACACCATTTTGACTGCCATGGCCCAGTTCTATACAAACATGGGAGCTGAAGTTTTATAAGGTCTTTAGTTGTCTTTGCCTCATCAAACTACAAATCCCACCATTCCATAGCATTGAACCCCAGCAGTTAAAGTGGTGTCAAATGGTATTAATTCTACAGCACAGATGCACTCTAAATCCTTGGCCTGGTTCTGAGAGATGTTCTTATAAACTGGCATATTTGACGAGAGACTGTGTTTGATTCTTCTTGTTCTTTTCCCACTCCTAATAAGCACCAAATGCATCCACTCTCGCGTTTAAATTATATCAATTATCTCCATTAGCGAAAGAAAGCCCACATGTATGCACTTTCTCTCTGAATTCTGCTCTGCTCAATAATGAGGCAACTCCCACCCCACACCTCTGACATGCTGCATAAGAGGGCTTTTAGGTGCACTCAAATCACGGCTTTATCTCTCTATCTGGGCTGTTTAAGGGACATTCTACAGAGCTGCAGGGCTTGTGGGTGCTTAAATCACATCCCCAACATGCTCATTTTTTTTTGGTCTGACCTGATGTCACTTCCCTTGAGTTCCTCACACTTAATAATGAGCTGCTTCCAGTGTGGTCCCAGGGGAGGAAAATATTAAATGAAAGAATGACTTTCCGTAGGACATACACTCTAAAGGAACCTTACAGAAAGTATAGCATTCCCTTCTTGCTCGCTTCACTTTTTCAAGGCCAAGGGCTGCATATCATATAAACTGGGACAGGGAGAGAGGTTAGCAGTTCTTTGCTTCTTATTTCCTCGCTGCCTATTGTTTAGTTTTTCATAGGTGGAACTTGCTGTCTTGCATTTCTGTCTCTTAGCAGTGTCAGTTGTGTGGGAACTACAAAGAAATGGCATCTTAAGACAGTGCATCTCTGTCCATTTTGATGTCCACTGAGTAGAATGGTTCCTTCCCCCCCCCTCAAAAAAAAAAAACTTGCCAAGGATTGGTCGCTAATGGCTCAGGGACTGGCATCAGAACACGGACCACCATTTTGAGTAGCACTGTCTTAGCACACATTCTGTTTTGATTAGTATTTGTGCAGACAGATGCATTCTGCCATGGAGTGATAACATACACATAGTATGGCTAAATCTAAACCCAACTAACATTTATGTTAGTGGTCATGCACTTCAGTAATAATAATAATAATCACTTTATATTCCGCCCTTCTCACCTGAAGTACACATGCATGGCAAACATTCAGTAGATCACAGGACACATGCATGGCAAACATTCAGTGCCACTTTGTATAGGCAAAACACAGAACAGAAAGGAGGCGTGTTATTTCACCTCAGTGTCCAGCTGTTTTGGTGACATGGAAAGTTGGGCTCGGGTCCAACCACAGAGGGTGCTGTTGCTCCATCCTCTATGATGAAGAGCCGTCAAGATCTCCTCCTTCCTTTTGGTCTCCCAGCATTTTCTGATCATCTTTCTTTATGGCATCGTATAACACCTCCCCTGCTTTTAGTGGCACATAATTTCTCTAATTACAGCTAAAGCTGTTTTCAAAGTGCTTAGGTAAACAGTGTGCAGGGCTGACAGTCAGCAGCTCACACTGACCCGGGGCTTCGAACTTGCAACCTTTCGGTTGACAGATCTTATAGTTGCTGGTGATTTACCAGCTGTGCTAAATCTCCGGCCCTTCAGTAGGACATCATGTGGAGCCACACTATTGTAGATAAGACTACATGACCTATGAAGGAGGTGCAGTAGAATTCATACAGGATCTGTATGAATAGAAACTCTCAAATTAAAATAATTGAATGAATCCTTTATAAACCTATCTATACACTCTCACACACTTGCTTTGTACCCCCAACAAACAATGAAACAAACAAAACACCTCTGAAGGCTCAGCAATTAGTGTGTGAGCAATACAACGAGATCAGAATCATGACTACTACTTGCATGGGACTTGGGTATGTTTGCAATGAGGAATTTGGGCTTCAAGGAGAATGGGCACCATGGTCTGCAACCCCTTCCACTCCAACTCTCCAGCATCACTCTCTGGTGATACAGTTCTGCACTTAATTACTTATGTGGTCCCCTCAATCCTCCTGCAATGTATTAAACAAAAGCATGTCACTCTTGGTTTCAGCAAAAGATTGCATGACATTGGGAAGACTTGAAATGAACTCTGAGTCTTTGCACAGGCCCAATTCTGAATTATAGCCTCAGTCACTTGTATTGTTGTAATTGCAACTTGCCAAAGGGAGAAAGGACAGAGTGAGATCAGAACCATATGCATGTTTGGTGTTTAATGCCAAGATTGACAGGGACTAAGGACTCAAGCAATTGTATTCCCATAGAAAGTTCTCTCGTTGGCTATTTTGCCATTGCTGAAGTAAACTGTTAAACTGGTGTGAATGTTAAACCTTTCTTAGAAGAATGTGAGAAAATTCTAAAAGAAGCCCAAAGCCTGACACAAAACTTTTCAGAGATGCCTGCAGGTTGAGTGGAATTTCTCAAGCAACAAGTGTTAAGCTTCTTTCTGTCTATCAGATTGGTCCGTGGCAGTCAACAATCACATGTTGTTTTACCAGATTTATTTCTTTTACTATGTGCATATTTTTCCTTAATTTCCCTTTACAAAGATAATAATAATAATAATAATAATAATAATAATAATAAACATTGACAAAATCACGATCTGTCAACTACAAAAGGCCACCTTACTTGAATCTGCATGCATCATTCGAAAATACATCACACAGTTTGGGAAGTGCATTAGACATTTGGGAAGTGCTCGACTTGTGATTTTGTGATATGACATCCAGCATATAAATCTCATTTACTGTGACATACTGTGTTTTTGTGTCAGTAAAATAATAACTTTATTTTTATACCCCGCTATCATCTTCCCGAAGGGACTCAGGGCTGCTTACATGGGGACCAAACCCAACATACAGCAAAAATTGTCAGCTAAAACACAGTTAAAAACATAATAACATAAAATATAAAATAAACAATCTTATTAAAACAATTGAAAACAGCAAAATATAAAAACATCGTGAAGGTGTATCAAACCAACCTCAGCAACCAGCAACCAGGAATATGGTGAGCATAATCAGATTAGAGAGGTCAGGGCATAGGTTTGTGCAAAAAGCAAACTATAGCAAACATCATAACATGGAGTACTGAAGTCAGAACAATTTATGCCATCTTATATGGAATTTCTATGGATGGTTCTGAAAGAAGGACAGTGAAGAAGTTTGGGAGGAATCAAATCGATTCATTAGAAAAGCAATAGGCTGACTAAAAGTTCTGCCAAAACCATGAGCCATCAAACAAACAAACAACCCTGCTGCACCCATATCTTGGGAAGTCTGACTTGGCCATGGTGGTCCATGCTCTAGTTACATCCTGTATAGATTGCTGCAATGCTCTCTACATGGGGCTGCCTTTGAAGACTGTTCGGAAGATTCAGTTGGGCCAGTGGGCAACCGGAGCAGCATACAGGAAGCTCCACTGGCTGCCAGTCTGCTACCCAGCACAATTGAAAGTTCTGGCTTTAGCCTATAAAGCCCTAAACTAGTGGTTCTCATCCTGGGGTCCCCAGATGTTTTTGACCTTCAACTCCCAGAAATCCTAACAGCTGGTAAACTGGCTGGGATTTCTGGGAGTTGTAGGCCAAAAACATCTGGGGACCCCAGGTTGAGAACCATTGCAAACAGTTCTGGCCCAGTTTACCTGTCAGAACATATCTCCTCCTATGAACCATCTCAGAGTTTAAGATCGTCTGGGGAAGCCTTGCTCTCGGTCCTGCCTTTCTCACAGACACGATTGGTGGGGACGAGAGATAGGGCCTTCTCAGTGGTGGCCCCTTGGCTGTGGAATTCCCTCCCTAGGGGCATTAGATCAGCCCCCTTCCCTCCTGACCTTCCATAAAAAAAGAAAAACCTGGCTTTATGACCATGCATTTGGAAAACTTGAGAAATTGAAAGATATGGAATTGATGTGTACTGACTAACTGGAATGGCTGGACTACGTTTAACGGATCATGTAATTAACTCTTAATGTATTGTTTTATATGTTTTTAAACTGTTTTAATATAATTTATAACTCTATTTATTTATTTGTAATTGTACATACCCGATGGCTTTGTCTGATTGCCTACTTGTAAGCTGCCTTGAGTCCCCTCTGCGGTCAAGAAAGATGGTGTAGAAATGCCGTAAATAAACAAATAACCCCACAAAATTATCTCTTGAGCAGATCAGACCTGGGGCAAAAATGACTATATTGAGGCTATCTTCCATGATTCACTGGAAAAAAAAGGATGCTCAGTATAAATAAAGGCAGTAGTAAAGACCATATTGTGGATGGATGGACTGAATCAAGAAAGCCATGGATCTGAATTTGCATGATTTGAGCAGAACTGTTGATAACTGGCTTCATGGAGGTATCTAACTGATGTGATAGAAACATAAACACTCCAGAGAAGTATATAAATAGTGATGTCTAAGGTTAACCTGCAAACACAGAGTATTTTAATTAAGAGTATTTGCTGCCCTCTTACATATAATAATAGCCATTGAAAATAATCAGAATAAGATTCTTTATTTTTGTAATGAAATAATTGTGTGCTTTTACATGCAGTGCCTGCATCTAAGCTCATGTAATTGTTTATACTTAATTGGGAGAGCCAGTGAGCTGGTCAGATACAATACCCCTGAGGAACAATCACATTTGGGCTCAAATAGCAGTGGGAGAGTAAGCACCCAAGCCTGCTGTTCTGAAATTGTATGCCCGCGAGGGGGAGAAATTATAAATTCCAAATATACCTGGACAGCATGGCATAATTATCTGCTTTCATTTTCAGCTTGCAAATTCTGAAAATGTCATTTGAGACTTTAATTCTTAGCACTGATGGATAGCTCTCTGAGTTATAACACAATTAGAGGGAAGTTTTGCCTCTAATTATATGAACTGTATGCCATATAATTTCAGCTGCAGTCATCTTGCTTTTAAAGCTGATTGTTCCGACTACTATTTGTGGGCTGGAATAGTGATGATTTTCAGATTTCATGTGACTTCAGCACATGGACAGGCAGTTTGTTGGGAATCAGAACCACCTGTTAGAGATTGCATTTATATATGTATAGGATATAGGAGTATGTCTAAAGCATCCCTCGAGAGGTGGCCAGACTACAACTCCCAACATTCCTCACCACTTTGTTTTGGCTGTTGGGAATCTCAATGTAATAAATGAAGTATCAATCTGCTTGTGTATGACTTTGGTAGTTTCTATGTCCAGTTGAGACATAGAAGCTTAGAGAAGACAATGATGCTGGGGAAAAAGGAAGGAAAAAGGAAGAGGGGCCGACCAACGGCAAGATGGATGGATGGCATACTTGAAGTGACTGGATTGACCTTGAAGAAGCTGGGGGTGGTGATGGCCGACAGGGAGCTCTGGCGTGGGCTGGTCCATGAGGTCACGAAGAGTCGGAAATCACTGAATGAATGAACAACAAAATGTTCTGTTGCAGCCTTTTATACCATAAAATATAATATATATTGCTACTATTGAGGTTGAAAAGTGGCTTGTGAAGAAGTTGTGACTAGAGTTGATGGCAATTGTATATCAAAATCACAAAGGGCCTTTCCACATACCCATATAAGCCAGAATATCAAGTCAGAAAATCCCACAATATCTGCTTTGAACTAGGTTTTCTGAGTCCACACTGCCATATATTCCAGTTCAAAGCAGGTAATGCGGGATTTTATTCAGCTGTGGGGAAGAGATCTAAGATGGCAACAATGGCCTGCCCCTTCTTCACAGAAATATTCATTTTTCAACAGCCTAAGTTTACTGCCTAGTGCGCAAGGCAATCAGGATGAAAAACCATTTTTCTCCACTTTTCTCCACTTTTGGACAAATGAAATAATGAGTAATGGAAGTGACTAATGGACATAGTTTGATCAGTGTCAATTCTATGGATATATCAAAGAAATTGGTGGATTTCAAGTTCCTTCCAAATAACGGAGCGCCCTGACCTCAAAAGCCAAGCCAACTAACAGAAAAACCTTCCCAAATGATTGGGTTATTGTAGGTTTTTCGGGCTGTATGGGCATGTTCTAGAAGCATTCTCTTCTGACATTTCACCTGCATCTATGGCAGAAATCCGTAGAGGTTGTGAGATCCATTGGAAACTAGGAAAATTGGGTTTCTATATCTGGAAAGTCCAGGGTGGGAGAAAGAACTCTTGTCTATTGGAGATAAGTGTGAATGTTTCAATTGGCATTTGATGGCCTGACAGTTTTTAGGGGTGACTTGTTCCTGCCTGGGGGAATCCTTTGTTGGGAGGCGATTAACTGTCTCTGATTGTTTCTTGTCTGGAGTTCCCCTGTGTTTGAGTATTGTTCTTTCTTTATTTACTGTTATAATTTAGAGTTTTTTAAATACTGGTAGCCAGATTTTGTTCATTTTCATGGTTACTTCTTTTCTGTTGAAATTGCTCACATGCATGTGGATTTCAATGGCTTCTCTGTGTAGCCTGACATGGTAGTTGTTAGAGTGGTCCAGCATTTCTGTGTTTTCAAATAATATGCTATGCTGTGTCCAGGTTGGTTGATCAGGTACTCTGCTATGGCTGACTTCTCTGGTTGAAGTAGTCTGCAGTGCCTTTCATGTTCCTTGATTTGTGTACTGCATTTGGTGGTCCCTATGTAGACTTGTCCACAGCTGCATGGTATATGGTAGACTCCTAGTTTCCAACAGACCTCACAACCTCTGAAGATGCCTGCCACAGATGCAGGTGAAACATCAGGAGAGAATGCTTCTAGAACATGGCCATACAGCCCGAAAAACCAATGATTCTGGCCATGAAAGCCTTCGACAATTCTTCCTAAATGATTGTTATTCTTGAAGGAAGTCTTAGGGCACTTCCAGACAGGTAGTTATCCCAGGACTATCCACGTTTTAAAAATGCAGATATTCCTGGGGGCTGTCCACATTGCTCCCCCCCCCCACTTTCCTGGGCTTTGGGAAGGGAGGGATTGCAGTTCAGACACCGGAAGTAGTGAGTTTATCTTGCACCTTCCAAGAAAGTGCAGAATAAACCCACTATCGAATTAATTCGCCACAAATCACATTTTCCTGGTTTGTGGTGAATTGATTGTCCAGAATGTTATCTAGACAGCCCCATTTTCATTGCGGAAGTTTCTGCAATAACGGGGCTGTCTAGATCTGCCCTTAGCTACAAGGCCAAAAGGAATACGGTAGCCCTTTCAGTTTCATTGAGGCATCTTGTCGTATGGGGGGAGCTTTTACAATTCTTCTTCCTCCCACACTGGATGCCAAGATAATTGCCTACTCCTCAGCTTTTTGACATGTCACTGCTTTAAGAATCTTAAATATCATAAAAGAAGCCTGAGCTCCATGAGGCAAATAAAAAGAAAATGAACATTGAAATTTGTCTGGGCTGCTAAAAGCTGTAAATGATAATTGGAACAGTAATCACTATGGGAATGATGAAAGAATAAAGGAAATATAACCTAGATACAAGGATAAAGCCTGAACTGGAAAGTGAAATGACAGCACCAAATCTGAAAAGGTGGCAAAAGTCATTTCCATTTTTAAAAGGAAAAAATGTGCGTATGGAAAATGTGTAACAGAGCAAAATTTAAAACATCTAGAATAATAATATCTGATATTCAAAATTTTGATAACCCTTTCTTAACCGTGGTTTAATAAACTATTAATTGTGCTTGCTGCCAGGGGGCTGCTACTTTTCTGTTATATAACCTTATCTCTTCTCCACCCCAATATTTGTAAATACTCTCAAAACATATGCTACTTGTAAATCTAGACTAGAATCCAGGTGGTGACACACACACATCTTTGGCTATTGCACAATGGATAGATTTAGTTTATAGTTGTAGAATTCAACATGTGTAAACTGGATTTATTGCCATGCTGACTTTCATCAAGCAGCTACTTCAATGAATCTGCTACTGCTGGGAACAATCGACAGGATTCCAGTCATTCAAGGCCCTTCCACTTAGCCATATAACCCAGAATATCAAGGCAGAAAATCCTACAGTATCTTCTCTGAGCTGGGATATATGGCAGTGTGGACTCAGATAACCCAGTTCAAGGCAGACATTGTGGGATTTTCTGCCTTAATATTCTGAGTTATATGGCTATGTGGAACGGCCCCCAGGTACGTAACTATGTATTGGTGCTTTCAGTGCCTACCACCTTATTCCTTGGGATTGCAGAAACAGCCACTTTGCACTTCCCATTGCAAGGTGGGAAATAAGCAGGCACACTGGCATTTGCATAAGTTGCTAGACACTGATGATGTTCTATAGACACGGACAGTATTCAATCGACAGAATGTTGGAGTGTAGCTATGGCTGCAGCTACACTACAGAATTAATTCAGGTTGATGCTACTTTAAATCTCCTGGCTCAATGCTATGGAGGCCTGGAATTCATAGTTTGGTGAGATACCAGCCCCATTTGGCACAGAAGTCTAAAGACCTTATAGAACTACAAATCTTATGTTTCTATAGAATGGAGCCACAGCACTTAAAGTAGGGTCAAACTAAATTAATTCCACAGTGTAGATCAGGCATGGACAAACTTTGCTCCTCCAGGTGTTTTGTACTTCAACTCCCATAATTCCTAACAGCTGTTAGGAATTGTGGGAATTGAGGAGTCCAAAACACCTGGGGGGCAAAGTTTTCTCATGCCTGGTGTAGATGCACCGTATGTGAGTGTTGATTTCCACTATGCAAGCAGGAGTGTTTGGATACAGCTACAATCCCTAGAACAGGGGTCCTCAAACTTTTTAAACATGAATTCCTATGCACACTGCACATATCTTATTTGTAGTGCAAAAACACTTAAAAACAATACAATAATTAAAATGAAGAACAATTTTAACAAATATAAACTCATCAGTATTTCAATGGGAAATGTGGCCTTTCTTTTGGCTGATGAGATAGGATTGTTGTTGTGTGCTTTCAAGTAATTTCAGACTTAGGTTGACCCTGAGTAAGGGCCGGGTAAATGACCTTGGAGGGCCCTCAGACCTTAACTTTGGGACCCCTGCCCTAGAATATCAGACTTGGGAATCTTGGCCATTCACTATGGGCAACATAGGACCCCCCCTTTTTTAAAAAAAAATAGTTCTTCCCGGGGAATTGCTATAAATATTCTGTATTTTACATTCCAGACAGTTTCAGAACTGCTAAAGTGCTAAGGTCCTGAAATGAACCTAATTTTATGACCAGTTCACACCACAAGTGCCTTATTTTATTTTGATTTTTATTACATCTTCCTTCCTTTCTTCATTCTGAGGCAAAGGGGATGATTTTATGTCATGCTCAATTGAGAAAAGAAAGGATGAGCAAAAATTATGAAAAGCAGAAAATATATTAAAAAGTGATTATATGCTTTATTGTTATGTGTTTTTGCATTAGTATAAAACTGTACATTTATGTGGAATTGATTTTTTAAAATAGCCCAAAATGTTGTATATATGGATGTCTAAGCGTGTTTATGTGTGTGTTTTGGGTGCTGTACATGGAGAAAATGATCAAGGTCACAAGTTTCCACAAAGGAAATGAAAATATTGCTTCTATGTTTAGCAGAATTAAACAACAGTGTGGCAACTCTGAAACTTCTCAGAATTTTTCTTTTTAAAGGCTAAATGCAGACATCTCTATTGTATTTTTTTTAAAAAAAATAATTAAGCTAAATATATTCTGAGGATATTTGTTAACATACAGAAAGGGTAACTGTGTGAAGAGACTTCCTTGTAAAAAGGTTACATCTCAAAAAGGAAACTAATTATTAATGCATGCAACTTCAAAAGCCTGTTTTTCTTTCCCAATTAAAACCCACGTGCTTCTTAGGATTTAGTGTGCATATCAAACATGGTGTTCGAAACAGCCCATTTCACCCACAGAAGTTAACATCATAATTAAGGAGGATATGGTATACCTTACTCTCCATATCTCTAGATCTTCAGTGAGTTAGCTAGTGGTTCTCTGACCTCCTTGTGAACCGACTTGATGATTAATCTTTATTAAATGCTGGTTTAGTGTTACAATAAATATTAATTAGTCATCTGATATCCCTGTATCCTTCAGTATTTCACATGAATTAAAAATTCAATAGTGTTCCATTATTTGGGCAGACTCCAAAAAGGGGCCTAGACAGAGAAGGATAGTCCATTTTATGGGGGGAGTTGAAGGAGGAAAACAATTTCCCCCATTTTGCTGGTTATCCCACCCCACTTCCCATATCATAAATGATAGTTGTTTTCATAACAGCAGCACGGGTGGAAGGAATAACAGGAACACGGGGAAATGGTTTAACTTCTTCTACACCCCTCCCCCTCCCCCATAGAATGGACTATCCTTCTCTGTCTAGGCCTCTGCCCAGATAATGGAACAGTACCAAATAATCTTGGAGCTCAAGGAAAATGAAGAGAAGAACATTCACGGAAGGAAGTGTTCTTGACCCCTGAGACCTTGGAAGGGTTTTCTGTGTTTTGAGGGGATCCTTCAGAAAACAAATATATTGGACTAGACAGAGAGGAGGGAATCTTATGGGATTTTCTAAGATCATTCAGATCTATAGCCGGTTTCAGTTTAGTTTCTCTGCCACCTAAGTAAAGGAAAATATTTCCCCTGACATTAAGTCTAGTCATGTCTGACTCTTGGAGGTGGTGCTCATCTCCATTTCAAAGATGAAGAGCCATCATTGCTCATAAACACCTCCAAGGTCATGTGGCTGGCATGACTGCATGGAGCGCCCTTACCTTCCTGCAGAATTGATCCACTCACATTTGCATTTTTTAAAATTGCTATGTTGGTAGAAGCTGGGTCTAACAGTGGGAGCTCACCCCACCCCCTGGATTAAAACCAACAACTTTTTGGTCAGCAAGTTCAGCAGCTCAGTGGTTTAACCTGCTGCACCACCAGTCATCTACAGCAACCTTTTTTTTAACCAAGTAGCAGTTTAATGTAGCCAACTTTTCATATTTGCAGTTTTTACTTTTGCTGTTTAATTATTCAGAGATTGGATTTAAAATGTTCTTTCTAGAATTCTCTAAGTCCTTCAGTGTTACTCTGTGGTCAACTTCCTCTAGTCATGTTTTAGGATCTAGAAATCCTTAAAGACGACACTTCTCTATGAATCTCTTTGTCCTCCAGTGTGATTCTATGGTCAATTTCCAGTGTTCTTGCAGACTGAAAAATAGCAATGTCTTTATCTGTGTGTTTTTGCTTTCATGAGAGTCTTGTGCCCCAAAACCCAGCAAATGTGAAGGCATGATTGAAGGGGTAGGAAAAAAACAAGGAAAAGCAGAGGGCTGGGGGAGCAAAGTTTATTGATTAGTCCACTGACGGTATCAACATTAAAACACAAACAAAAATGTCCACAAATAGACAATAATCACTATCCTATGACTCACATAATAGTGAACTAACATACATTCAAACTTGATTAAGTTAAAAGGTGATTAAAAATATCATCATTAAAATGCCAAGGTAAAATTTCAATCCACAAAAATTAAAAACGAAGGTTAAAACAAAGGTTAAAATAGACCAGCTATTACACAATCCCAAGCCAGTTCAAATATCTGCGTCACCCCTACAGCTTACCCCAATCACCTCCAGATACGCAGCTCTCAGCTTCGTTGTTTTATGAAGAAAAAGGTCTGTTTGGTGAGTTATCTTAGCATTCTGGCCAGCCATTAAGAATGTAGTTTTGACATGGGGATCCCAGTGAGCCTTCTGTGTAATGAATGAAAGGACTGGGGGAGGAGAAATGTGGCACTACCTTTAATACTTTTTAAAAAATTCCACATGTGATTTTTTGGACATGACTACACTTTGCATAAATTCCACAGAGTGATAATACATGTTGAGGTATAAAGCCTATTTATACAGTAATGGAAGTAGGATGGAAGATAATCTAGAAAGATGTAAATCATGTTCCTTGTTTTAAATTTTCAAAAGGTGGTGTAAAGTGATACAGGTTTTCAGATCTTTACAGTGGTCAGTTAGTGTTGCTGCATGAAAGCAATACATCGGCAAAAAAAATCTGGGAAAAATCAGTTTCCATGTGTTCAAAATTCTATCTAAAAATATTCCTTTTGTTAAATGTGCAATAGTGAGGATGCTTGTATTAATATATGTAGTGTGCCATGAAGCCATTGTCATTCCAAAACATTGAAAAAGACAATGACTTCATGGGCATGAATCATAGAATCATAGAGTTGGAAGAGACCTTATGGGCCATCCAGCCCAACCCCCTGCCAGGAAGCAGGGAAATCACATTCAAAGCACCCCTGACAGATGGCCAACCAGCCTCTGCTTAAAAGCTTATTTATTTATTTATTTATTTGCATTATTTCTACCCTGCTCATATCAGCCCGAAGGCAACTCAGAGCGGCTTCCAAAGAACGAGCCTCCACCACACTCCAGGGCAGAGAGTTCCACTGCTGAACAGCTCTAACAGTCAGGAAGTTCTTCCTAATCTTCAGATGGAATATCCTTTCTCCAGGGCAGCAGAAAACAAGCCTGCTCCCTCCTCCCTATGACTTCCTCTCACATATTTATACATGGCTATCATGTCTCCTTTCAGCTTTTTCTTCTTCTTCTTCTTCTGCCCAGCTCCTTAAGCCACTCCTCATTCGGCTTGTTCTCCAGACCCTTGATCATTTTATTTATTTAATGTGTCCCTCCTCTGGACACATTCCAGCTTGTCAACATCTCCAATTGTGGTGCCCAGAATTGGGCACAGTATTCCATGAATTGCATCTTTCTAGATCCTATTACATTCTATCCCATTCACACAACCATGTAAATAATACGTTTTAGACTTTAGTTTCAATTCTCAGTCTGCACTGCAGCCAAAGAAGTAGGTTTCTATCCTTAAAAGCACATGCAAAAATAGAAGCCATTGCTTTTAAAGGGTTTGACTGTATGATTGTTTAAATTGGTATCTCAATGTGGGAAGAAAATGGGGGTACAAATAGGAGAAGGAGAATAAATATTTTTCTTATCTCCCTCCACCTTTCTTTTTTTTTTTTAATGCTGCAATAGGTTAACACAGGACTATTACTTTGAAAACTGTTCTAGGAGCTATCCATGGTTCTGGACTCGCTTTGGAACATAGGTTCATCATTTGGAAAATTATTTTCAACCCAAGGTGATCCCCAGAGGGTTCAGCCCCGCTGTTCACACCCCGTGGTGTTGTTAGGAAGTTTCAGCTTAAGGTAGCAGTAAGAAGCTTGAGGAATGGGAAGAAAAACAAATATTCCACCTATTTTTCTGTGCTTATCTTATAGTCCAAACCTTACTATTGTTATTTCTTTCCTTTTAGCTTTAATTGGCCATTTAGTTTGGTTGCTTTGAAAAAAGAGAAAGAAAATATATAAAAAGAATGCTCTTGCTTTTAGAGGCTTTTAAAAGAAAAACTACAACAAAATGCATATTATTATCTTTTGGCAGTCTTTATTTTGCCTTTCACCTGTTGAAGGGGAGAAAATATTTCTATGGTGTTTCCCTCCTGACATGAAGCACAGCTGATTTCTCACTTTTGTTAACATAATGTCCTGCAGTGTCTCCATTTCTGAAAACAGAGTGCACAAGAATTAATGGCATGCTTGCTTGACATCTTACAAATGGTGTGCCTGCAATATTGGTGCTTTTCTGGAAATATGACTGTATGAATGCATTATCTTGACCTGCTACCTGATTGCTTTAAAGGACATTGCTTGGAAAATTTCTACTCCACCAATGACATTTCAGAATAGAGCCTATATATACTGAGGGAAGTAGCTATAGAAACTGCCATGAAAGTCTCCTTTGTTCCCTCTTGAAATATCTGTTGGAGCTTTTGTATGGGTAACATTAGGATTTGCTTTACTTTTGGCAGTGAATCCTTCAGTGCCTGGCAGTTTCAAAGTCTAATCATGCCTTTAGAAACCAAGCAGTTGGGGGCCTTAGTATATCAAGTATGTAGGATGGCACAGTGGGTAATAAATTCTGTAGATCACACAGTACTTCCCTTCAATTCAGTGCTACACTCTACATATAGTGCTGAAGTCTGAATAGCTCACAAAGGTATGTAGAATAGTCTAGCATTGATTTTGAGAAACTTATAACTATACTGTAATTTAAAGTGCTTTGTGTGTCTATGACTGGAATCCTGTTGGTGACGTACTCAGGTTGAGGTATTGCAGGGTTGAGCATAGGAAAGTCCCACATGCAGAACTACACTATGGCTTCCCTGTCACTACCTCCAGGACTAATTGTTAAGCAGAAGTAGCTTCATCTCATCAATCCCATTAATCATCAAGTAGAAAGGGGGGATAGGTGAAGCATCTGGCTTGATCCCCCACAGCCAGACACACAAAGGAATCTCCTGCTGAAATTCACAAGGAATCTCTGGAGATCCCAACAGACCACACAATCATAGAATCATAGAATTAAAGAGTTGGAAGAGACCTCATGGGCCATCCAGTCCAAACCCCTGCCAAGAAGTAGGAATATTGCATTCAAATCACCCCTGACAGATGACCATCCAGCCTCTGTTTAAAAGCTTCCAAAGAAGGAGCCTCCACCACACTCTGGGGCAGAGAGTTCCACTGCTGAATGGCTCTCACAGCCAGGAAGTTCTTCCTCATGTTCAGAGTTGGAAGAGAACACAAGGACCATCCAGTTCTACCACTTGCCAACAATGTTGGCTATGAGAGCCTAGCAAAACACATTTCCAATGCCATCTTCTTTCCACTGGAAGGTCTTCCTAATATTTAGCCCAGATCTCTTTACTTGTAGTCCATTGGTTCAGGTCCTAACTGCTGGAGTAGAGAAAATAAGCTTGCTCAATATTCCACCTCCTCAGATCATAGCACCTCACAATTTTCTCTCCTCCAGGGTAAACATAGTTTCTCAAATGCTTGGTTTCCATACCTTTTAACATCTTGATCTTCCTCCTCTAGATCCAGCTTGCTGCTATTCTTTGTGAACTGTAGTGTCCACAGCAGAACACAGTAAATAAGGTGAAGTCATCCCATAGCAGAATAGAGAGGTACTATTACCTGCCTCAATCAAAAATTTCTGTTAAAACTGCCCAGAATTGTACTGACCTATAATAATATATAATAATAACTTTATTTTTCTACCCCACCTCCATCTCCCTGAAGGGACTTGGGGCAGCTTACATTCCCAGACAACATACAGTTGAAAACAGAATAGCAAATTATAAAACAGCATAAAAGAGCATCATCATAAACAATAAAAACAAGCATCATAAGCAATAATATAGGTACCTCTAATCTCATCTTTGGGGGGAGGGGATCAATATGCTGCACCACATTGTAAATTATGATGATGATGATGATGATGATGATCATCATCATCATCATTATCATCCCATTTTCACACATACTGAAGCCAAGCCAACTATCTTCCACATTTTTTTCCTACCAAAAGGTACTGTGTTACATTTATTTCTGTTGAAATTCATTTGGGCTAGTATTGACCCCCATTTTTGATCTGTTAAAATAATCTTGAATCCTGATTATTTCTTTTGACTCACAGTTTGATGTCTGTTGGCAAAGTAGAAGTTGTTACCTGTTCTTTCATGTTCAGGAGACTTTTCAAATTTAGCTTTCTAAAAGTTTGGTAGTATATATGACTTTTTGGTTCTAGTGGAGCAGTTCTTGGTTCTTTCTTCTCCTGAGTGAGTCACAAATGACCCTATGGAAACTTGATAGGGTTTTTAGTAGTTTCACATTCAATTTTTTTGAAGTTATGTTTTCCATTGCTTTGAACAGGTACACTCTTCACTAGTCAGACTAATCAGGTAGAATAAAGTTAAATGTCACACAGTATATGCCTGGTTCTGGTGGCCAATACCTGATACTTATATCTAAAAATCTGCAACAGCTTCTGTGGTTGAACAAAGCACTTCATTTTAATTACTGACCTGTGTTTCAGTTTTGCCAATACAATTATTTTACATTGAGTTATTTCACCTCTAAATCTCCTTCTGTTTAGCAATGGCTGCCAAAAAGAATTGTGAAACGCATCATTGGGCTGCATAGCCTACTTTGCCCAGTAACACTCAATTAATATGCTCTCTTTAATGATTAGAGAAGGGACTGGAGGCTTGTTGGTAGGATTCACATTGATATGTAATAGAAGTCAGAGCACAACACTTACATTTTCTTTTTAGAAATGCAAGAAACCATGCCATGGTATGAGAATAGATAGCATTTAGAATTGCTGGGCAATTTGTGATATGCATTGTGTAATACTGAAATCTTTGGGCAGTTCTACATTGACAAATAATGCAGGCTGGAACTGGCATCCAAAAAATGCATTGTGGCCTGATGGGAACACCTTGTGCCACCTTGGAGGTGGGAAGTCATCCCTACTGTCCAGTTATGTCACAGTTGCAGGGATTCAGGCTTTCACCTGAGTTGTTTTCACCCAAGTTCTGGCTGCATTTAAGTGGCTTTCCCTGGCTTAATGCAGATCAGGTCATGTGCATTTTGTGGCTGCCTGTAGGCTGATCCACATCCAAACTGACCCACATGTGGTTTTTCCCACTAGAAAGGAAAGGCAGAAGAAACTCTGAGAGAGATTTTATGTGCTACTATAGAAAACTGGATCTCAGAGCAACTTCAATTATTATGTGACTGGCTAAAGAGAGGAAGCCAGCTAGTTCCTGGATCCTGCCCATTTGTTGTACACTATGGAATGATCATGTGGAACAGTTTCAAGGACTTTGCAGTATGTCAGAATTAAGGTATATGGCTCAATGTAGCACAGAGTCACATGCAAATATTTATGTTATGTGAGACAATATTGGATGCAGGCCTAAATCTCATTAGCTCTACTACCAGGCAACTACCTTTTAAAGCAGAAGAAACACTACGGAATGCTTTTCCTGTGCCTTCTGAATGTTCCTATCTTGGAGGACATAATTGTTGGCTTGGGCCAATGGTAGGTTTAGACCAAAGACCTACTTGAGACCCACTACTGTCTCTCTACATTCAAGACTCTCTAACAAAAAGGTGAATTCCAGTAGCATAGGGCAGTTCTGGACAACATCAAATCATGTGCTTTAATTAGGGGCAAAAAATCCTGGGACTTCAGAACAGGTCCACATACAGACCTGTTGGTGCTGAGATGTCTGCCTCCATCATCCACACTTACTGCTTCATTGCAGGATTTAGAGGCTCCAAAGATGGCTGCTGCAGAATTTCAGCTGGAAAATTGGTTTAAAAAAAAACTTGAGATGCGAACATGGGTAGATGCAAATCATTGTACAAGTTCAGTTTCTAGGTTTTATAAGCTGCAGGCTATCTGTCCCAACAGGGTATTGTTCCTGGGTTACACATGTCTGTCCCTGATTGCTCTTATTGTGAAAAGATGTACAATGTTGTTTAGGGAGCTACAACTTTGTCCTGGTCAGAGAAAATGTGCCCTCCACATGTTTCATGAAGTTTTTGGCCATCTAGCGCACATTCTACTCAACTATCATCTCCTTTTTAGGAACCAACCAATCAGGAACAAACATATGAAACTCAGAAACAAACCTGGATAAAAAATCCCAGGACATACAGGGATTTTCGACTCAGAACTGGGATATTCCTGCACCTGAAAATCTTGCAATTTTTGCCATTTGTAGCAATTGCTTCTGTGTTTACAGGGAATGGCTTCTGGCCACTTTCCTGTTTGCTGCAGAAGCTCCTGGGATAAAGGTACTGTCTGAATGGGCCCATAGTTCCTGGAAGCCAATAACCATGGGCAGTTCTCTTTATTCTACACTGTAATCATTTCTGTTAAGAGGTACATTTCATGTCCTAACTTATTTAATAACTGGTATGTCTCATGTTACACTGATGCAAAGCCATATATTTTGAATAGTTTGGATGTCCGTTACCTAGACTGAGTCATGCTTTTGAAATCCTAGTCTCAAGAAATTAGTTATCTTTTCATGTATACAAAAGTTCATGAATGTTTCTCAGTAACTTTAATCATTGATAATATAGGAGTACAATTTGAATCTATTATTATAAGAAAATATTCATATGTTTCTAATAGCCAATATATTTTGTATAATGTGCCTGCCTACAAATCCCAGTTTTTCAAATTTGATGGTCATTCAGGCATCAAATTAAAACAAGGATTTGTAACTTTTAGACCCTAATTTGGTTCTTTCCAGTTTGCACATGTTCTGATTGACATTATTTTAAAACTGGTTTTATGTGGTAAGTGATCCAAATTTTAAATTTAAGCAATAAACAATTAATTAATTAAATATGTTATAATCTTTAAACATCATTGTCATTGCTATTCATAGAATCATAGAGTTGGAAGAGACCTCTTGGGCCCTGACAGATGGCTAACCAGCCTCTGTTTAAAAGCCCCCAAAGAAGGAAACTCCACCACAATCCAGGACAGAGAGTTCCACTGCTGAACAGCTCTCACAGTCATGAAGTTCTTCCTAATGTTCAGGTGGAATCTTCTTTCCTGTAGTTTGAAGCCGGTGTTTCACGTCCTAGTCTCCAGGGTAGCAGAAAACAAGCTTGCTCCCTCCGCCCTATGATGTCCCCTCATAGTCTCTTAAACTGTTTTTATCCATGCTGTTCTGAGATCTTTGGATATAGGGCCAGATATAAGTATTCTGATAAATAAATTATAAAATGATGTTTGTGAACTGAAATGTTCTGAAACAATAGCTACGGAGTTTGTAGCATTACTGAATATATAAATCTGCCATGTCATACTTAAGAATATTTATCCATAAAAAGAGGAGCACTTTGAAAAGAAATGATTTAGGGACTACAACTCCCATAGTTCCCATCTATCATGACCATTTTCCAAGCTCTGAAAAGGATACCCGTGTTATCAGACAAAAGCATGATCTAATCCAAAAGTTTGTTCCCCAAAGATATCTCCCAAAAAGCCCACAAGAAGGTTTGGAATATAATAGCCTTCACTTGCTGTTGATCATTATGAGTGATCACATTTACATTGTCTCACATCATCACCCTCTCCATACATCCAACGAAAATGATTTAATCCTAGGAAAGCTACTGATTCCTCTCTCAGCCTCAAAGGTGTCTCAAGATTTTTTTGCAAACTGATCCAGACTAACACATCCATGTTTTTGAATCATGGAGGTAGGAGATATTGTAGCCTTCATGGTTACTATCATTGTCAGTTGCTTGGGTATAAAAATCATGTAACATTTGAATCATTTGTAGATCAATGTTTTGTCCAGAATTCACATCATTGTGGAAAATGAATCTGGAAGACATTGGTATATGAACTGTTGTCCTGCTTTACTTGCCATGCCTGATTTCACTGTAAGTCAGCTCTGATGCTCATTTTATTCTCATCTATGTTTTCTTGATCATTCCTTCGGTGTGGCCTCCTGAATAATTTCTTGTATTCCCCCCTCTGAATTTCTTCTAACTTTACCAATTTCTTCTGTTAATGTGATGCCTAAATCCATCATGCAATCGCAGATGAGTCTATGTCAGAGAAACGCTTTCAATTTCTTTTCATCTCAGAGTTCCTGCCATTCATTGCATTCCTTATTTTCTCATTTCTTTTCTTATCTCTTCTGCTATTTTTTTTTAAAAGGTGGAATCTTTCAGAAAATGTTTTCCACACACTGTTGATTGATTGAGAGTAATTATGAAGTTCTACATCCTAGTTATTGTAAGAAAACTTCTCCGTAAAAAGATTTATGCAAATCACAATAGTATGTAGATTGCTGTGGAAATGGCATTGCTCTCCAGATGTTGTTGGACTGCATCTTACAGCATTCCTCACCATATACTGGCCAGGGATAGTGAGGACTGCACTCCAAAAGGAGGATCATATAATTCTCAATCTGGATATAGAGGACATTATTGCACGAGACTTGTAGCACACGTTTGAAGCTATATAGCCATGCATGGAAGTGCTTTCTATCACACAATGTTGTTCTAAACTTACTGCAAACTGGTTTGCAACTTATTAATTCTATAGTGTAAATCAGGCATGGGCAAACTTTAGCCCTCCAGGTGTTTTGGACCAATCCCCACAATTCATAACAGCTGGTAGGCTGAAATTTGCCCATGCCTGGTGAAAGTGCAACCTCAGAAAAACCCACTGGTAATGCATTACGAAGTAAAGAATGGTTTTTCACTAAAGTTGCAATGACTGCTTTGTCTTCTGAATGGGAATCAAGCTATTCAAGGATACAGAACAGACATTCTAACAAACAGAATATAGATATCGCATGCTGAAAAGGTCAAGTTTTTTGCTATTCTTCTGAGCCACACTGTCAATTACATCACAATAGCTTGGGGCAAATGCTTGAAGGCTACACCTTTCTTAGATGGGAAGTACAGCATGAGATCTTCCCCCTAATTTGAACAAAAAAGAATTCTGAGGCCTTCTTCAGGAGTTGTGGTATTTGTTTGTGCATGTGTGTGCGCGTGTGTGTTATATTTTAACATTATAACTTTTCTGTTTTTATTTATTATTTGCATATGATTTTATATCTGGGTTGTTGTAGGTCTTTTGGGCTATATGACCATGTTCTATAAGCATTTTCTCCTGACGTTTTGCCTGCATCTATGGCAAGCATCCTCAGAGGTTGTGATGTCTTCTGAGGATGCTTGCCATAGATGCAGGTGAAACGTCAGGAGAGAATGCTTCTAGAACATGGCCATATAGCCTGAAAAACCTACAACAACCCAGTGATTCCAGCCATGAAACCCTTCTATGATTTTATATCTGTTTGTTAAATTGTTTTAATTTCTTTGAATCCCATTGGTGAGGGGGAAATAACATTACAAATGATGTAGTAGTAGTAGCAGTAATAGTAGTAATGTTAATAAAATAATAGTGTTACGGTGTTCTGGGGCATGTACGTGCAATTGGTATAGTCATGCCAGAGTAATGATTACATAGTGTTACTTAATACAGGACAATTACGGATCTGTAACACTTGATTTTAAATTGGTAACCAAAGTAAAAAAAGATTATTTAGGACTTTTAAAAATAACAGACCTTTAGTGTAAACAAGTGATTTATTTCTTGTCTTTACTTATCTATCAGATTTCGTCGTCACTGATGTTAAAACTACTGAAGAATTGAATGTAATTATTATACAAATGATATTCAGAAATTTGTCATAGACTTCAACCTTTGATCCATTTCAAGCAGATTTTCAATGCTAAAAACTGGCTCTTTTCTTGGTATAAGATGGAGATAAATTTCAAGTCTTCTGAATCCTCCATTCTTTGATTCAGTGTAAATTGATATTGTTCATAACTGGATTAAAGGAGTTATTGCATTCCATCACACAACAAACAGACCATAAGTGTCATAAGGAGCTGTGTGTGATAACTCTTAAACAATGGAGACAAATGCTACTTCTTTAGATGTGTTTGACAATAAGAATAGGAAAATCTGTTCGTTTCTCTTTCATGTGCGTTCAGATTTTTTTTAAAGCTACACATTCTTTCTGACCTTAAAAGGAGGGGATAGTGAGATTTTTTTATATCCTTTTCAAAGACAAATTGAGGCGAAATGTTTCCATTTGCATTACAAAGATTCAAGGACAACTCTTTCCCACATGAATATGACAATGCTGTTCATGCTTGCCATATTGGTGTTAAATGTAATTTCTACACCCAGTTTGGGGAGGTACACTGACTCAATAAGAACTTGGTAAATTTATATGTCTACTCTTGTTAAGATTAACAATAGATTGGAGATACAGTAAAGTAAGCCCTACAGAACAAAACAGAGAGAGAGAGAGAGAGAGAGAGAGAGAGAGAGAGAGGTGACAAAAAGGGCCCTTCCAGACAGGGCCCAAAATGTGGACCCTGTTGGACTTTTACCTGAGGCGTCCAAATGCCGTCTAAAGTCAAAGCGTATTAATTTGGGACAAAGCAGGAATTAATTAGATACACCATTAGACCCTGTCCTTCCTGAAAGGCCCAGGTCTAATGGGGTATGGCCCAGTGGGGACTGACCCACAGGTAGTCTCATGACTACCCAGAGGTTAGTCCCCATAGTCCTCTCAGTACCTTGGGCTTCCAAAAGCCCAGAAAACTGAGGAGGGCCCCTACCCCTCCCCAAAGTTTTTAAAATAAGTAAAACCTTACTGGGCCTCCATGACACCTCCCTGGAGGCCTCCTGATATATCATTTCTACATGCCAGAAAGCTTCTGAAGAGGCATGATGGCAGTTTGTTATGTTTTTACTCATTTTAAGAGCTTTGGGGATGGTTTTGGGGTGGCCCCATGTCTGTGCTGTAGTGACCGCACTGGCATGAGGACAGCCCCCCGGGTCTTTGGGAAGGGTATGGGGACCAAAACTCATGCAGAAGCAAGTTTTTAAAAACTGCTTCGGCGTAGATTTTCCCCATGTCTGGAAGCACCCAAATGTGATTAAATATGTTGAGATGTTAACCCCAATCTTGAAGGAGTTAAACTTGTGAAATCCTGCCTGGATGGTGAATCTATCAGCTTTGATTGCTCCATTTTCAAATTCTTTCTCTCCTCAGAGAAAAAAAAATTGCAATAAATTCTTATAACGAAAGAAATGAAACAAAATTCTCATCCAGTATAGGACAAGAATACTCTTAATTTCAGGATAAAATGTTGCGGTACAAATGGCAGTGTGAAAATAATACAAAATAAGCTTAGATTGGCTCTCTCTTATACAAAATACTTGGGAACAGATATTTTCAGAATACCTCTGTGTGTGTGTGTGTCTGTAGTGAATGCAGGATGGGGGGAAAGGGAGGTGGTCATATGTCCAGCATTATGTTTTCCCCAAAGAGCCTGACAGTAAAAAGAGAAGTTAGGGAAGGGAGAAAGGGAAAGCTTCTGCTTACTTATTACTCAAAGTATAGTAATTGCTCATAACTGAACATTCCATTTAGTGTAATGCATTACATTTAGTGTAATGCATAACAGAACATTTCATATAGTGTAATGCATAATTACTCATGAAACATTGGTTTGGAGAGGTTCATTTAGGGGAATTTTGACCATTTTTGGTTCAACTGTACTTGTTTTTGTAAAAAGTTATTTTAAAAATCCATGTTCATAGTAGACTGATGATATGTTACTAGTCAAATAAGAAATGACTGGCAATGCTAAAGAGTTATGTCGACAAGGTAATGAATGTTTCAAATTACTCTTAAAATGTTCTGAGAAAGGTTCCTCACACCTTGGGCACTCTGAAATTGTGTCATTGGGAGATTTACTAGTCTTTTCAAGGAAATTTGCATTGTGTTCATTTGTATAATACTCTGAGATAACTCCCACTGTATTCTGTGAAGTTTATTTGCAAGTAAAAGTATTTAGGGCTAGTGCTTTAGTCACAAGAAATGGCAATTCAGCTTGTGTTCTAGCTATATTTGTATGTGTGTATCCTGCACTACTCAAACAAAATAAAGAACACAGTGCTTTCTTTGCAACAGGACAAGATTGTGATAGAACAGATAAAAATGTGAGGTGTGAGAACACTTTTGACATGAAAATGTTTGAACTGACTCTTGGCAGCTGAGAGTACAGTGAGAGCCCTTATATGTGAAAAATATACAAGAAATGGTACTTTGATAAACTTTTGTGTTATATAACTGGGACAAAATGTTTATCCTGAGGCCAAATATAAATTTCTCTCTCCATCTCTTTCTAAATTTTCTAATCACAACCAGTGCACCAAGGAGCAGGAAGGTGGCATGTTATAGGTGGGAACCACAATGACCCGGGGTGTGGTGAGGGTCCCTAAGATACCTGAGCATCGATACTGAACCAAGTTTAGTGTGAGTGAACAGTAAGCACTCTCTCCTGTCTCTAAGGCAGTTCAATGAGTCCCTGTCAAGATTTCAGGCAGTCCCAAAGTTACAAACAAGATAGGTTCTGGAGGTTCAGTCTTAAGTTGAATTTGTTTGCAAGTTCAATCAGGTTCAGCAAACAGTGCACTTTTTGTAATTTGGCCCAAAAAGGTGCACATTATAGTTCCTGTATGATTGTTGTTGTTCATTCATTCAGTCGTCTCCGACTCTTCGTGACCTCATGGACCAGCCCACGCCAGAGCTCCCTGTATGATTAGAATCCCCTTAAAAACAAAACAAAACAAAAAACCCCACCAAAGCTTACAAGCAATGGAAAGAAAAACCATAGAAATAGATAACCTTTCCCTCCAGGAGCCTCTATTATTTATCCTGTCCCAGCTTCATTGGGGTGTACTTATGTGGTGGAATGAATACAATTTAACACTTTAACTGTTCTGGTTCATTGCTATGGGATCTTGGATGCTGTATTTTTACAAGGTCCTTAGCCTTCTCTACCAAAGAATGCTGCTGCCTCACCCAACTACAAATCCCAGCATTGCACAGCACTCAGCAATTAAAAGTGGTGTCAGACATGAAAGCAAGCAGAGTAGAGGTGGGGAGATACAAAAGAATGAAGGAGATATTGATAGGAAGAAAAAGAAAAGGGGTGGGGAGATCGATAGGAAGAAACAGGAAAAGGGGTTTAGAGAGATAGGAAGGAAGAGGAAAATAAATTTGGAGAGATTGATTGAAAGAACAGGGGGAAGGGGTTTGAAGAGATCCATAAGAAAAATAAAGAAAAAGAGTTTGGGCAAATCTATAGGAAGAAAGGGGGCTTTGAATAGGAAGAAAGAGGAAAGGGGGTTTGGAGAGATCAATAAGAAGAAAAAGGAAATGGTGGTGACAGAGAGATATAGACACATTTTGATTCAGTGATAAGGTTTCGTGCCAGGGAGGGAGGGGAGATGTCCCTTTGTAATTATGAGTTGTTGGTAAGTCAGAAGTTCATAACAGAGGGAATGCCTGTATTTTCTTTATTTGGGGAATAAGAATAAACATCTCACTAGTGGATGATGGTAGCAGACAGAAGCACCCCACTCTCTGGTTGGCTGTTCCATTGTGCAAGACATACTTCTTTTTCCGAGGCTGTGATGATGATGATGATGACGATGATGACGATGATGATGAGTTTCTTATATTAGACTCAAAATGGCAGCGAGAGTCTGTGAACTCTTCTTAAATATGTTACATAACCTTGCTAGTATCTTGGATAGTGGAGAAGGTGGAAGGAGCAAGGAAATTCTTCATTACCTTTCTTCAAAAGTTTCAGGAGTCTATTAGGCTCCAGTTACATCCCCTTTTAGAAACATGGTGAGTTAGTAGAACATAACTCAGCCTAGCTCAGTATTGCCATTGTCACAGCTCTGTGAAGTAATCCTAGATATCTATATCACACATTTTATGTCCTAAAAGAATGATGGAAAGCAAAGCATCACTATTCTCTGAGAGCAAGAGAATGGGGACACTTTCCTTGTGTATTATCTGCTTGTTCAGACCCTCAAGGTCAGGAATGGAGTCTTGCTAATGGCTTCACAGCTTTTCAGATACTTTCATGGGAGAACAAGTACTTCCCCAGCTTCAGATTGCAATTGGTCAATGTATAAAAAGAGTCTAATGAGCCTATTTGTGATCTTGCCATTCCTCTGGCATTTCTTGTCTTAATTTTGCAGCTCTGTGTCAGTTGATTCTTAATTCTTGAATGTGCATATGATAGATTAGTGTATGTTTGTGCACAAGGGTTATTACTTTTAAGCCTTGGTACAAAATCCATTTCTTCACCAAGTTCTCAGCACAAGTTTCTACCTGAAGACTCAGATTAAATGAAGAAACAGTGGTCTCTTCTCTCTTTGCTGACATGAGTGTCCTGTAAAAGATGGAATATACCAATGTGAAGCCTAAGTGCTAGTGACCCTACCTCATAGTATTGCTAACAGCTGTTAAAACCAGTTTTGCCTTGGTGAGTTAGGAGCTAGGAGGGTGGCTTGCAAGGCTCTCGGCTTTGGGGACTCTTGGTAGACTATCTGACAGGGATATGCAATTCAGCCAAAGCTCGTGCCATTTTGTGTCTGGTTTATGGTTGTTATCCTGCTTTATTTTTAGGAAACTTCCCAAATTCAGGACGGGTTTCTGTTTTCGTGCTGGAAAGGTTTGATCCATTAGAGGCTACATGTTCTACTGCAAGCTTGCCAAGTTTCAGGACATTTCACCAATCCACTAATTTTTTTGGACATTTTAAAATTTGTGCATACCTCTACTATCTAACGCTTCATATATAGGGATAATATATAGGGATATATTCAAGCATTACCTGTAGTTCCAGATAGTAGAAGTGTTACAAGCAAAACCATCTTTAAAAGCCTAACCCATATAGTTTATAAATGTTTGATGCAGAGGAATAATTTCTCTGGGTTACAAAAGGTAAATGGGGACGGGGCCAAACTGGCCTCTCTAGGGAGGGAGTTCCAGAGTCTAGGAGCAGCTATGGAGAAGACCTTCCATCAAGGTTCAGTGGTAGGTATTACAGCTAGGTTTTTATTCTTATTAAAATTTGTCTAGCCATACAGGAGTCAGTCAATACCTCTGTGTCTATTACAGTACAAATGGGATCAGTATAATCTAGTGAGCAAATCACATAGACCGTAATATCATCCATATACCATGTACTGTGGCTGACACAGCCGTGCCCTTTACGGGGCTTTGGTTTTATAATTTATGTAGACTGGCCCTTTATTTATCTTTTGTTAAGTTCATAAAGTTTGTAAGTTTCAATGTACCCTTTAGGAAATGCTGGCAAATGCCAGTGCTGCTGACCCAAGCAGTATGCATCCAAGGGAAAACTATACTGGTATTAATTAATCTCCTGTGATAAATTGTCAAAAATTAATAGCGTGTAGTAACTGATATATTAAAAACCTCAGCCTTGTTTTCGGAGTGCTGAAGAGTAAATGTACTCTGGAAAGCTGAGATCTGAACAACATCATTATGCTTCCAAAGAGTAAATGGTCTTTTGAAACATGTCGTAGAATGGGCATTTCTATTATTTTATATCTTTCTGTTTAAAAGAACATAGTGGGAAATTCAGTCTCTTTAAAATGAAATAAGTAATAATGCAAGAATGAATATTTGGAACAGGGGTTCTCAAATTTTTTCAGCCATGGAGCCCTTTTTAAAGCAAAAGTTTATTGTGGAGTCCCAAGAAATGTTTATATATTATATAATGTATATATATCAGGCATGGCAAACTTTTTGACCAACATAAACTTAGCAGTATTTCAGTGGAAGACCCCCAAGGGCCATCCAGTCCAACCTCATTCTGCCATGCAGTAAAAGCACAATCAAAGCACTCCCAACAAATGGCCACCCAGCCTTTGTAATAACAACAATAATTATAATTATGACCATCTGGTAACCACCAGTGGTGCAGCGGGTTAAACTGCTTAGCTGCTGAACTTGCTGACCGAAAGGTTGATGGTTCAAATTCAGGGAGCTGTTAGCCTGAGCTTCTGCCAACCTAGCAGTTCGAAAATATGCAAATGTGAATAGATAAATAGGTACGACTCCAGCAATGGTGCTTCATGCACTCATGCTGTCCACATGACCTAGGAGGCGTCCACTTACAACACCAGCTCTTCCTTTTAGAAATGGAGATGAGCACTACTCTCTAGAGTCAGATGCGACTAGACTTAATGTCAAGGGGAAACCTTTACTTAATTTTGACCATCATCATCATCATCAGTAGCAGAAACCCCAGGGGCCATCTAGTTCAAGTCCTTTCTGCCATGCAGGAGGAGGAGGGAAGAGGAGGAAGGAGGAGGATGAAACCTCAAAGCCCCTCAGTATGCTTCGCAAAGCCCCAAGGGCTCTGCAGAGCACACTTGCAGAACCGCTGGTCTAGAAGATTGTGATCTCATCACATTTACCTTTAACAGTATCCTAGGATGCTCCCACCCTGACTTGGGGACGAAGTACCACACTAGCCATTACATGACATTATCTGATTTCTGGCTACGATCCCAGTAAATGGGTTCTAAAAGACCAGTAAATTGGTCCTATCACAACTCTACACTTTTTCTAGAAGTCAAGATGGATAAACAGAGTATCATATTTTGGGAAAATACAAATTTTTCAAAATCATAGAAAATATGATTTACTAAAAAAGACTTGGAGGTTTCTCATTCATTGGGTTTTGATAAGTTAAAGTTAACCTTGTGGTAATTAACCTCATACAATAATAGTATATTTTCCCTTTGCAAACCAAAGCGCAGAAGGTCTGGATGCCTGATTAAATTATGCAAGTCACTCTATCCAGTGCTTCTCATTCTTTAAAATCCATGCAACCAAACAGCAACTGACAGCAAAACAGTTTTGCATAATTTGCGTAATTTGAACAAATTTTGTTTGTGCACAATGCAAAAACTCTCCCAACCTTGCTCTCCTCAATATTGATTTATCACAGATAAGAAGAAATACTTCTCAGTTACTCATTCCTGCATATGAGAATGAGGCACGCAATGGTTTACATCATTATTGACAATATAAACTATTCTTATATTCCTATGCTGCAAATATCTGCATGAAGCTTTCACTTGTCCAAACAATCTCACTTTTTTCAGTTATTGCGTTTTTGAAGGATGGATGGAATTGATATTTTATTTCAGAATTTAATTTGGAAAGCATTTGATAGCTACAATGCAATTGTTTTGGTATTTGATGATACCTGAAGCAGACAGTCTATGGTCTTTTTTTTTGTATTAATACATATTTGGATCAAGGCTAAAATGTGTAATTCCAAAAGCTGAGGTCAAGTTTTAACCCAAAATATCATTATAGCAGAAAGATCATACACAATACTAGAGAAATTGACCTCTAAAATCTTTGCAGCAAACACAATTATTGGCTCATTTATTGAAGAAATGTAGACCTTCATTCATATCAGGATAAAAGTATCTGTAAACATACACCATGTTCCCATTGCCCCATGCCTTCCAATGTTTCACAGCAGAAATGCTATGCACCTCTAATGTCTATATTCTCACATCAATGATTCCTTCCCAAACATCCTGCATCATTTTATAGCATCTTTTCCATCTGTTCTATGATGAACACACATGCTCTGCAATAGTCTACAAAATTAACATGCCCAAGCAAATAGGAATCATCCGCTATGTTAACTAACAACCACACACAGGAGGATGTGGCAGTATATCCCACCAACTATAGAAGGATATTGTAGGAGGCATGAATGGAGGGCGAAAAAGAGAAACGTGCCAAGAGGAATGTGCATCAAGCCAACCCCGACCGGGACCACCTTCCACCTGGAAACCGATGCCCCCACTGTGGGAGAAGATGCAAATCAAGAATAGGGCTCCACAGTCACCTACGGACCCACCGCAAGGACACTCCACTTGGAGGACCATCATCCTCAGACTACGAGGGATCGCCTAAGTAAGTAAGTAAATTGTAGGAAAAGATCACTGTTTTCCTATAGAAACATAGAAAGAATATTCAAAATTAGTTGAAAAATGTTTTCCAAATTTTGGGAAACTCCCCAAAAGATGGACTGACTTGAATTTTTACCATTTGGGATGTATTCTGTGCAAAAGTATCACATGGTTTTATTGCAGACATCAAAAAGGAATTTTCTGTGCATAAAATAATATTTCCTGTTCAAAAAAGAATAGAGAAAAAGAAAGAATGCTGTGTAAAATAAGTTCTGAACTGCAAATAGCATTCAAAAACTGCAACTTTTATAGAGTTTCTCTATGTAGGAAGAAATCTACTCATCGCTTCATTTGAAAACAAATTCAATGAAGAATTACAACCCTACTCCTGTAAAGTGTTATTAGCAGTTAAAGATGAGCTTTGTCATCAACCTAGCATTTGAAATGTCAGTCTTAGGTTCCAAAGACGACCCTAGAAAGCAATTCAATACATACTTACTTGGTCCTAATGTGTTCGATACCTCAACATACAAACAAATACAACAATATAACAACAATTTAAAACAATAGATAAATCGTTAAGTTATCATCAGTTAGGTGCCAGTCTACATAAATTATAAAACCAAAGCCCCGTAAAGGGCACGGCTGTGTCAGCCACAGTACATGGTGTATGGATGATATTACGGTATATGTGATTTGCTCACTAGATTATACTGATCAGGAGAGTAGGGTTTGAATATAGGTACAAGGCTTGCGGATATGATGTCTGACAAAATCGTCCTTTAACCTTTCTTCAACCTCAGAGCTATAAGTGCTGTTAGGCTGCAATACCCATCATCCCCAGTCAGCATGGCAGATAATAAAAAATGATGGGAGTTGTTGTTAACTGTTGTTAACTGGTGACCCAAACTGGATAAAAGCAAAAGAGCACCAACCACTATGTAAAAAAAATACTATATTGCCTTCGGTCTTCATGGATTATCCACCTATGGATTCAATGGCCATTTGAAGGCAACCATAAGGGTGATGTGGCCTTCAATGAAAATGAGCTTGACTCTTCTGCTATAGGATGTCCCTCTAGTTTTGAGTCTAGTCAAGGAGGACATTTTTAGCAAGTTGGAAATGACTTCTGGTTGCTTTCTGGTTGTAAAAAAGCCCTTTGCTGGTAACATGGGCAAATGATAAAATTGATTTACCAACGTCTGAAGTGTTTCCTTTCCAGGTCCAGGAGGAGAAACATACCTGGCATGAGGTGACTGATTACCCTGAATAAAGGAATGGGGCGGGGGTATGTGTAGTCTTTGGATCTGAGTAGTTAACCATCTCACAAGCCCATCATTACAACTTATGCAACGAGTCTTCTCTTCTGCCTTCCATTCCAGACTCAAGACCAATCTTTAAAAATGTTGAGATCATGACATTTTTAGAATTCAATGCAAATAAATATTTCATCACTGTATCTTCCCAAGCACTGTTTGGTTTAGAAAAGGGACAATGTTTAACCCACTTCAGACAATAATACTCACCTGGCTTATAAAGAAATCCTTAACACAATATCTGTGAAGTAATTGCATGTTTAATACTAAGTTGCTCTCCCCCATGATTCAGTAGATACTGTTTCAGTTAATACACACAATATGTGTAAGGTAGGTAATGAAAGACCTGCCACTTTGTCTTTGGCAACCCTACAAGATGGACTATGTGTCTTTTTACTTCATCTCTTACTCAAAAGCCAGTAGGTGGTGCTGAAGGGTCACTGAAAACTCTTCATAGTCCCATTTCTCACCTCTTAAAATCCCTTTGGGATGGGACAACTAATAATATGATTATTTTTCTCCCACCCCACCCCTACCCTTCTACCTTTTGAACTTCAGGCACAGAAGTATTCTTCCTCACAAGTAGAATGGAAAGAATTCACCAAGACCAGTCAGGGTCGGTTAATGGAAACATGGCAAGTTACTATAGGCTCATAGAATATATTTTTGTTAATATGGAGGGAAATCTAGATCTGAAAGGGGGGATTATAACATACACAGCAAAAAGTAAATGTTTCCCCTTGACATTAAGTCTAGTTGAGTCAGACTCGGGGGGGGGGGGAGGGGGGAAGGGGGTGCTCATCTCTATTTCTAAGCTGAAGAGCCAGTGTTATCTGTAGATGCCTCCAAGGTCATGCATGAAGGGCCGTTACCTTCCCACCAAAGTGGTACCTATTGATCTACTCACATTTGCATGTTTTGAACTGCTAGGTTGGTAGAAACTGGGGCTAACAACAGGAGCTCATCCCATCCTGAGGATTCAAACCGCCAATCTCCTGGTCAGCAAGTTCTGCAGCCTACATTTTAGTTAATTTAGAAGATACGTTTTTGTTTGTGTGTGTTTTATTGAGTTTACACAATGGATTTAACACATTTCCATGCATCTGGCATCACAGCTGTTTTCCTTGATTCCATTCTGGTCCTTGATGGCTAGATCCTATTTTACATTTTTATTTTTTCTCTCTCATGCAAATTATATTACTCTCTCACCTACAGAAAGATCAATGTTTTGTTTAAATCATGGATAACAACTTTCAGGTTAGATATGCTGGCATAGCCTTCATTTACCCCAGCATAGATACAGTGGGGAAAATTCTGGAAGTAGGTACCCAGCATCTCTTTGTTTATTGCCTGTTGCCCATGATGATCATCATTTATTTATTTATTTATTTCCAGCATTTCTACCCCATCCTTCTCAACCCCGCGGGGGGGGGGGGGGCACTCAAGATGGCTTACACTCGGCAGCAATTTCATGCCGCAACATACAAACAAATACAACAATATTACAACATTTTAAAACAATAGATAAATAATTAAGTTATCATCAGTCAGGTGTCAGTGGCATAGAGTTCTATCCTTCTTGTCAACTATTGATAGGCTGTGGAGATGTGCCCAGAGGTGTTTTCGGCTTCCCTAGAGCACTACTTCTTAAACTATGGGTCTCAGCCCAAAATGTGGTCCTCTTAGCTCAATACTGGGGTAATGAGAAATTTACACAATACTGGGGTAATGAGAAATTTACACAGATTTGTTACCAACAGTGTGCAATGTTTACAGTGGGCCGTAGAAAATGCTTCAGCTGTACTTCATAAAAAGGAAAATCATCCTGTTTAGCAAGCCTTGCAAATGCTAATTTATTATCCGTAAACGTTTGTTCCCCCCCCCCACCTATTTTATACCTGTATACCTATGGTCCTGCCCTAGAGCATATGGGGAAGACAGAACAGCTTTGCACTGTGAGCAGAAGCTTTAATTTCTTCTCAAGCTACTCAGGGGATTCTCTGCATTCTTGGCTGCCTTACAGTCAGATTCAGCCACCAATCCTTCCTCTCCTCATTTTGTTTGTGCAATGGAGGAGGCTGACATTCTGCCACTTTCCCTCAGACAGCAACATATCCTGTTCCAAACATGGAAGCAAAAGAGATAAACAAATTATACACGGTAACTCTAAAGTTACAATATGGAAGAGAATGATGAAATGTGGCTTTGCAGGCTGCTCAAAATAACATGTAGCTGCTACTCATTTCATCATGTGTGAAAAGAGAGATAGAAGAAGAAATGCCTGGAAATTAGCTATCATGCTACTTCTATATTTTCCTGAAATCAAAAGGTTTGAAGAACAAAATCTCTTTGGAAAAAGATTGCAGCAGTCCGTTTCAATTTAAACTTTCTTTTTCACGATGATTCATTGCCTCATCATTATCATATCCTAATAGCATTACTGAAAGACCAGTATAATTAAGATCACTATCTTAGGAGATTTTTCCTGGGAAAATGTACATGAGAAAAGAAATGGGAGCACACAATCATACGTTTTCTCTCATTTGGATTTGGATCAGTGACAGGAAATTCGATAAAGGATATATAATTTAAAATAACATGGTTGAATGATATCCGAATAGAAGCCTTTTCATATGGGATCTGTTTCTACGTGTGGTGAAAAGTGCTGAGGAAAAATCAGAAAAACTCTTAAATGCATGCATCCTCTTCCAGGCCAATAGCCACCTGCTCAATGTTCAACCCTGAACATTGTAATGAATGAACAGGACTGATTTAAGACATTTTTCTTCTTGAACTGAAGAACAAGATGGTGCTCTCTCCCCGATTACTAACAGAAACTGAATAGGCTGGCAGTGGAGTTGTACTTGAACATTGCCAGTGGGAGACAAGAGTCTACAAGGGCAAGAGGCCACTATAAACAAGAATATAATCCAATAATATAAATCATAAGAATGTTTTTCAATGTACAAACAAAGCTTGTTGAAGTTCAAAGTATACTACACAATGATTCAAAATACAAGTATCTTAAAATAAAATCTTCCTTACATGGGAAAGGCAAATGATTCCGGAAGCAGAATCCAAAGGAATATGATTAATGTATTTAAAACATTAGAAGGCATCTCTCTTATAATCAAGGTTTGTGAATCCATTATCATATAAAGTTCAAGTGTCCGTGGAGGACTATGTAAATCACAAGTTGTAAATCCAATCCAACGAATCAAAGTTTGTAAGTCCTTATTAAACCCAAAGTTTTTTTAACATGACCAGTTTCAACTGTGTGGTGTCTTCCTCAGGTGGTAGTTTGTGAAGATACAGAAATCTTCACAAACATTGGAAAATAGCCAATTTTCCAATGTAGAGAGTTCTTCAAGTGGATCAATATATAAGTAGACCTACAAAGAATACATATGAGAGACTAAAAAATAGTACAAGACAAAAATTACCAAGTATAGTAGAAGCATCAAAGACGGGAACATAAATACTCATGCAAGTTCTCCTACAATGTTTCTCTGCAGAGGATCAGGCTGATATGGGCCTGACCTAGCTGTCTAGACTGTCACAAAGTCTCATGATACACTGGAATTTCAAGCAAAATCTGGAACATCCCTTGACTTTGTGTACAGTGGACAAAAGTAGGATTAAACCCAGAAAAGCTGAGATCTGTACTGGAAGTTGTTGTGTACTACACAGACAGATAATAGTTGATTCACAGTGAATCCAGGTTTTCTGCTTAGTGTGGACAGAACCTAAGGGTCCAAGACCACACTGAGGTGGGTGTCTTAGGGGAGAGCATGCCTAGAATTTCCTAGACTAGCTGATGTGAAATTCTGGGAATCATTAAAAAAAATCCCAAACTCTGTCCGAGACAGGTTGTCAGGATGCACACATCTTTCTCTTAACAGAAAGAAACAGGTGCTACAACTACATCTCCTACAAAATCAGTTTTATCTCAAGGCAGTTGCTTCACTTTGCATAATGCTAGGGCTGTCTGTGTGGAGGGCAAATGTAGAGTGGGGAACGTCACACACAGGTTTTTTTTTTCTTATTTCAGATCATGTTTCCTCCAGGAACATGGTATCCTAGTATTGATAGTATAATCAAAAGATTTCTATTTCCAGTGGTCTTTGATTCTGCAGAACTGCCCTGAAAGATTTTACCCTATTATTTTAGCACTTGTTATTCATAACTTTGTCTGGAACTTTTGAAACGTGGACCATGATTTAGTCAGAGCTTTTGAGGAATAGGAACATTTTCCAGATAGAAGACCAAATCTACCCTGGAACTAATTCAACAAGCCCCAGAATCTTTGAAGTTTTTCCCTTTCAAATGATAATATATCTCATGGCACATAGCACAAACCTAGACACCTGTGCACACCCATAGACACCTCCTATGCCTACACCAATAGAGACTCCAGTGGCCACACCAATATACATCTCCTATGCTCACACCCATAAACACCTCATGTGCCCACACCCATAGACAGCTACTATTCCCACACCCATTGACACCTATTTACAGCCCTAGACACATATACTTATATACTCAAGTATAAGCCTAGTTTTTCAGCCCTTATTTAAGGCTGTAAAAGCCCCCGTTGGCTTATAGGGTCCTGGCAGGTGAGGGTCCTGGCAGGAAGTCATGGGGCTGAGAGAAGAACTTCTTTCAGCCCCACACCTTCCCGCCAGGACCCTTACCTCTCTGCTCAACAACCCAGCTCTCCTTCCTGTCCTCCTTTCTTATGAAGCACACACCTTCCTCTCCTCCTCTCTTGGTGCCAGTCTTTCCCACTTTTCTTTATTCATATATACACAGCATTTCCCCCAAAATTTAGAGTTAAAATAATCTGTGTTGATTATTGGAAGAATACATAAGCATATTTACATCGAAAAAGGCTAGAATAATGATTTAATCAGTGTTGGGACAGTCTTATCTTAATTTATAGCTTTATGTAATTACTCAAAAATATTTAACCTACTGATGCCTCAGTTAATGTAATTTATACACGCAACATTTTCCCCACAACATGTAGTTAAAATAAACTATGGTGATTATTGGAAGGATACATAAGTACATTTACGTTGAAGTAGATTAGAATAATGATTCAATCTGAGTTTGACAGTCTTATCATAAAATGCAGTTTGATGTAAATATTCAAAAACATTTAACCTACTGATGCCTCAATTAATGTAGTTGCATTGGTATCTATTTTTATTTTGAAATTCACCAGTAGCTGCTGCATTTCCCACCCTGGGCTTATACTTGAGTCAATACGTTTTCTAAGTTTTCCCAGTTTTTGTGGTGAAATTAGGTGCCTCGGCTTACATTTGGGTTGGCTTATACTAGAGTATATCGCTGCATACCCACACCACAGGCATCTTTCACATCCCAGACAAACAAAAGTAAAGCAAAGGGTGTTTCAAAAGTAGTGTCATATGGCTGTTTAACTGCAAAATGCCCAAACCTGTATTGCTAAGAGTCAGATCTATGAAAAGCAAAAACTTCTCACCCAATTCATTGGGCTTGTGGCAGTTCCTTTACCTGCAATCCTTTCCTCCAGTTCAAAGTAGCTTTTCAGTTATAGCATGCTTCAGAATCACCAATGAAGACTCCAAATACCTTTTCCTTTGGGTTCTTTTTTAACCAGCAGTTTTCCTTTTAATATTTTGAACTAATCCTTTATGATTTTCTGGAGCCTTTTCTCACTGTACAAGTAAAGAACCTCGATTCCACTTTAATTACCATGGCTGCATTTTAGAGTTTGTAATTTGGTGATATAGTAGAGCTGTTCAACAACATAAAATGCTCCCAAGTGGAATCATAGCACTATAACTTTGTAATGTGAATAAGATCTGCAACAGTTAGCTGGAATGTGTTTCACTCAAACCTAGCATAGGTGCACTCCTTATAGATATGCACAAATGTATAATCCCTGAAAAGGTCTATAGGGTTCCATGAATAAACAGTAGGCACACGTTATTAAGGTACATGGCTAAGTTCCTGTGGGATCACTACCATGTGTGTGCCCTTTAAAAGATAAAGACTCACCCTAGTTGATTACAATCCATAGGCTGAGTTATTGGAGAACTTAAGGTCAACAAGTTTTGGGCCAATCCTGAAGGGGTATAACTGGGGAGAGTTTGTTGTATGTCTTTGGGCTTACTAAATGCTCACCTCTGAGCTTACTTGGTGTAAGTTCCTGGCTTGCAGCCTATTTGACACTGACAACTTTGCCTTTCATGCTCATCTTCATGAACAAAATATGAAGATTAGGAGAAGACATATTTTCTGATGGAGAACATTGCATGAATTAAATGCAAGGACCAAAGTTTGATACTCCCAAGGAACTGTGACTATATTGTTACTAGAAAGTGTGTGTTGAAGTTGTTGTTTTTCTCCCCATGAATTCTGCTGCACAAGAGTAAAGTTTGAGTTTTGTGTTTTCTTCTACTTGTGTTACTCTTTTTTGAATATACAAAGGACTAATCTTCTGCTGGTCTGCTTGCATCGTCAAACTGTCACACACATGATGCATAATCAGGGTCTTTGTGCCGACATTATAAGAAGAGAAAGAAGATTAAGCTTTCTCCAAATGCTTTAAAAATGTTTCAAATCTTAAGGGGAGTTGGGTTGGTTCCAGTCTCTTGAAGTATTAAGTTTGTTTTAAAATAATATTATTGAGTCTTTACATGTTGTGCTGAAATCTTTTTTTAATCTGTTATACACTGCCTTAGGGACTTTGGTGGGCTGAGAGGTGAGAAATAAATACCTAATAAATATTTTAAAAAATGATGAACAACTACAACTGCCACATCAAATGCTCATCAAAATGGAATTGAAAGCTGTAGGTGGGCCAGCCAATTCCAAATAAAACCCAGGGAATCTTGCCTATTATTAGTTACTTGTCAGCAACGTCATTGACATTAATGGGCCTGCTTGTCAGTAACTGATTTTCAGGGTTGTGACCTTTGCAGTATAAATGAAGAGATTTCCTTCACTGTGCCCAGAAGTATTGTGAAGGAGGACATTATGGCAGATTGCCTATTTTGTTTACACTTGGGATGCTGCCAGCTATGTTAGTTTTATGACACTGATGAATTTGTAAACTGCATTTAATGGCATATCAACATGTTTCATTTACTCAGTAGCAGCTTTCATCTGTCTTAAGGTTTTGCAATTTATTCTGTTTACTTCCTTTCTTCTTGGTGGCTCATAAGCCATTCAAAACCATTTGGTATGCATTTAAATGAAGTTGACAGAGCTAAAGCCGGAAAGCATGAGAGGCTATTTAGCTTTATGGGATCACTTTGATTTGTTGTTTGTTCACAGTTCACATCCAGTCCAGCTCTCTCATTTTCGTCTGGCATCCCACTGAACTAATGAACATTAGACCTCTAATGCCATCAACAGTAGCAAAATACATAAGGATTGATTGGATCCATTTAGCAGCTATTGTTTCATCTTTAGCCTGTTTTCTTTAATTATGTTAGCAAAATTTGTAATTAGATGGTCCATATGTTTAATTTGTAGACTTGTAATTCTAGGATGTATAATGAACCCTGATTTTGATTTATCACAATATAACACATCTGGAATTCATCCTCAGATTGATTTCTAATAATAATAATAATGAGGAGGAGAAGGAGGTATGTTCAACTAGTCAAACTTTTGCAAGTGCTTAGGCATTAATTCCATAAAATTCAAAGAACTCTTTCCTCAGTTCATACACTGAAGGAAACATTGAGGTAGAGATGAACTGCTGTATTTTGGCATCTACTCAATGAAGAAACAAAGATAAATTTCCAAAAAGAGTACAATTCTATGAAAAGCAGATTGGTAACCATTGCTCCAGATAATCGTAATGTATATTTGAGTCTTCTAATCGGAGATGCAGTGTGTTGGCAGGGACTGTCAGTGTTAAGACTAATTATAGTCATGTATCTTGATAAAAAGGACATATTCAGTTGAGGTTGTCTTTTATTTATTTAATTTAATAGAGAGTAATGTTAATTTGTATGATATTTGCATATACGTTGTGGTTTCAACCCCCCCCCCCCATGTGTCTGGGTAAAAAACTGGTTAATCAATTTATGAATAAACAAGTTTTTTTACCCTGACACATTTTGGGAGGGAGTGTTGAACTTTTAACCCCCTCCCCTCTAGCTATGGCCCTGTCCCTCTGTCATATCAATGGTCAGATCATTTCTTGGTCAGGTTTAGACTTACTGGGGCTCCCATCCTCCACAGAGGTGGTGGACCCAATAAGATGGTCCACGTCAGGGGACTTATGGATCCAGATGGATTCCTGATGTCTCTTGGGGAATTTCTGGTCAGCAGGAAAGGTGATCTTATTGATGCCCTAGCTAAGCTCTGGAATATGGAGGCAGTTAGAACTATCAGTACTATTGCCCCAAAGTGTCCTCCCCCCAGAAGTGGAGCTAAACTGGCTCCCTGGTTTTCTGGTGAGCTGTTAGCAATGAAAAAAGAGGGGACGAGACTATAGCCTGAGGGGCAGAAAATCCAGAACGAATCCAATTTGAAGAAAATTAACAATCATTACAGAAGCTATGGATAAGCAAAAGAGGCTGCAAAAAATATATCTTTGGATTCCAACTCAATAGCTGCAGTGAAGAATAGACCCAGAGAGTTATTCCAAATAGTCTGAGGTCTGATAAAACCTAATACAGACAATCCACCATTCCACTCAAGTGCTCACTGCGAAGACTACACATCATTTTTACCAGCAAAATAAATCAGATTTGCTCTGAGTTGCTACAGCTCCTGTGAATGTAACAAAAGCATCATCCAGTCCCCCATTTGTGGATCATTCTCAATTGGTTTTAACTTTTATATTGTATGTTTATTGGCTTTAAGTTGTCTTGGGTCCTTGAGTGGGGAAAGGGAGGATATAAATTTCTTGAATAAACAAATAGTAAATAAAAACTGCCTCATTATAGTATCACAGAATTATAGTATCATAGACTTGGAAGAAATCATCCAGTCCAACTCCTTGCCATGCAGGAGGTCTATGAATTTATTACCAGATCATCATAGAGTTTGAGATAGGATTCATCAACATCTTCTTCCCAGGTTTAGAACTGGAATTACACGGTTTGGAGGCTTGGGTTCAGTTGTCTCCGTAGTCACTTTACATGTGCCAAATCTAGGGGAGGGATGGTGGAAAGAAGGTCCTTTGTGATGCACCAGTGCTTATGTATGTTTGCACTGCATACACACTTGTACATTAGAGTACAAACAAAGTTGCCTCTTAATCAAGAGTTTGTTGTAGTGTGTGTCATTTGAGAGCATACACAAATATACTGTCAGAGTTCATAAAGGCTTAAGAAATATAAGGCAGCAATACAAACTGAAGAATGTTGTGTAAGTGAACAAATATTATGCTCAATAGTTATTACACAAGATTTTTCTCACATGGTTTAAGTAGAGCTCAGTGGAAGATTATAATGTCTCAGGTCAGGAGTGGAAAGAAAGACAACTTACTTTATTCTTCACCATTAGCTGAATAGGGGCTATGGGAGTTGTAGGACAAAGGACATCTGTAGTCCCAGAAGAGATAAATCTTTAATTCTGTTTTAATTTTGACTGCTCATTTAGCTGGCAGATCACTTCTGGCAGATCATTCCACTATCATGGGGCACATGATAAAAAGCCCCCCAGAATGATAATTTAGGGCTGAAGGGCTAAGAAGATTTGTTAGGACACACATGGGCCACCTGTGCCATCCAGGACCAAGAGCAGAAGTAAGAAAAATTATTCCCATTTTCCCCCTTCTGCCAATTTCCCCAAGATTTCTTGATCCTCCAAATGCTCAATCCCACATGTGTTGGTGTGGGGGGGGGGGGGGAGAATAACATATTTTTAAATGCCTGGACAGTTATTTTTTGTTAACTCTCCACAGATACTCTCCAATAAATTGTTGGAAATGATCCCTGGTGAGTTATATTAGCCAGGGAACCTTTTTATATTACACAATTATAGGCCTGTGGCTCTACTTTTGTCATGGCAATATCCTATGGAATCCTAGTTCTGGGAATTCTCAGCCAGTACGTTCCTCTATTGCTTCAGCAAACTGTGAATGCAAGGTTTCCATAGCATGCAATCTTAGCAATCAAAGTGGAATTATAATATCCTAACTGTGACCTTCCCCACCCCACACCCAAAGTAGCCTTATAATTGCTTCCAGAACATTTTCAGCCACCTTTGGGCAAAATGTTCAGCACTATCGCCCACCATGGGAGTGAGGGATGAAAATTCAACACCCATATCATTTGCCTTCTCCTAACTTAGAAAGATCTTATGGTGTACACATACATTGCTTAGTCTTGGATATAAACTTTGTGCCCTGGCATTTGAGAAAGTTTTATTGTGCTTTCTGATTATTGCTTTGAAACAGCTAGATAACTGAAAACACCATTTTGGATGTTGACAAATAATATTTTGCCAGTGCATTACCTGTTATGCAATGTATTTAATGGCTGAAGACGGAAAATAATAGTCTTTTAAATGGGGATCTCGACTATGAAAAATTGCATTTGATAGATATGTAGATTGTACGTTGCTTGTGTCCTTCCAAGCGTCTTAACATCTAATCTATCAATACTGAAAGCACCTACAATTTTTGTCTATTAGTCTCAGCCTAGAGACTGAAAACAGGAATTCTACAGCTGAGTGCGAACTTTGTGTGAACTCTTTGTCATTGCTGTGGAGCTTTACAGCGCACAAAGGAATAATATTATGGCAGAGTGCCTTCAACTTGATTTCATTGTATTTCCTATGTTCATCACTAACATGAAGTTTCAAAAGAAAATACACAGGTTGAAAAAATATAGGATTGGATAAAGGATCATATGGAATGACCTCACTCCTGGTTAAAGTTGAAAAGAATCTTGGATGTAAATGAATCTTTGCAGTTTACGGTTGTTGTTCTGTGCCCTCAAATAGTCTCCGGTTTATGATGACCTCAAGGCAAAACCATCACTGGGTATTCTTGACAAGATTCATTCAGAAAGGGTTTGTCATTGCCTTCTTGAGGCAGAGAAAATTTGATTTTCCATGGCCAAGTGTGGATACAAACACTCATCTTCTGCAATCTTAGGACCTCATCACATGGAAGTCGTTGATAGGAGGGGAATATGTAGGCAGCAGGGCAAATTATGTGGCAGCAGGGTGAATCTGTCACATACGGCCTGCATTGCCTACATCACCCACTTGCCCATTGTACATCTGAAAGTGTACCTGAAAGTTTGCTCCCACACTGTTCCCAGAATTTTCAATCTGAATATGGGTAGTGTCCCATGTTCAGATTTCCCCGTTCTAGAACAGTTCGCCGATGCAGCCATCACGGAGCCCCACCGAAAGTAGCTGTGTATCATGTGATGGGATCTGGCCAGTTCCATGATGGCTGTGTTGGTGAACCATTCTAGGATGGAAAAAATTGGCAATGTGATGAAGTCCTTAGTTCAGCATTCAATCAACTACATCATGCTGCACAGTGAGACTTATTTGCACAAAAATAAAAGAGAGTTCATTTGCACAGAAAATGTGGACATACTGCCACAAGGTCAAGTATAAATCCTTTCTCCTCACTGTTGCATGGCATAAAAGTACTAGTTTGAGCATGTTGGGCTGTTCCAGATAAGGAGAGACCTGCTTATGCTATATCTATCTTTTGATAGATGAGTACACCAGAACTCACATAAATCCCTTTCCTACAGTATGTAATGATCCCTTTCCTACAGTATGTAATGATCTTGCCAGAGTTGACATAGGGTGACATGGTTGTGACATGAATCAGGAAGGAGGACTGACTCTAGCCCATGCAGTCCTCCTCCTGACTTTTTAAAAAGTGCAGAGTACATAGCTGAATATTCCAATTGAATGTACTAGAGATGCAATTCCATCTTCACAATCAATGACATTTAGACTTCGCAATCACAGCATCCTCCCAATCATACGTTATATTATTGCATGCAGGGGGTACACTGCCAACCCATATCCCCCCGGTTGCATGCTTCATAGACCCATTAACATTGGTATGTTGCATGTACATTCAAAGCTTCACAGTATATAGTGTGAACATCATGGTGGCAAACCAGCAGTTGCATAGTGGTAAAGGTACCACTTCCCACTCACACTAATCCAGTGCACACGTTATAACACCAGTATAGCACTTAGAAGTGTCAGAAATGTCACATCTGATTTAAGTTTTATAAAGCACTTTGTCTACTCTTAAAAGTATTCAGAGAAATCAGGTTGCTCTGTATATTTACATTCTCATATGCTGAAAAAAGAAGTGACATTAATCAATCAATGTCTAACCGGGAGAGGTACCTGTATTGTTTCTGCCACTGTTAAATGAATGGTCTCTTTGGAATACTGAAGTCAGAACATGATCACCAAATTTCTCAAAGGAATACTTAATAACAGGCCTCATCTGTTATGCAGCACTGCACCAAAGAATATGAAATTTTAAATTCTTATCTTCCTATCTTTCATACCTTGCAGAAAGCAGGCCCGAGGAGATAAATAAAATGCAAGAATCACTACATGCCTTTGCAGAATGATCCTCTATAAAGAGAAATAATATATGCCTATTATAGCCAAATTAAGCAATCTCATTTTTAGGAAAGAGATGTGTTTTAGGATTTGGTGAAGTGTCTTTTATTAATATTTTACAGCTGCCTTATTGATCTGAGATACAAAGTGATGAATATACATTGTTCAGGTTCTAAGTTATCTACAAATCAAATGAATCTCTGGTATAGTAGTAATGCATTGTGAGTCTTATTTCACATGAATTTATTTTCATGCAGTCAATTATTTGGGGAGAGAAATGTAATTTTCTACTCTGTGTCAAACTCTAGGTTCTCTCAAAAAGTATACAAAACAATGCCAGAACAAGGATCATGCATCAGAGGGTTTTTGTTTTGTTTTGTTCTGTTTTCTCTCTCCAGGGGATTGGATTTCATAAGTTATGTATGGTTTCATTTAGTTAAAATTGTGGGGAAAGTAATTACTGAAGTACCACTGAAGATTTTCATAGCAGGAACAACCCACAGGCTGCTTTTAGAAATTATTTCTTCATTCCAGCAGGATAACACGGACAATGATACAAAGCAAACTGATTAAGTTAAGTTGAAAATTAAATTCTACTCTCAAAATGATACAGTTTGAAATAACACTTTGATTGAAAAAAAAAACCCGAGACTATGTTGAATGTATACATTGCTTTAGACACACAGATCTCTCTATCCCCTAGGATCCTAGGACATACTGTACATGGTTCCATCTTGTGGTTCCACTGTACCTTTGCTTATTTCAGAATAAAATTAAATGGGGATGAAAGGGAAGCACAGGCCAATATTAACTACCAATCCCAAGTACAGTAGATTTGTAAATCAATTATATGTATGTGTGTGTGTGTGTGTGTGTGTATGTATGTATGTATATGAATGTTTATTTACCACTCAATCAACAAAATGGGCCTACTACTTAGATGGAGGACCACCAAGGAATCCCAAGTGCTGTAAATTAGATTTTATGGGAAGGCAATGGCAAATTATATCTGTGCATTTCTTGGCTAAGGACTTTATTACACAAAGCCCTGATTCTACGGCAATCATATAAGCAGTGGGCCCTTATTGCCCCACCTCTCTCCTTTTGTGGAATAGTGCTGGTTCGGCCAACTCTGATCCTATGGTTGTACTTTTGCATACCCTTGTAACCCAACCTTATAAACTTCCATTCCATCATACTTTTAAAAATCATTATCTTAAGGCAATTACACAGTTCAAACAGTGGTTAATTGAACAAAATCAAAAAGTATTGTATTTTTTAAAAAGCCCTGAAATACTGAGGGGGCAGAAAGAGAGAGAGGAGAAATCCCCAACTTTGGCATTACATCACTTCTGGAATGCTGGCACAGAAGCACAATGGCTCCATTGCACCAGGTAGGTGATGGGAACATTGTGGAATTGGCAGCTATTGATGCGTTTTTCCCATCAACAACAGGAGACAGATTAAACACAGGAAGGAGGCAGAACAACAACAGAAAGTGCATGATGTTGCACACTAGGGACCATGACCAAAAATGATGGTCCTGCTTCAATGCTGCTTATTTATTTATTTATTTATTTGGGGTTCTTTTACCCCGCCCTTCTCACCCCGAAGGGGACTCAGGGCGGCTTACAGAAACAAGGCACAATTTGATGCCTGTATCACAAACAATCGTACACAAAATTACAACAATTCACAGTTGACATGCATGCATTATAACCATAAAATCAATAAAATCATTAAAACCAAATACAAACCCAGTTTCTCCTCTTACATGGTCAGCGTTTGTTAACACCTAGATCTAGTTTTTCGTTCCATTCATCCATCCTGCTGGTCTTACTTGCCTGATTGTCTGATTTAATTGCCAGAGTGCCCAAAGGCCTGGTCCCATAACCAAGTTTTCACCCTCCTCCTGAAGGCGAGGAGGGATGATGATGCCCTGATCTCCCCCGGGAGTGAGTTCCACAGGTGGGGGGCCACCACTGAGAAAGCCCTGCTCCTCGTCCCCACCAGCCTCACTTGTGACAGTGGTGGGGTCGAGAGCAGCCCCCCCCCCCAGATGATCTCAGACTCCGGGGTGGGACATAGAGGGAGATACGTTCGGACAGATACACTGGACCGGAACCGTATAGGGTTTTGTAGGTCAAAACCAGCACCTTGAATTGTGCTAGGAACTGAATCGGCAGCCAGTGAAGCTGGCACAACAGGGGGGTGGTATGCTCCCTGTATGTCGCTCGGGTGAGCAATCTGGCTGCCGCTCGTTGGACTAGTTGAAGTTTCCGAACAGTCTTCAAGGGCAACCCCACGTAGAGAGCGTTGCAGTAGTCTATTCGGGATGTAACAAGAGCGTGGACCACCGTGGCCAGATCAGACTTCCCGAGGTACGGGCGCAACTGGTGCACAAGTTTTAGTTGTGCAAAAGCTCTCCCAGCCACCGCTGAGACCTGGGGTTCCAGGCTCAGCGGTGAGTCCAGGATCACTCCCAAGCTGCGAACCTGCGTCTTCAGGGGGAGTGTAACCCCATCCAGCACAGGCTGTAACCCTATACCCTGTTCGGCCTTACGACTGACCAGTAGGACCTCTGTCTTGTCTGGATTCAATTTCAATTTGTTAGCTCTCATCCAGTCCGACACAGCAGCTAGACACCGATTCAAGGTCTTGCCTCCCTTGCACAATAAGACTTTCTGCTCCCCTCTTTATTATCATAACAAACCTACAGATTGAGTCAACTGGTAGAATATGATTGACTAAAAGTCACCCCATGAGAACTGGGTTGAATATAACTGTTCAACTAGTTCCTGCATTGGTACCCCACTAGATGACTAGAGTGAAAGCAGAACATGCAAGTCATTTTGGTTGAAGCAAAGAAGCCTCCAGCCAATGAGAACCCTAGCCGTGTTCCTCAGGCAGCAGAGACTGCCGGGAGGATGATGGCATAGGGAGGCACCCTCCATGGACTCTCTTCTTCTCTGTGTTCTATAAACTAAGCCAACTGGTAAGTTGAACATCTGTTTCCTACTGACTTGGGTACTCGGCTGTGATCTATCCTTTCCCATGAAACCACCTAAAAGTATTTAGAAATTCATTTTGCAGAGCAAGCTACATAAGGCCGCACTGACAAAGAAACAATGCTTCATTTTATCAAATCCATTGTGTTCTGGCGATGATGTAAAGGATGTTAATGACCGTAGCAGGATTATTATTTTTAAAGAAACTAAACTCATCAGTGTTTCAGAACACATTGCCTTTCCTTCTTGTTTCAAAACAGGATTTCATTTCTCATGAAATTGTATTTCCTACTGCTTTCCACTGATTGGTTTTCCATTTGATATCCTGCTGAACAAGTTTTGGGTAGAGTGTGGGTATGCATAGGAAAAGCATGATTACACAATTGTGTGTAATTTTGGCTAATAGCTTTAGCCCGAAGTGTTATCCTTAACAATGAGCTTATTATCCAAGTACAGTGACAGATTTTTTTCCTTCTCTCTTCCAGAAGAAGGGGGAAATTGATTTTTTTTAAAAAAATGCAGTAAAACTGTTAAAGAATAATATTAAATACACTGAATATATTAGCGTGTACTTAATTTCTAAACTGAATTAAATGAGACTTTTTTCTATGCAAATGACAGATCAGTTGGATCATTTATGAATATTAACACTCAATCCAGCAAAGAATGTTTGGATCCAGAGAAAACGGCACATAAAAGTGTCTGAAGTTACCTTTTGTTATTCTTGTTACATATTTTTGAAATTTATTTAACGTATAAGTATTCTGTTTCCACTTAATGACTGAGCCTTGTTTTAAAATACCAGCCAGGGATATTTTGTTTTGCTGCTGAAAGAAGAGAAAAGCAGCATTGCTTAGTGTGCAGGTGCCATACTTAATCTCTCCAAGTTGGCTTAGTTTATGGTAATAAAACAACGATGCTATTGAAAGCATAGCCTCTGCGAATACATAAAGGAAAGCATCAATGGAGTCCTCCAATGCAAGGCATGATTGGGAGATACCCCAGATGGGCTCTTATGGCAAATCTCAGATTGTGTGAGCGATCTCACAAGAGAACAATCAATAAGCTTCATATGGGTAACCATTTTGTGCTGCACTTCATGGTTTATCCTCTCATCAAATGTTATTGTATACTCTTTGAATTCTACTAGAATATTATTAATCCTCCTCTTGGGGCACTTCCAGGCAGAACTAAATCACAGGTTTTAAACAGGGGAAAAAATCCCAGGACTTCAGAAGAGGTCCACATACAGACTTGTTGGTCTCGGGATTTCTGCCTCCGTTGTCCAGACTTGATGCTTTGTTGCAAGATTTAGAGGCTTCCAAGATAGCTGTCTCGGGACTTCTGCCAGAAACTTCAGTGTTTTTTTAAAGTTCTGTTCTTTATCCTGTCCAGAGAAACTGTGCCCTCCAGATGTTTCATGAAGTTTCTGGCACACAAACAAAGTTTTCACATTCTACTTAAGTGTCACCTTTTTTTAGGAACCAACCAATCAGGAATAAACATCTACAACCCAGGAACAAACCCAAATTAAAAATAACATGATTTCCAATTGCAGGGACATACAGATATATGAAGATCCACGTATTCAGCACAAAACCACGATATTCCTGTACCTGGAAAAATGCATTTTTTGCGTTTTGTAGTGATTGCTTCCGCATTTACAGAAACCGGCATCTGGCCACCCTCCTGTTTGCTGCAGAAGCTCCTGGGATAAAGGTAATGTCTGGACAGGCCTCAGATTGTGTGAGTTATCTTACAAGAGAACTATAGGCTTCATATAGGTGACCATTTTGTGTTGGACTTCATGATTTATCCTCTCATCATGTTATTGTATACTCTTTGAACTCTACTAGGCTATTATTGGTCCTCCTCTTGGAAGCAAAATTTTCCCAGGTTTGTTTTGACATTTTAGGACTGGTGTCCTACCTTGGCCTATTTACTTCTTTATGGGCATACAACCATTATTACTTTGGTATCATCTCAGGCACCCAGCCTACCAGGAAAGCTTGCTGCTGTGTCTAACTGGCATACTAATGAGTACAATAGCTTTCTTCCTTGATCTGGTTTCTAGTGCATAAAATTGTGGTCTCCCCCTTTTACTTCCTTGGCCAGGTTTTTCATCTTGGGGCAATTAGCATGGTTTAGTGGTCAGGCTATTTAGAAAATGTACAAATTGGTGTATGGTTTAAGACAACCTGTTTATTTTATCTTCCTGGTTCAAATCTTGTTTTAACTCAATCAATTTTACATGGAAGAGTTTGAGAACAAATAATTTACAGAGCCATGTACTAAATGACTAATAGCATTAGGATTATTCCCTATTCTTCTGGTTTAGTAAATGGCCTAAGAGTTACACATATGTTCACATTCTTATTTGCTTAATTCAGGAACTCATAACATGAGGAATACTCCACCACTGTGGAATTAACTGGGGCATATGTCCCACTTCGTATCATAGATTAAAATACAATCATTAGTTCCAGGTAGAGTAAGCCTATTGATGCACTGGATTTTTTTTAATAAACACTGAATCATTATCAGCCAGGGTATTTTCTAGCTAGTTCCTACAATTAGATTTAGGCGACTGAAGTTTAAATTGAAGTAGACGTGGAGGATTGCCCTGTTAATTTGCTTATTGAAGTAAAACTGGGAGTTGATAATGTGTTTTTTCTTAGAGCAGCAATAAGAAGTGATCTTTTTCTTACAATTTTGTTCCGATTGAGTGTTCTAGAAATGCACTGACATCACTTGGAAGTTAAAGCAAATTCATCAGACTCCTTCCATCACATGAAATTACAAGAAAATAATAATTACAGAGGGATTTGTCTTCCTTAAAAGAAAGAAATGATAATATGAAACATGCCTGAATGGTATTTTATAAATTCCCACTGGAACATAGTGCAAGAAAGATGATAAGGGGAAAATTTTTTACAGGAATATGTAATTTCCCATAACGATGAAGATTTCCTATTTTTGTTTTGTGGTTGTCCTCCTATGTGTGTGAAAATATAGGAAAATATAGGAAATATAGGAAAAACCCATTAAGAACTGAATCAATACCCCTATTCAGATTACTATTGTCTAATTCTTTCCTGGATTCCTCAATATCATTACTCCTAGTAGTTTGTATAGTTGCGCCTATTGACAACAGTTGCTATTGATCACTGTGATGTCCAGTTCTAGGTACCACAACTTTAGGATATCAACAACCAACAGTATATTCCAGCTTCTTGACCAGGATGGACAATGGCAAAGTGTTGCTAAAATGGTATAGATCAAATATGATATGTTGGCTATTGTCTAACATCTGAAGGGCTGTTGCATGGAACTTGAAGCATGCTGATTATCATATTATATGTATTGTCAAAGGCTTTCATGGCTGGAATTACTGGGTTGTTGTAGGGTTTTCGGGCTATATGGCCATGTTCTAGAAGCATTCTCCCCTGACGTTTCACCTGCATCTGTGGCAAGCATCCTCAGAGGTTGTGTTGTCTCACCCCTGTTCATAACTATGAGTCATTTGTAAGTTGGATGTTTGTAACTCGGGGACTGCTTGTATTGGGAAGAAAATTGTTAAAATTAATCCTTGCTTCCTTCAAGAATGAAATTAGCAAAGATATATATGTCCCCTGCTGTTGAATCAGATTTCTCTTCTCCCCTGCAGCTCTTCTTTTTCATTTTCCAAAATCTGCTCCAGAAGGTTAAAAGACCTGCTGAAAAAGATCTGTAAGTTTGCTGGTAGCTGCAGGAGTAAGGAAAGCAAAGGAGGAATCCTGTTGTGCAAGCATATGTTGCATGGAATTGGTTTCACCCTTCACGAGAAAGTAAAATAAAAGGGAGATAAAGAATGTGTGTAACAAAATGGGATTGGCAGGTAATATGGACATATTAAAATCTCTTACAGAGCATTTCAGTGAAAAAAAAATCAGTATTGCCTTGTGTTGTCAAAAACTTTCATGACTGGAATCACTTGGTTATTGGAGCCCCCGGTGGTGCAATGGGTTAATCAGGCATCCTCAAACTGCGGCCTTCCAGTTGATTGGGCCTTCAACTCCCAGAAGCCCTAATGAGCTTGTTCAATTGTCAGGAATTCTGGGAGTTGAAGGCTCAAACAGCTGGAGGGCCGCAGTTTGAGGATGCCTGGGTGCAACCATTTTGCCGGCAGGACTGAAGACCAACAGGTCGGAGGTTTGGATTCGGGGACATTGAGGATGAATGCCCTTTGTTAGTTCCAGCTCCCCATTCGGGGACATGAGAGAAGCCTCCCACGAGGATGATAAAACATCAAAACATCCGGTGGTATCCTGGGAAACGTCCTTGCAGACGGCCAATTTTCTCACACCAGAAACGACATGCAGTTTCTCAAGTAGCACACACACAAAAAAACTTGGTTACTGTGAGTTTTTTTGGGTTGTATGTCCATGTTCCAATAGCATTCCCTCCTGATATTTCACCTCCATCTGTGGCAGGCACTTCTGAAGATGCCAACCACAGATGCAGAGAGAATGCTACATGAATATAGCCATACAGTCCAAAAAAACTCACACAACCCAGTATTGCCTTCTATCCATAAGGGACCAGCTTCAGTTTCTGATATTCCCAGGTTAAAAAAAAAAAAACAATTGCATGACACCTGCTAAAAATCCTCTAGCTGAAATCCCAAAGGGCTAACAAACAGTTAAAGAAAACCAGATTGTGCTGAATTCACACATTGTCCAACCAGGTACTACAACTTTGTTCATACAGAGTGTATACAACAAATGAGACTATGAAACCACCTATAACTGTGTTACATATGTATAAATACATATTCTTTGTCCTGTGCACTCATATGGATCATGTCAGTAAATCTAAAAAAATTACCAGGTTAATTCATTACAGGACAGTCCTGGGTGCACATTTTAGCACATCATGTTAACTACACAATTGTCTTTACTAATGAGGCAAAACAGAAAACAAAATTAAATCTGTAGAAAAGAATGACACTTTTTGCAATGTTAAGTATGAACTAGTTAACATTAGGAATACTAATAAAACCAGGAATATTACTCGAGTTAATAGACTCATAGAACTGAAGAGTTTTAAGCCTCCAAAAACCATCTAGGCCAAACCATTGTCAGTGCAGGAAACTGCATGTGAAACCTCTCTTACAGCCATTGCACTCTTCAAATAGTCCAACAAAGGAAGTTATATGGCTGCATGTACATTTACCAAAGTAATCTGGAATACTGTGCTAAAGAGCTGCCCTGATGTAGCACAGGGGGCATCCCCAGAGCCATTTTGGTGTCCAGATAGATGGACAGACTGAAAGGACATTGGGGAAGAGGCTTGCTGGTGACATTACTTCTAATGAGGTCACAAGTGGGCACCCAGTCATGTAACCAGCGGAAGTGATGTCACTAGGAAGGCTCTCCCACAGAGCTATTTCTAGCAGCAACACAGCAGTGGATCCATTAGACACGTAGACTTGCTAAATATATTTCAGATTTCAATGTTAATTTAAAAATATATGATATGATGTTACATAGGATTTGTGCTACATTAGAAGAATAAAGGCAAATATCACTTAAGTAAAATAAATCTTGAATATTAAACAAAAAATAATGGTCAGATCTAGAATAAATTCCATTTCCCCTTGTTCTGCTGCAAATCTAGCCATATGTCAAGAAGACTTCTTGTAGAAGTTGCAAAGTAAGTATATTTGATCTGTGTAGAAACAACCAAATACTAGACTTGAGCCCGGAACTATTTTTAGACGTTCCCTTCAGCCAATCCAGCTCTGGTTTGATCCAGTATTTTCCTTTACTTTCCTGATTCTTTTTATTTAGTGGGACTTACTGGGAGTTGGGTACCCGAGGGATGGTGGGAGGAGTGCACGCACATCTGAGGACTTGTATAGTCACTCTTTTAGCTTCTTTTCCTCTTTCCCTTCCTCTCTTTCAGAAAATACTTCTAAAAGACAATTATTATTATTAATAAATAGTAATCTCAGCAAAAAAAAAGAAGCCTATCTGTCATCTAGAGTAGAAAGTAGAAAAGCTTTAAGGAAGCAAAACCCAAGCAGAAAGGAGATTGCAGGCAAGAGAAGGGATTTTAAAGGGAGTCCATTAGGAGGATAGCTCCACTGAGCTCCAAGTCATCGAGCTTCCTTCCCTCGGCCTCCTTAAAATGCCTTGGAAAGCTGTGTGGCATGCTGCTGGTCCTGGGAGAGAAAGTGCATACATCTGCCTCTCCTCTAGAGTAGAAACAGCTTTACGAAGCATTAAACTCGGTCTCCTCCTCTACATACAGAAGAGAAAGAATCCAGAAAGAGTGGTATCTTAACAGATTTTTAAAAAAATCCACGTCCTGATTAAGGATATGGAAGGGGAGCCTGTTGGAAGTGTCCCCCCCCCCCAATAATGGGCTGGATAGGGTGCATTATTAGCCCCATTGCTGACACCCAGGATCCCTTGAAAGGGAAAGGGGAGCCTCATAAGTGTCCCGTTGTGCCAATGGGCCAAAAAGAGCCGCTTTCTTCAGATGAGAGAAATGTACCCCTCCAAAGGGAAATTCACTCCTGAAAGAGTTATCCTGGGGGAAAGATGCCTCAACTGAAGCTTTATCATGAATCCTTGTTTCCACAACAAGCCAGTTTTTCAAAATCCAATTCTCACGGGGACACAAAGTGAGATGAGATCTTCTGAACAGGGGCACAGACAGCAAAACAGACACCAAAGGGGTGTTAACCTTTCCCCCTACTTCGTAACTTGGCGACTGTCCATATTCACATTTGAGGGCTTCAGTTGTGAGAAATGCATATATTTCAATGCAGAAGCATATTTTTTCTATGCCTATGTTTTTTTCATTTATACTTGATGGGAAGAATTTATGTTTCTTGTCTGGAAAAAGATTTTTCTGGGTCAACTCCTGAAGGTACCCCACCCTACAAAACATGTGAATTTTTCACAGAATAAGTCCTGAACAGCAAATCTTTTTCTAAATTCCAAAATATAACCTGTTATGTTTCCTGACACTAGAGAACTACATAATTCCATTTTCCAAATATTACTGAATATTTTTTCCATCCCTGTCTATGAGTATTTTTCCTTCTACTGATGGATAACTGGTATTGGATGCAATCCAGAGGCTCCATTTTTCATTTTATTTCTTGTTCCCACTATTTAACATAAAGTAATTGGATATTAATATTACATAATTTACTTCATTACAAAGTGGAGTTTCTGGTAATTGATACTCAGAAAACATTGTATGGCATAGGTCAACCCTGAATTTTGTGAAATACTATTTCATTAACATTAAATTAGTACGAGAAGAAGTTCATATTCTGAATTAGTTCAGGTTTCAATTTTAAAACTCTGCAGATTGTTCCATGTTCCTTACCAAATTATTGAAATAACTAGTTCAGGTTTTGGCACTATTTTCAGCATTTTTTTGGCAGCAATGGCATTAGCTGGAGTAGCTATCATGGAGCATGTGTTATATATTCTGAAATAAAAATCTTTTGGCGCAAATAAAGGAGAGGATATTTAAAAATGTATTGGTTCTTCCAAAATCATGAATGTTAAGATTCCTGACACAACATCCTCTAAGTCAAGTTTCTAACTGCGTGCAGGCTCGCCACTTCCATCTTTGTGCAAATATCAAATGCAGTTCTTTGATTTTTCTTCAAGCTGTTTGAAGCTCTTTAGAACTTCTTTTAGATTCATGTTCCTTGTGCTAGTTGCGCTTTGCATTCTGCTCGAGCTTACATAACAGGAAAAAGATACACACATATTTTCAGAAGTTGCTTGTCCATATTTAACCACTGAAAATGTTTTCAAGGTAGCCAGGACATTGTACTAGATCACATGTGGCAATGGTACCCTTGGATACTGAATGAGCAGAATGAAACAGAGGCTGATATTCCATTTTGCAGGTACAGTATCATAAGCTAGATATCCTAAGTGCTGGGCATTTCTGTTTACAGTCCCAAACAACTGAAAGTGACAACTAGCCTTTGCAGCTTGGATGCTCTCAAACTGAAATGCCCCTGATGTGCTGCAGATCAGAGCCCTGGGAAATTATGTCTGGGCAGCACTCCCAGTTATGATGTGCTTTGGGACAAGTGGTTCTGAGAGGTTTCTCCAACCACCTGTTCTCGAGGCATCCCATGACTAGAAGAGTATTGCAATATAAGTTCCCAGGACTTCAATCTGCAAGACCTGATAAATGCTTTGTGTTCAGGTAAGTTGAGGTGAGCACTTTGAGCCCATAACTACAATTATGGGATTCTGCCATATTACTTACAATGTTTTTTCTTTTCCGTGTCAGGAGCGACTTGAGAAACTGGAAGTCGCTTCTGGTATGAGAGAATTGGCCATCTGCAAGAACGTTGCGCAGGGATGCCCAGATGTTTTACCATCATGTGGTAGGCTTCTCTCATGTCCCTACATGAGGAACTGGAGCTGACAGATAGGAGCTCACCCCACTCCCCAGATTCGAACCACCAACCTTTCGGTCAGCAGTCCATGCTCTCTCTGGATTTGAACCTCCAACATGTTAGTCTTCAGTCCTGCTGGCACAAGGGTTTAACCCATTGTACCACTAGGGGCTCCTAGCAAACACAATGCAACTACAGGACAGCCACAAAGTCATGCAGTAAGCCCCATCATCAGGCATTTTTATCCTGCCATAATAGTGCTTTAGCAGTCTCATGTGATACTAGTCCTCTGTCATTGCATCTTGCCAAAACACTGGATAAAATAGGGGGTTGATGTTGTTGTTTGACTGCAATCCCTGTTAAACCTAGCTACCATCCTTGTGGGAGAATTCTCTCATGTCCCCACAGGGGGAGCTGGAGCTGACAGAGGGAGCTCATCTGTGCTCTCTCTGGATTCGAACCACCAACATATCAGTCTTCAGTTCTGCTGGCACAAGGGTTTAACTCTTTGCGCCACCAGGGTCTCCTACAACGGCTATAGTATGCATGTTCTGAACAACATTTCAAATTCAAGACCAACCTGATTACCGTAGCTGTTTTGAAGGACAGGAACTGCAATCCTCCAAACATTGCGTTTTGCTAATGCTGTTGATTCTGTCATTAGTCTAATTTGTCATCCCCATACATTACTTTTAATTTTTCCCCAAGATCTCATTTATCTTTTCTCTCATCTCCATCCATTTTTCAAGTGGCACACTGAGAAATGATTACCTGTCTAAGGCCACACAATGACTCTATGGCTCTTGCACCAATCGTTCCTGAATCCACTCATTCATTTCATTGTCAGTTATTAAATTTGCATGCCTCTTCCTATTGCATTTTTTTAAAAGCAGCCTTGAAACAAATTACAGAGAATAATAAAATAAAAATCTATACAAGTGTGATGAAGGTGACAAGATCAATATATTCTATCATCAGATAGTAATATTATGCAACCCTTGATACAAAAAGGTAACAGCAGTATTTAAAAAGGAATAGATTTCATTCACAACATGGAGATGAAACAATACAGGTATTCTGCCACCTCCTGCACAAAAATACTACAAAACACAATCTACAATATTCAGGTAATAAGTAGAGGTGTGTGCAGTTCCCGTTTCTCCCATTTCATTCATTCATTCTTTCCTTCCTTTTCTTTCGGGCAGGAGCACTAAATGGGAACCCTTTCCCCAGAACGAAAATAACCTCAGAACAAAAGAAAGTTAGAGCAGTTACAGTTTCCTTGCACTGCCTTTCAGCCCATGCAGCACTCCTCACACAACCAAAAATCATGGGAAGGGAAGGGAAGGGAAATTTTTCCCCCATTGCTGCTAGTTAAAAAAAAAGTGAAATAGTGAGTCTGGCCACTTGGCTGTGTGTGGTGCGTGGAGCATCTTTGACATTTGGCAGGAAGGAATGATGCCCAGCCTTCCCTCCCCCCTGCTGCTGCTGCTTCTGGGGAAGTTAGGGCAGGCAGTGGAGGGGAAGAGGGAATATATTGTCGAAGGCTTTCATGGCCAGAATCACTGGGTTGTTATAGGTTTTTTGAGCTGTATGGCCATGTTCTAGAAGCATTCTCTCCTGATATTTCACCTTGCATCTGTGGCAGGCATCTTCAGAGGTTCCAACAGACCTTACAAAGGTCAGGAGAGAATGATTCTAGAACATAGCCATAAAGCCTGAAAAACCTACAACAACCTAGAAAGAGGGAATGTTTTTAAGGAGATTTTATTTATAGAAAAAATGGATACAGGGCTCTATTGGTATCCGGCCAGCAGAAACGGATCAAGGTTCTGCCAAAATGCACAAGCTTACTGGAAACTGACAACAGGAGGAGATATACACATACAAGTTGATCATCCCTTATTTGGTATTCCAAAATCCAAAATATTCCAAAATCCAAAATTGTCCACATGGGTGCCTAAGACAGTGATATTTTTGTGTTGTGATAATTCAATAGACACAAATTCTGTTTCATGCACTGAATTAGTAAAAAAACATTGTATGAAATTAGTTCTAGGCTATGTATATAAGATGAATATGAAACATCAATGAATTTCATGTTTTGTTTCCATCTCCAGGATATTTTATTATTTAGTTATATATAAATATAGGTATTTAAAAAATCTGAAAAAAATCCAAAATATTCAACCTGTATGTGGAATAGTCTTTTCATAATGCACTTGTGTGATGTCCAAGCAACTCAATCAATTGTATTGCCTACCTTGTGGCTGATGAGCTTAAAGCCTCACACAATGCACTCAGGCCCTTGGAGCCAATTAGGCCCTCCTCCCACTTCTAGATGACATCTGTTGTTCTGTCACAAGTGGGAGGAAATGGATCGAAGTAGAATCTAGCAAAATCTGTGCAGTGAAACACAAAGGATTTGTTCAGGCATTGTCTGAAGGTGGTGATTACCTCTCAGTACACCCTGTATTTTGTATGCTACTGCCACATCTGCATTGTAATTTTCTCAGCTGTTGAGGTACTTGCACATATGGCTCATTTTCACACAATTGAGAGGTATTGATGGAGCAGCCTGCTAATTGTTAATGATCAAGCCAGCGTCCCCTTTGAGATCATTTTGGCATCATTAACAATGTTAGCATGTCCTGGCACATGATGTCCTGGTCTGTGCCTGGCCATGCCTCAAATGAAGTTGTCCATCTGGACAGTTCATATACATAACGCTGCAGGCTTTTTCAACAGAGTTGCAGAACATGTAATTCTTGGAAGATATTCAAATTTACTGAAGGACCTGAGAATTTCTGCAGAGAAGTAATAGAATCATAGAATCCTGGAACCATAGAGTTAGAAGGGGCCTCATGGACCATTGAGTCCAACTCCTTGCTCAGTGTAGAATATCCAGATAAACATCCCTGGTGCACAGACTCTTTTGAGGACACTCAAAGAAGGACACCAACTAAGGACCTTATCCCATGGGGGAGGGGGAATAGCATTATCTAAGTTTGACCTTTAATCCTGTAGTGTTGTAAATCACAATGTTCTGTATTCATAAATTATCACATGCCATCTGAATTTTCTGGTTTTCCCGTTACTATAAATTTCCACCTTTATCGCATGAGCGAATGGATTCCCTGCCCTCTCCCCCTTTAAAAAAAATGTCTAACTTCAACATCATGAAGGACCAAACTCTAACATTAAAGGCCAAAAAAGTGATCTAACAAAATTGTGATATTTCTTAGTTTAATTTATTTTAAAAGTAAAAAATGCCAAAAAGATTTGAGCAGCCGCATAATGGCAGAGTACTGGGGATTCACTGCTGGTTAGAAGAACACCAACAGGACATCTCATTTGCCCATGTCTTCCTATTCAATTCACTGCAGGAAATTCTGACAGCTTCCATCAACCGTGTTTTTGGTACTTTAGAAATGGAATATCATGGATCCTAAGCTGACATGATCTCAGATTGCCTTCACCCCTTCCTTTTTGGAATACAGCAGAACTTAAAGTATTCTCTTATATAGTAGGAAGAGGCAACTAAGGCTGGAGGTATGCTGAAATATTTTTTATTTTCTTAAATAATCAAAGCAAAGCTATGCCTTTTATTCTGTCCAGGGATTTTTCAGAAGTAGAGGAGATGAAAAGGCTCATTCTGCTCTCCTACTTTGGTGGGGTATGCACTCCCATCTTGAAACTGCGAATCCTAGGATTCCAGAGCCAGAACTATGGCATTTGAAGTGGAATCATAGTTTTATAATGTGTATGTTAAAGTGGGAAGTAAAAAAATGGTTTGAATATTTAGCAGAGCTCATGCGCCAAGACTACATCCTCGGAAGGTGAACCACATATACATCAGGCTGAATCAAGACGTGGGATCTGAAATGGGGAGGATTGATAGAGTAAAAGGAAAATGAAAATACAAAGAACTGAACAATACTCTCTCCATGATTTATTAATTAAAATAATACGAAGGAAAGAACTGTTCCCAGAGAGTGAGGGGAGAGGAGGGAGGGAGGGAGGGGAGAAATATTTTTAGACACAAGTGAGAAATAAATGCGGAATTGGCAATGTTAAGAAAATTAAGCAAATGACATTCTATTTGTGCTATGAAATAGTTACTGAAATTTACACTATTCTACCTGTGTTTACAATAAATAAAAACATCTAAACATATTTATGCCAAAGCTTATGCTAATTGCTTGAGTACAGTGTTAATGATATAGTTGACATTTTCTGCATTCAGTTCTACTCTGACTCCAATTCTTACCATTCACAATGTGGTGATATATCCAAAACACTTCATGCATCTGAGGCAGTGTACTATAATCTATAAAAGTATGTGCTGAAACAAATCTTTTAGTCTTAAAGGTGTCATTAAATTCTGTTGCTTTGCTGGAATGGACCAAAACAGTGACGCCTTTAGAAACGGCAGTATTATTTTGCAAGTCCCATTTCCACACTTATAAGCTAGAAAGGAAAAGAAAATCTGCAGTGCATTATTTTTAGCACTGGGATTTTAAAAGGATCTCATGTTATGGTGTGGCACCCATTTCTTTCTTCACCTATCAAATCCTTTATTCCAGTCTGCACCTGCTTTCTGTAATAGCATTTTTTCCAACACTTGGCTTCCTGCTTTGTTCTACGCTCTCATTTCCCCTTTTTCTTTCTTTTATTTTTTTTGAGGTTGTCAAAGACATTTGCCACTACAAACTGTGCATCTCGCATGTGCTGAAAAATTTAGCTCAGTGTTTGACATTGATACCACAAAGGCCTGTGAAGAGAGCTCAAACAGAACAACCATTTATAGAGATTAACTAGTTTGGTGGATTGCCCTGCAAGCTGAAGTTTAATGAGCTGGAAAGTCTCATTTTTACAAATGCTAACATTTAAAAGGACTAAAGGGACAGAAGACTATATTTTATTGATGTTTTCCTGAATAAAAAACATACATCTCATTGACAGCCAGCGTTAGCCTCCCCATTTATAACAGGCCTACACACCAAACACCCACTTAATTTGAACATCAGTCAACGATGTAAAGCTGGGGCAGGTTTTCCAGCTTCCTTGTCCTGTATACAAAATTTTTGAATGTGGAAATTAATCTCTTGGAAGTCCAAACGTAAAAATGTTTCTTTGCATTGCCAAGCCATAATATTTTGTCAGTTTTTCAAAAAGGTCTAAATCTGATATTGGCCATAATGCAAATGAGCAATAATGTCACTAGGAGTGAAAGCACATGCTCCCATTTAAATGTGATGTGTCTTAAATGAGACTCAGCTCGATTTTTTTTTGCAGGATTTGAGGTGCTAAATAAAGGTCAGATTGTTCAGGTATGTAAATGATTTGGTATGAAGCACTGCCAATTTTGAGTTCCCCTCAAAATACTCTGAGTGGATTTCAGTTCAGAAATGTTCATTACCAATCTGCAGTGAACCTTTTGCTTTGTATTTCATTCCAGCAAAGAATGGTGTAGTAGATGGTATTAGACTTGAGCCTGGAACTGTTTTTAGCTATTCCCTTCAGCCAATCTGGCTCCTTCAGTTTGATCTGGTATCCGTAACGGCAAGGACCCAGTCATAATGGATTCCCATATGAAAAGGGACTATGTGGCAGTCAATCATGGCTCCTCCCTCCCTATTTGGCATGACAGTTGAATTTTTTGATTTTCCTTTATTTTTCTGATTCTTTTTATTTAGTAGGACTGACTGGGAGTTGGGGACCTGAGGAATGGTGGGAGGGGTGTGCGCACACGTGTTTGGGGGCTTGGAGAGTCACCCTTTTGGCTTCTTTTTCTCTTTCCCTTCTTCTCTTTCAGATAGCTCCACTGAGCTCCAAGTCATCAAGCTTCCTTCCCTCGGCCTCCTTAAAATACCTTGGAAAGCTGTGTGGCATGATGCTGCTGCAGGGAGAGAAAATGCATGCATCTACCTCTCCTCTAGAGTAGAAACAGCTTTAAGAAGCATTAAACCTGGTCTCCTCCTCTACAAACAGAAGGGAAAGGATCCAGAAAGAGAGTTATGTTGTCTTTTTAAAAATCCAGATCTTGATGAAGGGTATGGAAAGGGGAGCCTGTGGGAAGTCCTCCCTCCACATAATGGGCTGGATAGGGTGCATTCTTAACCCCATTGCTGACAACCAGACTCCCTTGAAAGGGAAAGGGGAGCCTCAGAAGTGCCAAAACCAGCCCTTTTTAAAGATGTAGAAACGGGTTTAGGGAAGCAAAACCCCAAGCAGAAAGGAGATTGCAGGCAATAGAGGGGATTTTAAAAGTAGTCCAGGGAGGATAGCTCCACTGAGCTCCAGGTCATCGCTCTTCCTTCCCTGGGCTTTTTTTAAAGGCCCTGGAAAGCTGTGCGGCATGCTGCTGGTGCTGAGAGGGGAAGCACACACATTTGCCTCTCATCTAGAGTAGAAACAGCTTTAAGAAGCTCTCAATCAACTTTCCTTTTCTACAAACAGAAGGGAAAGGATCCAGACAGAGTGGTATCTTAACTCTGATGCTTTTTAAAATCCAGGTCTTAATGAAGCATATGGAAGGGGAGTTTGTGCAAAGTCCCCCCCCCCCCAATAAGGGGCTGGATAGGCTGCTTTCTTAACCCCATTGCTGACACCCAGGCTCCCTTGAAGGGAAGAAATGAAAGGTTCCCAGGGGAAAGGGAAGCCCCATAATTTCCCAATTTCTGCCAATGAGCCAAAAACAGCCACTTTTTTCAGATGCACGAAAAAAATGGCAATTCGTCAGCACACCTGTTTTCAGGAGGCATGCAAAAACAGATATGGGTGGGGGAGAAGCTTTCTGTATCCGGCAAGTAGAAACAGATAGTGATTCACCTGAAATACACAAGCCTATTGCTCTTGTAAAGTCATTGCTTATGGAAACTGTAGGTGATCATGGTGATGCTCCAAAGATTATTGGACTCCAACTCCCAGGGTTGCAGCTACACTGTAGAATTATACTTCAACTGCCATATCTCTATGCTATGAGATCATGGGAGTTGCAGTTTTACAAGAATGTCAGTCTTTCTGCCAAGGAGTGCAATTCAAGTGGTGTCTAATTGCATTACTTCTACAGTTTAGATGCTCCAAAAGTCTACTCATATTCTAGTGCAGGAGGTGATTCCAGGGATCATTTTTCTGTCCTCCAGGACTCTCTGAAGCCACACGAGCTACCAAGTCCCTCTACTCATTAAAACAACAAAATAAAAAGTACCAGGAGGTCCATTTATGTTTTTGCAAAACTGATAAGTGGTGACGTAAAACTCCGCACAAGGGCCTGCAATCTCTTCAAAGGAACTGAAATGCCTGGTGATTAGTATGTGAAGTCTAGGGCGTCAGCAGCCACAGAAACCATCTTGGGGAAAGAAGATCAGCACATGTACCCCAATTGTTGCACTTTGCCCACCTCTGTTGTGGATTCATTCTCACAAGACAGAACTATAGGGGCATTTTTAAAGTTAAAAGGAGATACCAACAGGGAGAGGAAACAGATAGGCTTATATTAGTATAGAGGATTTGGATTTTGTATAAATAATTTCTTCCTTTTTTAACGTCTGATTGCAATGTTTGCCTCATTTGCATCATCTTATTTTCCTTGTGACGCAGTGCTCTTCCCCTGCTCCCATAAAGGCTTTTTGTTGTGCATATCTCCATCCCTTTAAGTGTTATTAAATTGAGGAATTTATTTGTGGAGTGTACTTTAATTATCAGTGCTAATGGAACTCCAGCTTCAGTCTGAGTAAGGAATGTTTACTCAGGCACATCAAGCATCCACTACGAAAGCAATTAAAGAGTTTGATGTTCACACAGTCAAGTATTAATATTAATGTGTGAAAAACTACATTCAAATGATTCAGAAGTGGAAAAGCCTCTGGGAAAGAAACAGATGAATAAAGCAGTGGCGAGATTATGGCTTTGCTGAGAAAAATGAGGAAAAGGAGGAGTTCTCCAAGCAGTCCAAATGTGGATAAGAGGCCTGCAAAATCTAGATAGATGTTTCCTATAAACAGTTTAAAGGTGTGATTTTCCCCCTGCAATGAAATACTAATTTATGTTCTGAAATATCTTTTAAAACCTCAACAACAATATACAAAAAGATTATTATTTTCCCAAATAATTTTTATTAAGCATTTACTAGGAGAGTGAGGAGTTGGGGGGGGGGGGGAGGTAGGAAAAAAGAAATATTACACATTTGCAAAGATGCAACTAACCATTAACAAAAAGATTACATTTTAAGAAAGCTGTTTATATTGAAATGTCTTCTATGGGTGATGAATGTGACAATATTTGCAAAGGTATTGGATAATAAATTTGTGATCATCTATAAAGTACAGTAGGCAGTAACAGGTGGGACAGTGGTTCATCGTAACATTTAAAGCTATTTAAGTGAGAGACTGGGGTGCATCTACACTGGATAAATAATGCAGTTTGGCATCACTTTAACTGACATGGCTTAGTGCTATGGAATCCTGGGGTTTGTAGTCTGTCTGGATATTAAGGTAGGTTTGGAGGGCATTTGCTATTGTGACAATGGTACATCTATAAATGTGCCAAATAGGCTTGTAAGAAAAGTTAATGCTGACCAAAATCATAGACATATACACATGGCTATATGTCATAATCAAGAGGTGACTGATGTCTATGTATGTGTGAATATCTCCGGGTACATGTTTGGAAGGCAGCACATGAGGCTCCTAAATTAGTTTCATTTTTCTCGTACTAATAATATCCTACTTTCTTTCTATAGAGTGTAGGGCTGGGCGGTTTCATTCGTTAATTTCGTAATTCGTTATTAATTCGTATTTAAATTAGCTTACGATCCGATATTGAGCCATGCAGGATCAATTAAAAATCAAAACAAATTTTTCAATTTATTTCGTAATTGTTTCGTAATTGTTTCGAAATTGTTTCAAAATTATTTCCGTATGTCTGGTGCAAGTTTTAGGGTTGTTGTTTGTTTTATCAGTGATAAAAAATAAATTATCACACCAACAGTCAACAATAGAGGGAGAGGGAAGCTTCAGAAGTTCCCCCTGTCCCATTTGGAGGGTTTTTTTTTTTTGCATATTGCGCAATTGCGTCCGCCATTAACGAATCAATTCGGAATTGTTTCGTAATTGTTTCGTAATTTACGAAATTTCGCATATTTCAAACTTTTTTAAAGAAAAAATTCAGAATTCTTTTAAAAAATGAAACGCAAAACCCCCCTAAAAACGAATCGAGTTTAGAAACAAATTTTTCCGTGGTTACCCAGCCCTAATAGAGTGGTCTAATCAATAGAGTTGTACACCAAATTAGTTTCTTCCATTTCCTTCGTTTCTTGGGGAGCACAGAACAGGAAGGCCTCTCCCCCTATGAAAATCAGCTCAACATGAAAGCAAACAGGAGCGGGTCCTGGCTCCTGACCTGCTTTTTGGCATCACACAGTAAGAGGTGCTTGGCTGCAGGGCCTGGCAAGCATGGGTGCTCCTGCATGCCACACATATACTCTCTTCCCAAGGAGAGTGCATGTGTGACCTGCAGGAGCACCCACATGTGCCAGAGCCTGCTGCTGAGCAACTTCTCTAGAGTAGAAACAGCAGTTAAGAAGCAGTCTCCTTAAAGCAGTGGTTCTCAACCTGTGGGCCTACAACTCCCAGAAATCCCAGCCAGTTTACCAGCTGTCAGGATTTCTGGGAGTTGAAGGCCAAAAACATTTGGGGACCCCAGGTTGAGAACCACTGCCTTAAAGCATGCCTGGGGTGGGAAGCCCCAACCCCATTATGGGCAATAGAAAACAGATCTTTTGGCACTGGAGAGTGAAAACAAATATTTGCCCTCCCAATGTTGGGAGGCTCCCAAAAAACAGATCGGGGCCTCCACCAAAAGCTGGGTTGGGTTTACCCTGAATACACAAACCTACTAATCAATGGAATGTATCTATGTTCCATCTTCACACTGTTTGCTTTTTCTATCACAGTAGAATCATTTATCTTTTGAAATATTCCTCTTTTTTCCCTTTACTTGTATATCCAACATAGTGGTACTTTGGAAAATTGGCTCTTCTCAATGTGCTCTCTGTTTAAAAAAACCAAGCAAACAAATACATTCACAAACTTCTAGGAGTGTGCATGCAAAACCAGGTCTAAATACAACCAAGCTGGATAAGCTTATACTGCAAAAGATGTGTAGAATATTGTTGCCAAGAGGATGGTAGCATTCCCATAGCAACAGTACTGAAGTTCTCTGTACCTGTAAGATGGATATACAGTATTAGTTATAGTGATTTAAAGTTCAGAGCAAAACAGTCGTCACTTCCACCAAAACACCCAACTCATCACAAATTCAAATGTGCCACGGCTTTGAGCCAGTAGGTCAATTCTGTCTCTTAGGATACTTTATGTTCCCCCAAGCACATCTTACTGGGCCAATCATTAGGCAGAATCCCATTAAGCCTAATGATAATGGAAAATGCAGCCTCCTCAGGCAGCTCTTTTTGGGTGCCATGAAAGGACAGTAAATCCTTATTTATTAATACCGTACTTTGATCCCACTGAAAAGCCATTGTGAGCTTTTCCCCACTCCCTATCAAGGTACCAAAATAGTGTGGGCATCAATAGATACACTGTGAACTTTGTCTAAGAAAGGAGAATGAATTTGCACTCCCACCTCAGGTATCTTAGGCAACACTGATTTCTTTAAAATGTATAGAAATGCTATGGGGATATTTGTTCTGCAGCTATACTCCTGCTTGTTAGCTTTAATAGCCCTAGTTTGGCATATAAGCAGCAGACAGTGGAATCCACTATTGATCAGGTATTTCCTATTGTGCCTAGTAAAGAATTTGTTTCTTGAGCATGTTTGCAAATGAATACACTGGTGATTCTCATGTTATTTATCAACACAGAGAAACATGCTTTGGCAGTTGAACTACATTTTCCCTGATGTTCTTAGAGAGATCATCATTCTCTCTAACTCAAGTTAGCCTAGGATGGTTCAAGACTTTAAGAAGAAAAGGAAAGTTAAAGAGTCATTATGTGGTAACAGTCAAGTCAAGGAATTAAGGAGACCTAATTAGGGAGTGTATTTCAGTTGTCCTGATTAGTAAACAAAAGTGATATAATGGCGTGAGTACTTGACTATTGGAAACTCGGGAAACCAAAATTCAAATCCCCCATCAGTTGGGCAGGGTCCATATTCACTGGGCAACAGCTATATGAAGAACAGATCTCTTCTATCAATCAGAATGCAGCTTACTGATGCTTCTACTCTTTCCTGTGAGTGATTTCCAGTGTGACCATCACAAGCAGGACCCCTGTCATATCTCCCCTGACACCACTTGTCTGATCAAATGAGCAAAAAGTTTATTTCTCTTCTTTATGGTAGCATATATACCCAGTGTTACCTGGGTGCCAGAGAGGCCTCTGCCCACCTCCTTTCTCCATTCTCTAGCTCTGAGGAGACCTAACTTATCATGGCAATATTTTGGCAACTTCCTTTGAGCAGGCTCTCTTTATGGCTCTTTCCTTTCTTCCTCCATTTCCATCATATGCCTTCTTCTCTTTTTTCTTCTTCCCTTGCTTTCCCAAAACACCTTTCCCTCCTTTGCTCCCTATTCTTCTTTTTCCTTCCTTCTTTTTCTTTCTTCCCTCTCTTTGTTCCTTCCTTTCTCTTCTCTTCTCTTCTCTTCTCTTCTCTTCTCTTCTCTTCTCTTCCTTTCCCTTTCCTCATGCTTCTTTCACTTTCCTTTCTCTTCCTTCCCTCCTTTTTTTCTTCCTTCCTTCCTTCCTTCCTTATCCCTTTCTTTCCTTTCTTTTTCCCTTTCTTATTTTCTTTTGTTCCCCTCATAGACGTCACCTAGCAGCAGCCAAAATGCTTCATTGGTTTCAAGTGGCACACAAAGGGGCATTTCACCTAGCAACAAGCAATCTTTCATCTAGCCACCTCCAATCCAGTTTGTTTCTTTTTTACCTGAGTTCTGAAGTTCTTTTAATTCAAACCCCTCAATTATTTTAAGATGGATAATGAAGGGTATATGTGGCAAATTTGGCTCAGATCCATCAAACTATGAAGAAGTCTTTGTGGTACAAACAGACAAACCAACCAATCAACCAACATACATACATTCATAAACTTTCAGATAGAGATAGATAGATAGACAGGCAGGCAGACATATGAACATTATAGCATTCTCTTTCTTAATATTCAATGCCAATGTTCATACCTTTTCTAGCTAATAGTTTCAGGGCAGATTGACTTCCTGACAGTTAGTTTAGTGAAGTACAGAAAACTGTATTCACTCCACAAAGGTTCTGCTGTTCTTAGAGAGGTGTGACTCTCTGTCATCACTATACAGAAGATCACTTGCCCTTTCCCTCATTACATTTACTTCTTAAAATGAGACTCAAGGTAAGACAGTTGGTGGTTTAAATATTTTAAAGGTGTGGGTTAAAAGGAAGCTTCGATGCATCATCATTGTGTGTTGCTGTCAATAAATTATGAGATTGTAAGAGCCTCATAATGTTGTGGCTTGAACCTTGGACTATGACTCTGGAGACTAATGTTCTGAATTCTCACTCAGCCATGAAACCCACTGGTTGACTTTGGGCAGGTTACCCTTTCTCAGCCTCAGAGGAAGGCAATGGCAAACCTGAATAAAACTTGCCAAGACCCTCTCTGGGAACCCACAGGTTGAGTGTTTTTCAACCTGTGGGTCCCCCAGGTGTTTTGGTCTACAACTCTTAGAAATCCCAGCCAGTTTACCAGCTGTTAGGATTTCTGGGAGTTGAAGTCCAAAACATCTGGGGACCCACAGGTTGAGAACCACTGCTGTAATAGGTTTGCCATCATTCACCACAAGTTGGAAACAATCAGAGGGCACACAGCAAAAGCAACAAATGTTTTACCACAACAAGTGAAGGTTTACTTTCCCCATAGCTACTTACAACTTTATCATGCCTTCAACACTTGGACTCCTTGAGAATCAAACCTGACAACATTTCATTTCTGAATGAGGAAACATTGGCCCCAATCCAATTATTAGTTATGACCAGAATAGGCCTGAGATACTCGGACACCCCTTTGACTCTTTGTCTCTTTGTTTGTAGGGCTCCAGAAACTGAGGATCTGCTCCACCATTTTTTTCCCTGCTCTGTACCCTGAACCAAGAAACAAAATCCTGGGACCTATTCTGTATCTTCTGCAATCCAACACAGTTTCAGAAAAAAAGTCTACCTCTTGACTGTCACTAACCCAGTGGTTACTCAGAAGGTGTCTCAGCATAGAAAATCCAGGCAAGAACATTTCTAATATTGCAGTTGACTGTTCTGGGGGTGCTTTTATGTAATCATAGTGGGTTATAAATATCCAAAGTGTTTCTTGATTAAGTTTTAATAATTTTAATTTTACTTGGTTTTTATCTATGCAAGAGCTATTTCTTTAGTATTTTATATAGTATTTTAAGGGTGCATCTTGCCATTGATTTATTGGACATTTAAATGATTGATATAGTATTTTAATGGTGCATTCCGTATTTATTTATTTATTTTATTTATTTGCTTTATTTCTATACCACATATTTCAGCCCAGACAGGCGACTCTATTTGTATTTAATAATATTATTTGTATGTATTTATTTGTTCTATATGCGAAAGACCTAAGCATTGAATAAACTGATACTGAAACAGGAAATAGACCTATTGAAACAACAAGAATTATATAGCTTTTAACATATCATTCCTCAGTTGGGTCTACCAGAGATTTGGACAATATGATTCAACATAGTAGGTATCAGGAACAAACTTTTGCAGGATTAGATCTATAAATAATTTGTTAAAATACTTCATTAAAATTAGTTCCCTTGATTTTATTTAAAATGTTCAATGTTCAACAATTGTTTTAAAATCTATCACTCAAGGACCAGTGGCTAAGGAGGAAGCAGGAGGTGAGCTCTGCATAGGGATAGCCTTGACTCTTGGAATGTGTTGGAGGACTAGTTGTTTGTTTCTTGCTTGTTTAAAGCCTGGATGCTTGTTTGTAAGGTGATGTGTATGTTTTTAAGGCTGTTCTGGTGTCTTGTGTGCTGGTTCCATTGCTTGTGGTTGTGTGTTTGAGGCCATGTGTTTTGTGGTGGGTCTTTGGCTGAGTCACTTTATCTTCCCGGAGGTGGAGCCAATAGTTGAGGGCCAGCAGCTGAGGAGGAAGCAGAAGGTGATGTGAGTCCTCACATATTGTTGGTCTACAGCATTCATAATCCCTGTTAATTTATCGTACTGATGGTCATTTCTGGAAATTAATGATCAATCAAGTAATAGCATTATTTCCAGCTTCAGGTGAGCTGTAGTTTAATATTTCCAGAAGCTATTCAAGAAGTTAAAATCCACTCTGGAAGATATCCAGGTCTCCTATCTTCAAAAGAGATCCAGCAACTTGGATAACTTGGAAAGTTTAGACAAAAACCTGATATCACCCCACAGATACCAGAGTTACCAGCTGCCTTTGGTCCCAAGTTTTGGAAATGTCTGCTTTTAAGCTTCAAGATATACTTTAGGACATAGTACATCCTCAGGAAAAAGTTCAGCAGGTTGAGAACTAGAGTACATAGATGACTTTCTTGCAATCAACTCAGCAGGGAATAGCAGTGCTAAGGCACTCCTCAATCATGCCTCCAGGTACGCTGATGGCAACAAAGAAGCTATTTAAAGTATAAAGTTTCATAAGCTGACTGTTTCACCGCCAGTAAACTGAACAGGCCCAGAGTTGATTCATTTAGACAGCTCCCCACCCCATTTGCAATATAGTTTTCCTTTAGATGAGACTCAGGCATTTGTTCACTCATCATTGCACATCATTCGTCATTGTCCTTCCACATCTGAGGACTTTGCCTTTGGTGCCAAAGAGATGATTGGATTGAAAACAAAAAAAAAGTGCAAATAATGTTGAGATTTGTGAATTTTGCAGACCTTTCTACCCCCCCCCCCCCCTTTTCTTCTAGACTTACCTGGAATGTGAAAAGACAAAGAAACCTTTTGTTGATGTAGTTTCATCTTTTCATCAAAATGTTTCAGCTTGTGGCAACTAGTTCTCAGAAGGTTCACACTGATCTTGAACAACAGTCTTATCTAAGGGATTGTCTTCTGGATATATTGGGCCTTGGCTTCCATCATGCTGTTAAGGATAATGAGAATTGCAGCCCACAACATCTAGAAAGCTGCAGGTCACAGAGAGGGCTTATATAATTACCTAATTGCATACACTGGATTTTGGTAATACTATCAGTAACATAGCTTGATGTGGCAAAGAAAGAAATGCTAATTTCATTGTCTTAGCGTTTTGGAGAAATCAGGACTGGTAGCAAAAAGGCACTATTTCTATGGATATATTGTGGGTTGTGTAAATGTCTGAATTATATTGTCTTGTTTGGGCCTCCACAGGAAATTCACCCAAGGTCAGATGAGCTAATGAACTGATTGTGTCTACCACCTATTGGTCTTTCCAGATAAAACATTCAGCAAGTACAATAGGAGAGGATATACAAAAAACATACAAAGTTATGTTTGTCAATAGAAAAGATGTTAGTCTTGGAATTAATTGACTCCTCACTGTTTTTGCTGTTGGAGCCTACTGTAGCTTTGGGATGGAATGAGAATTTTCTGACCAAGGTCAAATTTGGAGTTCCTGAAATCTTGAGAAACATGTGCTGGAAGGAAAATGACAAATCAAGCATTACCTTTTTCATTTTGGAGGAAATAATTTTCCAGTGTTCTGAAACTACAGGATAAAAATCTGTTTCATTGTTTTCAGTGTCTATCACGAATTAGGGTATTGAAGTTTTCCATGATTTTTGTAAAAAAAGTAATACAGAGAGGGTGGAAAAAATGATTCCCTATCAACCTCATCACACCAGAGCATGGATCCACTTTAAATCCATTTTCTGCCTCCTGCAGAATTTTGGGGTTTGAAGTTTAGTGAGGCCTGGGACCTGTCTGGCAGATCAATTTAAAGGCCCCTCCCTAAACTACAAGCCCCAGAGTTCTTCAGGAGGCGGAAACTGGATTTAAAGTGGATCCATTCTCCAGTGTGATGAGGTTCTATGTGATGGCTCTGAACTCAAGCAACAATGGAAGAGAGAAACATGTGCCATGGGGAAGACAGAACTTGAAACAAGACGATTGGGGATCTAGACAGATGGTCCACACTACTTTCCAAGATCAATATAATAAGGTACTTAGGTTGATTTCTTTCTTTTTGGGGGTAGAATTTGATGTAATTTGCAGGGAAGCACAAATTTTATCATTCACAATATCCAGCAAAGCAAAACAGAGAGCCATGTGTATCACACAACTCTCTTCTCTCTCTTCAACCTTTTGGTGGAGAAGTCTTAATGGACAATGGTCTAATGCAGATCAGAAACAGCCAGGTTTTTATAGGCAATGATGTGGTTGGCAAAATTCCTTTATGCTGTATAAATATACTTTCAACATTTTCCTGTTCCACATTGATTTTACAGGTAACTGATATTCTACTATTCTTGATTGAACTGATGCTTTATAAATCTTTCATTTGAGCTGCCTTGATCTGACAGTGATTTTGATAAGGATGGAATATATGCTATGCCCTCCCCTTTCCCTTTTTGTATCCTTTTCTTTGTTCTTGGGAGGCATATCAGCCTCCCAGTAGGGCTAATCTGTTTATAAACAAGGAAGAGACTAAAGGAAAAGTGGGGAAAATAAAGAAAGAGGGAATATTTTGATACCACACAATTTCCACTGCAAAATTGTCAATGGCATTCTGCACATCTCAAGGGACAGAGGACTGGGCACATTGTAGAAGTTGACAGTCCTCCCCTACATTTCTTACAGATAAATTATTTTAATTATTGTGAACATAACACACTATTTTCTTACTTTTATAGATTAGCAAATGTTATGGTAAAGTTGATTTTTAAATGTATTGTGGACCATCTGAGGAGAGTAATTGTAAAGGTAGGAAACTGTGTCATTTAGTAAAAGTTCTCTGAAAATCCACATTGCTAGAACAATATCAGTTCCATTATTATTATTATTATTATTATTATTATTGTAAAACAGTGAGTAGTAAATAAATAAAAGAAACAGTGATATAAGATAGGATCATCATCATTTTTTAGATTTTGACTTTTCGCAGTTCAGGACACAAAGTGATTCACAATACATATAAACATAATTAAATGTTCACAAAATATCAAATTTAAAAAGATTAAACAAATAAAAAGCTAAAAATCAATTAAAACATGCCTTCAAACACACATCTGTATGCTGTTGTGATGAAACAGGCCTTATACTCATCAAACGTCTGTTAAAACAAGCTGAGCCATCCCAGGGCCCATCTACACTGACTTGTTATCCCAAAAGTTGGGTAAATCAGCTTCATGAAAGTGAAATTATACACAAAGCTGAATCAGGGTAATGGGAAATTAACCAAAGTTGTGGGTTGCTTCAACTTCTCCCTGAGAATCTGGAGCAAATGTGACTTTGAGTCCATTTAGTAAACAATTGAGACAGGACCAAGGCAGGCGTGGCTGCAACTGTTTATTTGGACACAAGATGACATTCACTGTTCCTTGCTATTCCAAATCAGTACTGTTTCAATTAGCTTGTTGCTACACTCTGCAAAATCCCTTAGCTCTTTTCTGCTCGTGAGGAATGCTTAGGAACACGGAAGAGAGCCTTTTCAGTGGCTTCTCTCAGACTGAGGAACTCACTCCCAAGGGAGACCAGGGGGGCCCCATCCCTGCTGGTCTTCTGCTGGCAGGTCTAGACCTTCTTCTGTCGGCAGGAATTTGGGGAAGGATAAGGGGCAAGCTGTTGGGGAAGTGTGGGCGGATTTTAAAGGCTACTTTAAGTGTATTTATTATATTTTATTCTTTTTTTACCTTAATCCACACTGTATTATTTAATTGTTTTTTTTAGTGTATTGTGCTTTTCAAACTATGACTAAAGTGTAGAATTGTTAGCCACCTTGTAGAGAAGGGTGGGTTATAAATAATGATAATGATGATGGAATTACCTACTCTTATGTTGGCAGTGCTCACTTAATGGTCTTAGAGAAAAGAGCTGGCTGGGTTATTGTAGGGTTTTTTCAGGCTATATAGTTCTAGAGGCATTCTCTCCTGACGTTTTGCCTGCATCTATGGAAAGCATCCTCAGAGGTAGTGAGGTCTGTTGGAAATAGGAAAAGGGTTTATATATCTGTAGAATGACCAGGGTAGGACAAATTACTCTTGCCTGCTGGAGCTAGGTGTGAATGTTTCAACTGACCACCTTGATTAGGATTTGATGGCCTGACAGTGCCTGGGGCAATCTTTTGTTGAGGGGTGATTAGATGTCCCAGATTGTTTCCTCTCTGTTGTTTTGCTGTTATAATTTTAGAATTTTTTAATACTGGTAGCCAGATTTTGTTCATTTTCATGGTTTCCTCCTTTCTGTTGAAATTGTCCATATGCTTGTGGATTTCAGTGGCTTCTCTGTGTAGTCTGACATGATGGTTGTGAGAGTGGTCCTGCATTTCTGTGTTCTCAAATAATATGCTGTGTCCAGGCTGGTTCATCAGGTGCTCTGCTATGGCTGACTTCTCTGGTTGAAGTAGTCTGCAGTCCCTTTCATGTTCCTTAATTCGTGTTTGGGCAATGCTGCGTTTGGTGGTCCCTATGTAGCCTTGTCCACAGCTGCATAGTATACGGTAGACTCCTGCAGAAGTGAGGGGATCCCTCTTGTCCTTTGCTGAATGTAGCATTTGTTGGATTTTCTTGCTGGGTCTGTAGGTGGTTTGTATGTTGTGTTTCCTCATCAGCTTCCCTATGCGGTCAGTCGTTCCTTGATGTATGGCAAGAACACTGTTCCTCTGGGTGGATCTTCGTCTTTATTCTCGTGGCTTGTTCTCGGTCTTGCAGCTCTTCTGATGTCTGAGGTGGAGTATCCATTGGCCTGTAGAGCCCAGTTGAGGTGGTTCAGTTCATCTTGGAGGAGGTGGGGTTCCCAGATTCTTTTTGCACAGTCTGCCAAGGCTTTAATGGTGCTTCTTTTTTGACTTGGGTGATGGTTGGAGTTTTTATGTAGATATCTATCTCTATGTGTTGGTTTTCTGTAAATGATGTGACCCAAAGAGCTGGCTGCTCAAGGAGCCCCTATGGTTCTTTCCCTTACAAATGGTCATGGAGACGTCTTTTCCTTCTGAAGACCCTATTTTCCATGACATTCCACCAGCAATTTCTAGCACCCTGCTTTTGCTGGCTTGCCATTTTCTGATTTAGACTAATGTAATTAGGGTGGATTTACAAAGTTGTACGTATTTACTAATTTCTTGCATGTTATTAGAGCTTTTGCACTCTTGCTGCAGATCTTTCAGATTAAAATCCATTATCCATCTCTGTGTGTAAAAATATGCAAATCTTTTCTACAGCTGCTTCTGTAAACAAAAAATTCTTGCTGCTTTTTCATTCTCACACATATACATAAGATTTCATGACAGTTGACAAGGCTTGCAACAAGGTGTGAGACACCCTTTCTCATTGATGATGAGAAAACTTGTGAATATCCTTTATGTTGTACAAAAATTTTAAAAACTACTTTAAACTGTATGCCACATTCCACAATTTTCATACAAGTTTATATGTGAAGTTGGAATGGTGCTGCTATGACTTAATCTATAGCCATACTGAGAAACATCTGATTTTTTTTCAGCAATACTATTAATGGTTATGGAAAACCAGCATGCTGTATGGGAGTAGGATTCTGGGAGACCAGAGGTTCATCTACAATGTAGAATGAATGCAGTTTGACACTTCTTTAATAGCCATGGCTCTATGCTACGGTATCATGAGAGCATCTCTACCAAATAATGCTGGTGCCTCACAATCTACAACTTCTATGATTCTATAGCATTGACCTATGGCAATTAATATAGTGCTTTAATTATGTAGGTGCCTCTTATAGTTTAAGTCCAACACTGCATTTGAATACCCAGTAAACCTGAAAGTCTGTTGGGCGACCAGGGCAAGTCACACTCACAGTTTCAGAGGGAGGCAATAACAATCCTTATCTAAATAAATCATACCAAGATGATGATGATGATGATTAGAAACACAACAAGATGAGTCCACAGCAAACAAGATCACTTTTCTGGCTGTTGTATTGAATCACACATTGGACACTTCCCAAGTGTCTAGGACTATGTGATGTATCGTGAATAATGTGTGCAGATCCCACTAAGGTGGCCTTTTGCAGCTGGCAGATGTTAATTTTGTCAGTGCCAATTGTGTTTAAGTGCAGGCCAAGGTCTTTAGGCACTGCACCCAGTATGCCGATCACCATTGGGACCACCTTGACTGGCTTGTGCCAGAGTCTTTGCAGTTCGATTTTTAAATCCTCATATCATGTCAGCTTTTCCAGTTGTTTCTCTTCAATCTTGCTGTCACCTGGGATTTGTAACATTGACGATCCATACTTTGTTTTTTAACCCGATTGTGAGGTCAGGAGTATTGTGCTTCAAAACTCTGTCAGTCTGAATTTGGAAGTCCCAGAGTAGTTTGACATGTTCATTTTCTGTAACTTTTTTGGGCTTGTGATCCCATCAGTTCTTTTTCTCAGGCAGATGGCATTTGTGGCACAAGCTCCAATGAATCATCTGTTGTTGTTGTTGTTGTTGTTGTTATACCCTGATTTATCTTTTCTGAAGGGGACTCAAACCATGTGATGGTTATGTCTTAGGGTTGTGCAAAAACACATATCAACTGTAGATGATTGTGTGTTGAACGTTTTGTCCATAGTGGGAATAACCATGACAAGATTTAGCCATGAATTTTGTTCTTGAAACACTGCTTTTGTTCAGGCATGATATGCATTAGCATTATTTTCTACAATAAACACAATCAAATATGAATAAGAATGGTGGAAAGGAGAATGCCTTGTGCATTTGAAAGCTATTTTCAGTCTAACCAGAGAGCTGTTTAATAAACAGATAATGAAATGGGTTTATTGTCCCCTTTCCACATTATTATTTCAGAACTTCTTTTTAAAGAAATGAATTAACTTGCAGCTCATCTCCAGCTCTACTCCAGTGTAGCTTTTGATCTGAGAGCTCTCAGCAAAAGAAGTTCACATGTATTCTAGAGGTCACTCTTGAAGCTTGTGGAGGGGAAAGGAGCTTATGCTATCTGACAAGTATGCAGTGACTTTTCTTTCTTATCCCCTCGGGGCTTAATCTTTACTTCTGAATCTTGAAAGCGAGCTTGAAGCTGAGTAGTTCCACAAGCAATCGCAGAGCAATTATCCTTGGCGCTCCAACTGTCTTGCCATTCTTTTCAAGAAAGTTGACACTCTACCTATGATCAAGTTCATTTACCTTGAAGCCAGCCAGTCATCTATTCAGATGAGTATAAAAATCAAGCCATGGACATCAATGTTGTGAGTCTCAAATGGCCCCTTTGGGAACCAACAAGTCCATTTTCAGACAACTGACAAGAGAAATGGCCATTGAACACATGGCTTTAACATAACAAACCAATGCCAGCCAATGATTCTTCTTCAAAGATGAACAAGGAATCATTGTTTGATTTACATGACCACGTGAAGCATTCCAAGATTCCAATATTCATTCACCTCCATGACATCAATATTTTACTATTTCATTCTTGAAATATCTCACCACTACAGAGAAAATAGGTATTTAAGTGCAGTTTTCACTGTTATTTTTGCATCCCAAATTGTTTTGGGGAATTGTTCTGTACAAAAGCATATATATTTTGCAAGAGAACTGCGAGGTTTTAAACAAAAGGGTTGCAGTTTCCAAGCAACTTATGTGTTTTTTGTAATAGCTTCCTGTTTCTATGGGGGAAAGGATATCTCACATAACAAAACTTACAGGGGTGGGGGTACTATGGCTTGATAACAAAGAGAAGCATCTTCAGTGAAGAAGTTCTCATTTTCTTCAAAGGCAATGAAATCTTCTGCTACAAGGAAGATTGATTCTGTTGAATCTTCTGTGGTAGAAGGAAATTCGGGCCTGCTAGGTCTGGAGAGATATTGGCATATCATGGGTGTCCAGGTTTTTGACACTATGGCTTCTGCACAAGTGGGATGACACAATTTTCTCCATCTGTAATATACCTTCTCTAAATCCACAACGTCATCCTTGTGTCATGTTAGGACACACTAAAGCTGGTTCCATCTCTGACACAGGAGATTATAATATCCAATTATTAGTAATGACAACAGCCCAGTTTTATCATTTTGGGTTTTGTTTGTTTGTTTTGCTTCTTTGGAGCTCATTGTCTTGTCTGAGGGCCCTTCCAGACAGGCCCAAATCCTGAGATGAACTGGGATTTTAAATTCCAGTTCCCCTTGGGATTCAGGCCCCACAGCAGCCCCAAGCTCCAGGATTTTGCTGCTGGGGTGGCTACATGCCCCCCTGTGTCAATGAGAGGTTGAACCTGGAGGGCATCTAATCAGCCCCCAGCTCCCTGTTTTCCCTCTAAAGTTACTTGAGGGACTTGACTGCATCCTCAGGCCCCTCGCAGAAAGGTCCCGATGTATCAAAACGGGGGGCTGGGAGTGGAGGGTGTGAGTACCATCTGACTTCTTTGGGCTCTTAGAGCCCAATCAACAAAAATGACAATGAGGATTGACACCTGGGATCATGGAAGGCTGTCCCAAGAGTCAGTCCTCATGGGCCCAAAACCTGGAAAGATTCAGACCTTGCAGTGAGGTCTGGATCTTTCCAGGTGATTTTTAAAATGTGGAATAAACAGGAAAACCCCAGTTTACTCAGGATTAGTCAGTCATTTGGATGCCTCAGGTTAATCTGCAACCTATCACAAATTTTGGGTCTGTGTGGAAGGGCCCTAAGTCAGCAATTCACAAATAGAAACAAAGGGCCGTATTCCCTAATCATTATACACTTTGTGAATGAATTGTGGCTCTGGTTCAAATGCAAAGGGGAAAATAAAGGGGAAAAAAATAAAACACACCTCAGTTATGAAAAGTTTGGAAAACACTGCATTTCAAAAATGCTTGCAAGGAATCCTGCCATAAAAACACACAGGCATTAATTATTGCATCCTGTTATATATCATTAATCATCAGCATGACTAAATAATGTTATGTTAAAAAATTCTTCCAGGCAAAATAGCGATAATGATGCTGCAGAATCTGGCAGATTTATGGTGAAACAAGATTTATCTTGAGACTTAGGAGCTAAACAGCTTGATTGCCAAATCAGTAGTCTTGCAGAGGCTTTGAATGCAAAGAATGCTTGTTTTACCACACCAACAAAACTGCCAGCTACTAAAACCAACTACTTCTAATGGAGGAATGGCATCACCATATCTTCAGAGATGGACCTGCCTATACGGGAAAGACAAATTCACAGAATAGGTTAAAGTATTTTAAACACAAAGCATTGGGTGACCACATTTCATGTTGCCTAGGTCTAGGCATCGTGTTCGGCAGCTGACATGCATAGATTGTACATTGTAATGCCATGGTTTTGACTTCACATGCTCAGTTGCTACTACTTTTGAATTAAATTACCAGCAATAATGTCAGTCCAACTGACATTGAGAATCTCAGGAAGCAGTCAATCTGAACCTTTTAAAAATGAACTAGTGTATCAAAGGGTTAGATTAAAGTATATGGACAGCATAAGATAAGGCCTATCTTTGTAATACTTTCAGTGTAGTGATGCTGTGTTCCTGATTTAAGCATTTGAAAAAATTGGGAGTTTTGGTGGGAATGGGGAATGCTAGAGCAAGCAGATAAAAATGACATGGATCCTGAAAACGTAATTCTGATTCCTTACTCCTTAACACTCCTGACATGAAAAAAACCTTTTGATATTTTTGAGAGGACGTACAAGTATAAGGATGAGGACTGACCAGCAACTTGTTCAAGGACTTTAAGAAGATTTTTAAAAGGTCCTCACCAAAAGCTATGGATCTAAGGGCAATTGTGAGAGAGCTATTGTGCTTCTTCCCTTCTTTCAATATACTGTAAATATCTGACTGCTGCCCAGTATGGGGAATGGGTTTTTGGATTAGGCAGATCTTTGATCTTATCTAGAAAGACTTTTCCTCATGTTTTTGTGCTGGGTCTCAAAGATCAGGTTGCAACAAACTGACCTACAAACTGTAGATCCTTCAGAATAGTAGAAAGCATTACACTGAAAGGAACTCTTTGACTTAAAAGGCTATAAACAAATCAAACAAGAGGACTTAAGTAGCCAAAAGAAATAAATCCAAGTTATTAATACCCCAGATCAAGATTGGAAAGTACAGCCTGCAGGCTACATATGGTCTCCAAGGCTGTGTAGAATTCCCTGAAGTCCCTCCTCCATTTCCCCCTAAAATTATCAGAGTCTAGTTTTCTGAAAATGGCCTCCTGCCCCCACTAGATATGTTTTTGCTAAAATATCAGGTCACTGTTTTAAGAGGTCTACAAAAGTCTCCCAACTTATTTTTCAGGTGTTACATAGAATTGGAAGAGGACATGAAGAGTCTTATATAACACTTATGCAACACCATTAAGAAGGGCCCATTCAAATAGCCATCAAGCTACAGAGTGACATTATAGAGCCGCATCTATGGCCAGGGTTCATTAGGCTGCTATTTTGAGGGAGCTATTCACATGATCCAAGCTTAGTTGGATGATGGATGATAAAGACAACCATCAAGGTACATGTGAGTTTTGCAGTTTACGAGCGGACAGTAAAAATGTTGTGCTTGCAGTTCGTCTGGGTCACTGCTAGTTGTTTCAGTATTTCTTTCTTGAATGGCAATAGCTAATTCAGACCCCAACATTGATTCACTGACTGCATCCAATGAGGTGTTAGGGTGAGCAACTGTTACTTAACAAACAGCTACAACCAAATGTCATACAACAACTCTGGAAAATCAGAGTCAGAATTACTTTCCTCTCACTGTGCAATACACAGTCATTTTCAAAATACGAGCTGAAAAACACGGCACACCTTTTGTCTGTAGGGTAGTTGTAAGTAAAACATATTATAACTTACACACCTATTATAACTTACACACACATTAGAATAATAATTAGGCAGTCTTTCCCCAACAATATCAATATACAAGTAAATCTAGAAGAAATCTGTGCGCGCTTGCATGTGCACACAATGGGAAAAGCAGAGAAGGCCAGGAGAAAGCAAGGAAGAACTGTGTAGATAAATACCTTCCTTCCTTTGATTGACATAGTGTAGGGGTGTGTCAAATCTCCAAAACTTTAATTTGTTTTTTTTAATGCTGATTGGAGGAGAATTCAGTTTATTGAGGATTCTGGAAGCCAAAAACTGGCAGCAGGACTTCCTGAAATAGAGATAGGTGACTACTCTGATTAATTACCTCTTCCTGAAAACTCCTACCTTTAAAGATTCATTAAACCAAGTGATATCTAGTATAGTGCATGTATCAAACAAAGGGTGGTGAAAACTATTTATTCAGTAGTTTGGTAGAGGTGAAATGAAATCTTTCTCCTCCACTTTTGGAACTCTCTGTTCTCATTGCAAAAATGGCTCACAAAGTAATTGATGGTGATGAACGCAGAAGACATGAGCCTGAAAAGCCTTGGGTCTTGAGTTGTTTTTTTCTTTTTATCATTGGGACTTGTGGGTTGTGCCCCAAAGACTAATGAATCAAAGTGGAGACAAGGACAAAAAGTACTTGGTTATTCAAGACTTCGGCAATGGTTGGTAGTGATGTGAAAAATATTTGTTATGGCACCAGAGATTAAAATGCACTTCAGGCACAGATAAAAACAATGTATAAAACATTCTGGCTCTCCTTAGGGACTAGTTCGGATGCAGATAAACAGGGAGCACTCAGGAAGGATTCCAATCTTTTCTTGACAGCCCATTTAACATTGCTCATGAGAAAGCCTCCCCATTACATTTGAAGATGGAGATGATATATACATGAGGCGATACAAAGAACGCAGGGATATTTTGGTGTCTACCCACCAGCACATGTTATTTTGCCACCAGATCTGTTGAAATGACAAATGCGTACATTTGTGCAGTCTTGTGGGAATTACATTTCCAGTGCTTTTAAAATTTATCTCAGGGGCCTGTTAGGACCAAAGATACAGAACTGGACTTACAAGGTCAAATTTCATGAACTGAATTTTAGTACTGGAAAAGATTAGAGCATATGTAGAGTTAATTTAATATACACACACACTTACGTGTGTGTATGTGTATAAACTCATCCTCTCTCACACATACAGTATATAGGAGAGCCAGTGGGGTATAGAAGTTTGAGTGCTGGACTGTACAGATCAAGGTTTGAGCCCACCGGGCAATTTTGAGCACACACTCTCAGTCTCAGAAAACTCTGTAAAAATTCATCTTGAGGTTGACATAATATTGGAGGGTACATAACAACAAAATCTCTTACAGAAGAACCAATCCACACAGAGAGAGGGCAGAGGGAAGAGGGGAAAACAGCACCAAATCAAAGTGAAGGAAGAAGATAGGAAATATGACTTGAGAGTAGCAATGTGAAAGCTTAATTAACATGGACAAGGAAAAATAATTTGAGGCATTTTCCTTTCTGTTGCCAGACAGGCCTCAAAACTGGAATCTACTCAGTAAAATTCGCACATTTTTTTCCAGAGAAAATCCAATTTTCTGCGTAGGAAACTTACTTGTCATTGTCTGTGAGGAAACAAAAGTCACATGTGTTTTTCATGCAAGAAAAAAAACCCATTCCAGACTACTAACATTCTGTTCCACCTAGGGTTCTCTTTGTCAGGGTTGTGATTATATATTTACCATAAATTAATAGATTATTTCCATTTCATAGCATCCGAGGAAATTTCTACACTCTGCCTAAAGGTAAGCCAGGGACAATTGAGAGATCTGTCTATCATTCCATGTGTTTCACACTCAGGGATATTTGGATGTAAAAAAAACTGTGGACCATTTCATCCATCTACTTCAGACTGCCTCAAACAGCCTGATGTTGAATAACATGTTGTGTGTGACAAAATGAAAATTTAAAATATCCAGTATTCATTGGATGGAATAAATATCCCCTCTGCACATGTATTGCATCCTCTGGGTATTCAAACATGAAAGATTAACTTCATACATAAATTAAACAGAGCCATTTGACATTTCAAGCAATCCCCAGTTGACTTGCCACTTGCCAGGGCATATGCAATAAAAAAACAAACAAATTATTAACTTGTTAGCTGAATTAATTGAAATGTAAAATGTGTTTTGAATGTTCCTTCTAAGCGCCCTGAGAATCTCTCTGTGCATTTGACTGCACTTTGAATGATTCATGAGAAAACTTATACATTTGAGCGGAGGGGACATTCTTTACCATGTTGTCTCTATATAGCGCCATGGTCTGAATTGTACCAGTAATTTCAAAAGTGTTGATGGAAGTTTTATTTAGTTATTTATTTAATTTGTTTACCATATTTATGCCCTCCTTTCTCAACCCCGAACGGGGCTCAAGGTGGCTTTACACATAGGCAACTATTTTACCTCTTCATTCAATACAGGCAGAGATGGGCAATGTGTAGCCTTCCAGGTATCATCTTGACTGCAGCTTCCATCTGTCTTAGGCAGTTTGTGAAGAGAATTATTGGAATTGCTTTTGAATCATAGTTGAAAGGGTTCATTTTTCACAGCTTTAATCTAAAGACATCAGAGCATAACAAGTTTGTTTCAAGAATATGTATGCCTACATTGGCTAAACATTCAAAATGGAGAAAAACCTTCCAAAGGTCATATTTTGTAACTCCAAAGAAGAGTTACATAAGCCATTTTCAGCCAGTTTCCAAATATTTTAAGAGATAAAACACATACATTCAAAATCTATGCAAAGATCCACACTCATTAGGGATGTGTGAGAAATTCACTCTGACCTTTTGTTTTTACAGATTTTCTCAATCTGTCCCTCTTGGACCAAACACGGAAGTGGTACAACTTGCTTTTGGAAAATCTGCACATTTCTAGGCTTAAAATACATTCTCTGGAAGAGAAAGGATTCTGACATTATGTGCTAATTTGAAAACGTTGTCAAACAGCCACTTCATCCGAAATGCACACAAAATGCATCCCCTAAATATGTCAACATGCATAAAATTATTCAAAAGAAAGTACAGATTTTTTTCTCCTTAGGGGACAGATTATCCCCCCCCCCCAGCAAAGAAAATGAAGGTGTTGAAAAAAGAGGATATCTGCAGTAATGGTTTATGAGATTTGGTCATCCCTTGCATAGATCAGACAAACTCACAGTTATAGTTGTTTCATAATTCTGACTACAACAGTATGCCACAAAAAAAAAAAAAACTAAGGTTAATCCACCAAGATCATATTCTCATCCTCAGATTGCAAAATCCAGGTACCATCCGACATGGTCAAAACAGATCTCTGCTCATGCAACTGAGTTTTCTCTTCCTCTACTTCTTGTTCAGGAAGCTCCAGCACAATATTTTGGAGAAGACAATGGGAGGATCAAAGTACTTTATACACAAAAGAAGGGAATCATTTTCAGACTGGGAGCTCACTTCCAATTTAGGAAGGGTCCTGAGGACTTTACTTTCAGGCACTGCATACCAGCAATAGATGGGGTACAATTGCTGGTCAAAAACAAGAGAGGGTGAGGCAAAGAAAGAATGCACTTCTTTTCAACTTGGATATTTTCTCACAAGCAGACAAAGTGCGTAGCTCTATGCCATATGTTCGCCAAGAGATAAGCCCTGGGGCAACAAATTTAAGCCATGAAAAGCACAGCTCACTCCTATGCATGCCAATATAAGCCAGTGCAACATGCTTCATGCATACCAATCCCAATTCAGCAGAGATATACTTCTGATCAATTAGGACATTTTTCAACAAGCATGCAAAGAGTAGAACTCCACTCTGTATATGTTTACCCAGAGATAAGCCTTGGGGCAACTAATTGACAAGCAAAGCATAACCCTGTCCTTTGCATGCCAGCACTTTAATAAGCCAGTGCAACATGTTTCAGTCATACAAAGCCCAGTTCAATTCTACCCATGTCTACCCCATGCGAGCTTAATGCTTAAAACGTGAGTCCTCCCGAAGGAATGAGCAGGGCTGCCAGAGACAGCACTAAACACTACTTTCTCTAAAATATAATGCATCATCCATTCTGCTCTTTAACAGCTTTGCTGATGTTGAAAAGGATAACCATAGAAAACAGGAATGAATTGCAGTTGAAAACAATCGTGAATGACAGATGAATGTGGAATATCAAATAGCCAGTGTGGTATAGTTGTCAGAGTGTCAGACCTGTCCAGGAAGATGTAGGTTTAAATCCATGCTCAGATTTGAAGCTTCTGTTACTTTGGGCAGTCACTGGCTGCATCTATCCTGCCATATAAAGCAGTTTGACTCAGCATTATCTGGTCAGCATAGACCCATATAATGCAATTCAATGCAGTTAAACTGGATTATACACTGACTATATAATGCAGACTGAGGGCCCTTCCAGACAGCCCTATATCCCCGAATATCAAGGCAGGAAATCTCACATTATCTGAGTGTGGACTCAGATAACCCAGTTCAAAACAGATCTTGTAGAATTTTCTGCCTTGACATTCTGGGATATAGGACTGCCTTGATATTCAAGGTCCTTCCAGACAGGCCCTATATCACAGTATCTGATCCCAGGTTTTCTGCTTTAAACTGGATTATATATGTCCTCACTGCCAGATAATCTGGGATAAACAGAAAACCTGGTATCAGATCCTGGGATATAGGACCTGTCTGGAGGAGCGCTCAAGCTCCATTTTAAGGCAGTGTAGATCCAGCCACTGTCTTATTCATGGTTTTCTGAGGATAAGTGGAACCACCAATGTCCATCTGAGACTTCTGAAAAAAAGAAAATCCCCAAAATCTCATAGAGGCATAAATACTCTCTGTCTAATCCTGGAAGCTAAACAGGATTATCTCTAGTTAATACTTGGATGGGGGACAATGGATATAAAATGCTGCAGCCTATATTTCAGAAGAGGGAACTGTACCTTTTAGACTGAGACATCTCTGTATCCCTGCATGAATAATTGGTAGATCAACTAGATCCGAAAGCAAAATGCTTGAAAACAAGGAATTTAAACCAAATCCTGTCACTCTTATTTTCCTCTTGTACTACAGTCATGATATATTACATTAAATCCAATATGTACAGTGTAAGCAGAAGAACTAAAACTGTGGAGGGGGCATGCATTTAGATCCCATGCCTATTCTTAGGCTCAAGAATTCCTGCCCTAGAACTCTCTGTGATGTCTTTCCTGCAGCAGGCAAAATGATTTTTTTAACCTTTTTAACCTAGAATTTGTCCCAGAAGTAATAGTAAACAAACACCTTAACAAATTCAATGTTCTATGTCTAGAAAAGGAACGATTTGTTTGACACATGAAAGGGACAAGAAGATCTCAGGAAAAATTACTTTTCTGTTGCTAATGGAGTTGAAGTTATATTACCTATCATGAGGAGCCCCCCATGGCACAGTGAGTTAAACTCTTGTGCTGGCAGTGCTGCTGACCAATTGGTTCAAATTTAGGGAGAGCAGGTTGAGTTCCCTGTCAGCTCCAGCTCCCCATGCAGGGACATGAGAGAAGCCTCCCTCAAGGATGGTAAAACATCTGGACATCCCCTGGGCAACCTCCTTGCAGATGGCCAGTTCTGTCACACCAGAAGTGACTTGCAGTTTCTCGAGTCACTCCTGACACAGGGGGGGGGGGGGAACCCTGTCGTGTACTGCACTTTGTTCCCAGTCCTCACTTGATTGATAAAGGAAGTGGTCTCTTTCTTCATTGGAATTCCTTAATACCATCTTAAATGACAATATTTCAGGCAAAATGTAAGTCTGTGATTCTTTATGATTTTTGACATCACTTCCTGTTGGAGAAGCCAGTGAAATTTCAAATTTATGAAATGCTTTGGAGTTGGCTCCCAAAAAGAATAAGCTGCTTGTGGATTGCAGACTTTGTTGTATTTGTCTGTATCGGTTTTTTGTATTGCTATGGTTTAAAATTAGTTTTAATTCCATTTTAATGTTGATGTTTTATGATGCAAACTTTTATCTTGACTTTTTATAGCATTGCATGACACCTCTAGTCCCAAGGCTAGAAAAATGGTGGAATATGAACAAACAATGATGATAATCATAACCATCCTACCAACATAGTATGGAATTTAAACACTTTTGCATTTTGCCATCAGAGCTCATTGCTGATTGGTGGATCAACCAGACATTGAAATGTCAACGGCTAATTTAATCCTTGAGATATGGCTGCTGTGCTCCAACTATGAAGGTCAGGTTGACTTCCTGCAATTATTAGTTTTGTGCTTTCCTCTGCTGCTTTGTTTTATGATAACACAGCTCTGCAACACAGCTTCAAGGTTGAATACTATTGCTTAATAGGAAATTGACAAGCAAAGTGAGACCAGCAAGTTCAGATTCTGTGAGCTGCCCATCCATGAAGTGATAACAGAAATCTACAACCAATGTGGGGGAGTTCTGCTCTGGTTCACTGAGCTTCAGGTCCAGTGGCTGATTATTTTCAAATGTATTTTGATAGAGGAACACACAGGGCAATGGATGGTTCAGTGATCTGTTTATAGAATACAGGACTTAATGTTGGCTCTCATTTCAAACACAGATAATGGTTCAAAGACTTGTTACTTGATATTTATCTGACATATGACATAAGTAGAAGTGGTAGCTTCACCTCAAAAACATCTCTTTGCTATAAGCCATAATTAGTGCCATAGCTGGCAATTTTAGCAAGAAGACAAATGTCCTCTAACTCACAATTGCCCCTGTTTCTGAAAAATCTAATATGCAGGTGTATCATTTAGAGAGAAGGGAGCAATCTGTTCTCCAGCATTCTTTAGATGCTGACCAATCATAACAAGGTTGACAAAGGACAAACATGGGAACGCCTTGTGACATATATTGGGCTGGATCCAGATTTCAGCCATATTTATAGGGGATGTGATACGAGTAGGACTTTCTGTATATATTGTACAAATCGATCTCATATGCAAGTCAAGGGAAAAATTATGAATTTTGATATGCTCCACGGATAAGTCAAGGGTCTTTCCATCGAGAGGGGAAAACACCAATGCCACCTCAGGGAGACAGCCACTCCTGGCCACTGCCACCCAAAGGGACTCAGGGTGACTTACATGGGGCCAAGCCCAATCAACAGAGTTAAAATGTAACACATTAGAAAAAATATTATTATTTTTTCTTTGCTTTATGTCTCCCGAAGGACACTCAAAGCAGCTTATAATTAAAAGTGTGGCCATACTTTTATACAAATATGCAAACATTAAAACAGAATTAAGCATAACTATTAAAGTTCACAGTTAAAATAGATTTAAACATATTCAAACTGAAAAATCATAGCACCACCTGACTTGCTCTTTAAAACCATCTTCCTTAAAAGCCTGTCTAAATATCAAGGTTTAGCCTGCTGCTGGAAAGACAGCAGGGACGGGGCCATTCTCACTTTCTTGCACAGGAAGTTCGAGAGTCGAGGGGCAACCACTGAGAAGGAAGGCCCGCTCTCTTGTTTCCCCCAACTGATCTTGAGATAGAGGTGAGGCCGAGAATGTGAGACTTGCTCAGGGTCACCCAGTAGATTTCCGTAGATTTGAACTCTGGCATCCCAGAGTCCTTTGGTTTATCTAGTAGTATTAATGAAGTTTGATATCGCTTAAACTACCATGGCTCAATGCCATGGAATCATGAAAGTTGTAGTTCCACAAGGTATTTAACTTTTTCTGTGTTGATGCCACACCATCTGTAATTTCCATATCATTGCACCATGACAGTTGGTGTGAAACTGCACAAATTCTATACTGTAGACCAGGGTTCAAACTACGGCCCGTGGGCCGGGTCCGGCCCCCTGAGGGCATTTCTCCAGCCCGCAGGGTGCCCGCTGCCTCCCTGGGCCCAGCCTGCTCTTCTCCTGCCTTTGGGACGGGGCCTCACCTCATCCTGAAGGGAGGAGAAGAGGAAGAGGCGGTGGGCAAAGCAGCTTTGGGGCTGCTTCAGCCATTGCCTCCCCAGGCCCAGCCTGCTCTTCTCCCTTCAGGATGAGGTCTGGCTTGATCCTGAAGGGAGGAGAAGAGGGGGAGGCGGCGGGCGAAGCTGTTTTGGGGTTTCTTCACCCATTGCCTCCCCAGGCCCAGCCTGGTCTTCTCCTCCCTTCAGGACGAGGTCTGGCCTGATCCTGAAGGGAAGAGAAGAGGGGGAGGCAGCGGGCGAAGCTGCTTTGGGGCTGCTTCACCCATTGCCTCCGCAGGCCCAGCCTGCTCTTCTCCTCCCTTCAGGATGAGGTGTGGCCTGATCCTGAAAGGAGGAGAAGAGGGGGAGGCGGCGGGTGAAGCATCTTTGGGGCCGCTTCGCCCGCTGCCTCCCCAAGTTTATATTTTAAGTGTGGGTTGGGTTTTTTTTGCACTGCAAATAAGATATGTGCAGTGTGCATAGGAATTCATTCTTTCTTTTTTTCGAATTATAATCCGGCCCTCTAACAGTTTGAGGGCCTGTCACCCGGCCCTCTGTTCAAAAAGTTTGAGGACCCCTGCTGTAGACTCACCCTAGCCCAACAATTAAACTGGCTCTCCACATATCTGTATATGTTCTGCCAATGGTATGAAGGGTGTCCTTTGCTTCCACTCACATTCCAGTTTTTCACATGTCACATTCCTTTCTATCTTGAATAGAGAGAAATTTGCAGATTTTTGATAGATTCTTATTAAACTCAGGTTAAAGGTAACATTTGACATGCTTTGCATTGTGCTAAACTGACAGTGAACATTGGACATGAAAATGCTAGCAGCTGCCTGGTACAGTGTCCAGAGTCTCAAAACTCACTTTGCCATTTTACAAGACATACTTAGTGGGAAGTAATCTGGGAATGGGTTCTTAAGATGTCACAAAGGTATGCTACAACTGGCTGAAGCAGATTGAATGAAATTGTGTTAATATCACTTGCAGTAGCTGCTGGAAACTTGTGGAAAGCATATAACGTTGTCATTTCACCTCTAGAAATGTTTTACACCTACTTTTTCACATCGAAAGAAAAAAAAGGAAAAGGGAAAAAGCCTAAGTTATGCTTTCAAGAGATAAATTGCCATTGTAAAGCAAGACAGGGAGAAGTAGTAATTATCACATACAAAAGGGCACAAGGCAACCTGTAATTAAAAAGGAGGAGAAATAGGGCAGCTGCCATGGCGGTGTGGGCAAAAAGCAGAAGAGACTCTGGTCTTTGTGTCAGAGTGAGAATATATTTGTGAAAAAAAAAACAAAGCAAAGAAACCACACAGAAATGTTGTATGACAGTGAGAGAAAGGGTTAGAAGCAAAAGTTCATGTCAAGAACTGCAACTTTAAAGAAAGTCCTGCCAGCCTGTTTATGTTGGATAAGCGAGACTCTACTGCAGGGATCCTCACACTTTTTAAACAGAGGTCCAGGTCACAGTCCTTCAAACTGTTGGAGGGCCAGATTATAATTTTTAAAAAAAGAATTAATTCCTATTCACACTGCACATATCTTATTTGTAGTGCAACCCTCCTTTAAAACAATGCAATAATAAAAATGAAGAACAATTTTAACAAATATAAACTTTTTAGTATTTTAATGGGAAGTGTGGGCCTGCTTTTGGCTGATGAGATGGGATTGTTGTTGTTTTGTTGTGTGCTTTCAAATCATATCAGACTGAGTTTGACTCTGAGCGAGGTCCAGGTAAATGGCCTTGGAGCAGGCATGTAGCCGGGGGGAGGGGGGGGGGCTTGAGGGGCTTCACCCCCCCCCCCCCAAATTCTCATGGTGGTTCATGAAAAGGCCTTACTGATGCATTACTTAAACTGTTATGTTTATTCATATCATGATCTGATCACCATACTCAATATATCCCATATGCATGGCGGTATTGGGGTAATGATACAAAAGGTTGGCTAGGCTAGACCCTCTTTCACTCAGACTCAGCCCCCCCGAAACCCCCCCTGAAAAAAAATTCACCCCCCCCCCTGAAACGAAATCCTGGCTACGGGCCTGCCTTGGAGGGCCGTATTTGGCCCTCGGGTCTTAGTTTGAGAAGACCAGATGGTCAGTGGTTCGAATCTGCAGGATAGGGTGAACTCCTGTTAGTCCCAACTTCTGCCAACCTAGCAGTTTGAAAACATGCAAATATGAGTAGATCAGTAGATAGTGATACCATGCAGTCATGCTGGCCACATGATCTTGGAGGTGTCCATGGACAACACCAGCCCTTCAGCTTAGAAATGGAGATGAGCACCACCCCAAAGAATCGGACTCAACCAGACTTAATGTCAAGGGGAAACCTTTACCTTTACCTTTATGTATATGTGTGTGTGTGCATCAGGCCACTGGCAAACCTTTTGACACATTGTGTTTTAAAATTTGACACACAGGCCCGTTTATGTTGGATAAGTGGGACTCTACTGTATACAATATTGAAAAACTCCAACTGAGAGGGGGACATGTTGCCTTCCATCCCAGATTTGTTTCAAAGTTCATGACATTAGCAATGCAACTACCAGAGGGGGGGGGGGGGGCATCAGATCCTGAAATGTAATTGTCCCCACTCAGGGCCTTTTAGAAAGATGTGTCCCTCTGAATTCTTGTCCAAATAGTAGACTTTTACATTTTTAATTAGGATACAGTGAAACATATATGTGGCTTCAGGATATGAATTGAGCCAGATCCATCTTAACTCGTTGTAGAGTAGTGTGTGTGTTCTAACAGAAGTGAAGTAGCCACAGAGTTAGCAATCTTACCAACACACCAGTGATTTTAAAGCAGCTTAAAGCACATAACATTAAAACTTACCTTCTCCAAACTAAAAATGCCTTTCTTTTCTAGATATTAAGATTCCAGTTGTTCACCTCTTACATCTAGTCAACACATCAAGATGCAAATATTCCAGTTACTTCAGTCTCCTCAGATTGTAACTTACTTGTATATCTTCTGCATTCATTTATACTTGAGAGGTAAGAAAACTAGTATGTGAAGAACTCACTGGATGAAGCACCTGCCATAAGTGTTGTATTCGCTTTGTTGTTTTAAATGAAAGAATATTCAAATGTGCTTGCACAAATAAGTACTTGATTTTGGCAACTAGCATTGACAGAGAGAGGTTGTTAAGTTTCTTGCTATTTTCCTCTTTATCTTGTCTGTTGTGTTGTTTCCTCATCCAGAGACTGATACTCTACTTTTCAACAATTCATCAACCGGTGAAAGCAAGGCTAATACAAACTTGCTTCTTCTATATTCCACCTGCTTCTTGTTGATAAATCTGAGTGTCCCAAGCTTGAACAAATATAAATGGCTCCACCTTCCTGTGAACTGTGGAGTTCCTTACAATCTCATGGGTCTCTTCTTAAAAAGAAGTGAAGCGTCTGTGAAGGAGTGCCTTATCAACTTTGCTGTGAAATGATGCTCCACTCTCAGTTGACAATCCATGACAGAACATCAAGTGTCTACTTTTCGTAGAAGCCCTCCTCCAGCATGTACACAGTTCAGTAGAGATAGCTCTTTAGCAAAGTGATGTGGAAATAATTTTCAAGATGTTACAACCTTATTGATCCTCTTAGTTCAGATTGGTTTTGGATTGTGACTTCTCTTTGCAATTGCCTTTTGAATTTATTTGAGAGTCGGATGAAAATAATATTTTTAAGAAAGGAGGAAATGGATTACATGCAACCAGTTATACTTGATAAACAACTTGTCTCAAAGAACATGTCTTCAATATGAAGTTTTGGGATATTTGGGTGAGGGCTTTCTTTTGGTCTCAGCATCTTCACAGATATGTTTAGTGAGTGACTGCTGCTACACCATGAAACTCTTTACCATTAGTTTAAAAATCAACCCAACATATCCATGGATTAATCTAAGTACTGTACCTTAACTCTCATTAAAAAGAGAACAATTACTTCTCAGAGTGACCAAAGGATATAGCTTGTCCATCCCAGGAGAGCTGAAAAGAACCAACCATCCACTACTTTCACTGTCATGGTGTCACTTCTGGTCTTTTTGAATGCCTATGTGGGGCAATGACAACAGCCATGGTCAACTGCTTTCCTGAGGTGCATTTCCCTCCCCGCAGAATGAACCTTGAGAGGTTGTATCAAAATCCCTAATTTTGGTCCCTATTATCACTGTTCCATTATTATTTGATACACAACAAGATTGGTGCACAGAAATAAGAATACTATGCTGGCTTTTATATTTGATCACACATCAGACACTTCCCAAGTGTCTAGGACTGTGTGATGTGTTGGTAAATAAGATCCAAGCAGGGTGGCATTTTGCAGCTGACAGATGGTAATTTTGTCAGTGCCAATTGTTTTTAAGTGCAGACTAAGGTGTTTAGGCACTGTACCCAGTGTGACGATCACCACTGGGACCACCTTTATTGGCTTGTGTCAGAGTCTTTGCAATTGGATCTTTAAATCCTCATATTTTCCAGTTGCTTTTCATTTTATTATTATTTCTTATTCTTATTCTTTTTAATTTTTTTTTGCAGAAGCATACGAGAAGCTCGGCCTCTCATTGAACATCAAGAAAACCAAAGTGCTCTTTCAGCAGTCCCCAGCCAATCCCTCTCCAATGCCAGAAATACAGCTGGCATTGGAGAAGGATTTAAAAACAATAAAAACAATGAAACAGGCAAATATAAAATATAAGAGGGAAAGGGAAAAATACATTGGGAATAGCAAGGGGGAAGGGGAAAGGAGGAGAATCTCATTTCCAGATATCACTTTTCCTCGTGGTCCCTTCCATCTTGAATTCTACATTATTCTATTTTTATTTAATTGGAGAAGAGGTTTTTTTCCACTAAAATGTGGTTAGAGCTAAAAAAAAGAACTTTGAAGTAGTGACCCACCAAAATTGGAAATTAAGAAGCTAATTCAGTCTCATAAATACTAACAATCAAAATCATATAAAATTGAAACTATTATTTAACTTCTTGTCTGAGAATTTGCTGAGAATGACATGGAAGTTTTCATTCAAATTCAAAAAAGCAAAACACATTATTGACTTTTTGAAAGTGGTCTCTTAATTTTTTTAATGTTTCTTTTTTCCAACCTAGATTTTCTTGTAAATGGACTACAATTTGTTGCAGGATGCTGGTAAGTGATTTATAGTTTTCCAATCACAAGCTCTCATAAATGCTGCACACTGGACAAACAAACACCACAGTAGCAAGTAAAGATATCATAGTCCATTCAGAGCAGAGAAGAGCTAGGTTGCTGTGAGTTTTCAGGGCTGTATGGACAGGTTCCAGAATCCTTCTGGAAAACTCATAGCAACCCAGTGATTCTGGCAATGAAAGTCTTTGACAACACAGAGTATAACTAATTAGTTTCTTCAGCAGAGCATAGATATTATAACTGACCTTCTTCCTGCACGCTCTTTAATAAACTCATAGGGCTCAGTTGTACATTCAAAACAAAGGTAAAGGTTGTCCCCTGACATTAAGTCCACTCATGTCTGACTCTGGGGTGTGGTGCTCATCTCTCTTTCTAAGCCGAAGAGCTGGCGTTGTCCGTAGACACCTCCAAGGTCATGTGGCCAGCATGACTGCATGGAGTGCCGTTACCTTCCCACCTGAGCGCTACCTATTGATCTACTCACATTTGCATGTTTTCGAACTGCTAGGTTGGCAGAAGCTAGGGCTGACAGCGGAAGCTCACGCCGCTCTCCGGAATTGAACCTGCGACCTTTCGATTAACAAGCTCAGCAGCTCAGTGCTTTAACCCACTGCACCACCGGGGGCTCCTTTAATGTTCAATTCCACTATTTACAGATATATAATTCAGGATATACAGAACAACAATCAAGTTTGTACTTACATGATGAGATTCACTCACCAAGAGATACATACACATCACAAAGAGAAGAGAGAGAAAGAGTAAGCATTCCACTCTTCTCTTATAGTGGTGACTTGTCATCACTAAGGGACAAATGAATGATGCAACCTCCAGTCATTAATGTTCAACTCATTCATTTCTGAAATCCCCTCTAGTATTTCATTATACCCTCTCAGTCATTCTCCAGGTGTTTGTTGCATGTCCAACAGAACAGTATTTTACACATGGATTAAATGCTCAGGCATTTCTATCGAACACAAATCTCATAAATTTTATGCTGTCTGGAAATAGCATGTGGAAAAGCTGAACAGAACAATGGGATTCCATCTAACAACTTCTTCAATGCAGTTTGTCACTCATCCACAACTTATTTGTCTTTTTCTATCCCTGCCAACGCGTGAACTTCATGCACTTTATGGCTTGTTTGATCTGAGTGTATGCAGAATATTTTTCTGCACAACTGACTCACCGTAAGGAAATGTAGCTGTATAGAGTAGTGGTAAAGTACAGGTTTGCACTCCAGAGGCAGAGATCTCAAATTCAATCTGTGGCATTTTACTTTTAATTATCAGGCATCTAACAGGCCCACTCTTTTCTCTACTCATCTTTAATTATATAAGTGAAAAGGAATGGGGAAGGAGGAGGATAGAAAGAATAAGAGGTAAAAGTCAAGAGGAACAGAAATGGTTGGATGAAAAAAAATCATACAAGGCACAGCATTGTGTGAGCAAATTTATGAAGAGATGCAGTGCAGCTCAACCTAGATAATATTATATCATATCATAATACATACTGGAAACTATTCCATAATATAATGAAGAGAAGAGGGTGGAGGTGAGGGCAGAATAACCCTCTGTTCCCACCCACAAACATATCTTTTAAACAGAAATGTGTAATGTGGATTACACCTGCCTTTCAAACCTAAAAGACAGATGTTCTAAGAAGGCCCTGTCCACTTCAAGACATTAATCCCCCACTGAGCAACTGAATCATCTCCTCCTTCAGGTAGTTATATTCTATGACTTGTTTTTTTTCTATATTTCTTTTCTTCATTTCCAAACATCCCCTTTTAAATTCAAAATCTTCTGCTCTGGCTTCCAGGTTTACTTTCTCCCCTCCCTGTTGTTATCCCAAAGAAACTTTGCAGAGTAGCATTCCTAGCAATAGAGCAGTGGTTCTTAACCTGTGGGCCATGGACCACTAGTGGGCCACAAGGAAAAAATCTGGTCCGCGAGCCTCCTTCCTCTTTATTTATTTTATTTCCACTCTTTTTGCACTGCTTGCCATTCCTTCCCTCTCACTGACCAATCCAGTCCCCTTGGATAGACAACATCAACTCTAGATTATTAAATACGGTTTTCTGTGGGTGAGCAGATGGCGACTACTGAATGACATCAGAAACTAGAGCTGATACAGAATGGGGGACAATGCTTGGCTCAAGAGCAGTACGTGTGAAAAAGATCTTGGAGTCCTCGTGGACAACAAGTTAAACATGAGCCAACAATGTGATGTGGCAGCAAAAAAAAGCCAATGGGATTTTGACCTGCATCAATAGGAGCATAGTGTCTAGATCTAGGGAAGTAATGCTACCCCTCTATTCCGCTGTGGTTAGACCACACCTGGAATATTGTGTCCAATTCTGGGCACCTCAAATGAAGAGAGATGTTGACAAGCTGGAATGTGTCCATAGGAGGGCGACTAAAATGATCAAGGGTCTGGAGAACAAGACTTATGAGGAGCGGCTTAAAGAGCTAGGCATGTTTAGCCTGAAGAAGAGAAAGTTGAGAAGAGACATGATAGCCATGTATAAATATGTGAGGGGAAGTCATAGGGAGGAGGGAGCAAGCTTGTTTTTTGCTGCCCTGGAGACTAGGACATGGAACAATGGCTTCAAACTACAGGAGGAAGAACTTCCTGTGAAAGCCATTCAGGAGTGGAGCTCTCTTCCCTGGAGTGTGGTGGAGGCTCCTTCTTCAGAGGCTTTTGAACAGAGACTGGGTGGCCATCTGTTGGGAATGCTTTGAATGCAATTTTCCTGGTTGTTGACAGGCGGTTGGACTGAATGGCCCATGAGGTCTCTTCCAAATCAATAATTCTATGATTCTGAGTGCAGTGTTTGTAGAAGTAAATCCTTGGAGGGGAAAGGATACTAATTTAGGAAGCCCCCCAAATAACTTAATGGGTACTATGCATATTTTTCCCCAGTGTCTGGAAAGCTACTTTTAAAAAACCTTTTTTTATTTAGATGTAAAAGTAAAATAATAAAAAATGGCACAAACTCCAAAAAAAAAAAAAAAAACCTCCACAATATCCCACCTACAATCCATCCCCACCAATATAAATCAACAGCCAATCTCTACCCTCCTATTTTTAATATAATAAGCTAAACGATAGCAATAAAAGAATAAAACAAAAACTTCACATGTAATGTGATTTTAGAAAGCTACTTTAAAAAATGACCTTTATTCCTGAGCCAAAAAAGGTTTTTTGTTCTATAGATGGCATTCTAAAAATGTTAAAATTTTCTAATTTCTCAAAATATTTAATTGTCCAAAGGAATCCAAATCTACAAATTGCTAGGCTTCTGGTATAAAGTTGCGCTTCTTACTGTATGGGATTGCTAATTCTCTCCTTATCCCCCCCAATCCCTGCCAATGAAGGCTAATACCATGTTTTGGTCCATTCTTTGCCATTGCCTCTGTCTTTTATAGAAATTGGCCTCAGACTGGCATTCAGTGGCTCATGGACTTGCACTAGTCCAGAGACCATCAATTTGGATAGTGCTACTATAAAACACAATTAAGAAATAAGCGCACATATAGTGTGGTAATTATGCCTAAGTTAACATACATATATACTGGGGAAAAAAACATGAAATTGGTAATTAGAATGCAGCATGAATCCTATATTTATGTCAGATATATTCCAATGTGCACAACCACACACTTGTGGATTCCTGAAAATGCGGATAATAGCAAACTCTATATTCTTACAATACTTGGGCTAAAAGAATACCATAGAATTGCACTGGGGAATCTAGAGAGGGCCACACACAACTCCAAGGAGATATTTTTTGATCAAATGAAGCTGTGAATGTCAAATCCATAGATAAGGGCATAGGAATTTCCCTGAGCGTCTTCACTGTTTCCCAAACCTACCATTTTGTTTGAGCTCTCTCTTATAAATAAAACAAATACATACACAAACAAATATTCGGAGGCTCCCCTAACTGTTCTGCTTATAAGATACATTGCATCTCACAGACCAACAAAACAAAACAAAAAAAACCCAAATACCGTCTATACTCAAGTATAAGCTGGCCCAAATATAAGCCGAGGCACCAAATTTTCCCACAAAAAACTGGGAAAACTTATTGACTTGGGTATAATCCGAGGATGAGAAATGCAGCAGCTACTGGCAAATTTCAAAATAAAAATAGATACCTATGCAATTACATTAACTGAGGCATCAGTAGGTTAAATGTTTTTGAATATTTACATAAAACTGTATTTTATGATAAGACTGCCAAGCTCAGATTGAAACATTTATTCTAACCTACTTCAATGTAAATGTGCTTATGTATCCTTCCAATAATCACCATAGTTTATTTTAACTATATATTGTGGGGGAAATGTTGTGTGTTTATAAATGAGGAAAAGTGGGAAAGACTGGCACCGAGAGGGAAGGAGAGGAAGGCACGTGCTGCACTGAGAGAGGAGGAGAGGAAGGCGCACACTGTGCGAGAGAGGAGGAGAGGAAGGAGAGGTTGCTGTGTGGAGAGGTTGCTGTGTGGAGAGGTGAGGGTCCTGGTAGGAAAGCCCTTCTTTCAGCCCCATCCCTTCCCACCAGGACCCTCACCCAAATATAAACCGAGGGAGGCTTATTCAGCCAAAAAAAGGGCTGAAAAACTAGGCTTATGCTTGAGTATATACTTGCTCCTGTTTTTATAATAGTGCCTACTTTATTGTCTCTGCCTTATTTCCTCTCTTTGGTTTTCAGACTTATGCCGCTGAAGAGCTTCCATTTGCTGGCCAAGACAAATGACCCTTTTGCAACACTGCTGTGAGCCTGCGACCATAAAGCAAACCCTAAAGAGCTTGATGCTGTTAAATTTTTCACAAGTAGCAGTGTGATTGATATGGTTGTTTGTTGCACCTGTAATTTCTCAGCAGTGAAGTTGGAAGCAAAGGAAATGAATAAGAATTGGACACACACACAGACACACACATATTTTTCACTTCCCACTGTAGGAAGAGTTTACCCTGTCACCTTTTAAAAGAGAACATTGAATTGCAGTAAATCAAGACTCATCCTATTGTGAGTTTCAAAATATTAGATGAGTACACTTTCCCCTCCTATTGAGGAAGGAAGGCACAGAGAAGTAAAACTCTCAATACTGTATGGTTAAAGTGTCATTGTCCTCTCTGTGTATCTAAAAGATAACAGCAATTCCATTCAGCTACATTAATGCTGCTTTTCCAATAGAATAAAAGTTTTGTGTTTGAAGGGCTGATAGAGCACAGTCATCTTTCAGAAGATACCTTCTTGCTGAAGGATGCCCAAGTTTGCTTGAAGGATAAAAGGACCCTAAGGTGTACATAGGAATAATCAAACTTGGGAATTGTGAGCCCGAATACATCCTTTGTTGTTCAGCCATGATACTGGTTTATGATGTTTGTCTGATTATGATTTTTATGGATTTTAGTTGTTGACTGTATTATTGTGCTTTTTTTAACCTGTATTTGCTGGGCATGTCCCTTTGTAAACCGCTTGAGTCCCTTCGGGGAGATGGAAGCGGGGTATAAAAATAAAGTTATTATTATTTTAGTGAGACAAAAATACAGTATGCCACAGCAAACAAGATATTTATGCTGAATTTCATATCACAAAATCACAAGTCGAACACTACCCAAGCATCTAGGACAGTGTGGTGTATTTTCGAATGATGCGCGCAGATCCAAGTAAGGTGGCCTTTTGCAGTTGACAAATCATGATTTTGTCAATGATTATTGTTTCCAAATGCCTGCTTAGATCTTTTGGCACAGCACCCAGTGTGCCTATTATTATTATTATTATTATTATTATTATTATTATTATATCAATTTACACTGCCATATAATCCATTTCAAAGCAGAAAATCTGAATTTTGTAAGGCAGCGTAGAAGGAGTCCCAGCTATCTGGTTATAGTCTTTCCCATTTGTTCCAATTTCTTCATTAAAAAAAGCCTGTACCTTTTTATGTGCCTACTAGGGCTGGGCGGTTTCGTTCGTTAATTTCGTAATTCGTTATTAATTCATTTTTTTGATAACGAAGCGATATTGAACCATTCAGGAGCAACTAAAAAATGAAACGAATTTTTCCAATTCGTTTCGTAATTGTTTCGTAATTGTTTTGAAATCGTTTCATTATTTCCGCATGTCTGGTGCAAGTTTTAGGGTTGCTGTTTGTTTTATCAGTGAAAAAAATATAATTATCACACCAAAAGTCAACAACAGAGGGAGAGGTTTTTTTTAGCGTATTGCGCGATCGCGCCCGCCATTAACGAATCGATTCATAATTGTTTTGTAATTGTTTCGTAATTTCTGAAATTTCATAAATTTCAAACTTTTTTTAAGGAAAATTTCAGAATTCTTTTAAAAATCGAAACGCAAAAACCCCCTAAAAATGAATCGAGTTTAGAAACAAATTTTTCCGTGGTTGCCCAGCCCTAGTGCCTACCATTTATCATACTCTAAAACCAGAGTGGGAATTCTGTGGCTCTCTATAGACATTGTTAACCTGTGAGTCCCAGCATTTCTCAGACTTCCCTTCCACACAGCTATATAAAATCCACATTGAACTAGATTATATGGCAGTGTGGACTCAAATAATCTAATTCAAAGCAGATATTATGGATTACTTGACTTGATATTCTGGATTATATGGCTGTGTATAAGGGCTCTCTGAGAGGTTCTTCCACATGACATATAACCCAGAATATCAAGGCAAAAGTCCCATAATATCTGCTTTAAACTGGAATATATATGGCCGTGTAGACTCCGATAACCCAGTTCAAGGCAGGAATTGTGGGATTTTCTGCCTTGATATTCTGGGTTATATGGCTGTGTGGAAGGGCCCTGAGTCCACACTGCCATATATTCCAGTTCAAAGCAGATAATGTGAGATTTTATTTAGTTGTGTGGAAGGGGTCGGAGAGTATGCTGACTGTGCAGATGGGAGTTGTACTTTACCAACACTGCTATAGGTTGTTCTCTGTGTATAGAGACTATAAACCTACCCTATTCTTATTTAAGAGGGAGGATTTATGCTAATTTAATCATGTAGAATTCCAGCAATGTGCACATTATGTCTTGAGTCACATCATTACTCCAAATTAGAGTAATCCCACTAAATTAATAGGATTTACATGAGTGTTGAGTCATCATTCAGCCACTGATTCAGCAAGGCTGGCAGTTGTGATTTCCAAGTCAGCCTACCTTCTCTATCTTTTGTTTTGTGTGCCAATCACATTAAATGAAGCAATGTGCTCAAGTCCCTTATGTTTTGTGTCATTTTCCAAGCTCCCTGTGTGAGGCGGAAGACTGTGTGATATATTTAAAATGTATTTTCAAGCAGAGCCATGGGGGAGCCAATGAACTACTGGAACCTATGAGGGTGGTTCTTTCATTGCATCATCTTCATATAAACAATTTTCTTAATTAATTAAGCACAGCCATTTAAGTGGCTGAGGGATTGTAGCTGTTTATCAGGCTGCTACAACAGCAATGCATCCCTGTAGGACAAAACTCAAAGTGGAGAAACTTAATTTAAAATCAAAAGAGGGTTGTTATATGTGTTTGTCTATTAGCTGGCCACTTCTGTTGTTTGGGGAAATCTTTAATGACCAACAGTGGACAGTTCATTGGTTTAATGACTCTTGATTGCTCATCAATGCAACGAAGTAGAAGCAGCTGAAGGAAATTGCACTAAATCTTCAGCTATTAATTTGTATCACATAACCTTCGTCTTGATCATCTCATTTTATATGTACACAAACAAGAACGTATTTCTCTAGGTAACCTTTGGTTTGAAATGATGTAGATTTTGCCAGAGCTTGGAATTAACTCACTAATGAAGTTGTTAAGTTATTGATTTGCTTGGGGGGAGGGGGTAGCAATTTCCCTTAACTTGCTGGATTTCCCAATCAATATTGCAGTTAGAAATATCTCTTCGTGAACTGCATTATTAGCATTCATTAGAATGAATGTGTTTCCCTTTCTCACATTCAGTAAAACAGAAAGACTGGCTGCCTCAGGGGGAAAAATAAGGAAATATATCATATACCTCTATTGCAGTGGTTACCAACCTTTTTTTGACCAGGGACCACTTTGACCAGGGACCACTTGACCAGGGACCACTTTGACCAGGGACCACTTTGACCAGGGACCACTCTCCAACATTAGTACCAAAAGGGTTACAAATCGGTTTTTGGTCAACTTTTGATTTGGTTTGGTTATTTGGGATGCTGATTCAGAAAACTGCTTTGGATAGACCACATCATAGAATCATAGAATCAAGAATCAAAGAGTTGGAAGAGACCTCATGGGCCATCCAGTCCAACCCCTTGCCAAGAAGCAGGAATATTGCATTCAAATCACTCCTGACAGATGGCCATCCAGCCTCTGTTTAAAAGCTTCCAAAGAAGGAGCCTCCACCACACTATAGGGCAGAGAGTTCCACTGCTGAATGGCTCTCACAGTCAGGAAGTTCTTCCTCATGTTCAGATGGAATCTCCTTTCTTGTAGTTTGAAGCCATTGTTCCGTGTCCTAGTCTCCAAGGAAGCAGAAAACAAGCTTGCTCCCTACTCCCTGTGGCTTCCTCTCACATATTTATACATGGCTATCATATCTCCTCTCAGCCTTCTCTTCTTCGGGCTAAACATGCCCAGCTCCTTAAGCCGCTCCTCATAGGGCTTGTTCTCCAGACCCTTGATCATTTTAGTTGTCCTCCTCTGGACACATTCCAGCTTGTCAACATCTCCCTTCAATTGTGGTGCCCAGAATTGGACACAGCATTCCAGATGTGGTCTGACCATGGCACTTCTCCAAGCCTGCTTATACCTTTTTCATGTATATGGGCGGTATTTTGGTTATGCAAGTATCCATATAATTGAGTATGGTATTGTGGGAAAGGTCTACCACAGTGGCTCTCAACCTACGGATCTCCAGGTGTTTGGGCCTACAGCTCCCAGAAATCCCAACCAGTTCACCAGCTGTTAGGATTTCTGGGAGTTGAAGGCCAAAACATCTGGGGACCCACAGGTTGAGAATCACTTGTCTAGCAAAACTCTACAGTACTCTAATGAACTAGTTTTTGTTCAGGGTGGTTTATTGGCAATGATGCAGTCAATGCCTGCATTCTTCAGCATAATGCAGTGAAACTGTATAGGATGTTGCAAGGTTGAACTCTGATAGGCATCATTCCTGGTACCATGGGGACAATTGAGCACTATATATGCATTTTTAATTAAAAGGCAAGTTCATTTGATAATCTGGCTACATGTGGCCAATCCAGGGTTAAGTCTTGTTCATTGTGCTATTTTCTGCTAGTTTAGGAGCAGCAGCAATGTACTTCTAATTAAGTGTGTCCTTAAATTGTTTGCACGCATTTATTGTTAGTATAAATGACACTAAAGATGCCCCAGAGTTAAAACCTTAAAAAAGAAAAATCTCCTGAATCAAGAAGTCAGCACTCTAGTAATGGCCCCATCAGGAAAAGGGTGTGATGCTTCAGATGCTGAAAGGAAATGGCCTATATTTTATGCTGACATTATCTTAAGAGGAATCATTTCATTTTGTTACAATAACCTGTGCTTGTAATAAGCACTGTGGCATTTCCCATTGCCACAGTTTCTAGCATTAACCCATCACTCTGGCATTGAGGAGACTTTCAATGCAATCCTATGCACAATTCTTAAAAGGCAAAATTGAAGGTAAGTTTCTTTAATACAGATGCAGCAGATAACAGCTTATAAAATCTTTTCTAGTAATTGTGTTTTTCGGGTGGATCTACACTGTAGAATTAATGCAGTTTGACATACCTTTAAATGCCCAGCGCCATGGAATCATGGGAGTTGTAGTTTTAGGCATCTCTGCCAAGGAGTATTGGTTCCACACAAAACTACAACTTCCAGGATTCCATAGTATTGAGCTATGACAGTGACAAACTGCATGAATGTAAATCTACCCATAATCAAGGGTTAAAGTAGGCTCCTCCAACCTTTGGAGGACATCGGTGAAGGAGGTTGTCTTTGGTATAAATCTTGATACATTTCATATTCTACATCTTGCTTCCCAATAAGCCTTCCAAGACCTTGCAGAGAGAACCAAACCCATAATGACATTATCTCACCAGAGCAACGAAGAACACATTGCAACAAATGATGCTTGCTGTTATATCTGTATCCGGCCCATCCTTCACGAACAAAATATGTGGACTTCTCCCCATTCCCCCACAATACCCCCTAGAGATGAAAGGGATGAAAGTTGCTGAAATCACCAATGATTCATTAAGACAACAATGGAGGCTGGTGGCTCAATTGTTAGTATGGTTATCCATTCCAGATTTTATTCCAATTTTTAACAGAGCTGTTCAAAATGAAAAGTCTGTTCCTGTGATAGGATGGACCATTGCACGATGCACAGTGCCGAAAATTTCCCAATGAGTCTCACAGAGACTAGGGATTGAATTCCAGTTTTTTTTTTTTGTGCCCTGTAAGCAACTTAATTTGTCAAGAAGATGAAGTATTTGATAATGAGGTATTTGTCAAACCTAAGTGATAATATTCTGTCTATAACAATTGTCCTCCAGGTCAGTTGCACATCTGACCGGGATATAGGGTGGCCACCTGTGCTTGACCGGGTTGCTCTTCCTCTGAAGACACAGGTCCACAGCTTGGGGGCCCTCCTGGATTCAGTGATGACGCTTGATGCTCAGGCGTCGGCAGTAGCTGGGAGGGCCTTTGCACAATTAAAACTCGTGGGCCAGCTGTGACCATACCTCGTGAAGACTGATCTGAACATGATGGTCCACGCTTTAGCTACCTCTAGATTGGACTATTGCAATGTAATCTACATGGGGCTACCCTTGAAGATAGCCTGGAAACTTCAATTGCTCCAATGTTTGGCAGCCAGATTGCTATCTGGAGCGAATTACAGGGAGCGGCCTACTCCTCTGTTTAAGGAGCTCCATTGGTTGCCATTCATCTTCCGGTCTTAATTCAATGTGCAGGTTATTACCTAAAAAGTCCTAAATGGTTTGGGACCCGCCTACCTTTGTGACCACATCTCCTTCCATAAACCTGCACAATCTCTTCGATCTTCTGGGGAGACCCTTTTTTCACTCCCACCTTCATCACAAGTATGACTTGTGGGGATGTGGGAGAGAGCCTTCTCCACTGTGGCCCCTCGGCTTTGGAATTTGCTGCCTAGTGAGTTTAGGCAAGCCCCTCCCCTGGCAGCTTTTAAGAAAGACCTAAAAACTTGGCTCTTCAAATGTGCCTTTGGTGGGTGAACAGATATTCTATATTTTGTCTGTTCCAACTACAGTTCTGTCTTCATGATGCACTTCCCCCCCTCACTTAATGAAGGTCAAACCCCATTGTTCATTCCTTTTGAGCTCCTCCCTCACAAACACATTCTCCCACTCTCTCATCCAGGGTTTTATCAATTTTAACCTAGTGCTTTTGGCCCGCCCACTGTGTCCTATTCCTCTATCATTTTATTTTGTAACTGTTTATTTTATTTTGTTATTTCATGTATTTATTTTAATGGTATTTTCTGCTTCTTTGTATTTTATTTTGCTCTACTGTAATTTTGGGCTTGGCCTCATATTAGCTGTTCTGAAATGGTTTTCTTAGATCTACAGAGACACTCGCTGGAACACCTTAGCAAGCGAGAGTTCAAAAGTGGCAGGCTCAAACCCAGCACCTCAATCCGTGGGTGATACCAGATGAGAGACTCCCCCTTGAGCACACAGAAGACTGGGTGACTTGGAAGGCGCTGAACAAACTGCGCTCTGGCACCACGAGATGCAGAGCCAACCTTGAGAAATGGGGCTACAAAGTTGAATCAATGACATGCGAGTGTGGAGAGGAGCAAACCACTGACCATCTGCTGCAATGCAACCTGAGCCCTGCCACATGCATAATGGAGGACATTCTTGCGGCAACACCAGAGGCACTCCAAGTGGCCAGATACTGGTCAAAGGACATTTAATCAGCTACCAAGTTTGCAAAATTTGTGTTGTTTTTTTATCTGTTTGTTTGTTCTGTTCTGTTAGAAATGTAATACAATGTTCTGGTTGCGGATGACATGATAAATAAATAAGCTGTCCCGAATCCACTTTGGGGAGATGGTGGCGGGGTACAAATAAAGATTATTATTATTGTTGTTGTTGTTGTTGTCATGTAGAACTAGTTTAAATTAAGATCAGCCATACAATGAGATTTCATCAGAAAACACGGAATATAATTAGAGAGGTTCAGTTACTGTAATATGCACTATATCCAGGGTTGAAGGTGACTTGGATCAGAGTGAAATTCAACCCAGTAAATGTTGTTAACACTGACTATCAACAAAACTCTTGGCAATGATACACATATCCAGACAATAAAGCAATCAATTAAAAGATATGGCATCATAAGTATCTGTAACCCCGTGCAAACATCAGCAGCTCAGCAATTTCAGAGGTAAATCAAGGCGACAAACTGCTGAGCAGAACATGGGGTGGGGAGGTCCCCCAATGTGACCTTTTCAAGCTCTGACCATGTACAATTTGCTGATTTTTCTCTCCTTACATGATACAGAACCTTGACTATTGTCTGTACAACAATAGCAAAACATCATGTTTTAGTGGATAGAGGACTAAAGGCAATGGTTGGAATGTAACAGAGTAGCAGGGTCTGGGGGGCTGAATCTACACTGCCATATACTGTTTTTTGAACTGCATTGAATTGCATTATATGGGTCTACACCAGGCATGGGCAAACTTTGGCCCTCCAGGTGTTTTGGACTTCAACTCCACAATTCCTAACAGCCAGTAAGCTGTCTGGGATTTCTGAGAATTGAAGACCAAAACACCTGGAGGGTCAAAATTTGCCCATGCCTGGTCTACACTGATCATATAATGCAGTTAAAACTACATTATGTGGCAGGGTATGGATGTGAAAAATTCTCAGCTTCCTTTTTCTTCCATTTCTCCAAATTTGTCCTGCATTGGAGCAAACTTTGTGTACATTTCAGCTGCTTGTGTGAATTATTGGTCTGTTCCAGTGGGCAGGGAAACCATAAGGGATGGGCTGTACTTACTAGCTGAGTACAGAAATGGAGAAATTGCTGGAGCTGGAGAAGAGCTGCAGTTGCCAGAGCTCATGAATGGGCTCCTTTAACTTTGATTTGTGAAGTGGCATTGTCAGTTACGTATTTAGGAGGAAACAAAAGAATGTAAATTCTTTGTAGTGTTATTTCTGTATTACGTGTGTATTTATTTGATTATTATATAGGGCTTTAAGATTGCATCCAAATGTTGTCATACTATGGAGAATCACAGGCAGAAAAGTTCAATGATCCGGTTCGTCATTGGCACCTCACCGAATGCATGGGAATTTGGAGGACAGTGAATATGTGTCAAATCTAATATATGTATTTATTTTTGTCAATATATATGGGGGGGATGGGACTGAAATTGTGATTGTGAATGCAATATTAAATCATAGCTCAGGTGTGTATGTATGTGTGCCTTCAAGTCACTTGTTGATTTATGGAGAACCCATGAATTTCATAAGATTTCATTGGGCAAGAAATACTCAGAGGTGGTTTTGCCAGTTCCTTTCTCTGAAGGAATGGGCAAAATCCCAGTATTCCTTGGAAATCTGCCATCTAACTACTAACCAGGACTGACCCTGCTTCTAAGATCAGACAGGAGCTGGTTCATTCAGAGTATTTAGAAGTACTAAAGGTTTTAGAAATGCAAGTGCTAGTACTACATATCTTGAAATGTAGACATTTCCAAGATCAGGTATTCTTTGTCTTTCATTGAGGTGTAAGAAGGGCAGTTCCAGTGAACATATAGAAACAACTGAAATTTCTTTCATGAGGGTGAAAAGGGCCTTCTTTTTGTAAGTGATCTCTCTGTGTGTGTATTGTGTGGTGAGCATTTTATAGAAAAGGGGAGAGGAAAAACTGTTAAGTATGAGAAATGTTTGGTCATTAATGAATTTTCAGTAGATGTGATTCAATTTTCCTCCTTTAACCAAGCAATTAACATAACCACAGCAACAGAATGAGGAACTACAGCATGGTGGTGAAAGCAATTTTGATGTATATCTACTTTCAGACTGTACCTTTGAATTTATGAATACGTTTCCAGCACATAATAAATATTTTGTACCAGGTTACTTATTAAAGGATTTAGAACAAAAGGAACATTTGGAAACTAATGTGGGTTGGATATAATACCCAAGACTATCACAGTTGTAATTAGAATGCGTATTTATAGTAATGAAAATAGAAGCTCTGGGGAAAGAAGATTGATTTAAAATTGGGGCCACGATCTGTATGTCGTAAGTAAAAATCCTTTCTCTACTTACTACATTCCTAATATTATGGTACTACTGTAAGGAAGTATGGTTCTGGTTGCTCCTTATATTACCAACATGCATATTAATACATTTATGGAGGAATGGCACAAGTAATTTGCAAATCTTCTCATAATTAGAGACAGATTACTGACATTTATTTAGTTAGTTTATATGCTGCTTTCCAGAATGGGACTCAAGACATCTAAATGTCATACAACTAGGACATCCACCCAGTCCTCCCAATTTTCAAGCAATGTGAAAAGTTTGAATCATATTTGGATTGTATTTGTTTTCTCTTTTGTAAACATTTTGTGTACCAGGCTGAGAAAAATATGGGATATCAACAACAGCAATATCAGTGTCATGGTTACAACAAAATGATATGTAGTACAGTTTTGTGCCCTCAGTGCTAGTGTACTTTTGATGAAACTACTGCATCTGTCAAGAGAAGTTAATGGAATTTGCAGAAACTCAGAAAGCCAGTTCCCCAAACTCTGGAGCAAAAGGGATATATCAAAAGTGGGGGTGGAGGAGGAAAGCAATTGTCACATGAGAGTTGTCTTAAATCACAGCTACCCTGAGTCCCGTATCAACAATTTGGACCAACACTCATGTTCTCTACTTGTGTTATATGGTCACCGGAAAAATGGAGGTTGTTTTGAAATGCGTACAAGGTATTTGGAAACTGGAAATACTTTTTGGTTTGCAGAACAAATATATGTCTGTTTATCTATCATCTATATCTATCTATGATTATGAATAGGGAGGACTAGCTGTACTATTTAGTGGACAATGAGTCAATTACCTCTTGACAAGAATTGCCTCTTGCATTGGGTTAATATTGGTAGTTGTCCCTACATTTCTTTTCCTTTGCCACACAATCTGCCCTTCAAATTTCCCAGTCCACGAAACAGTGGTGGCTTTATCAGACCAATAGAAAACACACTGTGTAAGCTTCCATAGCTTCACGGGTATCAGAACTTGTCCTTGGTTCTGATATATGAGATGACACTCTTTTTTTTTTAACTGATAATTTTTATTCTGGAAAGTTATAGTGATACAATAAAAGAAGGGGAACATTATAAGTATATAGGAAAGTAGGAAGGTTGAAGGATAAAACTGTAGTCCAAAAAAAAGTAGGGGCAAGGAAGAAAAAACAAACGCCAAAACTGAAACCAAGGTGGGGACAAAGAATTAAAAAGAAAAAACTTGATACTTCCTGTCTTCACCTCGAAGAATTATTATCAAAAGAAAAAGAATTGATTTATACCTTGCTAGTCCTATTTGTATATATATTCAATTGTTCCATGTATTTCATATATTAGTTTCTTTAACTTTTATTTCCAGATTTTCATTAAAAAAACTTTTTAGTAATGTCCAGTCTGTTTTCTTTTTAGGATTTGGAGAATGGCATGAAATTTGTTAAATCAGTATGTCCATATTCATTATAACCAGTAATTTTAATAACCATGATATTCAAGTTGGAACCACTTCCTGTTTCCAACGTTTTGCGTAAGGTAATCTTGCTGCTGTCATCGTATAAGTCAAAATTTTATCTTGATTTTGGTCTAGTGCAAAGTCAAACATACCTAATAAAATAGTTTTCCTCTCCCCATGAAATGGGGAGAGAGAAAAACATTTGTCCGCCTCACACGAGGCAGGGAGGGGTTCAGATGGAACCCTCCAGAACATCCGGGGGGCGTGGCCTGAGAACACAGGCCAGGCCCTCCCAGGCTCATTCCAGCCTGGAAGTTGGTGAAGACGGACGCGCTGGACGAGCGGAGCAAGAAGATCGAGAAGAGAGAAGAGGAGGGAGCACCTTAAGAAGGAGAAGAGGAGGAAGATTAGAAGAAAGAAGACTGAAGTCAGCAAGAGGAGAAGAGCGGAGTGGAAAAAAATTTAAAAGTATTGCAGGTCGGTTTGCGGGGCCCGGGGGGTTGGGGGGTCTGCATTCCCCCCCCCGTTTTTTCTCCTCCTGGGAGAACACGGGACGGTGGGTTTGGGCCCCTCACTGGCTTTTCTTTCCCCCCCTCCTCCCTCCGCCATCCCCCCTCCCTCCCTTTTTTTTGTATGGTGGGGTCTTGGACAGAGTTCGCCGCTGTGGCTCGGGGCCGAACGGGTCCAGACCGCCGCTCGTGGGTGGGGGGGAGGGCTGGTACTTTGACGTGGCGCTTCTCACCTTATACCCCCTTCCGCTGCCTCCTCACCCCCACTTCGCTGTGCGGGTCGCACGCTCGCGCCCGCAACCCGGTAGGGCCTCGTGGCCAATTCAGGGTGTTCGTGCGGGCGCGACTGTGTGGGCCGCGGCGGCTGCGTTGTGCGCATTGGAGCGCTTGCTTTTTTCCTCGCCACGTGGCGGCGGCGGCGCATCTTGTGGGGGCCGGCTCGTTCGCGCCGTGCGCGCGCGCGCGGCGGGCGGGTGGCTAAGCCCCCCCTTTTTTGAGTTTGTGCCGACTCATTGGTGTGGGGGGTGTGATTCGGCGCGCAGGCCAGACACGAGGCCTAGCGCTTATGATGCTGCTGGATGCGGCGATCCTCGCTCAGGCGGGGCATTGGAGGGGTTAATATGTTTGGCGGGAATGCGGTCGCCATCTTGGAAACTGGATAACACTATGTTGGAACAGGTGCGCCTTTTATAGCAGCCGAGCTGCCTTTTAATCAGGCACTGGGCCTTTCTACTATTGGCGCTAATGGTGGCCGCTTGGCGCGAATGCGGCTGCCATGGCGGTAACGCGGCGCCATCTTGTGGTGGGCGCTGCCGCCATTTTAGAGTTTGTCATATTATATTTTTATATAAAAAAAATTATATATATATATATATAAAATTAAAATTAAAATTAATTAATTAAATATACTCTTGATGGCAGCCCCAATGGGTACATGCCACACATCAAGACTTAATGCAAATGTGAGCAGATCAATAGACCCAATTGCAGGCTTCGGCTACTTGGTGCAGGAGAGCTCCTGATGTCAGCCCCAACTTGTTTTTGCCTAATATTAAGATTTAATGCAAATGTGAGTGGATCAATAGGCTTAACAATGGGCCTGGCTACTTGAGTGGGTGGAGAGCTCCTGATGTCAGCCCCAACTTGGAATAGCCTCTCAATGCGATGGCAGTTGGCTGTGGGCTACAGATTGGGTCAATAAGGCAGTGAGAAAAGCATACATGAACCCAAACGCTGATTTGGGCCTTGTATAAAAGAAGAGCTCCCATTCAAACTGATGTAATAAATAGCATCTCAGGTGGTCTTGTAGGTTGGGCTGCAGGCAAATGGGAAAAGATCAATACCATTTGCCAGTGATTATGCGTGTTCACGCTGGTCTCGCCACCTGCAAGGGACACCTGAGGTTCAATCTGCGCAGTGGTGCTATATATTATTGACACATTTACTGTTAATTTTATTTCAGGATGGCGCCAAAGAAGAATGTGGGCGGTCCCAAAGGAAAGGGACCTGCCAGGAAGACGTCGGCGAAACGTCCCCTCCCTCCCAACGAATCATCATCGGGGGAGGAGGACGTTTCTGCTGAAGAATTAAATGCCTTGATGGCCAGGATGGAGAAATTTGAAAGAGAGAGAGGGTTGTCAACAAGGGAGGCGGGGCCGCGCCCGGCGCAACGGGCAAGCAGGAAGCAGATTTTTAAAAATCTTCTCTCCTGTATGTCTGCTTTAGAGGCCAGCCGTACAGCGGTGATGCGGGATGGAGAAGAGCCAGAACAACCAGAGCCCAGCCGGGAAGAACAGGGTCCCACTGCCCCGTCGGTTGATCAACCTCAAGCGGCCCGGGGTCAGGCGGCGGCGGACCAGTCAGCACCATCAGCACTGACCGACGCTGCGCCGGCGATATCCCGGCCTCAACTGGAAATTCCAGAAGTTCGGCCTGAGAGGGTAGCAGCATCATCGGCCGCCGCCCCGGCTTATCCGGTTGGAGCATCTCCCTCGGCGGCACCGGCCGTGCCAGGGCCGGCGCCAGTGGGACAGCCTTCCGTACAAGCCAGTGTTATAGACGGGCCGTCGACATCATCAGGTAATAACAATACACTGGTCTGGCCTTGGGGCCCGAGCCAGGCGCAAAACACTACATCTACTCCTCTAAGTTCGACTATGGTGATAGCAGGACCTGCAGCCATTAAGGCCGGTCCTGAAGCGTCCATAGTCGCCCCCATAACTTTAGAAATGGCTAGGTCAGGAGATGACAATCAATATTGGGGAACTGATAAATGGGTTCTGCCTATAGTTGCCACGGCAGCCTCAGCCTCTTTGGGGGCTCATTTATCACAGAAAACCATTGATAAGATACTCAGGAACGAGTACATAGATATGTTTTCCCTATATTTCAGGGAGTTAGAAAAAAAAGAAAAAGATGACATGGATGAGGAACGAAAAGAGAAAATAAAGAAAAGGCGGGTTGAGCAAAATTGGAAAAATTGGATTGCATGCTATACTATATATGCATCCCTGTTAGTTGAAGCTCACCCGTATAGGGCCAAGTCCCTATTCAAATATCAAAACATTATCTATGGGGCATATGTGAACTACACGGGCCAGGCGTGGCTGGTTTATGATTGCCGCTTTCGTACGGACGCCGCCACAAAGCCCAATAAGAGATGAGACCTCATCGACAGTCAATTGTGGATGGAGGTGATGAATACAACCAGGGCAGTCTCTGGTGAGAAGGCTGATAGTGGTCACACTATACAGAACGCCAAAGGGAGTCAGCCCTTTCGGCAGGGAAACCCAGCACAACAGCCGCAAAGACAAAAAGGAATGTGCTGGGGATATGCGGCTCACGGAGTTTGTGCACGCAAGGATTGCAAATACCAGCACGCCTGTGCGATATGCCAAGGTAACCACTCAACCAAGAGCTGTTACAAGGCAAAGCCAACGAGGACTGGGCCGAGGGCCATCCAGTTCAATAGAAAGAATCCAGGACAAGGAAATGTTCCAAAAGGGTCCCAGCCCAATCAGGGTGGGTCCGCTTAGTGGTTGGCTAGAAAGATACCCTGACAGAGCGGCAGCAGAGTATCTGCTTGCTGGCTTTAGAGAGGGCTTTCGGATCCCGGCCCTTGGGCCACGTTCCCCTTGTCTAGCAGCCAATTTAAAGTCGGTCAAAGGACTCGAAAGCATAGTTGAACAAAAAATAAACAAAGAGGTTAAAGAAGGCAGGGTTTTGGGTCCATTTGTCGGACCCCCCACGCCTCAGTTTAGAGTTTCTCCTTTGGGAATAGTGCCCAAAAAAGCCATCGGTGAATATCGCCTCATTCATCATCTGTCTTACCCGAGAGGGGGATCGGTGAATGACGCCATTCCCGACGAACAATGTTCAGTTAGCTACACATCATTTGACACAGCTGTACGGTTAGTACGGCGGTATGGGCCAGGAGCAGAGTTGGCGAAATGCGATATTAAATCCGCTTTCAGGCTGCTCCCGGTGCATCCGGCTGATTTTGAATTGTTGGGATTCCAGTTTCAGGGCCTTTTTTATTGCGATCGGGCTTTGCCCATGGGATGCGCAGTCTCTTGCGCCGCTTTTGAGACGTTTAGTACATTCCTAGAGTGGGCGATAAAAGAGAAGTCGGGCCTCAGAGGAGTCGCACATTATCTCGACGACTTTCTTTTTGTAGGCAAGGGCGGATCAGGGGACTGTGGTGCCCTGCTATGCGCTTTTCAGCAGCTAGCGGAGTACCTAGGGGTACCTTTAGCTGAAGAAAAAACGGAAGGCCCCCTCACTGTTTTGACATTCCTTGGGATGGAGCTTGACACAGTCAACCAATTTTCGAGGCTGCCGGAAGAAAAGGTCTTGGCTTTGATTGACAGGATTAGTCAATTCTTGCCCCGGCGGAAGGCGACCTTAAGGGAATTCCAACAAATAATTGGTCATTTAAATTTCGCATGTAAGGTCATAGCACCCGGACGGGCCTTTCTGCGCAGATTGTGTGATGCTGTCACGGGGGTAGCTTTGCCCCACTATCACATCAGGCTGACAAGTGAGATTAGGGCAGATTTGTTCGTGTGGCTGCAATTCCTGCGCCAGTTTAACGGAATCTCGTTTTGGCGTCAAGAATTGATGGTGAAGAATGCCCTAGAAGTGTCTTCAGACGCAGCAGGGTTAGTTGGATTTGGAGTGTACTTTAAAGGACACTGGTGTGCGGAAAGGTGGCCAGACCACTGGCATACAGTAGGAATAACAGCTGATTTAACCTTTTTGGAATTCTTTCCTATCTTAGTGGCAGTCACCCTCTGGGCTGACATGTTTGCCAATTCCACGGTGCATTTTTGGTGCGATAATATGGCCACAGTGCAGGTCATTAACACACTGACATCTAAATCACGCAGGGTCATGGGCGCCATTCGACAGTTTGTCTTACACTGTCTAAAATTTAACATTTTGTTTCGGGCATTCCACATCGCGGGTCTCGATAACGCCTTGGCTGAAGCTCTGTCTCGTTTTCAGATGGAGCGATTCAGGCAGCTGGCACCCGACGCGGACGTGGATCCAGAGCGCATGCCGGACCATCTCTGGAGGGTTGGAGTGACGAGACGGCGTTAGGTATGAGTCTGGCTCTCGCACCCAGCTCCAGAAAATCATACATCAGGGCGGTCCAGGAATTTCTGGATTTTAGACAGCAGTATAACCTGCCGGGAGCCATGCCTGTCCCGTACGAGCAGCTTGCTCAGTTTTGTGTATACAATAGGAGGAGAGGATTAGCACCCCAGTCCATTAGATCGAAGTTGTCAGCGCTCGCATATTGGTTCAAGGCCCAGGGCCTTAGCGACCCCACTGATGACTTTAGGATACATAAATTCTTAACGGGATGGTCCAGGCAGCGCGGGCATCCCAGCGATGAACGGCAGCCGATGACACCCGCTATTATGAGGGGACTTAAACAGCTATGGCCCAGATTGTGCACTTCATATTACGAACAGACATGAAGTCCTGAGCCGCTCCTGTGAGGGTTGCCTCGGCATGGATGTTGAAGTCCCCCAGCACAAGAAGCCGTTGGGACTCCACCACCAGGCTCGAGACCACCCCCGCTAGCTCAGGCAGGGAGACTGTAGTGCAGCGAGGTGGACGGTACACTACAAGAATCCCTATTCTGTCCCGGTCACCCACCCTCAGGTGGACGCATTCGAAATTTGTGGTCTGCGGGATGGGGCTCCTGGTCAGATGGATGGAATCTCGATAGACCACTGCAACCCCGCCTCCCCGTCCTCCGGCTCTTGGCTGGTGTTGCACGGAGAAGCCTGGAGGACAGAGCTGGGAGAGGTTTACGCCCCCAGCTTCATCCAACCAGGTCTCCGTGATGCACGCCAGATCTGCCCGCTCTTCCAGGATTAAATCCTGGATCCAGGTCGTTTTACCGTTGACAGATCTGGCGTTCAACAACACCACCTTCAAACCAGAGGGCCCGCTCACCTGGTTACACCAATTTACCTTAGGAGACCGGTTGGGGGTTGTTAATATGGGTAAGCGGTCCGAATTAGGCCGAATTTGAGGTCTCCTTTTCCCGCATCTCCTCCTTCCCACCACGACCTCTATGGGGGCCCCTCGGCTCGTGGAACACCTCCTCCCCTCCATGCCGCAGTCTAACGCCAGGATCTTGCTTTCTATTTTATCAGTTGTTTGAATCTCCTGTCTTTGCCAGTCACCTTTCTTCCCCACTACCCCCCTCCCCACCTCATTTTTATTTATAGGGTCCAACCCACCATCCCCCTTGTCCCTCACACTATACAATAGTAGTAAGGATAGCACACAGAGGGGGAGGGGGGACCACATGGATGACAACTATACAAGGCGATGCTGGATATTTGGTCACACCACTAGAATAGTTCTTAAAGTGCACAGCAAAGAGCTAGGTCTAAAGTGCAATCGCTAGTAGCTAGATCTAAAGTGCAATCGCTAGTGTTAAAGTGCAATAGCTAAAGTGCAGTAGCTAAAGTGCGGCACGGAGGGATAGGAAAGGGCGAAAGTGCTAATGCAGTTGGCGGCTCAGGTAGGCGCCTTAAAGTGCTCTCAGCTTAAAGTGCTATAACTCGTGTTTATATCACATATTCAACCGATATAAACCCAAGAATGTGCTAGTTAACGGTCTATAATCACCCTCCAAGGGGCTGAGATGATGGTTAATTAATTCAAAGCTATTATGACCCAGATGGAGTCTCAAGGCGGTTGGCATAAAGCGGATGGGGGCTTCCGGAGATGGTAACTCGGCAAAGGCAGCACCGTTGGTCAGCTACAAACTATACACTCTGTACTAACACAGAGGGGCCAGCCTAAGGGTCTACAAGGGCTGGCATAACGGTCTACACAGCGGTCAGCACAAGATTACACAACGAGCTGCACAAGGAGGTCAACACAATATCAGGTCTACACAAATAGTTCAGCACAAGATGTTTGCTCTGGAGTCCATATAGGGACAACCAGCGGAGGCAGCAGCCGTGGCAATGGTCTGGCCTGATGGAGGTGCGGTCCTGCAGGCGGTGCTGCTGGCGGTGTCAGAGGCCTAGTGGGGTGGTGATGGTGGACCCCAACAGAGGCAGCGGTGGCGGCCCGGTTGAGCCCCATAGCAGCCCAGCGGAGGTAACGGTCACGGCCTGATGGAAGATGGCGGCGGCAACCTCTGCGGCGGCGGCCGCGGCCAGGCAGTGGAACAAGGCGGTGGTTCACCAGCAGAGGAGCTCCGCAGCTCTGTAACGGCCTAGCGGCCTGGCGAAGGCAGCCGCCGCAGCCTGATGGAAAATGGCGGCGGCGGAGGCAGCAGCCGCAGCCTGATGGCCAGTAGGAACGGCGGTAAGCCCGGCGGCGGCGTTCGCGGCCGGCGGTGGAGACAGGCCTCAGCCGCGGTGGCTCGGCAGAGCGGCTGTGGCTCAGGCGGCGAGGCTGCAAGCTATCGGGAGCTCGGCGTTAGATCTTCTTCCAGATGGGTCTGAGCTCCCCCGTTCTGTCCTCAGTTGCAGCAACCGCGGGGCCGGGGGGCCTGCCACGCCAGAGTTCCTTCCACCTCGCGGTGGAACTTCTCGGCGACGCGCTCCTCCCTCTCTCTCAGCCACAACGGCTGGATAACAGGCCGGGGGGCAAGCGGACAGGCCGGCAAGATGGCGACCACGCTCGGCGGCAGCGGCCCCAACGGCGACGGCAGGACCCACGCCGGCGTCGGCCCCAGCTCAGCAATCGGCCACAGCTCAGAGCTCCTTCCACCTCGCGGTGGAACTTCTCGGCGGCGCGCTCCTCCCTCTCCCTCAGCTACAACGGCTGGGTAACAGGCCGAGAGGACAAGCGGACAGGGTGGCAAGATGGCGACCACACTCGGCAGCGGCGCTTCCAACGGCGGCGGCAGGACCCACGCCGAAGTCGGCCACGGCTCAGCAATCGGCCACAGCTCAGCCCAGCAATCTCCGCCGGTGGCCAGCAGCGCCAGTAGGTTAGTAGGTCTTTTTTTTTACCGTTTAGGAGAGCCCGCCGTGGCCAGGTGTTCAGGCTGCTAAGGTGCAGCGAGGAGGACCTTTGCCCCGTGGTAGCCATGACACAATTTATGGCACTCAGGGGCATTGAGAAAGGTTACCTTTTTTCCCATCAGGATGGGAAGCCGCTGACCAAGTACCAATTCTGGACCGTCACAGCTAAGGCGCTGGACCTGCTGGGATTGGGTCACCTTAAATTTGGGACCCACTCCTTTAGGATTGGTGCTGCCATGGCAGCATCAGCGATGGGATATGGCAATGATGAGATAAAAGCCATAGGTAGATGGAGGTCCGGCGTGTTCAGAGGTTACGTACGGTCAGTTTCATCCTAGATGTGGTTATCGTTGCAGGTCTCTCCGGGCTGGCACATAGAAGACGGGTCCTGGTCTGCGGACACAGTTATGTCTTTTGGGCAGGGAGAGAGGCCCTCAGGACTGCCTATGGCCAGCATTTGGGGCTCGCTTCCACGGCAGCGGTGGAATGGAGAGGAAGGAGAGGCCTGCGTTGGGACGGTTTGTGCCCCTTGTTGTTTAATGCCGGGAGTGTTCTGCCTCCCGATGTGTTGGTTATCCACCTCGGTGGTAACGATTTGGGCCTGTTAACAGGCAAAGCCCTCTTTTTACAAGCACGGGCAGACATCCGGAAAATTTGGTGGACATGGCCCGGGGTGCACGTCGTTTGGTCCGCTATCATACCTCGTCGCAGGTGGCTCGGAGGAGGCGACGTGGGAAGGCTCGAAAAAGCCAGGAAGCGAGTGAACCGGGCCATGCGGGTGTTCATGATCCATCAGAGGGGTCATTATATTGCACATCCAAATATCACACGAGATGACGAGAGGTTATATCGTAGTGATGGAGTGCACCTATCGGAATTGGGCAACCAACGATTTTTGCTAAATTTGCAAGAGGGTATCAGAAGGGTGTTAGAGGAATTGGTGGGGGATAGGGGCGAAATAGACATTTGCCCCTAATCCGTGGCGTAAATAGATAGAAAAATTCCTTTAGTCGGTGTGCACCTAGGGCACCCCTTTAAGGGGTGAAAGGCCGTTAAGTTAAACACTCGCCTCCAGTTTAAAGGGGGACGTGTAGTTAAATGGCCTTTATTGGAAGGAGTCTCGATACAAGAGTTCTGGAAGAGACTCCTTATTCCTTTCCCTTGAGGGTAATACGGTTTGATTACCGAAACCCAGGTGCTTCGCCCGGAAGTTGTTGTTATCGGGTAGAGATTCTACCTGGGTTAGGTTGCATCAGTTCCTTACACCCTTGAGTTAGTTTAGAACTTAAATAGGTAACGTTAAATAAAAGTTGCCCAATTTGAATCCAAGCATTGTTGTTATGTCTTTATTTCGGGTGTTACTTCGTGGGTTGGCGGACAAATATTCTGGCTTAAACTTGAACCAAATTTGTTGTATTGTTTTATAAATGTCTTTCCAGAAGTCTCTAGCTTTTACACAGTTCCACCACACATGTAGAAAGGACCTTGTGTGTGCTTTACATTTCCAGCACCTACTGTCGCTGATTTTTTGAAATTTGGACAATTTTTGTGGAGTGAGATACCATTAATAAAACATTTTTATCCAGTTTTCTTTTAAATCCATTGAATTAGTATATTTCAATTTTTTGTTCCAAATTTCTTCCCACTTGTCTAATTGTATGGTATGACCTATATCTGCTGCCTATTTCACCATGCAAGCTTTGATGCTTTCCTCTTCAGTTTCCCATTCTAATATTTTTGGTATAAAATTTTTAATAATTTGCTTGTCTTTTTTCCTTAATTTGTCCCAAAATGTTTCTTTGGTTTCAAAGCCACGTATTTTATCTTCTTTATAACTTTCCTTTACTTGCCAATATTGGAACCAATTGATATTATTTCCCGATTTATTTATTTCCTCATGTTTTTTGAGGAGATGACACTCTTGTCAGGGTGAAAATAAGATGGAGATGCCATCTTCTCTGGCCGTTCAGATAGCAGAAGGTCTTGGGCTTTACTCGCAGATAAACAGAGAGTCACGAGATCTGTACAATGACCTAACACCTTTAATAAGCAATTGCATCTCTATTACAAGATCTTGCTCTCCCAGTAATGTTCTGGTCACTCTGACCACTTCAATCTTAAAATCCAGCTGCTATCTGTGTACTTGAAGTGGCTGTGATCACCTAATAATGTAACAGAAATCTGCTGTTCTAGAAATATGCAAATACGGGAACAATTTCTTCTTCTAGCTTTGCATTATTAATGTGTGCCCAGAGTTGCAGTTTAACACAGTAATTAATTGCCGATTAAGGAGCAGCTTTTTCAGGGACTTTCAGCTCTTGTCAAAATCAATAATCTCTCTCTGTTACATTAAATGTAGGCTCCATGAGCCATTGTGGCCAATTTATAACTTTCCTTTCCTCATGTTGCTGACTTTAGTTTGCCTACCAGGAATTTCTGCCCCTTGTGCTAGTTCACACTATGAAGGGGTAAACTCAAATCTCAGCTGGAGAAAAAAAAATAACCACAGATGATCAAGTGTTTCAGTCCTAAAACAAGGAAAAGATAAATTCATATAGCTCTAGGGATCTATAAAATGTGCACCTGTTCTGATTGTTCCCCTTCTTAATTTTTAGAAATGGCTTTCATGATAACTTTCCCATCAACTTTCAACCTTTGATTTATGTTTACAGCATCAATGACAATACTGAGACTTTATTATTGTTTTCCATTCTATCCCTGACTTACCTGGGGCCAAGCAAAAATGGCTTCCCCAAACTCTATACTTCATTTTGGCAATAAGAGACAATATTCTTCTTTTTAATGCCACCTGGCAAGGAGGCATGCATCTCCAAAAGCATTTGCAAACAAGGGTGAAATTTCTATGTTCTGCAACATAGAAGCAACAACAAGAAGAAAGCAATGCTATAATAACTACAGAAATACATACAATTGAGCAATCTCAAGTGGCGTGCAATGCTTGGAAGAAGAAGAAAAACAATTCAAGATTTGGAAATATATGCACAAGTTGAGGACCCCTGATCCAAAATGCTCCAAAATCCAAAACTTTTTGTTGAAAGCTCCCTGCTTCCATCTTCAAGGAGACAGCTGCAGCACTCCTGCTCATTCATTCACATGGTGGAAACAGGTGGCTGGCGGGTTCCCAAGAGATCTCCTGCACAGCATTATATTTATTTTCCTGAATATCAGGCACCTTATATTCTCAGTCTCTCTCTAGCCTCATGTCTCATCCACAATACAAGGAGTGGATGAATTAGATATGAGCCAGGAAAGAGACATTAAGCTGGAAAGATGCAAAGCTGAAGAGAGACACAAGGATCTGTGAAATGGCATGACGCATGCCAATTCAGATACTCTAAAATCCAACATCTCGAATACTTCTGGTCCCAAGAATTTCAGGCAAGAGCTACTCAATCTGTCCATCTGTCTCTTTATATAGATTCACATACACACATGGCCCTACACATGGATCACTTTTTCTTTTGAAGAATTGATAATTTGTGAGTTTGTAGCTGCTGACCTTCTTATGCCACTTGTTCTTCTGCCCTTCTGTCTCTTTGTCACTGTCCTACCAAAAGTGTCAGGACCTCACGCATTTCCCCTCCTGCCAATCACAAAGACCAATTTGATTTTAAAGCCCCTTTTCATCTTTTCTTTCACTAAATCTTGGAGGATACTTGAAAGTGCATGAAAGGTTTTTTCTTTCTCCTGCTTCACACTGCAAGTCATGACCATTCTGCTTTAGGTGTTTACTCAGTTGTTTATTTACATGTCTCTTTCTGCCCTATTTCAAGCACTTGTGGCAAGCGACAAATGAAAGCAACCATAAATCTAGTAAATAAAATATGCCTTTAAATATAAAACAGGGAAATATAAATGTAATTCACAATGATCTTGCAACAGCTCAAACATCACCAAATAAAGATACATTCACTGGCGTGGTATTGATATAAAGAGTGACTCCTTTTAAATAAAACATCAGATGATATTCTTACATCAAACACGTAGTACAGTTGATGTGATGATATGCCTTAAGTGCACTGAAGACAGACTACTGTGGAATCTTGTATACTGTGGAATCTTCTATACAGGACCACCTCCTGAGAGCATTGACAAAGTTCAGGTGCACAAAACACAGCTGTGAGCCTTTGAAATGGATTCAGCTTTATGGATTGCATAATGTCGCAATTGTAGCAACTTTCTTGTATGCCAGTTGGTTTCAAGGTTCAACTCAAAGTGCCAGTTAACACATTTCAAGTGCAATTCTGTGTATAGCACCTGGTAACATGTCCCTTAGGTTTATGTCTGAATAGACATGTTGTTTCATACCAAGGCTGGGGATGCACCTTTGAACCCAAAACCATACCAAAACCATACCATAAGAACTGTTTGTTCTTATAAGCAAACAGTTTATTAAAGAATAAAAATAGCTTCAGCAAAAGAATAAAGGAAATTCAAAAGTAGAAGGGGTTCTAGAAACTACCTCATCATATGCACAAAATTGCCCATCCTGGGCTGCTTTCATGTCTCTTCAGCCATGGAGCCCACCAGCTCCCAGCCCACAATATAGTTGTACTACCAGAGACTTCCCGAGTTGCATAGGGATAAACAGGGGGAAGCCAGGTGGCAGACGCTTCCCCCGTGGGGTGAGGTTCCCCACGTGCCGTGCTGGGCCGCAACAGATTTGCCATGATCCACAAGTTAATGTGATGAGGTTCTGAGAAAACTCTCTCCCATGTCCTCAGTTAAATGTTTTAGCCATGGTGAAGGGGTAAGTTTTCTCTGAATGATCTTAAAACTCAGTCCCCTTCTACACTGCCATATAATCCAGTTTCTGGTCCCAGATTATCTGTTTTGAACTGGATTATATGGCAGTAAAGACTAATATAATCCAGTTCAAAGCAGATAATCTGGAAGAGATACTGGGCTCATAGTAGACATGCTCATAGAAGGAGGTATGGTCTTTTAATGTATTAAAATGGAGAAATGTATCTGTCTTTTAGAATCATTAGCTGTGGTTTGGAGGTAATGAGGTCATGATGAACAAAAACAACAGATGATATAACCAGAAGACAAGTGTTTCATAGTGGGGTGAGGAACCTCTTTCTTGAACTATGTATGAGCTGGTAAATTGAAATCATGCATATGACTTTGAAGAATGATAGCCCTGCTTTGGCACAGTAACAATCACAGTACCAACTATATTAACCTTCCAGTTATTGCACCCATATGATTTGTGGAGTGGTCTGGATACACTGTGAAACTTCATAGTGGCTTTACATTATTGATGAATGTATCACAAAATTCATCAGAGAGTATTTTAGAATGATAAAACTTTCTCCAGTGTCATTTGATTATACAATATTACCACAGAAGTGTGTGGCAAGGGAGGAAATATCAGCTAATGTTCTTTTGCATCATAGTTAGAGGTTTTGGACCCTATTCTACTAGCCTTTGTTCTGCTGTTTAGACTAGCCATTTGTACGCCCCTGTGCTGCTTGCTGAATCAGCCGATTTGACACTAAAACTTCCATCTGGAAGCGGTTTTAATCCATCATCCAAAATCCATCTATTCTGGGAAAGCTGCTGTTATCCCATGGATTTCAATTGGACATAAGAGAGACAGATCTGGAGTAAATGCATTGTGGATTACAGCCATAACAATCTTCTATCCAGGCTGAAAAAATGAGTGGTAATTAAGAACCATCCATTGAGGAACGGAGGTAGATCCTGCCAAAAGCTAAACAGCATTTTCCAGATGTGCTTTATGCTACATAAGAGCCATTCACAGCTGAGCCATAATGTCATTTTTCACACCTGGGATGATGAGTCCCTATTCTAAATTTTTGCAGTTTAGTTTTTAAAAAGCAGAGCCTGGTGCTTTCTCATACACACATCTTTGAAAAGATGAAAGCAAGGGAATCATCTTTCCCTCATTACTTCTTAAAATTTCTTCCTCTTCTATTGTTTATATGGCATGTCTCCTTTTTATTCTGTGAGCACAGTCCTCTACTGCCATGCAATATTTTCACATTACTTCCATCATAGAGGGAAAATGTTTCTTTTGATTGTAGTATGGAAGAGACAATGGATAATTTATTGGTTGGAGTGTCTTTGTGACAATGGATAAAATGAATGGGATTTTTTTGACCTTGTAATATTAGAACCTGGTTTATGGCAATTTTGTTCTATGTGATTGGGGTTTCCAAAGCTGGGTGGAGACCCTGGTCTATCTGGGAATTAAAGGTCATCTATATGGGCCTAATAACCCATATTCAGCATGCATTCAGTCCTGGCTGTCCTCATGGCATACCTGGTGAGTAGTGTGGGGTAGGGGTAGGTTAAACCACTGAGCTGCTGCTGAACTTGCTGGCCAAAAGGTTGGTGGTTTGAATCCGGGAAGCAGGGTGAGCTCCCTCTGTTAGGCCCAGCTTCTACCAACCTAGCAGTTTGAAAACATGCAAATGTGAGTAGATCAATAGCTACCACTTCTGGGGGAAGGTAATGGTGCTCCATGCAGTCATGCTGGTCACACGATCTTGGATGTGTCTATGGATAATGGCCACTCTTCAGCTTAGAAATGGAGATGAGCACTACCCCACATAGTTGGGCATGACTAGACTTAATGTCAGGGGAAACCTTTACCTTTACCTTTACCTTTAATGTGGCATAAACCAGGTTAATCTCATTTAGCCCTGTGTTTAAAAGTCAAGGATGTTCCAGAGTTTGCCTGAAATTCTGGAGCAATCCACAGTTTTAGCAATGTGTGGACAGCTGGAATGAGTCCAATTTGGACTGATCTCCTGTCCGCGCAGAGAGAAAAAGGAATAGACTGGGCCCATGCCATCATCATCACTGCTTCAAGATGGCCACACATTTCTGTAAGAGGTCCTGGCCATCATGGGCTCCCCATACTGAAAAAAAAGCATTGAAAGATGTCTGCATGACCAGAAAGAAGGGTTGTGTGTGAAATCTCAACTGTAATGTGGAAGTTACAGTCCAATAAGGCTGGTGTGATCTTGGTCTACCTACATCATCTGGACTCTGTTTCACGGCTGCCACATGTTTAAGATGGTGCCCTGTTTCCACTTCCAGGGTCAATCAAAGCATTTCTGTTGCGGACTGACCCTAAATTAACTGGCCAGGGTAGATGGGGTTCAAGTCCTATTAAGGCAGTTCTTAGATTACAAACAAGATAGATTCTGTAGGTTTATTCTTAAGTTGAATTTGTATGTAAGTTGGAACAGATTGGAACACATACCTTTTTAAGTGTAACTCCAGCCCATTTTTTTTTGTTTTTGATAGTTTAGGGAAGGGTTAACACCCCCCCCCCCCCGTAACATTTGTTTTGCTGTCTGCTCTGTGCCCCTGTTCAGAAGATTTTGCCTCATTTTCTGTCCCTGTGACAACTGGATTTTGAGAATTTTGGGTTGTTGTGGGCACAAGGATTGGTGAGACAGCTTTAGTGAATATACCCTTTCCCTTAATAACTCTTATAGTGAATTTCTTTTTCTAGGTTTAGATTTCCTCTCACTTCCCATTTTGCCACCCCTAGGAGTCAGATGTTTGCAATTCAGGGACGGCCTGTATATACAATGGTGTAGCAAAATGGTGTTTCTTATATAAAATGGCAAAATCCACATTTGCTTTTTGGACTTATGTTTTGGGAAATTTGTGGGTCCAAAATCTGTGGGTATGGAGTATTGACTGCACTTTAACTGAGAAATGAGAAACCAGCTCATTTTTTCTGTCTCTAACGTCAACCAAAATGCATGGCTGATACTGATGGGAAGCATCTAGAGAGCACCAGGTTGGGGAGTCCTGATGAAGAGGAATTGCTCAGTAATCTGTATGTAAACTGAGCAGAGTCCTTGGGACTGGAAACATGACTGCAGGATAAAACTCCTTGTCAATTTTTGTGTTCACTAAAGAGAGTCAAGAGGAATGCAGCTTATTTGGATTAGTGAGTTACATCTACAAAAGTGATGCACTTTAATAGATGTAATTTTCATATATCCCAAACAGGCTTGAAACAAGTGGGACTTCTGCCAATGAAAAGATTGCTCCTTTGTTAGTGTATGTGTTCAAAATAGCAACCGGCTACAAGATTGTATATCTTTGCCCAAACTGAAGACGCTGGTGTATAGAAAAGCAATACACATAAATGCATTGAACATCATGAATATATTAAATTGATATAAAAAATTGAGGCATAAAAAGTACTATCTAGAAATACCTCCCACAAAAGTGGGAATTCCTAAGTATTAAGATCATTGGATTGTAGTGATGTGCACGGTTCCGTTTTGCAATATGAGTTTTGGGGAAATTTGGCAATCTGGCAGCCGGACTGCCAAAAATGGCCCAGGATGAGGTGGGAAGCAGCCAAAAGCTCTGCTAGAATGGACCATGAGCTACTGGATCTTTCTGCTACATTTGGGAGATTTGGCTGCTCCATGATTGACAAGAGGAGCCATGTGGGTTCCCCCGTCCCCATTATCCTTGCCAGAGACAATCAAAAGAAGAAAGCAGATCACGTGTCTTTTTGCAAAGCTGTTCTATATACACCAGGGTGAGCTTCTGTGTCATCCTGTTGTTTGAGAGAGAGATATTGTGTACTAGTAGCTAGCTCTGTTTTCTATCTCAGTACCATCACAGCTTAGGATTGCTTTTTGAGAATTCCAGTGTTTTTCTTCTGCATCATAGCATTATATTTCCTTAGTTAATACCTTCCTCATAGTCTTTCTTTTATTTTACTAATTACTCTAGGGAGGTGTGGGTGGGCGTGCATTAGGAGGTGAGTTTAAAAGGGGGCATTTTGTGTTTGCTTAATTTTTTTTACCTGTTTTTGCCATATAAACTTTGTCTGAGTGTGGGATAGTTTTAGGGAAGTGGGGAATAGCCTGACTCCCTTGAGTCCCCACAAGGAGAATATTATTTCAATTTCAATTCCTCCCTTACCTTCCGGTTCTAAACTCTGTCCTGCACTTTGTTTTAAAGACATTTTATTGGTAGAAATTTAACAAGATTCCTAAAAATCAATGTTCTGAAACTTGGGGGGCTTGCAGTCATAAATGTGTCCTCCAAGTGTGGCCATTTTCATCCCAATAGCTATAAAAATAATGGAAAGAGGAGCCTCTTGAGTTCCTCCATTGTCACCAATGGGCTGGATATTCCCAGAATATAAATGGAACTTCCAGATGCCAGATCAAGGAATGGCAGTCTTCCCCCCCCCTCCCCCCCGATTTCTGAAATTTTACAATAAATGAAATTTGGGGGAGGTGGGGAGCTGAAAATTGCATTTTTTTTAGCGTCTTGCATACTCCTATTGGATTGTTCCCTCCTCTCTCTTCAATGGTCAAAGAGGGATTCCTCCAGATTCTAATAATAATTACACAAATAACAATAATTATTACACAAGAATTACTTGTAATTTGTTAATTTTTCCAATAAAACACTATCATATATCAAGACCGAAATGTTACAATAGCGTGTCAAGAGATGACTTCACCTTTTGTGCAGTGTAACAAGTTATTTTAATAATACTGGAATGTCACTATATGATGGAGAAATATACTATGGGTCAAGTGCTCATGTTGTACTCTGCATTGCCATTGAGAAAGAAAAGCTTTAATTTTCAAACATAAATATAATTCAAAGTTTGGAGAAATTACATGCTTGTATACAGTTTAATGCTCTACTAATAATTGCAAATAAATATTTATTTGATTCTCGGCACTAAAACTGTAATTGCTGTCAAAAAGTTACTTTCTAAGCTCTGGATTCATTCGTCACCCCATTTTTCTCTGCTTTTTCTGTTCTTTGCTTCAACATAGAACAGAAAGCAGTGGTGCCTCTTGCTATTCCCTTCAGCAATGCACAGGAAGAGTCCATGAATGATTAATAAAATTTTAGGTCCAAAAAATCTCTTAAGTAGAGATGTAGTTGCAAGTTTTACAGTGTGATCTGTTACTAGGGAATGTACCGTTTGATGTTTCATTTGTTGGCTATATTGTGCTGCAAACTGGGTAAACCTTTTTGATTCTCTTCCTCAGTTTCTCTGGAAACTTTTCCATTGAAGCCTGAAACAAAACCTAGCTGTGCATTTACCTGTCAAAGGTGTGCATAGTGTGTTACTTTGAATGTGGAAAACAAGGGAGCATAGTGTGTGGAAATTATGGGAAGAAAATCAGTTTTTTTTTAAAAAAAAGGCTGTTATTTCAAATCTGTTGTAATTTGCATAATTTACCATGGCAGCCTTGGCAGATGCTTTATTAATAAGCTTTCTAAAAAAGACAGAAACACTCATCCTGGATAGCTTTACTTTGGAAATCCCTTGTCATGATTGAGTTGTTGAGGCTGAGAGTAAAGGATGAGTCATCGCAAAATGGAGAATGCAGAATAATCTGGCTGGAGAAACAAAGGGAAATGTGCTGGGTGGGAGGGAGGCTTAACAGAAAAGGATAGGTTTCGGTTTTTTAGACATGCCAACTGTCACAATCCTTAGGAGCATAGAAAATGAAGGATTACCCACAGCAATCTCTTTAGCTCCTTTTCTGCATTATTACGGCAACTGGGGCTCTTGCATGCTGCAAAGCTGGAGCAAAGAATCAGCTGTGTTCCAAGCATAATACATATTTGTTTGGTTTCCCTGCTGACTATGTTTTTCTATATTTTTTTATCATGTAGACTAAAAGGAAGCATCAGATAGGATCTCAGATGTTCTGTTTCTATTTAAACACTGTTTAAATAGACTGTTTATAAATGTGCAACACAACTCAGACGGTAGCAATTTTATGCAAATCTTACCTCCTCTTTTGCCCTTCTCTTTGATAATGTATTAGTGGCCACCTAACAGGAAACAATTACAAAATTACCTCTGGAGTGGCTGGTTTGGTTTTTACAAAATTAGATTTGGAGTGTCTAGAGCACACCCAGGGCACAGCGTAATGGTCATTGGCAGTGCTTGGAATGTTATTCCTTTATTTAAAAATCATCTGTTAACTTGTACATTTCTGCATAATTGTTTATTATTTATTTATTTTCAATATTTATATCTCTACCCTGAAGGGGCGTCAAGGCGGCTTGCAGATAGGCAAAAATTCAATGCCTTCATCCAGTATACAATTAGTTAATGTTACCCAACTGTGAAAGCGACATGTTTATAACCCATTACTATTGCTGCAGTTATATACTGCAGTGCCAGATGTGTAAGCTAGAGTCACAGATCTCACCAGTTGCTCATGGCAAGCATGCACACAGAGGGCCCTTCCAGACAGGTCCTATATCCCAGGATCTGATTCGAGAATTTTCTGCTTTAAACTGGATTATATAAGTCTGCACTGACAGATAATCTGGGATAAACAGAAAACCTGGAATCGGATCCTGAGATATAAGACCTGTCTGGAAGGGCCCAGAGAAAAGTACGTTTGTGCAGGAAACAATATTTCCTGCTGACAGTCCTCCACAAGGTTCTCTGAGAGGAAAAACTTTAGCAGTTAAAATCACCACTATGAAAGCAAGTTCTGGTCTATGAATAATATATCTTCAGATAAGGAGGGATCAGGGAATTACACACAAGAGCTAAGAAACTTTGCTATTTCCTTCATGGCCATGGAAAACTGAGTGGTAGAACACAACTGGAATGGGCCAATGTCTGTGGAAGACTATCATGATCACACAGCTGAAAGCAAGACTGCAAGGACAAGAAGTTTGTCACTTCCCTTTCTTCAATCAACTCTTCATCTAACATTTGGGATTAATAAATTGCAATTACTGGGCTTTCCAATTTCACAGTGGCATCATTACCTTAATGCAGGGGTGTCAAATTAATTTGCATTGAAGGCCACATCAGCTTTTCAAAGGGCAAATGAATCCATGGATGGAGAATCCATGGTTACAGAGGGCCAAGTATATATATTTTTTACATAGTGCTCTTTAGTTTTTACCCAGTTTGGGTCCTCAGATGTTATTGAAAGATAACTCCAAACACTTTTGATTATCTGCCATGTGGACTGGGGGTATGGGCATTGCAACTCCACAAAACTTGTGGCTGTTGGGTTGGGCATTTTAAAGTCAGACATTTTATAGTCGGACATCATGTACATAAAGTCTACTGCTAAATCCAAACCTCACTATCTTGACTAATCAGAAAAAACAACAGCCTTCCAGATGTTACTGTATCACAACTCCCCTCAGTTCTAGTCATGATGTCAATGATGAGTATTACAAGAGCTGTTGTCCAACATCTGGAGGATCACATAAAATCACATGTCAGGCTGAATTTGGCTCATGTGCAATAAGTATGTGCCTTAATGCATTGCTTCTTTTCTGAAAGAAAGATGATAAGAATCATGTTTAAGATGGTATTGTAGCCACAGAAAGTTTAACTGGATGGTGATGTAATTATTTGAATGGAACAAAGGTGCAGTACTATTACATTAATAGTCTGAAACCTTTTTCTTTTTGCTGAAAATAAGTTGGATTATTTTAAGAGTGAGAGCTCTCATGGGAAAGGACATTATTTGGATAAAGGGATACACTGTGTCCATTGAAACAAGATAACAAATAAGTCTGTGAATTTACTTTAGTTACATATTTATAAGTTAACCAAACTTCTTGACTATATAAACTAATTAGTTGGTTATTAAAGATGACTATTTAAAGAAATGAATTAGAACTTTCAGTACTTTTAATTCCTGTCATAAAAGGCAGCATCTTTAATTCACTCTAGTCCAGGGATAAACAACTGCAGCAGGAATGGGGTTGGAAACTTTTGACTGAACCTTCTCCACCCCACCCCCAAATAACAGTGCACTTCATGGATTTTTGTATTTTCAGTAAATTTGAGGTGTTCGGAGTTGGGTAGAATTTTGAGGCAACACCTTTGCCCTCTCAGAATTAAAGTTTGACTCTGCGTCTGTAGTAGTGATAGTAGGAGGAGGGGGAGGAAATAGTAGTATTGGTTGTGTTGGTAGTTGGTGCTAGAGGAAGGGGAGGAAGGAGAAGATGAACTAGTCTTTCAGTAGTCCTAGTTTAGTGGTGACCATGGGAGGGCACAAAATTGCCTACATGGTGTGTTAAACTAGATTCTTGCAGAGAAAATATGTCAGAAGAAAGCTACTTCTCTTTCCCAGTACATACTCTTTTGGTTTATCTACATGAGCCACAAAATCTAAGGACAGTTTGGAATAGCAATACTTTTGACTAACCCCTGGACTGCACTGCATATATCCATCCCGGAGTGCTGGTGGGGCAGAGACCAAACCAACAAGTACAAACCCACTAGACTGTCATCTTATCTTTGTGGTCCCCTGTCACCCCTGCCATTGCCATGGAACTCTGAAAAGCTTTTTGCCATGAATACATGCCTTTGCTGATTTCATCAAACATGCCCACATGACCAGGGGGAAGGAGGAGTATGTGATTCCCCTCCATCTCCCTGGTCACAGGTACCTTTGTTGATGTCAATAAAAATGCTCAGCAATGAGCAGGAGCTCCATGGCAAAAAGATGGCAATATGGGCCCAACCCATCTATGGAGCACAGGGAAAAGGGTTAGCAGTGTCAGCCCATGTGGATAATGGACTGGTTTAGGTTACAGCCAGTCCATTCATCCACATTAATCCCAAAGTGCAAGGCCGCACCAGAGTTTTGTTGAAACTCTGGAGCAGTGGTTCTCAACCTGTGGGTCCCCAGATATTTTGGCCTACAACTCCCAGAAATCCCAGCCAATTTACCAGCTGTTAGGACTTCTGGGAGTTGAAGGTCAGAACATATGGGGATCCACAGGTTGAGAATCACTACTCTGGAGCATTTCTAGACTTATGGACAGAACTCCCTGGATGCCATTGGGGTGTCCAGGAGCAACTTTTGGTAGAACTCTAGAGTTTTTGGATACTGTAGAGAACCCCTCTGCTTTCAGCTGGAAAATGCAACTTAGAAAACAAGTACCTCTAAGTATAAACTAATGACAGAATGTTGCACAATCTAAATGGATAATAATAGCCATTAAAAACATACTTTCAACTTAAGAAGAAAAACTTTTAGAAATCAGTTGTCACCTAAAAAGAAGATGTTATTAGCTATTGCTCTATGGATTGGAAGTTTAAAATGCTGGCGGTGCATTTTGTGCATTTACCCTTAATTAAAAGACTTCAACACGTTTGTAATTTAACAAAATGGATGAGGCTAGTGAAAGAAAGATTGTAATAAGGTTCAGCAATTTATACTTCCAAAGGCACCATACCAATATTAATGAATACAACACATTGAGGTATGGCGGTATTATGCCTCCCATTTACAAGATGTGTTAGCTGAGGAACTGAGATGTTGCATTGTTAGCCCTTAGGCACAAAGCAAATTATTGTAGTCGTGGAAAACAGTAAAGGTTCAGAGACAGGGTCACTCCCTTCTAACAATGAATGAGCAACAATAAAGAATTAAAGAAAGCAATATTTATCCTTTAAGCAAAGTTTCCCCAAAGCATTGATTTGTTCTCACTCCTTTCAGAGTTTCTGATTTTGTAATATTACTCTCTTGCCTTATGGAGGCAGAGAAACGTTCCCATCCAACTAGTTCCTGTAGTTTTTGCTGTGTTCCTGTCTCTCACTTACTTTTTATTGCTTCTCTCTATGTTTCATCTAGGCTTTCTGTACTATAGAAAGGCCAGATAATTGCTGCTATTGTTAGGATTGCACAAATACTAAAACATGACCAAACCTACCATTAGGGGTAATAAGAAAATGGCCTTGAGAATGAGAGATTCTGGAGGAAAGCATGTGCTTTCTGGATGATTCATCTTTAGCCTCCTCTTAAAGATCAGATTTGACTATGCAACGCAGCCTAGACTGTACAGTACAGTAACAGGTGACTTCCAGATGTGGTGGAGTGAAGAATTAAAGTCAGACCCACCTACAAGTTCATTTGTCTTCTGTCCTTTGTCTGATGCATTTAGTCAACCCTATACTAAAGGGAAAGTAAGATATTTCTGAATCCAGCCTGAATCCATTTTGAAACATATTTCTTTCCATTTTTTACCCCTCACACTGTTGCCAACAGTATGTTTGGAGTTGGGTAGAATTCTATCTTTTATCCCTTCCCCTATACACACCAAATATGTCTCCTGGACATGCTCCCCAGTCCTCCTCCTCCTCCTCCTCCTCCTCCTCCAACAACAACAACAACAACAACATGTACATACAAGAATAATGAACAAAAAAATGAAAAGAAGAGATAACTGAAAAGAAAAAAAGGAGGGAACATAAATATACAGGCAGCCCTCGTACCCATAGATTCAATCATCCATGGCTTGAAAATATTCCACCACTGCTTCCAAAATAAAATTTTCCAAAATTAAACCTTTATTTTAACATTTACTATGAACAAAAACCATTTTAGTGTACCATTATATATAATTGGATTTAAGTGTCCATGGGACACCTGAAGTCCAAATGTACTAGAAACCAAGGGACCACTGTATAAAAAGAAGGAATATATAGATAGAAATAAAAGTATAGATATATGTTTCAATTCAATAGCTGCAAACATATAAGATAATATTCTATCCCCTTCCTTTCTGTAAACTATATGATGCACATCTTCTGACAACTGCTTCATATTAATTTTCAAAGCCAACAATTATTAAATTATTTTTTTCCTTCAAAAAGTCTACTAAGAATTTACAACCTTTTAAAATGTCTCTGATAACTTTTTTCAGTCCTGCAATCCCTCCATAGGAAATCTGGTTAGTCCTCTCCTTTGTCTTCTTTTTATTCAGGCATATCTTTGAGCTTCTGTGTGTGAATAGTGGTGTGAATAGTGGTGGTGTGAATAAAGTGGACTGTGTTTTATTTTTAAAATGCTTAATTGGTACTTATGCTTTCAATGTGTTTAACTATTTTAGCCATGGTTTTTAATAATATTGTTATTTAATTCTTTTTTAACTTTTATAAAACAAGAACTTTGTTTTAAATGTCTGACCCAGCATAGTACAGTGGTTTGAGCAATGGATGATAAATCCGGAGACCAGCATTTGATTCCTTGCTTGGCCATAGAAACCCACTGGGTGAACCCCAGAAAAAACTCATGATAGGTTAACATTAGGGTCAATATACGTCAGAAACAACTTGAAGGCACCCAACAGATAATTTAAAACATGGTTACACTTTCTGTAAGTAAAATAATTAGGTAAATGCCTCCCGCAAGCTCCTCTGGTGCTTCCCCAGTATGCAATTCCTTCTCCTGACTTACCTGGGCAGCGTTGCGTTCTGGGATCTGTGGAAAGAGAGCCAGCATGGGAGCTGCTCCAGGAGAAGGGGGACCTCTTGGAGAACAACTCCTGCCTGGAGCACCTGGCCTTGGAGCACCTGGCCTTGGAGCACCAGACCAAAGGACTATTTGTACCTTTTTAAAATGGTTTTTAATCTAATTTAATGTTTTATTTAGTATGTAACTGTTGTTTTATCTGTTGTATATATGGAGCATCAAATTGTTGCCGGCTGTAAGCCACCCTGAGTCCCCCTTCGGGGGTAGAGGAGGGCGGGGTACAATATTTGAAATAAATACATAAATAAATAAATCATCAGAGCCTGTAAGGGTGGACTTTACCTCAAAGAAAATGCAATTTTGAGCAGGTAAGATTTTGTTGGCTCTTTCTTCTTCTCTGTTTCTGCTGTTAACAACCATTGGCTATGGTAACTTGAGTCCCAGCACAGAGGTTGCCCAAATCCTCTGCATCTTCTTTGCCCTCTTTGGACTCTCCTTAAACTTGATACTCCTAAGTAAATGCCAACTTACTCATATTTCTTCAGTAGCCAGAGGTACAGCATTAACAAGAACTCAATGTATGCCCATCTCCTTTCTGTAACCCAGAGTGGGAGGCACTGAAGACAAATACCCTTCTCTTTACTCTTGTGCCATCACCTTCATTTCATTTTGAAATATATCTCTGGGAAGCACTAGCTAATCGCTAGCACCGTTGCCTTCCAGAAGGTCTTCTGCACAATACTGTAAAGAAGCAGCATTTTGTAGAGAGGCCTTTGGAAGGAAGATGTTGTGAAAAACATATGTAATGAACAGTTGGCCAAGCAGGACACCATCTTGGCTTAATAGTTATTCCAGGACATGTTGCAGCCACTTGGAGTGCTTCAGATGGCTAAACCAACAATGTATTTTATTTCAGTGAATCAATCTTTCTTTTCACTGGTCTGTATCTGGAGGGGCATAGAAGTACAGTGGCTAATAGTCTATTATTTCAAGGAAAATCAAACCATTTTTTTTAAAAAAAACACTCACCAAAAAGATTTTGTCCTCCAAACACATTATTTATAAAGTACTACAAAATTTATCCAGCATTGTCCATGATGATGCTGATTATTTTTCTAGTGATTGAATAAAGCAAATGCTTGAGTGACAGCACGTATAAGCCTTCACTTTATTTCACATCAGTTTCCATTAAAATGGTGGAGAAAAAAAATGTAATTCTTCACCAATTTTCTTCTTAAGCAAATAATTTTAACAATTGTCTTCCTGCTGTGAGAAAGTCTTTGAAAATCATGGAGTTTTCAAAGCCTATTCACAATTTGAGAGTTACTATATGTACTCGTGTATAAGTTGAGTTCGTGTATAACTTGGGAGTGGGTTTGGAATCCATAATTATGGATTTTGCTATGATCCAAGGGTAGATCAAGGGTAAAGCCTAGGGCATGTAGCAAACAAATCTTTTCCTGTCCTTTTAAAAAAGTATAGAGGGAACATTCTTAAGAAGAGCTAAACAGAAAGAGAGGATTTATTTATCTGACAGATATACAATTGCAATTGGACAGCATAAATTGCATTGCTTATTTTAAAAGTCTACTTCTATACGAATAAAGGTAGGGAAAGAAATATACGTGAGGAAAAAGAATGAGAAGTGGGCTAAACAGGCAGAAGAGCAAGAAAAGCAACTTGTTACTCAGAGTAAAGGCATTTACAAGAGCCATAGAAGCATACCTATTCTATTTCCTTTCTCTTGCCTAAACTATATAAAGAAAGGAAGGTTTCCCTCTTTTTCCACCTTCTTTTTTGACCTGAGTAGCATTTCAGCAGCAACACGGGGAACCCTAAAGATATTTCCGGTACAGATAATATTATTTTATGTGCAAATAAACCACTGGCTAATTTTGCACAGAAAAATCCCAATTTTCTGCACAGAAAGTGACTTTTTGTTGTGTAGAAAAGTTTTTCTGTACAGAAAATGCAGTTTTCTGAATAAAACAACCATATATAGAATAATTTCCAAGCTGGAAAGATTCATGTTAATGCAAGATTCTTCTTCTCAGTGTTGTATATCTCTTGAAGAACAGTTTTCCCATTTCCCTAATTTTTTTGAGTATTCAGTCTAACCCCGCACCCTTCAAAAATAGAAGCTACAACTCCATCCCAAATTTACACAAAAAAGTGTGGGGTGTTAACTTAAATCTACATAATATATTTGATCAGAATTGACTTCCAAATGTGCATTGTAGACAAAAACCATGAAAGAAATTTTCACAAGGTACTCAAAATTTTTGTCAGATGAAGAAAGTATGTGAAAATATACTTTAGGGTTTTTTGTTTCAGTACCATGAGGTAACACAGCAAGTCTGATGACTCTGTGATCAAGCATTAACAGAGAAACACTTTAAATTATGGTGTAGATAAACCCTTCCTTTTGGAAACTCTCCTAGTGCAATTTATCATATATCCTAGAATAGTGGGGGTCATTTGCAGGACTTGGTTTCCCTTGGATTTACAGTATATTTACCTAGAATTATTGCCTTGATTAATCATCCATGATGATTGTTCCAGCACTCACAGACACTTCAAGCCTTTGCAGTTCATACTTGGTTGGCATTGGTCCATTTTGCTGATGGGTCTCCCTCACAAATAACCTTTACAATTTAGGAGCCAGTCCAATTCCCATTAAAGTCAATGAAAAGGCTGTAAATGACTCTAATAAGAATTGGATTGGATCCTAAATGATGACCCTTTGTTCTAGGCTGCTGTGTGCTCATTTTCTTCTCATTCATTTGTGCTTAAGCACAGTTGTGGAGTTTGCCCAAGTGTTAACCACAGTACCATAACACCCTCTTCTTATTATTTTCATAAAATGTTTACCACACAGGGCTTCGTTTGGCAAGCCCTAATTTTTCTCTCTGCAGGAATCCATCTAACAAGCTTCTGGACAAACTGGAGAGTCTGTCCTGGCATCTGTGGAGAAAGCATTAGTCGCTAATGGAGATATTCTGGTTTGGAAAAAGAAGAGGAAAATTTACAGGCATTTGGGGAAGGGGAAGGGCCGAACTTTGAGAAGGTTGGGTAGGATTAGGGCAGTTTCTCAACCTTTCTAATGCCGCAACCCCTTAATAGAGTTCCTTGTGTTGTGGTGACCCCCAACCATCAAATTATTTTCGTTGCTCCTTCATAACTGTAATTTTGCTACTGATACGAATTGTAATGTAAATATCTGATATGCAGGCTGTATTTTTATTCACTGGACCAAATACCTGATACACCCCAATTTGAATACTGGTGAGGTTGGGGGAGGAAAGGGGAATAGATTTTGCCATTTGGGAGTTGTAGTTGCTGGAATTTATAGTTAACCTGCAATTAAAGAGCATTCTGAACGCTACCAATGATGGAATTGAACTAAACTTGGCACACAGAACTCCAATGACCAACAGAAAATACTAGAAGGGTTTGGTGGACATTGACCTTGAGTTTTGGAGTTATCATTCACCTACATCCAAAGAGCACTGTGGACTCAAAAATGATGGATCTGGACCAAACTTGGCACGAACACTCAATATGCCCAAATGTGAACACTGGTGGAGTTTGGGGAAAATAGACCTGGACATTTTGGAGTTGTGGTTGCTGGGATTTGTAGTTCACCTCCAATTAAATAGCCCCATTGAACCCCACCAATGATAGAATTGGGCCAAACTTCTCACACAGAACCCCCATGATTTGAAGGGACTCGCTGGTGTGAGCCTCCTTCCAGCCTTGCACGCTCTCCCTTGCTTTATTTACCAAACTTTTTTGCAATTTATTGATGTACCAGTAGCTCAAACCCAATTACAGCCAAAGCCCTTAGAATCTTTAGGTCAATAAATGAGAGATTGACAGGGAATCCCAAATGACTTGCTCTGGCATTTTTCTGGATGGATGCTGCCGGGCAAAGTAAGGACATCATAGCAGCAAACAACATTAGTGTTCTAGAAACACTTACATAGTTTGAAACAAAAACAGCCCCAAATCACAAATGCAGTAGTAAAATTTACTACTTAGTAAAGATTTGCAAAGATTTGGACAATGTTTGACCTTTACACTTTATAACTATTACAACTACTTCTGCAGAATCAGCAAAGGGAGGGATGGTAAATTGCCTATTTAAAGAAGTTATGCATAATGTATCGTGATGAAAAAAGGCAGGAACATGGGGAATTTTCATTTCCATACTAACTGTAGCAAGGTCATTTAACTTATAACACATCCCCAATCAGTCTTTTTTAGCTCATCCTTTGTGTTACCACAACTCTGGTATTCTAACTTTTGCTTCTATTATTTTAGATCTGAGACAGGTTAAACATCTGCATAATTTTAAATGGGCAACTTGGAAAGTATGGGTACCAATTAGGTTGCATAGGAAAAGAAGGGGCATGAAAGAAGCAGAATTTGGAAAAGTTACTTTTTTGAATGAGAGACTTCATCACAAAGGATTAAATTTGGTGGCATGCGCCGGTTTAGCCCAACTCATCCATGGAACCTGCCGGCTGCCATCAGACAACACCAGTGGGGCATCCATGATGAAGGAGGGTTGGCATTGGAATCCATGGAGGAAGCCGCATAGTTGACACTCCCCCCATGGGATCACCTTTAACTGGAGCCGGGCAATGCAAGGACTGGGGTACAGGGTTCCCCACGCCTCCTGACAATGCAGATTATGGGATTGTGTGACAAAGTAGTAGAACTCTCAAAATCTCCCAGGCAGCATGGTCATAGTTTTAAACACCACTTCTTCAAGCTCTAGAAGAGATTCAGTGTAGTGATGCATTGCTAGATTAGACTATTGAACAATGAAGGAAGTGATCTATTCAAAAGGATATAATTAATAATTCCATACAGGGATAGAACATTCCACAGTGGCTTGTTTCATCTGGTTAGGATTTTCTTATTTGTTTATTTCTCTTAGGATTAAATATGGTTTCCAAGAGATCCTGGGTTTCAGTTTCACTCAGAAGCCATGGGATTTTTTTCAGCATAATGGTTTGGTTCCACATTTATGAACCACTTAAATCATTCAAATAGTTTATTTCCAAGCTAGCCTAGTCTTGCTGTTTCTTATTTTAAGGCACAGCCTGTACCCGATCTAGTCAGTAGGCAGTGGAAACACAGATTAAACAATGCCATACGTGGCGTTTTCTGATACATTTGCTCAGTGACTAATCCTTATGCAAATCCTTAAGCTATAATTTTGTACAATGCATCATCTTTCCTTCACATTATTCATGCACCCTCTAGACCTAGAAGTTCATTACCAGAGCTCTAAGTTATTATTTTAAATCTCAAATCAGGATTGGCCTCCAAGGGCAAGAAAAATATTTCCTTCTTAGAATATTATTTTGAGATTCTGCTGCCTTTCTCAGTAGCAATAGAAAACTCATCAAGTGGAAATGAGATCCTGGGCAGGAACATGCTTTGGAAAGTTTACTTTTGAGAAGTACAATTACCAGAATCTCCTAAGCAGCATGGAGGATTGGCATGAGTTGTGTAAATGTATTTAGACAGTGGGTGCTTATGTGTATGCCCAAGTTTGGCTCAGGCATTAGATTTAGAAATGACTTATTGGGAGGGATAAGAAGAAGGTGGATTTAGGGAGTCATTTGGTGGCTGCTTTTGTGCATGCACTCAAACATGGATTCATCTATAGCTATGCCAAACTGTGACAACCTCGTTGCATCTCCCACTGAGTTGTGTTGTAACAGGTATGTGCAAGGTCTCTTTTTCCATGTTGATTCTACAGTTTCAGTGCTTGGAATCCTGTCACTTACCCTGTCCTTATTTCCCCACTTAATCTTTTTATGGGTTTATTTATTTATTGCACTTCTATCCCGCCCTTCTCAACCCCCGAGGGGGGACTCAGGGCGGCTTACAAAAGGCACAATTCAATGCCGGCACAACAATAAGGTAAAAATAAACATATGTAAACATTAATTAAAGCAATTAAAACAATCCATTATTGGATGATTCCTCAAATGAAGACTTTTGACTGTGCAGTTGTGTGGGATCTTTTTGGTAGTTGTGGCCTGACTTCTTATCAATCTTAGTAGAGATAGCTCAAGACAAATTTTAGAAATAATAGAAAAACAGGTTTATTAAAATTCAATCATCAAAATTCAGAGTAACTCTTACGATCTCATCACATTAAGGCCAAGAAGCGTCTTCTCCTTGACCACAACAACACATGATGGGGAGAGAACGTAGCTGTCTTACAACTTCCCCCACTGCCCCCTGGCTTTGTAAGGTCCATCTGATGAGGTCCTTGACTAATGTATTTTGCCTGGTTTCCCAGAACAGAGTCAGTTCTCCTTTCTAATTGTTCCATCTCTGTGAAGCCCGTTTACTACACTGTAAAATAAAAAGTGTGGAGAATTAATTTCTTGGCACACAGTGGTGGAGACAGACCATAATTTTTCCTGACAGTTGGTCAAGTCATGGTAGGATGCAGTGTGACTTAGTTTGGTTATATACGAGAACCACACACCCCATTCTTTGAATTTTTCAGCCCACTCTCCAGCCTCCTTTTACAGTGTAACTAGTTATAATCACTTTGGTGCTAGGTAGGAATCACCCCTTTTTACATTTTTCCCTATCTACCACACACTATCACAGAGATACTGACAATGGCTTAGAGCAGGGGTTCTCAAACTAAGGCCCAGGGGTCGGATACGGCCCTCCAAGGTCATTTATCCTGCCCCCGCTCCGGGTCACCCTAAGTCTGAAATGACTTGAAAGCATACAACAACAACAACAACAACAACAACAAAAATTCTATCTCATCAGCCAAAAGCAGGCCCACACTTCCCATTGAAATATTAATAAGTTTATATTTGTTAAAATTGTTCTTCATTTTAATTATTTATTTATTTTTGCAATACAAATAAGATATGTGCAGTGTGCATAGGAATTCGTTCATGTTTTTTTTCCAAATTATAATGCAGCCCTCCAACAGTTTGAGGGATTGTGACCTGGCCCTTTGTTTAAAAAGTTTGAGGATCCCTGGCTTAAGGTTTTGAACTTCTCCTGAGTATCAGGCAATCTGGGGGTTGGGAAGAATCTCTTGTCCTTGGAGCTGGTTTCTGGATTTTTGTCCTCACCAGGAAAACTTAGAGAAGACAATGATGCTTGGGAAAATGGAAGGGAAATGAAAGAGGGGCTGACCAAGGACAAGATGGATGGATGCTATCCTTGAAGAGACTGACTTGACTCTGAAGGAGCTGGGGGTGGTGATGGCTGACAGGGAGTTCTGGTGTGGGCTGGTCCATGAGGTCACAAAGTGTCGGAAGTGACTGAACAAATAAACCACAACAACAAGAGGGCCAAAGCAGTTTAGGGGCTTACACTTTCCAACTAGCCTTCCAGTATTTGAGCTGGACCTTTGAGCAACCATGTTGTTCAGGGATTCTTCTCAAGGGCTTTGGTGTTTTGCCCAGGGGAGGCTCAAGTCAGGGGTGACTGATTTGCTTCAGCAATTACCATACCAAATTTGATTGACTGCCAAAAAAATTAATAAAGTAGATCTCAGTTCATTCCACTTCTGTCGTTTACTCTCTTTATTCCTATGGTTTGTCAGCAAACCCCGTCAAATCTACTTCTTGTCTCTGTCAAAGCTAAACTCTATTTGCTCTCCCAGGGGCAACATGTGTCTTCACTGCACTCTTTTCACCCACAGTCCTGATTCACAGCACTCACAAACTGCAAGTGGTTGTCTTCGGATAGATCTGCCCAGAACTTCATTTTGGGGTTATAGTTCAAGGAATCTGATCAGGAAGAATATGCCAAGGAAGAATTGTTTTGTAATGCCTTTTGCATTTTTCCTCAGAAATTGCAAAGCACTTTTTTTTCATCTAGCCAGCTGAATGCATTCTCAATAGCACAACACTAACAATAGCTCATTAGTTTCCTTTCTGAACAGCAGCAGCAATAGCAAATAAATACTCAAAGTTATGATTAAAGTAGTTCCTTTTAAAATGTCATATTCCACATTTTGATTATGTTTACTAAAACTATTTTTAGGAAGTATTTTATTTGGCGCATGCTAAATAAAACTTGTTGCTCTTTAAGGTGCCACACGACTCCTCATTATTTTAGATATTGGAGTGGATTTGAACACCATGCTGACTTCCCACTGTTATATATCAAGATGTTATTTGCTGCTATTCACACTCATGAAATGAGCCTGTCAGTCAATTAACATCAGAAAAATGGATGAGTCAGAAAAATGACAAAAAAGAAAATGAACATTTTGAAAAGTGTATAAATGGAGGAAACATTTCATATATGTCTTGGGTGAAGATGTGCCAGGAAATCTTGTTGAGGTTATTATTCCATTTCAGTTCAAAATAGGATTACGAGCCTTTTTCTTCTTCTTTCACTATTAGTATATATCTCCAATTTCTTTCTTAAGTATGAATTTGTATACATTTGGTTCTTCTAAAGTAAATTTTGAATACATTTTTTCTGCTGATTATATTGTGTTCACATGCATTTAAAATGTGTATATTTAATTGTATGCATTTTTCCAAAGTATGCATAGCTTTGTGTCCATAATTTATCTTCAAACTACATTGCAAGTCTCAGAATTGTAGATTTCAAAAGAAAGGGGAATAATGAATATGGAACCACTGCTTCACACTTTTGGCTCAAGGAGTAGTAGGCAGTTGGGTCTGAAGTGTGCCTCATAATGCCCATGTCCATCTGCACTTTCACATACTTTGTTATATGTTAAAGGGGTGGGTGGCAAACATATCAATGAGACAGAAGAGATAAACTAGGAGAAGCTGGAACTCTTTGCTTTTACATGAGCCTACTGAAAGGGGCAAGATTCTAATCCTAATTCTTCTCTATCTGTGTTAATTGAGTACAAATTAATCTTGTACTTTAAATGAAATGTATAGCAATTGAAGTAAAATGAAGACAAGTGAGCTATGTTGAATAAAGTAGAAGGAAGATGAGAGGGAAACTGGGAAAGTTTAAAAACAGCTGAAAAAGTGAAATGATAGGTGATTAATCAGGACAGTCTCTGCCAAACTGGGGCAGTTGGAATATATGCTTTGTTGTACAGCTCACTATGGTTGTGCTTTAGGTCCACAGAAAGTTATCTCACTCTAGGCTGCTGAAAAAAAAATTAAGACCCTTGGATACAGTTTTACAATGCAAACTTTTTTTCATCTCCAGACAAATAACATTATTGAAAAATTGCCAAGGTCTACTGGAGCCCAAATGAGAGGCATGTGAGACTTATTGCACAGCAATATAGAGAAGCAGGGTATGAAGCAGAGCAGAGCATTGGTCTTTTTCTCCCTGTTCCTGGCTTGCTGGCTGACAGAACTGAATCCTAGATGCCTTGGGTTATCGCATGGCACTTGGGAGAGGGAAGAGCCAGGTGATGAGTTTTATTTAAATCATTGGATGGCTATGATGTGGTTTCAATCCCGGTTGAGCACTGGAATATTTGAGGGGAAGCCTGCTCAATCACTTGAGGCATGAACATTGTCCCACCCTTCCACCCTGTAATTTTGTTGTATGATAATGTGACTATCGGGTTAATTTGCTTTGTCAAAACTTGTGTGTATTGGGGGTGAGCATGGATCCATGATCTTGGAGGTTTCGTTCCATGGTGTCCTGGAACTTGATTGGGGAGTCTTCTTGAAATAGGCATCTGGTCAGAACAGATCTTGCATGGTGCTCGCTGAAGCTATTTTCAGCATGCTCTGGAGACAGGAGGACCAAGCAGGATCATGGTTGTCCATATGATGCCTCTCTTGTCATTCCTAGGTTAGCAGACAGAGGACTGGGCTCATCAATCAACAGATGGCTTGGTTGATGTTCAGATCCGGACCCATGCAGGCACCAGCCCAATTTACAGTTGTAACCAGTAAACCTGTGGCTTACCCTTCTCCAGTATTGTGTATATGGTGTGTGTTTTTTGCAGGGTGAACTCTCAATTGAGCCCACACTTTTTTTTGATGACCTGATCTGCCCTACATACTGGTTTGTTGAAGCTAAAAGTTTGTGAGTGTATTGTATTGTATTCAAAGAAAGTTAAGCCAACTGTGAACAGTCACTTAAATTCAACCTAGCCTCCAGCCTCACTTTCTCCATGTCTATTTTTGAAATAGACTAAACCCTGCTCCAAGGCTACATTAAGATGTCTGTGAGGGAACTTATATATAACTTTTTATAAAGGTATTAATAAAAGTCTTTCATGTAACAGACAGTATAAAATATGTGTTAAAAGATAACCTGGACACAACCTTGAAAGGCAGACCTTTGAGTCCATGAAACAGAATGGTACATCGACTCCCACAACATAGTGTAAATTGTACATCCTAGGTACTATCCTCTTAAAAGTTTAGGTGGCTTAGGTACATGGTTAGATACATGGGTGGTGCAATTGACTGTAGGAAGTCCACTCATCTGAAGGAATGCTTAATGTCACCAAAGTAAACGATTCGAGCCCTGTCTATCTTCGTGACTGTATGCTGTCAGATTTACTTGGTAGATCCATGGCTCCTGCCTTTGCAAAAGTCATCTGAGTTTTTAAAAATGAGAAAACTGAGATTAGGAAAAATTCCTCCCAATGGAGTTGAGAGAATTGTACTACCCTAATGCCTTCTCCTCAGAATTTAATTGAAAAAGTTCTGGAAAGTGTCCATAGTGGTAATCTCACTAAGTTTGTGGGATTTCCTGAACTGCTTTAGGTCCAGAAGAGGCCCTTCCCTGCAAGGAATTGATTGGGAATGTTTTGGAAATGCAAAAATTAGATAGCTTGTACTCCTGATAAAATTGCCCTCGTGGTCTCAAAACAGTGCAGCAGGGGGTTTCAGTGAAACAACATAAAATGTGGAAGTAAGAGACTACAGGGAGGGAACATGGTGCCCTTTAAGACTTCTCAGGTATCCAACAAAGGTATTATGAAAACCATGATGGAAGAGAAAAGAAATGGGCTAGCTCCACTCTTATACTCTGCAACGGAGATTGATGATAGGGCTCAGCAGCAAGATACTGAGGATTCTGGGGGTTCTGCCTCAGAAGATGAGGGGAATGATGGGGTTTTCACTGAATCTGTGTGTGTTCAGGCTGAAACACAGGCAGAATTACAGGCTGTCAATTAGCGAGAAGGGTCAGTAGCTGCAGAAGAGATAGAGGATGTTTGGGATTCCATTTCCCTTGGGAATCACCCTTCTCAGCCTTCAGAAGATGGGGAGTTTTCCCACCACTCTGAGAGAGCAAAGGAAAGGTTAATCAGAAGGTCAGAAAGACTCCATGAGAAGCAGTCCTTGAAACTTATGTGTCAAAGGGATGACTTTCATAGCTTCTTGGTCAGGTTTGAACTTAAATTAGGTGATATTTTCCTGACCTCTTCAGAGCAGACAACATTGCCGTAGAATCAAGTTCCTGGATTAGTCTCATGTTCATGTATCTGTTTGCCTTTGTTCCTGAAAGGGTCTTGCCTTGGAAAAGTTCCTGTTTTCATACTTATGAATTTATGGCTTTGTTCCTGACTTCCTGGATATCATGTACTTTGCTATTTTGGACTATTGATCTCTATCTACTGCTATTGCATAGCACCTTTTCTACTGCTTTTTGGAAATTGCCTTTTTTTCTCTTTTGCATATGTTTTTTCTAAATAAACTGCTGTACTTCAATACCACAGGACTCAGTATGGTGTTGGGTGGAAAGGTGCTCTCAAGTCTAGAGTGCAACAATTGGCTTCAATAAAGACCTTTCTGTTTTATATCCGCCAAGTAGCCTGATTTGTTAGATAGAGACCTGATTAAAAATCCACCATCCCATTTCTTCAATAATATTTAAAATGCGTCAGTTTCTCTTCCCCTTCTACTCTCTCCCCTTAACTTCAGGTGTTGCAAACTGAGGGCCCTTCCACACAGCCCTATATCCCAGAATTCCAAGGCAGGAAATCCCACATTATCTGAGTATGGATTCAGATAACCCAGTTCAAAGTTGATATTGTGGGATTTCTGCCTTGATATTCTGGGATATAGGTCTGTGTGGAAGGGCCCTGAGTTGAAAGTAGAAAAGTAGTATGTACTTTATTAACTCAGCAGGGGAGGGAGAAGAAAGGACAGAACCTTGCCCTTACTCGTAGGCTCAGACAAAAGCAAACTGCAACAGCCTCTCTTAGCTTGTTTGTTCTTCTTCCTACATAACGTTTGTAGTCTTGATCACCATCCAGTTTTGCTTGGTCACAGGTTTCCCAGATTTGATCTGTGAAATGTTGTAAGGTGTGTCATGCAAGCTCTGAAGAATTAAAAAAACTTGGGCAATAAATAGTGGAGGACAAGAGCTATTGTGCTTGATCCCATTCTCCTTTCTCTTGTGCTCAGAATCTATCTGTATTAAGAACATTGGAGTTGAGCTAGGCATGGGAAATAATTTTGGTGATTTTGAGATTCTCACCAAAATTGCCCATTTCCTCTCTTCCGAGATGAAAGCACAGCTACTTGTGTCAGGAATCTGCATATTTATGAAGCCCATGGTGGAGACAGCATGCAAAAAATTATGCATACCCATTATGAAAAATGTGAATGCATACAAAATGCATCTAGCCTCAGAAAAAAATGTAAAAAAAACAGGATTTAGTCAATGGAGAATCTTTGTAGAAATATGTCCACATCAGAGAAAATATGTGTGTTTGTGTATCCTTAGATGAACTTATAACCTTCCATTTTTTTGTTGCATCGTTTGACTACAATTTCAATCAGAGCAGATATTGTACAGTACAATGTGTTCCAGCATGAGAACATTATAAACCTACCCAGTTTGACCCACACACATCTCTTCCAGTTTTACAATCCTTGAAAACTTGACTTTAAGCGACATGAAGAATTTGGCACTTCATCCACTTGTTTTTGTTTTGAACATATGTTGTATCATTCTGCTTATCTCTCGCTCTTAACAATCTGGTCTTAATTCCCTTTAATTCCCTTTAATTGGGGAATTAAGATAGGCTGGATCTGTTGCCACTTGAAGTTTGAGGATAAAAATACTTTAGATGCTGCATTTTGATACAAAGGATATATTGTATTCTGAGCCAGGATTTGGGAGGGAGAAATAAAGAACTGATTTCAAAGTTGTTGAAAACCAGTTGGCGTCCCATACCAGCTGTTTTATACTGCTATTATTTCCAGTATTGAGCTGCATGTAAATGTTAATGAAAAAATAAATTCTGGCTTCCATGTTAGCTGTGTGGTGAATCTGCTCAAGGGCCTCATATACAGTGCAATGTAATGCAGTTTGAAACAGCATTATATGATCAGTTTAGACTCATATAATGCAGTTTAACTGCAGTTAACTATATTATATGAGCCTACACTGACCATATAATGCAGTTTCAAACTGCATTATATGACATTGTAGATTGGACCCAGGTATTAGTTCAACCTGAAAAGATTAAATGTGCTGAATCTCATCCTTTATCTAAGTTCAGCACTTTGGATACCTACTTTGAAATGCAGATTAAACTTTGGAATAAATTCAACACTCTATTGATAAGAAAGCTATCAGCCCAGTGCTCTAACATAGGTTTCCTCTTACATGAATATAATCACTAGCTGGTTTTGTGACATCTGAATGGAGTCAGGAATGTCCTTGTCTTTGTGTTCTTGTTCAAGTTATTGTCCTCATTTCCCTTCACCCACCTTTTAGTTACAGGAACTCTAAGGTCAACCTGTCATAAGGCTTTCTGAGGCCCCTTCTACACTGGCCTATATCCCAGGATCTGATTCCAGTGTGCAGGAAAGCAATTCCTGTTTTCCAGGGTCACATTCCAATGCTCAAACCACTATATCATGCTGGCTCTTTTTTGAGACAGGGAATATGTTTTGTGTCTAGCCACCTGTCTTGACACAAACAACAACAATTCTATTACTTTCAAAAAGATCAGAAACAACAACAACAACAACAATTTATACTTTTTATGATTGGGACAAGGTGCAACATATGCCCAAAGCCTGCCATGTTAGATGTGATTAAATGGGTCTTGCAAAATGAGGAGGTAGACAATTGCTTCCTTCCAGGTATTTGAGGATAACAGTTCCTATCATCCTCAACACCTGTCTTGCTGACAGGACATAATGAAAATTAGCTCCCAGTTGCCTCTTTGCTATCACAGATTTGTTACCCACATTTTACAACAATTTTTGAAGAGATAATTCTGCATCTGTCTCTCCACTTAGAGTCCCATTCAGGAGAAAAATAAAATCTAAATGAAATAAATAAATAAAACCAGAGTATTTGTGAAATAACTAGCCAGGATGTTCAAATGCTGTTTCACATGCAGTTGAATTTTTCAAAACTCCCAATATTGCTTTTTGGGAAGGAGGGAAAGGGGAGCATTGTCTTCTAAATAAGTATGTGTTTCCCCATGACATTTTCCTTCGGTCCCCAAATTTCTCACATTGGAGGGAGCGAGCCATCAAAAATCATTCACATATGAAGCTCTTTTATCTGCCATCTCCATATTCACTTGATAACTTCACTTGCCCCTTTCTTCTGGATGCCAAAAAGGAATTTCTAAGTACATGACTGATGTTTTCAGTTACAGCAATGCTTAAAAATTCAGGCACTGAAATGGGGGAAGAATTCACATTATTCTCATTTTCCTCCACTTGTACTCCAGGAGATACACAATGTTTGCATCAGACTTTGTATATCTCTTTAATGCACTGTTTCTATTGAGTTATTGACTCAAATCTACAGGAGACATGTAGCGTTCACACTTTTTGTTCCCTACTGCAACATCATTTCATTGGCACCATAAGGAAGGGTGACTCAGGCAACAGATGACTCAGGCAACAGAATTTGGGTGTCACAAAGAGCACCACATTGTTGATTACTTTCTCGTTGTTCTCTTTCTGCTACTAGAGATGAAGAAAGAGTGTACTTTTTGCTTCAGTTATTGAAAGAAGTTGACTTGGTGTGGATAATCTGCACCTTGCATTGTGTTGGTAGATATGGTGGGAAGCATTTGCTTTTCTGCTTCAGGCAATACAATGCCTTGGACCAGTCACTGGGAGGCTTTTATGAATTGCATTATCAGTTTTTCTGATCTTTTTGAAAGTAATAGAATCTTTTTTAGAGCCAACAATATTTTTGGGCTTCCAGCTGCAGAACTGCAAATTGAATCCTTTTTCAGCTGATATGGAGAGAGTGAGAAAGCAAGAGCCTTCCTTTTCACATGCACTGAATAAACATGTCTTGTGACTCATACTTTTAGTGATTGTTAATGCTGCTCTCTTATTTCCACTCTCCACATAGTTCAGAAACATTTTTGCAGTGATGCTATAGCTGGGGCAAACTGAAAAGGCTGCTTATAGTTTCTCTACCACAGTGGTTCTCAACCTTCCTAATGCAGTTCCTCATGTCGTGGCGACCCCCGGCCATAACATTATTTTTGTTGCTTCATAACTGTAAGTTTGCTACTGTTATTAATCGTAATGTAAATGTATTTTTATTCACCAGACCAAATTTGGTACAAATACCAGATATGCCCAAATTGGAATACTGGTGGGGTTTGGGGGTGGGTTGATTTTGTCATTTGGGAGTTGTAGTTGCTGGGAATTATAGTTCACCTACAATCAAAGAACATTATGAACTCCACCAATGATGGAATTGAACCATACTTGGCACACAGAACTTCCATGGCCAACAGAAAATACTGAAAGGGTTTGGTGGGCATTGACCTTAAGTTTGGGAGTTGTAGTTCACCTACATCCACAGAGCACTGTGGACTCAAACAGTGACAGATCAGGACCAAAATTGGCACCAATACTCAATATACCCAATTGTGAACACTGGTGGAGTTTGGGGGAAATAGACTTTGACATTTGGGAGTTGTAGCTGCTGGGAATTATAGTTCACCTACAATCAAAGAACATTATGAACTCCACCAATGATGGAATTGAACCATACTTGGCACACAGAACTTCCATGGCCAACAGAAAATACTGAAAGGGTTTGGTGGGCATTGACCTTAAGTTTGGGAGTTGTAGTTCACCTACATCCACAGAGCACTGTGGACTCAAACAGTGACGGATCAGGACCAAAATTGGCACCAATACTCAATATACCCAATTGTGAACACTGGTGGAGTTTGGGGGAAATAGACTTTGACATTTGGGAGTTGTAGCTGCTGGGATTTATAGTTCATCTACAATCAAAGTGCATTCTGAACCCCACCAATGATAGAACCCCCATGATCAACAGAAGATACTGTATTTTCTGATGGTCTTTGGTTACCCCTCTGACAGCCCCTCGCGACCCCCAAACACTGCTCTACTACATAACTATGGTCCCCCCCCCCCAGCAGCGGTCTTTGTTTGCTATCCACATTCCCTGATAAACTTTAAACACACACATACACATACACAAGCTCACACAAAACGAGAACCCACAGCTAAATCAAGCTGCACATTATGCCAATGAATCCTGAATTAAGGTCGGCTTAATTATTTATTGATCTGAAATGCCGTTAATTGTGATTTGCAATTTACAGCAAGGAGAAGGTCTCCTGAAAATAACAAAGGAAAGGAATACGTACATGCAATTTTCAACATACACACCAAAATTATAAATTAAATTTACCAGCGCAAATTATTGCACAGCTCTGTCCAAAAACCATAAAATTAAGGGACTTCATTGCATTGTCAAATAAAATAAAAGGAGCAATACTAGGCTGGAATGACAGTAGAATAGAGTAGAGTAGTGTAGTACTGGATTGCACAGTTGTGTAAAGTCACCATTTTGTGCCTAGTTCCCCTCTTCAATCCAATCAACAACATGGTATCATAACTCTCCAGCTGTCTTCCTTGTTCTACTTGCAACCCATTTTTATGCTTCATGAAGTTCTAGAGACTATAATGGCTTTTTTAAAAAACACACCTTCTCTCATTAGTCATGCAGTTAAGCACTAGAAGGTTTTTGTGACTTTGTACTTTTCTCTCTCTCTCTTTTTTAAAAAAAACCTTTTTAGAAGAAAAATGTCATTGATGTTGTTTTAAGTGCAATTATTCAATCAGATATTAAATCAACACAGTAAAATGTAGTCTCGTCTAAGAAGATGAAAGCTGAACCATTGTGTCAGTGACTTTAGGTAATAAATGTAAGTAGGCAGCCACAAAGCGATCTGCAAGTCTGACAAAGTGAAATGGTGAACACAAGAAGCTTTCTCCTCTCTACTCCCCGGCACTCTGGAAACGAAGGTGGCTAAGTTGAAAGAGATTTTCTTTACTACTTGCTTATAAGAGGAGCTCCTGAGAGAATCAAGTAGTGCAACATCAACTACTGAATTTGTTACTGTGTATACCATATTCTAACAATATCGTCACCATGGGAAAAGGATGGTGACTTTGTCCACATTACATTGCCAAAGGATTTAAAAAAAAATACTTTACCACTTTCCATATTTCACATTTCATTTATTAGACATGAACTGTGCATGACCACAAATACTAGATGGCAAAAATCTTCTAAGACAGTGGCTCTCAACCTTCCTAATGCTGCGACCCCTTATTGCAATTCCTCATGTTGTGGTGACTCTCAATAATAAAATTATTTTCGTTGCTACTTCATAACTGTAATTTTGTTACTGTTATGAATCATAATGTAAATATCTGATATGCAGGATGTATTTTTATTCACTGGACCAAATTTGGCACAAATACCTGGTATGTCCAAATTGGAATGGTGTGTGTGTATGTGTGGGGGGGGGGGAGGGGTTGATTTTCTCATTTGTATTGTTTTATTGCTTGCTTGCTTTGTTGTTGTACTGATGTACTTATTGGGCTTGGCCTCATGTAAGCCGCCCCGAGACCCCTTGAGGAGATGGTGGCAGCGTATAAATAAATAAATAATAATTAGGGAGTTGTAGTTAATGGGATTTATAGTTCACCTACAATCAAAGAGCATTCTGAACTCCACCAATGATGGAATTGAACCAAACTTGGCACACAGAACTCCCATGAACAACAGAAAGTACTGGAAGGGTTTGGTGAGCACTTACCTTAAGTTTTGGAGTTGTAGTTCACCTACATCCAGAGAGCACTGTGGACTCAAAAAATGATGGATCTGGACCAAACTTGGTATGAATACTCAATCTGCCCAAATGTGAACACTGGTGGAGTTTGGGGAAATTAGACCTTGACATTTGAGAGTTGTAGTAGCTGGGATTTATAGTTCACCTACAATCAAAGAGCATTCTGAACCCCACCAACGATAGATTTGGATCAGACTTCCCACACAGAACCCCGATGACCAACAGAATATGCTGTGTTTTTGGTCTTTGACACCCCCTCATTACTCCCCCCCCCCTCCAGGGGTCCTGAGCCCCAGGTTGAGAAGCACTGTTTTAAGGGCTTTGTTGTTAGAGCTGGAGATTTGTTACTGGTTTTATGGAAGATACTTTGGGTTTTACTGGAGCTCTCAACATGTGCTAAACTGAATCACAGCACTGCTTGGAGTGTGCCGTATTATTCAACAGACTCCTAGTTTCTTGGATAGAGTCCAAAGCATTAATACTCCATAACTTCAGTCAGCAACTGCAATGGACTGTGAACCACCACCACATTTTCCTCTTCTTCCCCCTCCTTCTGTTCTTTAAAGTAGCTTGTTGAATTTGACAGGGTTTTCTGAAGCAAGGAATACTCAGAGGTGGCTTTGCCAGTTCCTCCCTCTGAAATATGACCTACTGGTATTCATTGGTGGTCTTCCATCTAAATACTAACTAGGGCTGACCGTGTTTATCTTCCAGGATGTGGTACCTTTAGGATATTGCCATCATTATAATAATCATTGATCTGAAAGTCTGTCCAGTCTATCAGTGACAAATCTAAGGGAATTTTAGTCAGATGTTTTGTCTGTCCATTTGGGGAACTGATGTTGTGATGATATGATGACGACAACTACTTCTGGAGTGTTTACAACTAAAGAAGGCATGAACTATAGGAATAACCAAAGGGTTATGTCTATGGAGCAGATGTCACAGCTCTATGCATTATGTAGAGAAGAATTTTTGCGGGCTCTTCATTCCCTTTTCAGTGACTTTCTCATAGTAAGAAGAAAAATGCTAAAACTTCACATTGATTTATTCAAGAATGAATGTAGCAAATAATTATATGCCTAGGACTGAAGGTGTGACATACTGACAGGAAGCACGGTTCCGCTTCCTCCTTCTATATAATTTTTGGGGGTGATAGGGTGAGAGTGAGGAGAATATACAGACAAGACGTATCTTGTGGAAAATGAGGCAATGTTCCTCATCCAGCTTCACTTATGAGGTGGCTTCTACTTACACTGAAAGGCCTTCAAAGTCTTAGCTGCTTATCTTCTCATATCCTGACTTCAGCTTAAACACTGTTTTTCTTTAGAGCTGAACCTCTAGCTTGCACTTATCTCTTCCTTGAAATCTGTACCCTTTCCTGAAGTCTAGCAGTGTCTTTCGGTCATTAGTGCCAACCAAAAAATGGACAGGAACTCCTTTCAAGTCCAGTTCAATGGAGTGGGGTTTGCGGTACATTTGCCATTATAGACAGACATCCCATTAAATAGAAGATGACAGAATGGAGACCATGAGAGCCATAGGAGATGGCAGAAGTGGGATAGAGATGCATGGCAGTTGTCTTTTTAATTGTGTTAGGAGTTACTTTAACTTGGCTTAAATGTGAAAGGGCGGAGCTAAGGCGGAGCTGTATTTCTTTACTTTTCTCACTCCCTTCCATTCCTTTGTTATCTTCTGTCATTTTCCAATCAGACTGGAGTCTCCTTGGGCTACGAATGACCTCCTACTGCTCCCCTTGTGCCGCTTTTAACTTTGAAATCCACACTTTTATCTTGATGTATCCATAAGGGAGTATGCATAGTACTTTTTTTGGTATCCATGGTAACCACAGTGTATTCACTTTTTATTTATGAGAATTTTATAATTTGAGCTTACCAAGGAAGATAACTCTGTATTAAAAAAAACAATTTAAGTGCTAATGTGAGAAATGAATTAAAAATTATTCCACTACAATAATTTAAGAAACCACTGTCTTGCTCATCTTCTACAGCTACTCAATGCCTGTCCAAATGAAAACATCTTACATCTGTTCCAGATGTTAATAAGGTTTTACCATCTTTCTAGAACAGGAAAATCTATGGTTGAAGAAGAGCCCCATAGCTTCCTTCCCCACTTCTCTTTGTAGGGACAACCTCTTCCCATTGTTAGCATTATTTGTGGATAATCAGATCGTTCGATTTTTTTAATTTTGCAGGATTCTTCAGGTGCAAATTCTTTCTCCAGAAATCTTCAAAGAAAATACCCAATGGTATCTTCAAGATGGGACTTACTATTAACAGTGTCAGACACACTATGGCCGCTCACACTTTTCTGCCACTTTTTTTCTTCCTCCACACAAAGTGATAGAAGCTCTGGGTGGCGCAATGGGTTAAACTCTTGTGCCAGGAGGACTGAAGACCGACATGTGAGAGGTTCGAATCTGGGGAGAGCATGGATGAGTTCCCTCTGTCAGCTCCAGCTCCACATGCAGGGACATGAAAGCTTCCCACAAGGATGGTAAAGCATCATAACATCTGGGCATCCCTTGGGTAATATCCTTGCAGATGGTCAATTCTCTCACACCAGTAGTGACTAGCAGTTTCTCAAGTCACTGTTCACACACACACACACACACACAATAACAGTGATAGCCACAATTCTGTTGTCAATTGGAACAAAAATTTCCCTTTATCTATTTAAAGCATCTAAAAGGAGATCAGGGTATATTGATCAGAATGGTATACAGTGTAAGGGGGAGGAGGACATCTGATGTATATACCTAAGATTAAGGTATATTTGGTTATAAGTTGGCCATCCCCACTTTTTCTCTCTATACTTGTATATTTATAATTTTACTTGGACTAGATGTATACTGTATGTTGTGTTTATATTGTCTGTTTTGATAAGACCAATTGGCTAATCAATAAAATCATTTTGATTTTGGTGTTGTCAGTCAGATTTCTGTTTCTCTCACAGTGGCCCTCGACCAGTGGTTTTCAACCTGTGGGTCCCCAGATGTTTTGGCCTTCAACTCCCAGAAATCTGAACAGCTGGTAAACTGGCTGGGATTACTGGGAGTTGTAGGCCAAAACACCTGGGGATCCACAGGTTGAGAACCACTGCCCTAGACCAAGCACAGTTCCAGAGTGTTTGAAGACATCTGTCGGGGGTGCTTTAAATGCAATTTTCCTGCTTCTTGACAGGGGGTTGGACTGGATGGCCCATGAGGTCTCTTCCAACTCTAGGATTCTATGATTCTATGACATAAAATGGTCTCCACTCTGAAAAAAATGGTAGAAGATATTTTGATGAAATTTCTGCAAAATGGATATGGGGAGATAAGAAAATCTCAAAAAAAAAATTACTTGGAAGGGAAAAAGCTTATTCGGAGAAATTTTTATTCACCCGCACTTTGAACCATTATAAACTGTACTAGTATGTAAATATGTATGGCAAAGGAGTGATACAGCATAGCTGCAAAATGTAAAATAGTACTTGAAAGCCCTAAGGATGGTTTATTAAATTAAGGCATAATGATGGACAAAGTGGTCTTTTGGCAATATATCTTATCTAATACATTTTAAATGTTATTTTGTCAGTTTGAAGCATTCTTACCCACCTCCTTGGGGATAGAAATGTGCAAATCTCTGAAGCTCAACCATATTGAGATTGCCAAGTTTGTTCTGTTTTAATATGTGTGTCCGTTTATTCACTGCATGGAAATCCATACAGATTTCCATGAATCTCTTTTCCTATTGCTCCTTCTGTGTGCATTTTTCAAATAGATTTTTAAAAATGTGGTTTCAAATTATACACATTGCAAATGTCTACTGGCTATCCAAATGGTGTTTATGTCTATGTTCAGGTACCAGAAGGTGTAAACTGGGTAATTTTGCATGAAAAGTGTAATTGATATGAATTTCTACTCCATCTTGGAATGGAGAATTGGATAAAGGATAATCTATATATTTATATCTGGGAGAAAACTGGTTGAAGTTTCCTTTCTAAGTGCCACAAGAAGGTTTGTTTTTATAAACATGCCCAGCATCTGGGTAGGCTGTGTTATGTAAGAAATCACACATTTTAAGAAATGGATCCAAGGAGTGACTGGAGTAGCCAGAGATTATTCAACACATTTCACTGTTTGAAATAAAGAACAAGAAACATCCTACTGAAGTTGACAGAACTAGCAGTTATATGTAGCTACAATGTGGATGATTAGGGCAGTGTGTTCCACTTCACCTGGAAACAACTAGGCTGCTTATTGTTCAGGTCAAGTTATATGCCACACACAGTTCTGTTCTCCAGCATACTGAACTGGCCAGAGGCCTTCCATCATTAATTCCTCCACATCACTAAGCATCTTCCAAAGGGAACCACCTCAGTCTGTCTAATGTTAGAGCCAGCTTTGACCTCACCTTGCACTTGCTCATGGGTGGAATGTTAATCTGGTCATAGCACTGCAATTTCATAGGAGGCAATGAATGAAGCTCAATGGAAATTTGAAATCTGTAACAGCTACAGATTCCAATAGTTTTGATAACCACCTATGGAGGATCACTTTATGCTCTTTTTCTTAGTACTAACTCAACCTACCAAACCAACATCCTAGGAGTCCCTGGCTTCTTCTCAGACTTAGATCAAGATATTTGCAGTGCTGCCAGAATGTAAAGGTCAAGAAAAAATTATATTCTTTCTGCACCCATGAGCCATTGATTGCCTGTGGGGGTTATTTTTTCACTGTACAACCATGAGGAGCTATTGGCTTTCTTCTTGTGTTACACACAAGAAAGTTATACCATCATAACATCCTGTGACTTCAGCATAAGTCACTAAGGGAATTCTAGCCATAGTGCTTCAACTTCCAGCTATGTCTCTGCTATTTAAATACAAGAAGCCAAGCAGCATCAAACATAGGGCATGTGAGCAAGCGAGCAAAAAACCATCAGTGTCAGTGTGAGAGGAAGGAAATTTGTCTATCTATAGGCAACCATAACTACTACAATCACTGGGTTTGACTCCTGATGCTACATCTCACTCTTGGGTGCCCATGTGAATTATAGAAGTCTGTCCAGATGTGCAGTTATCATTTGATTTCTTTTTTCTCCTTCATTGTGCTAAACTTCATTGTGCTAAACTTTTGTATTTTATTTTGTCATGTTGTATTTTCAGGCTTGGCCTCATGTTAGCCACCCTGACTCCCCTTTGGAGAGATGGTGGCAGGGTATAAATAAAGATTATTATTATTATTATTATTATTATTATTATTATTATTATTATTACAGACACAATGTGTCCTCCTAGAATTGCAAATCTAAAATTTGTCTCCCTGCAACACATTGCACCTATACAACAATGAATGTGATGTAAGAAAACAGTGGATGGGGATGGATGGATGGGGAAAGGGAACATTTGGATTGTGAAACAGCTTGTTTTAGCTTCTCCTAAAATTGCTGACATAAATTAGCCAGGTATCTATTGAGAATGAGTACATAGGTTCAATTATGTAAACTTAAAAGGGAAATTATATATATATATATATATATATATATATATATATTGAAAGATATTAATAAAAGAGAACATATGACATAACTGTTCAAAAGCAGACAAAAAGAAACCTATTTTGATCTGAAGCATTCTCTCATACTATCATCATTATTGCATCATGAAAAATTATTCGCTTGGACCCATTCTAGGATTATGTTCATACCATCACTTGCTTTCTTCAGAGAAGAAATAAAGAAAAACTCTGTATTCTTTAATGGGAAAGTTCTACTGATTTTCTAGATATGTAGTTGCTCTTGTGTGCTTTGTCATTTTCTCTGATATATGGTGACCCTAAAGCAAACCTATCATGGAGTTTTCTTGGCAAGAAGGTATTTGCCTTTGCCTTCCTCTGATGTGGACAGTGTGTGTCTTACCCAACGACTACCAATGGGTTTCCATGGCTGAGTGGGAATTTGTACCCTGGTTCTTCAAAGTCATAGTCCAATGCTCAAACTGCAACACTAAAATGGATTTCCTAGACATGAAGATAAACCTAGAAACTGCCAATGAATTTCTGGCTCTGTGATATCTTTCCATGGGTAGATCTGCATAAGTGGGCAACTTTGGCAGGTTCCAGAACCAATATTACTGCCCATCACACTAAAATTTCTATTTGTCTCTGTCTATCCCTTCATGGCCACATTGCTAAATTTCAGTGGCAAACCAGAAATGACACAAAAGCACTAGATGCTGGATGTAAATTGTTTCCCCCTAGTTTGATATTTGCCAGGAAACTAGGAAAGTCCATTTCAAAACATGCATTCCACACTCATTCTGTAAGGTTTTAGAAGGCAGTAGAATTAGCGGGTTTTATTTATTTATTTATTTATTTATTTGCTGTATTTGTATACCGCCTTTCTCAGCCAATCGGTATACATAAAACTTATAGTCTGAGGGTCACAAAATATGCAGCCTATGGGGCAAGTGTGGCCTAATAATATGGTTTAAATGGAGGATTTGCCAGCTTAACTTTCAGGCTGAGATCTTTTCTAGTGAGATGACCATCTTGATGAAGTTCTACAGCAGGGTGAGGAAACTGCAATCCATGGTTCCCTGTAAACAATTTTCATGGCCTCGGTAGTTCTCCTGCAGTCTTCCAACGTCTCCTGAAAATAGTAATAATAGGCTTCCAATACATAAAATCATGCCACAAAATCTGTCCCAAAGAAATCCCAGCTCTCTCTCAAACCTATTCTTTTCTCTCCATTTCTTCCTCAAAATGGCAATAGGCAAACCAGTTTGAAAACAAAATAGAAGGAAAATGGGGGCATTTTGGTCTTTTTGGGTACAGTCCATTGGGTGACTATCCCCGCCCCCCACTATTTATATTTCCCATTCCTTGGTTATAATTTATTTCTTTGCTAGAATGGCTCCTTCTTATGGTCAAGGAGGGCTTCTATTTTAATACAGCCCCAAAGGGTAACATTATGGGGAACTGACATAAAGAGAAACATGTGTTCCTATGATCACATCTGTAATGAGCTGAGTGCTAACCAAAGATATTTGTTGTGAATTCTGACTACTTCTTTCCTATAGAAAAATGGTTGGCATGAATTCTCCCAGAGAGAATGGCAAATTGCCCCATTAAAAACAAGTAAGGCAATGAGTATGACTCGATGGTACAGTTAAACCTTTCAGGGCCTGAGGGCTATCTCACGCTTTGGTAAGCCACGTGAGTGTGCGTTTGGCAGCCTGGTGGTATAAAGCTCAACTTGTTTAATCAGGCATTCAATTAACAAACATGTCAGTATGTTGGTCCTTTGTGAGACAAATAAAGGCACTCTGTGTGCAGTGAGCCATCCCAATGGGCCACTCAGTAATTAATATTTGTTTTGTATTTATTGTAAGGTGTTCAGATGCTTTGGAAAGAGCTCCCAAGAAGCCCTGAGAATGTTTCAGTGTATTTTGTATGCGCACTGGCTTTTCCCTCTCAGGACAATTACAATTTTGCTGCCAAACAATACATGATTTATTCAGCACTTCTTTAATTATTTGCTGATCTCCTCTCATGTGCTGTTTCTCCACATGCATCTTTGTGCATGCATAAACTAGTGGCCACAGATTTACAAAAACACATTTACAAACATGCATTCATGGTTTGATTATTGGGAAGTTCTGAAATCATGGATTCACTAGAAGGATTGGTTTGAAACTGAGCTTTCAATGTATAAGGAAAGCAGAAGTAAAAGAAAAAAAAACCCCTTCTGGGGAAGTTGTCATGCCATTTTCAGTAGCGGTTCCCCATCTATGGATCATGAAAGGATAGGTTTTCCCCTTAACAGCAAATTATTAGGGTATTTAATCTCTCATACGACAGAACGAGGATAAAAAATCATGTTAACAGATTGGAGACCTGGGCACAAGCTAACAAAATGCAGATCAACAGGGAGAAATGCAAAGTGCTACATTTAGGCAATAAAAATATAAAAAAGAAATGCAGATATATTGGGTGAAAGCGGAAGCTCACGCCACTCCCCAAGTTTGAATCCGAGGAGCGTCGTGAGCTTCCACTTTCAGCCCCCGCTTCTGCCAACCTAACAGTTCAAAAACAAATGTGAGCAGATCAATAGGTACCGCTCCAGTGGGAAGGTAATGGCGCTCCATGCAGTCATGCCGGCCACATGACCTTGGAGGTGTCTACAGACATCAGCTCTTTTGCTTAGAAATGGAGATGAGCACCAACCCCCAGAGTCAGACATGACTGGACTTAATGTTAGGGGAAAACCTTTACCTTTACTAGGGTGTGTGACACCTGGCTTGACAGCAGAATGCATGAAAGGGATCTAGGAGTCTTAGTAGACCACAAGCTGAATTTGAATCAGCTGAATTTGAATGCTGCACTAATAGGACTGCAGTCTCTAGATCAAGGGAAGTAACAGTACCACTCTATTCTGCTTTGGTCAGACCTCACCTGGAATACTGTGTCTCGTTCTGGGCACCACAGTTCAAGAGGGAGATTGACAAGCTGAAACGTGTCCAGAGAAGGGAAACCAGAATGATCAAAGGTCTGGAAGCCGTGACTTCTGAGGAGCATCTCAGGGAGCTGGGTATGTTTTGCTTGAAGAAGAAAAGGTTAAGAGGTGACATTAATAATGTTGTAGATTGCATTTCTGACTTATTAAAAGGGGGCTGAACTAGATGTCCCTTGAGTTCCCTTCTACTTCAATAGAGCTTGAGTGAAAAACAGAGAAAAGCATATTGTGCATTATGTTTTTTGAGACAGTCAAGGTCAAAACAGAGTGACAGCAGCTACATAGAACAAAAGAACTAAAGAGAAAAGTATACATTTTCAGATAATATTTGTATTCCTTTCTCTAAGACTGGTACTAACCAGTTTAAAAACAGAGGTGTTGCCAGAAGGTTAAGGGAAAAAACAAAGGTTGAAGGGCTTTATTTATTCAGAAATTTCTACACCTTCTTTTGAATACAAAGCCATCGTTTAACTACACAATCAACCCACACAGTTGTGTGAACTCTAGTTGGCTGTTGTAAATTAATGTGAATGTTTATTTAGATTTTAGGTTATTATATAATTTTGTTTGACTACGTGTTGTTTAATTTATTGATGTTAGGTTTAATTTCCTTATGTTAGGCTTTAATTTGATATTAGGTTTTAATGTCACTTTCATATGTGGGGTTTCTCTGGGATTTGAATGTCAGTATTTGTTTGTTTTACAAAGACATTGAATGTTTGCTGTTGTTATGTTGGAATCTGCCCTGAGTAACCTCAAGGAAATAGGGTGGAATACAAATAAAGTTTTATTATTTATTATTTATTTTTCATAATGAGATTTTGGACCTCAACACATTGACGATACCCGGATCGGTTTGGCAGCCTCCGTGGTGAATCAGTGGGGCAATTCCCCATCACATGTGGGGAAGTGTCATTGTGTGGCTTCACCTTGTGCTGGCCCTGTGATAGATATTCTGATCAGTATACATTTTCTGTTTGAGCTTGCACACTTTGCCAATCTGGATTTGGAGGATAACAACCCCCTCCCCCATCTTGATCCACTGCTGCAGAATGAATAAAGAAATGGCTGATGGAATTACTTAGTTTTGGTGTAATTTTTCTGAGCACCAGAATTGAACTGTAACAACATGATAGCTATGTTAGATATTTGAAAGGATGTCATATGAAAGATGAAACAGGCTTTTTTTGTGCTGCTCTAGCTAATAGGACATGGTGCAATGAGTTTAGGAAAAGAAATTTCGCTTAATTATTTGGAAGAACATTTTGACAGCAAGAGATATTCAACAGTGGAATACACTGCCTCATGGAGGAGACCCCTTCCTTGGAGATTTTTAAACATAGATTGGGTGGTCATCTGTCAGGAGTACTTTGATTATGCATTCCTGCATGGCAGGAGGTTAGACTGGAAGGTCTTTATGATCTCCTCCAACACTATTTTTCTATGCCAGTGGGCAAGGCACTTTTTACCTGGTACTTTGACTGTTAACTTGCAATTATGTTTTAATCATTATTTTTATGTTTAAATCGTGGTATGGACTGTTTAAAATTGAAGTTTTGAGTACAACTGTGTTTTTTTTCCTTAACTGTTCTTTTAATTAGATTTTGGATTAATCCATATTGTGAGCCTCCTTACAAAGGGAGGAAGATGGGATATTAGGCAGGCAGACAGATGAGCAACCATCACATTCAGCACAGAACTGGTCCAAAAAAACCCTGCCTGAGAGACAGGTCAAAATGGAGGTAGTCTCTTACTCAGTTCAAGTTCAGAAACATTATGGGTGGCAGATTAATCTTTTATCAATCTTTCTCACTACACCTGAGAAACTCAGATACATCAGGATGGGGATGGGAACCACGTGGTTTTAAATGGCTTGGTCTTTGTTTGAACTCTGAAAAAATAGAACTGGGGGGGGGGGGGTGGCTCAATATACTTTTGTTTTGGCCTGTCAGTGTGTCTTGGAGATCTAGGACCTCATAACATGGATCTTTCACCTCGTTTTCTTTTAATTTTCACATGCTGGCAAATCAGAGTCCCATGGAGGCCATCCTATGACACATGGCTACTTCCAGTGGCTGCCCATGGGAATCCGTCTTGACAGTGTAACACAATGGAGAGAAAACTCCATTTTCAGGATTTGGGTATTGCCCAACTCCTACTTTGTAGAAAGTGAGAGAAAGTAAGAGAAAGCAGGAAAAAGATGGGGAAAAGGCATTGGATGGTTGACCATCCCTGAAGATGGACCTTGCCAGGAGAGAACTGGGTTTCTTCACTCTTCCCAACACTTTCCCCCATTGATGAAGTTCCTAGTTACCTGGTGTAGAGAAATGTTTATTATAGAGTGTTTATTATACTGTATTTAAACTGTATTTATGTATTACATTTATTGCCATGGCCTAGCTGTGAGGGATAGGTTGCCATGGTGACAAGACAAAGCCTCAGAGGAGGTGGGCGGAGCTTAAGGAGGAAAAGGTTTGAAAGTGGCAGTTAAGCTCCAGTCCGGTGGAAGAGACCCGGGGAAGAGGATAGCCAGTTAGGGCTCTGTTGTGAAGCTGTGAGAATTCAGTAGTTCCTAGAATTTGTGAATATTTCTTCAGCAAGAGAGCTGAAGGTGTTACCTTGTTAGATTGCTTAGGTTAAAAGAATCTAACAGAGGGGGTTTTCAGGATTGCCAGTAAGGAAAGACTGGTGATCAGTGGTTTGTTCCGAGTATAGGGCAAACAGTGTGGACATTCACAATAGGGAACTCTGAAGTAGTATAAGCACTTCACTAAAGAAGAAGTTTGTAGAATTGTATCATCAGAAACATGTATCTCAAACCAGCCATTTTGTAACATAAAGCCTTGTGCCAAGTTCAAATTCTCAAAACTGCAACAATTACGTTCTGTTAACAATAAATCTTGTTCTCTTTGTATTTCAAACCTGCCTCCTTCATTGCTTTTATGCTTGGTGCATTCCACACTACCAAAGTCACCTCACAACACAACTAAAGATAAACAGAGACATAAACCAGCGTCTCTAAACATATTGGTGGCAGCTTAATTGATATTTAAAAGAAGCTTCCTCACATAATTTTGGTGGCATCTAGTGAGATTAGCGCTGCTTCTTTACATTTTTGGTTGACAAGTGGTGGCATTGATACCTTCTTTACATTTTTGGTGGCAGACGACGGGATTCGTGTAACAACTAATCGAGTGCCTTAAGTTTAATTTTAAAATAAGTTGTGAGGTAAAAGTTGTTGAAAACATGGCTACCAGGCGGCAGAGAAAGCTGGCTGAGGAAAGAGAGGGAGACCAAGGAGAAAGTTCGAGCTCTGGGTCAGAGACAGAGCCAGTGCCTATGACAGAAATGGCTTTTAAGTACAAATTGGAGATGAAACGATTGGAAATGGAGGCAAAAGAAAGACAAAGGGAAAGAGAGTTGGAGATGGAGAGAGAGGCGAAACAAAGAGAATTTGAGGAAAGACAAAGAGAGAGAGAACTGGAGATGGAGGCAAAACAAAAAGAGAGAGAACTGGAGATGGAAGAAAGACAAAGAGTGAGAGAATTTGAACGGGAGTTAGAATTGAAGAGAATGGAGTTTGAGCTAGAGAAACAAAGATTGGCTTTGCCTCAAACATCCAGTGATGTTCAGGAAGGGAGATCTGGAGGGGATACCCCAGATTTGATGAAGAAATTCCCAAAATATACCAAGGAGGATTGTCCAGAGAAATTCCTAATATCTTTTGAAAGATGTTGTCGTGATTTTGGAGTGGCTAAGGAAAAATGGATGACATACCTTAGGCCACAGATAAGTGGGAAACTTTTGCAGATTTATGGACAGATGCCGGAGGAGTCTTGTAGAGACTATGATCTGTTTAAGAAACAGGTTCAACAGGAATATAGATTGACTCCTGAATATTATAGATTTAAGTTCAGGACGTTGAAGAAAGATAAAACACAAAGTTTTGCTCAGGTGGCCTCTAGATTGTCTCAACTGTTCGATAGTTGGATAAAGACGTCTGAGGTAGAAGATTATCAACAGCTGAGGGAACTTTTGAAATTGGAACAATTTTTCCAATTAGTTCCTTATGAAATTCGTTGGGTGATTCAAGATCGCAAGCCATCCACGATTGTAGAGGCAGCGGGTATGGCAGATCAAATAACAACCTTGAAAGAAGGATTTAAAAGGGAAGATCTGCCAGGGGACAAAAGAACAAACAGGCAGCCATTTTATTCACAACAAAAGCGCCCACAGCAAGAAAAGGGTGCTGACTTAGAAGACACCACCTATAGGAGGCAGAGTGTAATAAGGCCAACTGCTCCTGAGGTAAAACGACGGTGCTTTCAATGTGGAGAATGGAATCATTTAAAATATCAATGTCCCCTGTTAAAGAAGGAGAAAACAACCCTCTTTGTGAATAAAATGAAAGAAACACCAAGGGCAGAAGCAGATACTGTTTCGAAGGAGAGTTCAAGCTCAGAGCCTCAAGAGAAACAATGTCTGTTCATCCTGTCAGGCAGCCCATCTAAGGACTACTTAGAAACCATTTCTATTGATCACAAAGACAGGAAAGGACTCAGAGATACAGGTTCCGAAGTATGCATCGCGCACCCTGAAATAATACCTCAGAAATTTCAACAGCCAACCTCTGAAATAAAATTAAAAGGTTTAGGTCCCGCGATCCCGACACCCGTGGTGACCTTGCCAATAGAATATAAAGGATGGAAGGGTATGTGGGATTTTGCAGTCAGTCCTGACATACCATATCAATGTTTAATTGGAAATGATTTGGCTGAGGAGATTAAATTCTGTAAGATGGCGTGTGGGGAGAATGAATGTAACAATGAAAGCCCTGAACAGAAAGCCCTGTGTTTTGCCATACAACAAGATGGGGACGAGAGTCCAGAAACCAGCGCTACAGTGGCTGAGCTTGTTAAGAAGACGGGAGGAGTTGAGGAGATTCGGCAGGAACAGAGAGCCGATGGATCTCTGAAGCCTCTATTTGCTTTAGCTCAAAACCCCACAGTATTGCCAGAAGAACAGCCCTCCGAGTTTATACTGAAGAATGGTGTCCTATATAGGGAATCCAAAAGTGTAAACTCGACAGAAAGATCAGTGACATGTAGTCAAATTGTAGTGCCTCAAGGTTTTAGAGAACAGCTGATGAGGGTGGCACACGAAAACCCTCAAGGTGGACATTTGGGCATAAGAAAAACCACGAAAAGGATCACTAAAAACTTTTATTGGCCTGGCATGTTCCAGAGGATCAAAGAGTTTTGCCAATCCTGTGACATCTGCCAGAGATTGAGCACTGGAAGGGATAAAGTTAAAGCTCCATTGATCCCTATGCCAATAATTGGGGAACCATTTTACAGAGTAGGCATTGACATTGTAGGTCCTCTCTGTAAACCAAGCAGACGTGGTTACCGTTACATTTTAACCATGATTGACTACGCCACAAGATATCCAGAGGCTGTAGCTCTGACTAACATCGAAACAACTACAATTGCAAATGCCCTGCTGTCCATTTGGGGAAGAACTGGATATCCCAGAGAACTGGTCTCGGACTTGGGAACCCAGTTTACTTCCAAGCTTCTGTCGAAGTTGCTGGAGTTATGTGGAATTAGACACCTGACTTCCACAGCATATCATCCGCAAACAAATGGACTGGTTGAGAATATGAACAAGACTTTAGTCAAAATGATAAAGTCTTACAGTCAGGAAAGGCCTTATGACTGGGACGTCAAGTTACAACAACTGCTGTTCGCCTACAGGACCGTCCCTCATGACAGCACCGGCTACAGTCCATTTGAATTGCTGTATGGAAGGAAAGCTCGTGGTCCGTTAGATCTGTTGAGAGAATATTGGGAAGAAAGTCCGGCGAAGGATCCTGTTCCAGTGACGGAGTATTTAAGAGATCTTCAAGCAACAATGCAGCTGGCTAGAGACATAGCTCAAGAACATTTGCTTGCGGCTCAGCAGAAACAGAAAGACTATTATGACTCTACTGCTAAGCCAAAGGTCTTCGACATCGGAGATGAAGTTTTATTTTTATCTCCCAACAAGGCCAACAAGCTTCAATTGGATTGGTCTGGACCATGGAAGGTCATCAGAAGACACAACCACATAAACTATGATATTTTTGATGAACAATCCAATGTAGAGAGAAGAGTCCATGTAAATATGTTGAAGCCTTATGTTGTAAGATCTGCAAATGTATGTTTTGTTGTTTCAGAAGAGGAATCCGGTCCCTTTTCTTTTTGGGATGGTGATCGTGAACAGTACAGGAATTTAGATCGGGTAGATGTGAATGTAGAATTGTCCCTACCTCAGAAAAGAGAGGTTGTAGAGGTTTTAAATAAATATAGGGACATATTTTCGGACTTGCCAGGAAAGGTCCAAGGAGTCCAGCATCGAATAAACACCGGTGATGCTACTCCTATTGTATCTCCACCCTACAGGGTTACGGGGAGAATTAATGAATGTATTGAAAAAGAAATTAGGGAAATGTTGGACCTAGGGATTATTGCTCCATCGGTTAGCTCTTGGGCTTCACCTATAGTTTTAGTGCAGAAGCCTGACAAAACAATTAGGTTTTGTGTAGACTATAGGAGGTTAAATAAAGTGACCCAGACGGACACCTATCCTATGCCACGTTTAGACGATCTACTGGAAAGGATGGGGAAGGCCAACTTTATTAGTAGCATTGATTTGACCAAGGGGTTTTGGCAAGTGCCCATGGCACCACAAGACCGTCACAAGACCGCTTTCCGGACCCAAAATCGATTATTTGAATTTTATGTCCTTCCTTTTGGCCTAAAAAATAGCCCGGCCACATTTCAAAGATTAGTGGACAGTGTTTTGAGTGGACTGGGGTCTTTCTGTGTAGCCTATATTGATGATATAGGGATTTTTAGTAATTCATGGAGAGATCACCTTAATCATTTAGATCTGGTGCTAAACAGGTTGAGGGAAGCAGGGTTAACCGTTAAAGCTTCCAAGTGTAGGATAGGATATAAGGTTACCAAATATTTAGGACATTTAGTGGGAGGAGGTCATATTCGACCTGATCCTACTAAAGTGGCAGTTATACACCAGTGGCCAGTGCCCAAAACGAAAAAAACAGGTTAGGGCATTCCTTGGATTGGCGGGTTACTATCGAAAATTTATCCCATCCTTTAGTAATCTGGCAGCCCCTCTTTCGGATCTTACTAAAAAGAAGAACCCGAACCAGGTAATTTGGACTCCAAATTGTCAGACTGCCATGGATCAATTGAAGAAATCCATTACTTCAGATTCTGTCCTAATGGCACCAGATTTTGACAAGCCCTTTATTTTGACGTGTGATGCTTCAGATACTGGGCTTGGAGCTGTCCTAAGCCAATTGGATGTAGAAGGAGAAGACAGACCCCTATTGTTCTTAAGTAAAAAATGGCATTCTAATGAGTATAGTATGTCAACAATTGAGAAAGAATGCTATGCCATTATCTGGTCAGTCAAGAAACTGAAACCGTATTTGTGGGGTAGGAAATTTACTTTGCAAACAGACCATGCTCCCTTACGATGGCTAGATAATGTAAAAGGTACCAATAACAAACTGTTAAGATGGAGTTTGGGTTTACAAGATTTCATATTTGACATAAAACATGTTTCAGGTAAACAAAATGTAGTTGCGGACGCCTTATCAAGGATTCCATAGGTTAAAGGTTTGTATATATGTATAGTTGAAATGTACCTAACTATGATGCGTTTCCCTTTCAGAATTGATATATGTATATTTATTGTTAAATGTTATGTAGGATTATTTTTGCTATTCTAGGATTAAGAAATGTGCAAAAATATTTTTCTGGGGGGGAAGGTGTAGAGAAATGTTTATTATAGAGTGTTTATTATACTGTATTTAAACTGTATTTATGTATTACATTTATTGCCATGGCCTAGCTGTGAGGGATAGGTTGCCATGGTGACAAGACAAAGCCTCAGAGGAGGTGGGCGGAGCTTAAGGAGGAAAAGGTTTGAAAGTGGCAGTTAAGCTCCAGTCCGGTGGAAGAGACCCGGGGAAGAGGATAGCCAGTTAGGGCTCTGTTGTGAAGCTGTGAGAATTCAGTAGTTCCTAGAATTTGTGAATATTTCTTCAGCAAGAGAGCTGAAGGTGTTACCTTGTTAGATTGCTTAGGTTAAAAGAATCTAACAGAGGGGGTTTTCAGGATTGCCAGTAAGGAAAGACTGGTGATCAGTGGTTTGTTCCGAGTATAGGGCAAACAGTGTGGACATTCACAATAGGGAACTCTGAAGTAGTATAAGCACTTCACTAAAGAAGAAGTTTGTAGAATTGTATCATCAGAAACATGTATCTCAAACCAGCCATTTTGTAACATAAAGCCTTGTGCCAAGTTCAAATTCTCAAAACTGCAACAATTACGTTCTGTTAACAATAAATCTTGTTCTCTTTGTATTTCAAACCTGCCTCCTTCATTGCTTTTATGCTTGGTGCATTCCACACTACCAAAGTCACCTCACAACACAACTAAAGATAAACAGAGACATAAACCAGCGTCTCTAAACATATTGGTGGCAGCTTAATTGATATTTAAAAGAAGCTTCCTCACATAATTTTGGTGGCATCTAGTGAGATTAGCGCTGCTTCTTTACATTTTTGGTTGACAAGTGGTGGCATTGATACCTTCTTTACACCTGGAATGTTACTTCTGGTCATTGAAGGCCTGCCAAAGGTCTGGAGAAGAAAATGAGATCCATGCCCAGCACAGGATGTACAGGGCAGCGCCCCAAGACTACATACACTGTTCCTCTCATCATCTGTTCTCTGAGGCAATTGCCTCACTCTATGTATTAGTTGTAGGTTTATCTCTGTTTTCTATGCATAATTCAGCTGCAATTGAGTCTAAGATGATTTGATTTGTTAGGCCTTCAGCAGGCTTAGATCTGTGCCAGATTAGAGTCTCAATGAACTTTTGATACAGCATGATAACCTTGTATTATATGTGTAAATTTTATTTCCAGACACAATGGTTGTGTTGAATCAGAACAAAATTTTGTCACTACTTCTATTCTGTCTCCTACCTCACAGTCAAGGGAAGTTAGTAGAATGGCCACTTATGCAAACCCAGGCATTATCTTTCACCTTTCTGACAGAGGGTGCTTCATAAAGAGTATAGGCAGTTCCCAAATTATGAAAAGATAGATTCTGTAGGTTTATTCTTAAGTTGAATTTGTTTGTAAGTTGGAACATGTACATTTCAAGTGTAACTCCAGATTGATCTGTCTATCGATCTATCGATCTATCTATCTATCTTTGGATAGCATAAGGATGGGTTAACATCCCTATAATGTTTGCTTTGCTGCCTGTGTCCCTGTTCAGAAGATTTCATCTCACTTTCTGTCCCTATGATAATTAGATTTTGGAAAATTTGGATTGCTGTGGAAACAAGCATTGACAATAAAGCATCAGTTGAGACACCTTTCCCACATAATAACTATTTAAGGAGTGAATTTCCCTTCCGAGGGGTAGATTTCTCTCACTTCCTGTTGTCTCACCCCTTTCTAAGTCATTTGTAAGTTTGAGTCATTTGTAAGTCAGATGTTTGTAACTTGGGGACTGCTTGTACTGTTCTCTGTAAAGCAGATCACATAGGCAACTACTCAGTTTGTTCCTTGCCATCTATGAGTCAGAAGTATCATAGATACCTTTGAAAGAGCCTCAAATCAGAGGATACACTTGGTCCACCTTGGTCAGTATTCTCTATGTTGGTCAGTAGGGCCTCTCTAGTGAATCAGATGGGAATCTTTTTCTTTCCAGCATAATGTGGAGATGCAAGCTATTGAAATAGCAGTCTTTTGAATGCAAAGCATATGTTCTTCCACTGATCTGTATTTCAGCCCATCTATCAATCAGTGATAAGAAATTCCAGCTGCTTGATGATTTAATTTGTTCTCTGAATATACTTCCCAAAGGTCATAAGACCAAAAAACCTTGGAAGTTTCAGCAACAAATCTCTTGATTACTCTATCATCCACACTTTCGAAATGCTTCAGATTGCTGCCTAGAGCAAATCATGCCATTATCAAGATAAACAGCATCCCTTTGACTCTTATCTGTTGCCATGGAATAATAGAAATTGTTACCATGCTACAAAAGGGAGACCTTAAAAATTATTGTTCCTTCCTTTCAGAACATATTTGAATGTTAATAGCATATTATATCTATATGCAAATACTAAGAAAGAATAAAAAACCCCAATGTATTTGAATTTCATGAAGTCCATTTTTCCTCTCCTGTTTTTTTGACTTCACCTCAGGGACTTCCTCTTTCTGTCATTTCTAAACTTATTTGGTACCACCGCAGTTGCACACATTGTTAGTCATTAACATTTGATTATATTGTAAATAATACAGAAGGCCATTGTGGGTTACAGAAAGTCCACAGCCAGATGTCATTTTCTTCCTTGATTTCCTTCTAGGGTTGTGCACACCCAACCTGCATTTCTTCTACCCAGTTCTGGCCATTTATGCAATGTTTGTCTTGCCCTTTATCCCTGGCTTGGCACAATTACATCAATCTAGTGTCTTCATTTTTCTAGAACTGAATTACAACTTTCCCATTGTGTTTCCTATTCCTGGAAGAAGAACACTATTCTATAAAGACTGCAATAGTATAGTGACTTAATTCAGCATAATCCCTATTGAAATTGGTTGGATATTTTCTCAAAAGATACATAAATGATTATACTGTTAAATTACATGTACAGTGCAAATTTCATCATGTCTTTTGAGTTACCACCTCTTCACATGGCCCTTTCACATAGCTCCATGCATTCTCCCTCCTTGCCCCATCACATGGTGGGGACAGGACAGGTTTTGTTGATACCCTGCCCCTGTCCCCATCAGATGGGAGAAAGGGCTACAATTCATGGCAACGTGCAATGCCCCACTGCCCCCCACTGCCCTTCCCCACATCATATGAGGAAAAGGGAGGAAAGTGTGGGTAATCCTATTCGAGCTACCCAAAACACACTTTCTTCCCCATCGTGGTGGAGGAAGTGCCTTTTAGTGCTTCCCCCCACTTCAGGAGGAATGTGAGTGAGACCTGCCATACATTGTGTGACAGTGCACAGCAGGTCCCATCCTTGCTGTGACACACAACAGCAAAATTGGGCAAAAATGCCCCGTGTGAAGAGGTCCCATATGTATCACGTTCCATCCATTCATCCCGAAGTCAGGGAAAATTTGACAGATACATACTGTGAGAGCTGGGCCATAAGGAAGGCTAAGTGAAGGGAGATAGATGCTTTTGAACTGTGGTGTTGGAGGAAAATTCTGAGAGTGCCTTGGACAGCAAGAAGATCCAACCTGTTCATACTCCAGGAAATAATGCTCGGCTGCTCACTGAAGGGAAGGATATTAGAGGCAAAGATGAAGTACTTTGGTCACATAATAAGAAGACAGGAAAGCTTGGAGAAGATTAAAATGATGGGGAAAATAAAAGGAAAAAGGAAGAGGGGGTAACCAAGGGCAAGATGGATGGATGTCATTCTTGAAATGACTGGCTTGACCTTGAAGGAGCTGGGGGTGGCCACGGATGACAGGGAGCTCTGGTGTGGGCTGGTCCATGAGGTCACGAAGAGTCGGAAGCAACTGAATAAATAAACAACAACAATACTTGCATGCATGTATTCTTATGCTAAAACATGTTGCAATGAATCACTTCTTGTGAACAAATAAGATACAGGAATTTGATGCTATGCTAATTTTGTTCTCTGCAAGAAAATCTTTGAAAACTGAAGTTTTAAAACAATTTTAAATTATCTCACAATTTTTGAGCAGAAATCAGCATTTTATGTGTGGAATCTCAGTGGCTGAGATTCTGAATCAAACAGAGAGAAAATGAGTTAGGATGAGTTATAATTGAGAAATTACTAGGAGTATTCATTTTTATCATCATTTTTCAAAATAAAAGTATTTCCTGTCTCCAGCTGGTGCAATTAATATGTTTTAAGTTTTAGTGGGAACTTTAAAAGAACTTTCCAAAGTGCTGAGTACTACCCTTAGAATGGTGCAGGTCCTTGGTTAGTTCCTTTAAAGTTCAGGCTGAAATCCATATCTGATTTTGTGCCAAGTATTTTTAAAGGACATTTCAATGTAGGATTCGGATATTTTGTTCTTTCCTATTACGAATACAGCATATTAAGAACCTGGGCAATAGGACCATGTTTCAATCATTTGGTTGGGGTTTCTAGTTTTTGCAGAGAAAGAAACCACATTTTCAATCACACACATGTGTATTAGGACTGAAGCCTAAAACATCCACTTTGAAATAATATTTCTCTCCTGTTAATCTACCTGGTGAAGACATAGACTAAAACCCACATTGGTTTCTGCAAGCTAATTCCCAAAATCTAAACAAATAGATTGTGTAGCAACTCATGAACTCAGAAATGAGGCAGGGATTTGTCATACAGTAATTGGAGCATTTTAATAAACTGGCATATTACACTTCTCCTCTGAATCATTTCAAAGCTGCTGCTGTATTCCTTTGGAGTGGTTTGTTATTAAACAACAGCTGTTGCTAAGTAGGCAGTGTGAATAATAACAACAGCAGCTGATTGCCTCAGCCATATTGCGGCAGCTTCATAATTCTAGTTATGTATTTATTTCATGTTCTCAATAGCACGTCATTGTTCCAAGTGACCATTTACATGGGATCTGTATCACACACAAGTATGAGTATATTTTAAAGTGAAATCCTTAATGAAATCTGAGTTAGATGACAAAGAAAAAATTAGCTCCCACAATTTATGATAGAATTGATCAACTTTCTCAGATCAGTTTTTAATGAGAGTATTAATCTCTCATGTGGATGCATTACATTTTGAAATTCTCCACTGGCAGGAATATTATCAGTCAGTCAAGAGTGTGGACCTGTTGTCCACATTTAATATGGCTCACCATTACCTAAGCAGATCTATTCCACTTGTGACTTATCCATGGTCCGAAGAGAGTGAGGACTCATAAGACAGGGCTAAGATGCCAAAATGCCTGCACAAAACAAAACACAGAGTTGCCAGGAGTATGGCTGGGATTGTTGATGGGATGCATTCAGCTTTCTGAGACTCAAGCAAACCAAAAGTGTATGGGGACAGCCAGTATGGTGTATTGATTAGCAGGTTAGGCATGGACTGGGAGACCAGGTTCTCATCTCCACTGAACCATGAAGATTCCTGGGTCATAAAATCAGAGTGTGCGTCTTAATGGTTGCTTCAGTGGGAGGTATATATAGGGAAAGGCATGAATGAGATTCTAGAACCCAAATAGTGAACAAAACAGGAAGGGATTTTGCTCAAGAAGAGACCAGGGAGAACACTTGTTAGCAAAGTAAGAAGCTCATCATACCAATGCCTCCAGTTCCGTTTCTCTGATGGAAGGTATGTGTGGTGTGATCCATGCGCCCTCCCTCTTTTCCCCATTACATGGAAGCATTGGGGCAAGTCGCCCCTGCCCCCATCAGACATGGGAAAGAGTAGCAACGCTCGTTGCTGCATGGCCCTTTCCCCCATCCGATGGGGGACAGGCTTGAAAAATGGAGGTAACTCTGTTGGAGCTATGCAGAAGACAATTTACCTCTGGTTGTAGCAAGGAAGCATCTTACTTGCCACTCTCGCCATCAACGGGGCAGGACCACAGCCTGCATCATATGATGGCACTCGGCAGGTTCTGCAGTTGAAGAGGAGCAAGGGGTCAAAAACCCTTGTATGATGACGTCATAAAAGAAGGACACCTGTCTTTTTGTGAGTGGACTATACCAAGTAAAAGACCTATTATTTTCTGAAAGAGGAAAATACTTGCATAGTTGAGCAAATCAAAGCAGCTTAATAGATATAATCCTAATTAGTCCCATCTATTTCCATGATGGCACTCTTTTTCTGAGGCAGGGGGCTTCACTAATGGTCACAGTGCTGCTAATAGGGTTTACTGTGTCAGGTTTTTCTGAGGAGCCAGATGAAAGGTGTCAAAGAGAGACTGGGCAGCAGTAGTGGAGGTTAAACATCTCCCCATACAGGCAGTTCTAAGGAGAAGGCAGAAATACAACATAAAATGCTTACCGGTAATCCCTCACTTCCCCTTCTATTCTTAATCCTCAACTGAACCATTTTAACAGCAAGCTTAATCCCATCATTGTAACCCTGCAGGAGGAGAAAGAGCATGGAAGATAGCATGGTGGGCATGGGATGTGAAAGTGGGGATCACTGTCTGGATTGTTTTCTTTTCATTCAGTGTGTTGGAATGTCCAAAGGAATGGCTCCATTTCAGTTTGCATATCCAAATTGTCAAAGGCTTGCAGTATTTCTGAAAATGCCATTCCTTTAGACCAGAATTTCTCAAATTGTGCTCCTCCAGATGTTTTGGACTTCAGCTTCCACAATGCCTAACAGTTGGTAAGCTGGCTGGAATTTCTGGGAGTGAAAGTCCTAAACACCTGGGAGAGCAGAGTTTGAGAAACAGTGCTTAAAACAATAAAATAAACAAATATACATTCACTTAATAAGAAAAATTGTTTTAGTGGCTGGAGGAGAAAAGAGGGTTGAAAGGAGATTAGGCAGCGCCCTTCTTGCCAATTTCTAATCTCCCCAGCCCCATTTCATCCATTCCTCCACAGCTAGACATCATCATAAAAATACAAAACAAAAAAGAAATGATGACACACTTCCAAGGTAACATTGCACCCAAACATTGGGGGGGGGGGGGGGGGGGCTGGAATAAGCAGGGACTTCTGAAAAATGTCATTAAAGAGTAAGAGAAATGGTAGTTCTAAAGCAGTTGTGCTTTGTATGTTCCTGTAGTACCAGTCTTTAGAGTTCTCAGTACCAGTAAGACAGGTGGAATCTCACAGCCTTCTAGATGTTCTTGGCCCACAACCTTCAACATTCCTCAGTATTGGGACATCCCATGACATTTGGAGGGCCTTGTAAGCTCCACCTCATAGTAGTTGGGCAGAAGAGAAAACATTTGATGAAAAATCTCTGGTTTGCATCTTCAAGGAAGATTTGGGTTTGTTTTTGTTTTGTTTTCGTATTTGTGAGAAGAGGATAAATGTAGTTTGCAAATACACGAGCCAGATCAGTTCCTTCCAGTACAAACAACAAGCTCATGTGGAGTATAAGGACCATGGGCAAGAAAAAGTAGATTCATCTTGATGAACAAAGACATCCAGTAGCACAGGTTTTCTTATTTTACTATTTATTTTGCCTTGCTTTAGGCAAATCCAATGGTTACTCTGGAGCTTTCTGGAAACTGGAGAATGCTGAGGCTTTACAGCACTTTGAACACTGTTCCATTACCCTTTCTTTGCATTGATCAGTACAGAGGAATAGGATGAATCACCTCATGTTGTTGTTGCCACTTCCAGCTCACCGTGTTGGAGTGCCTGACTGTTTCAATCACATCTTTGATGTCATGACAGAGTGTCCATGTTATCTGCCAGAAGGCAGGGTCAATGCACTCATGGTTGCATGAGTGAGCTGCTATAATATCATATATTCAACAGGCAATGGCCAGGAACTCATGCAGAGCTTCATGGACAGTAAAGATTTATGGCAACAACACAGACAATGTGGTGACAATCCAGTAGGATCGATGTGGTCTTGGCCTAGCTGAACTATCTGACACCAATGCAGCATCTAGTGACCCCATCATGCAGGGCTAGAATCAGCAGCATACACCAATGTGGGTGAAGGAGGGTGAAGGAGGGTGGAACTGGCATGCTGCTGCCACCACAGCAACACTGAAGGCTTCCCATGTTGCCATAATCTATGTGGGAAAGCTCAACCCCCCCCCCCCCCCATGTAATCACCCTCCCGGTAATGCGGGCAATGCGGGGCATGGGGTGCTGGGTTTCCCAGACCTTGCGGCGAAGCGGAGCACCGCTGCCTCCTGCCACCGACTGTCTGATGAAGTCGAAAGTGATGTGTCTTTGTGCATCCAGACATTTCCAGGGTCAATCCAGACTTGCTCTATCTTTAGCAGTCAGTGTAGACTTTGCCTAAGACTCCTAGGCTACAAACTAAGAAATGACTGCAGCCCTCTATCTATTTACCATCTGAAATTCAGATAAGTTTTTCTGTATAGGATTGTGCTATTAGATTCACTGATTTTGTGAGGCTTAGCAAATCAAGCACTGACCACCTGCTGCAATGCAACCTGAGCCCTGCCACATGCACGATGGAGGACCTTCTTGTGGCAACACCAGAGGCACTCCAAGTGGCCAGATACTGGTCAAAGGACATTTAATCAGCTACCAAGTTTGCAAAATTTGTGATTTGTTTTTTTATCTGCTTGTTTGTTTTGCTCCGTTAGAAATGTAATACAATGTTCTGGTTGCGGATGACACGATAAATAAATCAAGCTCTATGTTGACTACAGACCAAGATATTTTACAACAACAATATGCAAAGGTACCCATGTTTAATTTTCTGCATTACTACTTGAAACAAAAGTGCTTGGATAAATGTTTTTCCATCATATCAGTAAAATGTTTTGTACAACTCAGGCCCCACACTGCCATATAAAATCTAGACTATCTGCTTTGAACGGTATATGGCAGTGTAGACTCAGATAATCCCGTTCAAAGCAGATATGAATTATCTGCTTTTATAACCTGAGTGATATGACATTGTAGAAGAGACCTCAGTGTTTCAGAAAGAGAATACCTATATAATTTATTTTATTCAGGTCATGATTTCTTCTCCTTTTGAAAATGATAGAACTGGTTCATAGAAACCACCAGCTGCCATTGCAAACACAGGGCTGACCAATCCTATGGTTTACAAGTGGATTTCAATATTCTTTGTTGTAACTAAAAGTTTTTCAGATAAGGAATATTCTTAAAAAATCCCTCAAACTCATGATTATGTTTTATACCACTCTATAAATGTTTGTTCATGGTAGTGAAAATGATGGATTTTGTATCATGACAGAATGTGATTCTTCTAAATACACAAAATTGATTAAAAACCTATTAAGAATGATTGGCACCTATATGACTATGGACAACAAAAAGTGAATTATCCCAGTTCATAAAACTGCATTGTCCTAATCCAGGAAGAACATTATCAACTGAAGTATTTACTTTTACTCCAGTGGGATTTAGAGTTATAACCTGGTACGACAATGATAAATAGGTTAGGGGAAAGCAAATTGGAATGAGTATTATGTGCTTAGAATTGTGATGTGAAAAAGATGAGACACGGGCTCAGCAAGAAAGAATGTGACAAAAAGTAAACAACCAAAAATCAAATGATGTCTTTAATCTGCAGTTTACCAGCACCTGTAATTATGACTCACGGTCTTGTGATTCGATACGTCTGTCTTATCCAACTAAACTGCTTTAGCCGTGCGAAGTGAGTAAGAGTAGTACTATCATAAACCAGTTGAGAAAGGAAAAGGGTTCTTGACTTTTGTTTCTCATCAGTTATCTGATACAGAATGAAATTATTGCTCTTTTACTTTCAAGGCCCTCTATGATTTCTCCTCTAGCTCTATATGAACATGTGAAGAGCCCCCATTGAACCAATTCAATTTTATTTTTTTACAGTGGCCAGCTTGCTGCCTCTGGGGAAGACAACATGACTGAAATGGCATCCTATGGTTCAAATTCTCCAGCAACTAATATATAGGGAGTACTCTCTCTCAGATCCTGGAGGTGCTCTATATAGACTAGGAATGTGGGGAAATCTCTGTTATTCATTTTCCAGTTTATAAATAGCATTTCCCAAGAGACAGGAAACCCCGTCAAGAAGAATAATGAAGCAATGAACTTTTAACAGTTTTCTTCCAGTGTTTTGAGTATTTAAAGTGTTCCAGAGGACTTTTCTGAGCAGAAAGATATGTAGGTTTTGGTACAAAGACCACCTCGTGTTTTCTTGGCAAGAAATTCCTTTTATGTGCAGGAAAATGTGAGGGTTTTGTGCAAAACCTTCATGTGTCATTCTGTGAACCTTAACAGATTATAAACCAGGTTAACTCCGGGGTTATGTTCTCCCATATGAACCTAGTAAAGGATTTTGTTCTGCTTCAGAAGTCATGTTCTTTGGCCCACTGTGACTAGAAATATTGTTAGCAGATGTCATAGTGCTTTAAGATCCTGCTCAGTCTAGCTGAATCCTTGTCTCAATTGAGATGCTTTTATTCAGGCAAGCCTTGAATGCTTTAATTGTGTTCTATTGTCTCTGCAGCTTTGAAAAAAAAAATCCCTGTGTATAATATTGTATACATTTACTAAAGGGAAAAGACTTTCACAAAAACCCAAAGATGGTTTGTGGCTTCAATGTATCAGACAAAGTTTTAAACTCCCCAATATGCTGAACCTTATCCCCTAAATAGGTTAAAACGGATTGCTCCTTTGAATCATGTACTAAAAGAAAAACACAGAAGCCACTAGCTGCCACTGCAAACATGTAACTTTAAAGGGTGGGTTCGTATTGTAAGATGGACTATGAACTATCTATAGCTACAGTCTTATTTAGATATTAATGGAGTAGAAACTAACTTTTCCTGGGAGGTTGGATTGATAACCTGCTTACTAGCCTTCTGTAGGCAGGAGGAAATAATTTGTTTTGTTTTATTTTGACCATCATTAGATCCTGAAGCCCTGGCCCTCGACCGCTCCAGCTGGAGGTCAGCTGTGACCAGCAGTGCTGCAGAATTTGAGGAGGCACGAATGGAGGGCGAAAGGGAGAAGCGTGCCAAGAGGAAGGCGCATCAAGCTAACCTCGACCGGGACCGCCTCCCACCTGGAAACCAATGCCCTCACTGCGGAAGAAGATGCAGAGCAAGAACAGGGCTCCACAGCCACATACGGACCCACAAGAATATTGGAAGACAATCATCCTCGGAAAACGAGGGATCGCCTAAGTAGTAAGATCCTGATTGCTCATAGACAGGATCAGGGATGTTCTGTACAGTACATATTTCTTATTTTTTTTCTCTTTTAATTACCATGCTTTTAATTACTTTTAATTCTCTTACCAGTTTTATTATATGTTAACTTTGGTATGTTGCATACATTTAGCTATATGTGTATTAACTTCTGTAAGCAACCTTGGGGGTGGAGAAAAGCTAATATATCAACAAAGCATCATCGTTATTACTGTTATCACGATGTAGGGAGACAGTAGCATTGTACAGAGCTGTTCTTCCTGTCTCCTCTGTTGCAGCATGTCACCATCTCCAGTTTTCACTTTACATAGGAGAAAAAGCTAGGAGCCTGTTGTTCATACATTGGTTCCCTTTGCAATACAGAACTCTGTGTAAACAAATTTTTTTAAGCACTTTTGGGGCCCATATGAGTATGGTAGTTTCCCTTCTTGGGATGTTTGCCCTCTGGGCCAATGTAAGTCTTAATGATAGCTTTATTATTAGAGAAGGCAGAGCTACCACATTTATCCCTGTCTTCCCTCACACTGTTCTAACCTGATGAAGACAATGAATGTTCTTCTCGGCCTTGGTTGTGATGCACAAAACCATGCCTGCATAAATATATAGTAAAGAGAGGGGTGCAATGACTTGACAGCAGTGGTGATCTGTGCATTCATAGCACTGTACAAAATTATAACATACAAGATTATGTATAGGGATGTACATGTCTGTCTAATATATGAATTGAATATTCAACTCTGTGTATGGTAAACAAACAATTGAGGATTACTTGCACATCAATTTTACCTTCAAATCAAAGCCAGTTAGATCAGCAAGGAGTTAAAAAAAATAAGAAATTCAGAAACAAGTTTTCCAGTAATAAATTCCATTTTGTCAGAGTATAGCGCAGATATTCTTCCACACATTAAGCCAACTGTGTCACAGAGCATCTATGCATTAGGATACGCTGCATAGTTGAAGAAATGATGCTATGCAAATTTAAAGGTCTGAGAGCATCCGGATTTGTTGGAGGACTGTCTCATCTTAGGCATCCAGTGCAATAACCATACCTGTTTCAGAGTCTCATGAAAGAAATGAGGATGTAGTGAGAAGGTTTTTGCCAGGATTTTATGCATTCTACCTGGTGTCTCTTTGGACCATCGTCCTGTCCTAATTCCAAGATTTTTGTTGGTAGTTTTCTAGCTCTTGTAGAATACATGATATGAGGCAAAATATAGTGGCAACCTTCAGTGAAATTGTACTTCAAGAAGCAAGCCTGGCTTTGCTTTTCAGGCACAAATGGAAATCAAGTTGTGCAGGTTATGGAGGGATGCACTGCAAGGATGTAAGGTGAGGCAAAGGAAAACGTAGGAGGCAAGGAAGGAAGAGTGTTGCAAACAGTCAAGTGCAAGAAGCACATGGGATGACTGAGGAAGTAGCAGGGAAAGACAATGAGTATTATTTAAAAGTAAAGAAGGGAAACAATGTGAAGGTGCAAGGTAAGATGAGGGTGGATGGGAGTAGGAGGGAAGGGAAGGGGAAGTGTGTATTGTGAGCAATTGTGAGGACATGAAGTAGACAAGGGAGGGAGCAGAAAGGGAAAGAAAAGTGTGAGCAGAGGTGAACAAGAAGAAAAGAAGAGAAGCAGTATAAGGGTGTGAGGCTGGTTGAAAGACTGAGTGGAGGGGAAGGGAGAGGGAGCAGTGGATATTACATAGCAAAGCAAGGGGTCTGTATGGCAGATTTACTGAGAAAGTAGTGCTGCCCAAAGGAGACCCCAGTGGTCCAGTGGGTTAAACCTCTGAGCAGCTGAACTTGCTGTTCGGAAAGTTGGCAGTTCGAATACAGGGAGTGGGGTAAGCTTCCTCTGTTGGCCCCAGCTTCAGCCAACCTAGCAGTTTGAAAACATGGTATTGCTCTGGTGGGAAGGTAACAGTGCTCCATGCATTCATGCCAGCCACATGACCTTGGAGGTGTCTACAGATGCTGACTCTTCAGCTTAGAAATGAAGATGAGCCCCACCCTCCAGAGTCAAACACAACTAGACTTAATGTCAAGGGAAAGCCTTTACCTTTAGTGCTGTCCAAAGTTACATGGTAAATTCTATTTACAATTATAGTTTTAAACCTTCATCTTTCTGTTCCATGTCCAGCACTTTAAACATTACTCTCTTCTAGTTCTGGTTCTTAATTATAAAATATGGTATAAAGTTTGAAATGTCATGGAAGAAAAAAAATGCAGTAATGAAGGTACTGAGTTTTTGCAATTAGAGTGCAAATTAGAGTAATTTATATAATTAAAGCAATTTTCTTAATGTTCAAATATTTTTGCATTTTCACTAAACAATTTGCATAATTAGCAGATAATTTGTATAGTATGATGATCAGATGTCCAGATAGGATGTGCTGGAATGTGGCAACGTTACCTATTTGTGTTACCATGCAATCCGATCCAGGGAGTTCAAGCCACGGGGAGGTAGGTGGTGAAAGGTGAGAGATGGAAATTATCAGGTCTGTTTACAAAAGTATTTTCTTGACTGAAACAATAACAACAAAGAAGCTATTCTGTGTGAGCGTACCATTTTTCATGTTCACAGTTCTGATTGGTTTCCATATGCCACACGCAGTCAGGGATTATACATCTATTATTGAAACAGGATGTTTTTGAGGAGGGGCATTGGTATGTCAAATGTGTAAACATGTATTTTTACCTGGCACACCCTCAGCTCCAGAAGACCCTTTAATAGGTTTTCCTTAGGAAATTACCAGAAGGCACACAACAAAAAAATATCGAAACTCCTTTGAAGTCCTTAACTAATCCATTCAGAGTTTAGAACCTACTTGCAATCATATAGATACAACGAATGGAAGAGGTGATCAACACTGGGGATCATGGGCCCATATGAGACCTTGGAGGGCCACCATACAGTGAACCATCAAGGCCCTAACCACCTTCAAGTAGATATTGGGGCATTTCCCCATATTTTGGCTCCCTTAGATTATTTCCCCCATTGAGAGACTTTTGTAAAAGACTTCAGTTCTCTTCTAAGAAATCCTCTTTAGCCTTAAAATAATCAGCGGGGTTACATAACGTGATGGGCTGTGTTTATGACAATTCAACACACACAGTATTCTTAACTATCCTTACATTTTCCTTCACAAGGCTTTAAAGTATGGGATTCTACAGGAATTCTACTTTCAAAGTTGTTTCCATCTTGTTAAACATGAATGGGAAGTGTTCATTCCATTGGAGTGGGGCTCCCTGTGCATTTAAAACATGATTCAATCAAAACTGAATTTTAAGTCCTATTTCTTTCAGCTGTTTAAGAATGTACGTAATCCACTTCCTGAAAATCAATGATCCTTAAAAGCACTCAGCACTGACTGCACTATGCCACTGACTCATTGGTCTTTTCTGGTTGAGTTCTTCATACTAACGTAACATACTGAGAACAGAATTCCTAATGGATGTCTCGTCTTTTCCATGATTGCGCACAGCTTTTCAGCTGTTGTTGGTTCACAAAAATCCACAGCATTCAACATACTTGAAGCCAATTTAATTATATGCTATGGTAGAGTTAGGGATCATGTGGCTTTCCAATATTGGCATTACTCCCCAGAAATCCTCAGTACTGACTATGGTGGCAAGGGCACATGATGCCTATATAGGACATGTAATTATTTTGGTTTTAGATGCAGCCAGCCTTCTCTAGCCATAGATGCAACTATCAACAACATTAATATATATATTTAAATGATCTGAAAAACAATTCTTCATTTTGCAACTTTATTTAACTATTATTTAAATAAAGGCATTATTTAACCATTTAACTATGCCATTGTATATAATGAGGGTTGAGTTTCCATAGGTTTGGTATCCACAGGGGCTTGGGGACCAAACCCTTACAGATACCAAGAAATATTGCAGATTCTGTCAACCAACAACATCTGAAGAGCCATTGCAGCCAAACAACATCCCAGGGGCCAAATGATTTTCACCCCAGGCCTACACCTTTATTTCACTGTTAGTCAGGGGGGAAAAGGTTGTTCACAGCAAGCACCAAGAGACAAGCAGGATGTTTCCACTGTCCTCCTGCCAGCAATTGAAACTACAGCAATCAGAAGTACTCATCACAAGTCCTTGTTGTAGTCTTACTTGCCTGTGGAATGAGAGGTGGGAACATTATTGTTTCCCAACTGAATGGCCCCCTGTCATTTTTAGTAAGTTTTGCCTGATCTGATCTAAGGACTTGATTGCAAAAAGGAGACAAACCAGCACTGAAGCAAGTGAAAGTATTGATAGTCTGCCTCCTCTAAGCGATTAATCGGTCCCACTATTGACGGGATTCCTGTCAATAGCTGCCAATGGAACCACATTCCTGGCACTGACCTGACACAATGGGGCACTTCTGCTTCTCTGATGGCATGACTAGATTAGTGACATCAGGGTCTGGGCTTCTCCTACTATCTGCTTCCCTACTATTCTGTATTCCAAAAATAGTATTTGGGATTTTAAAAAATTCACCATGCCTGTAATTACAATATTGTGTGTGTGTGTGTGTGTGTGTGTGTGTGTGTAAGAGCAGTATAAGTGCAGGTAGGATTATGAGGTTATATGCAGAAGTCACTGCCACTGGCTGCCAATATGCTACTGAGTCCACTTTAAAGTGCTGCTCTTGGCCTATAAAGCCCTAAACAGTTTTGATCCAACTTATCTGTCCAAACACATCTCCTCTTATGAGCCTAGTAGAACTTTAAGATTGTCTTGGGAGACCCTGTCTTGGTCCCTTACCTTCTTCGCAAACGCGATTGGTGGGAATGAGAGACAGGGCCTTCTCAGTGGTGGCCCCTCAGCTGTGGAACTCCCTCCCCAGTGACATCAGGCAGGCCCCATCCCTTCTAGTTTTCAGAAAAAAGCTAACGACCTGGCTTTGCACACAAGCATTCAAAGAATAAGACACTACACGTTTCATCAAGTTCGAAATTAAGGTCTATGAACAAGGATCTCAGATGAATGAAACTATGTACTTTATATATTTTTAATTTTAGACCGTTTATATGGTTTATAGATTAACTGTTAATCGTTTTAACTATGGGGATATATTTTACTGTTTACTGTTGGTTTTACCAGCATTGAATTCTTACTGGAGTTGTAAGCTGCCTTGAGTCCCTTTGGATGAGAAAGGCAGTGTAAACATGAAGTAAGTAAGTAAGTAAGTAAGTAAATAAATAAATAAATACAAGTATGCAACCACAGATTGGGTAATCAGCACAGTAATGCAAGTGGAGATACAGGTGAAAGGAAGCCGGTAGGTAGCTGCCACTAGTGATCATATGACTGCTATGGAATAGTGGCTTTGAGCCATAAAATCCTAAGACTATATAGTCATCATGAATACAGAGCAGTTATGGATCTATAATTCTAGATTACAAAATTGTTACTGAAATACTGAATGCCAGCCTATGGTTTTAAATCATTTCTCAATTTATAGTGACCTTGTGCCTAACTTGTATTACAATCATTCAGTCTGCAGATATCATGCTGTACAAACTATTTTGCATTTTAACTATAGTTTACTGCAATAAAATATAGGCACTTATTGTAGTATCACATCCTACACCGTATCTCCATGTACTGTAATAATTTCCTCCAAAGGATCTTGGGAGAAGTTTAAAAATCACAGCCCCTGCTCCAGCACAATAGTCCCAGGGCTCTGTAGGAGAAAGGGGATAGTTTGAATCTGAAGACTGATACATTCATAGGACATGTTGTTTTCATTCGTGTCACATGTAAGGGAGAAATGCACAACCTGTGGTGCAGTAGCCCTCCCAACAGAGCTTGAAAACATTATTTACAAATATGAAAAAATCACAGGATCTTTCAAGCAGTATGACCCCCAGCCATTCTAACGGGAAAAGTCTATGATTTACTGTTCCTGAAAAAAAATTGAAGTCTGTTGCCCTTCAGTGAATCCATTAAGGGTGCCTTGGTAATTCCCTGACACACCCAATTTCAATTTCATGCTGGTGAGGTTTCTGCTGCTATTAACAATGAAGGAAGGACAATCCTTTTGAAGATGGAGAGGCAGAGAAGAAATGGCGGGATGGAGTGAGGAGAGACATAGAAAATAGAGCTTTTGAGATTCCCATACAGATCACCCTTTCCAAGGTGAGGGATGGGGTCAAGAGAAGACTCAAAAGATTTGATGCAAGGAAAGAATTACAGGATTGAATCATGTCAGAGACATATTAGAAAGAGTCACCACTTCAGTTTGGGCTCTCAGCATATTAGTCAAGATAGAATTGCCTCTTTGAGGCCACTATGCTAGTTTAACTATAATCATTTTACACAGGAAACATGTTGTTTCTGTGCAATGGTAAATTATATATTTACCAAGCTGAGACAAATTTTATCTGGCTGTGTGTTAGAGCTTTCAACAATATGTACTTACCACTCACACACACCAAAGATGATGAATGCCTGGCCTTAGCTTGCTTGAACTGAATTGGAGTTACTTTGAATTAGGAGTCAAATTTTCCAAGTTAAAAACATGAATTTGAATGGTATGTAATTAATGCAATGCATTCCCCCTGCATCCAACCCACCAGTTTAAACCTTTTGTCTAGACCAGGCATGGGCAAACTTCAGCCCTCCAGGTGTTAGGAATTGTGGGAGTTGAAGTTCAAAATACCCAGAGGACTGAAGTTTGCCCATGCCTTGTCTAAAATATACTCAGGGAGAAAAAGTGGATTATGAGATCACAAAGATATTCCACAGTAATTATCTTGGTTGTCAAGTGTGCTTCCAACACAAGTATAGTCATAATACAGGGTGCAAAATCATTTCCTCCAAAATACAGGTGACACAATGTATGTATGTATGTATGTATGTATGTATGTATGTATATAATGATACCGTTTTTACTTGCTCATTGTTTCCTCCTCATTTATCAAAGTAAGTGAACAACAGTGCATTCAAATGCAATGGAATGTACCAACATAGAAACCAACCTCATTTTGTGGATCTCAACCTTATATATACAACCCAAGATAATGCCATTCTTAGTGGAATTTTCCCTTAAGAAATAATATATTGTACAAGAAGTCTCAAAGCCAAAAGTGCATTTCCCTCAGGCATAACGTGCCAATAACTTTGTTACTTAAAAGATTCAGAAGCATTAAATTATACATAAATGAGAAATGAATGTAATAATACATCATTTTTCAGGTTTTCATCTTCTGTTTTGTTTGCTTCAGGTTCTGTAATAAAGTACCTGTCAACACATTGCCATTGAAAGCCAGCAGTGAAATGTTTTAGAAAGAGGTTCTAAGTTACTTGCCAGATCAGAGCAAGTTACGCCATTTGACAGGGAAGCTGCAACCTTTAAAGTTAAAAGTATGGAAAAATGTTGAGAAACACTTAAGAGATGGATAAAAGACTACCATATTATTTTTGTATACTTGTGCTGTAAATTCATATATGATATGCAAGTTTTGAAAATAGATTTAACGCCAGAAATTCCAGCTCATCCTTAATCTGGAAATCTAACAATACAATCATCCCATTATATTATTTTAATGTTCTCTCTTATACAAGTTGAATCTCCCTTATGCAGAAATCCTAAATATTCCAAAAAACCAAAAATATCTGAAATCTCCCCCCAAAAAAATCTAGTCCCAAACATTTTAGATAAAGTAGACTCTGTCTAGTATAATACATTCTGAATAATGATCTGCCTTTATATTATTTTCGTAAGCATAACTATCGTTCTGAAAACAAGCAAAAAGTGGCAAATAACTAACTGCAAAACAATGGGTTGGCATGACATATGGTGCATCCACACAGGAGAATTAATGCAGTTTGACACCACTTTAACTGCCAGGGCTCAAAGCTATGGAATCATGCAAGCTGTAATTTTACAAGGCCTTCATTCTTCTTTGTCAAAGAATGCCAACTCTCAGGATTCCACAGTATTGAGCCATGGCAGTTAAAATGGTACTAAGCTGGAATCCTATTGGGTAGTTATGAATATGCAAATCTGCAGACCAAAGTATAAATCTGATTAGTCTAAATTATACTAACCCAAAGGTGAGAGACTTCCACCTTGGTCCATATATCAAATGGACAATGTATTGGGATTCTCACATCAAAACAATCTATTTTATGTGTGGCCAAGACCCCAAAATAACATATAAAACAGCTCTGTACTTAAGCAAAACAATACGTCTGAGAACCACATATGTAGGGCTGATTGGGGTAAATTGTAGGAGTGATAATGAAATATGATGTATATACTCAGCTTGATTAGTTTATTAGTTTTATCATGTCTTATCATATGTATTTACTGTATTATTATACGTGTCTTATTTTAACTTTCTACGTGGAGTGTGATCAGGTCTTGTCAGGCCTTGTTGTTCTGTTTCTTATTGTGATATGGCCTAAGGGCTAATCAATAAAATTACTACTAAAATTACTACTAGACCCACCAATTCAAGAGTAACTGTCTAAAGTAAGGGCTCCGAAAGGATCGTAAATACATTCACATATTCATAACTGCCCAACAGGATTCCCTCCCTCATATGGAAGCAGATTTAATAATGTCTAGAGTGCACTAAGGACCTCATCACATGATGGAAATTCATTGTCCTAGGATGTTTATGCCCCAATTGAGCAACAGAGCCCAACACCACCCATCATACAATGTAGCCTCACTTCCGGTGGATCTCTGTGGGTCAACTGGAGTGGCAGTGTCATAGGACCCTTTGCTACCAAGACAGGAGCCTCCCTGTGTTCTATTTGGAACAGAGGGGCTACTGCGGGGATAAGCTGCACAGCTATGCTTCCTCACATGTGATGGGAATGCATTAGCTGGTGGCAAGGGGAGGGGCAGGGTGCCAGGATTGCCCCGGTGCTCCCTGTTTCACCACAGAGGCTGGCAAATTGGAACACTGGACCTCATTAATGTGATGAGGTCCTAACTGAAATCATTTGGACTAAACATGGTCATGATAAAAAAAATTGCTGGACTACTTAAAGTGCAAATCCAAACCATAGAAAATATAAGAGTTTATCATGTTTCGATCCAAAAATACGCTTCTTCAATATTATATTATTTAATGTGCTCTGTTGGGTTGTGGTGTAGAAATCAATCTGTTTGCAATCAGGTGGTTACCTACATTAAGCTGAACCACATATTATTTCCAACTTACTGAACAGCCTCTGAAACACCCCAACCTCTTCATGGCAGTTCACTGCTTTGTGGGGAGCAGGCAGGACATCTAATTCCCCGTAGCAGCTCACAAAATGATTAGAGAATCACCGAGACCTCTGGAAGGCCCTGGTGGATTTCTGTTCCGATATTATTATATACCTGGCTTCCAGGACATAGACAGATACATTTGTAATCCTCTATGCTCCCTAAAAACACCATGTGAGGGATATCAGAGGTTGTTCAGCAAGATGTGTGTGTGTGTGTGTGTGGGGGGGGGGAGTTCTGGCTGCTGAGGAGGATGGTTGGAAATTCTACCTCCATAATGCAAAGAAGGGGAATTTATAGATATCTTTTTATCAGTTGTCAGTTTCATATGTATGTAGACAAGTATCTATGTAAACAAGTACTTTACATGATAATCTGTAATTATCTTTGTACACAACTTCCCTTACCACATATTTTGCAAACAAATTTTCCCAAACATGTTTTTATGCAAATTGTAAACCAAGAACTATATTATGAATATTCATAGAAGCACACAGTCTTAAGAATAATTATGTTCCTACCCACATATATGTCAAATTATCAAAAAATGTAACTCAAATTAAATCCCCCTTCTTTGTTTCTCCTCTGTAATGGAATCGTTAGTCTAAACTGCCCATGCAGTTTGGACTTACAGAGAAAAAAACACATACAGCTTCTTATCATTTTTTTCCAATCTAAGTCTAATGAATTACACAATCATAAAGTTGGAAGAAATCACAATGACCATTCAGTCCAACCCCACTCAGCCATTCAGGAACAGAGTCGAAGCCATCCAGCCTATGTTTAAAAAATCAGAGAACAATGCCTCCACACTCAGAGGCAGTGTTTTCCACTATTGAACATCTCTTACCATAAAGGACGCTCTTCCTAATATTTAGGTGGAATCTCTCTTCCTGTAATTTGACTTCATTGCTCCATGTCCTAGTTTCCAGAGTAGCAGAAAACAAACTTGCTCCCTCTTCAGTATGGCATAGTTTCAAATATTTAAGTATGGCTATCCTGTCACTTCTTAGCATTCTCTTCTCCAGGCATACCCAGCTCCCAAAACTGCCCTAAATAGCACATAATCTCTAGACCTTTTATCATTTTATTCACCCTTCTCTAGAGATGTTCCAGCTCACCAATATCTTTCCTGATCTGCCCAGAAATGCACACAGTATTCCAGATGAAATCTGACCAAAGCAAAATAGAGTGGTGTTATTTCTTCCCTCAATTTAGATACTACATAGTTGCCTTTCGCATTCATAAAATTCAACTACTCGTGGTTTGAACATATTCCTCTCCCCTCTAAAAAATTCAAAAAAAAAGAAAACCCTGATCTTCCCATTTTATATAAGATACACCATTTTACTATATCATTATATACAATGGGACTAGAGAAGTCACAGATATTTGTATTTACAGGTAGGGTGAGATTGTAACCAAAACTCAGTGGACATTAAGGACTCATTGTACTCCTATTGCTGTAGACCAGAATTGCATAGCCTTTTTGAGCAGAAGCAGTATACATAAGGGTTTGCTGATGGTAAATTATGAAATATCCTCATTTCTACAATTGTCCTCCAAGCAAAATCAGGGCCCTTCCACACAGCCGTATATCCCAGAATATCAAGGCAGAAAATCCCACAATACCTGCTTTGAGCTGGTTTATCTGAGTCCACACTCAGATAATGTGGGATTTCCTGCCTTGATATTCCAGGACATAGGGCTGTATGGAAGGACCTCAGAGTTCATCCTGTTATATCCTTCCCCCCATTCAAGAGTGTGTTTACTATTTACTTAAGGGTTGATACATTTCCATCTGAGAAGACACCAAAATCAAAACTTATTTTGTTAGACAACCATGCCCAATCCCCCCCCCCAACCGCAACTCCCCCGCATCCACTATGGCCATGCATTGTCTAGAAGCTGTAGTCCAAAATAACTTTCTGCCACATGATGTCAGAATGTAAATTGTAATGATAAGTGTAAGCAAACATTTAGCTTGGGAAATATATCAGAACAATCCTTAAGTCACATAATTTTTCTACCAATGAATTTTGCCCATGTTTGTATCTCAACAGGAAAAACATGACATATTTTTCCTCCAGATGGCTTTCACAATGCCAGCTCGCTGGAAGGCCATGTGCCGATATGGTTAGGCAGCAAGATCCTAATAATAAGTGTTTACATATCCCGTTTTGGCAACAGACAAATCATTGATTCAAAACAGCTTTCCATCTGGCAGGACTATGAACTGTTTATCCAGATCCTCTGACATAGCTAAGGGCTATGGAGGCATGAGAAGACTTGGGGCCCTTCCACACAACCATATAACCCAGGATATCAAGGCAGACATCCACAGTATCTGTTTTGAATTGGGTTATCTGAGCCCATGCTGCCGTATAATGCAGTTCAATGTGGATTTTATACATCTGTGTGGAAGGGGCCTTCCTCAGCACTAACTCTACTTGAGATTCACACTTCTAAAGGGCCGGATTGAATAGGTGGCTGTTTATCCCATGTACAAGCAAGAAGGAAATCCGCTCTTGCTTCACAGGGTATACCCATACTATAGAATTAACACAGTTTTACAGAACTTTAACTGGCAAGGCTCAATGCTATGCAGTCCTAGGGGATGTAGTTTGCACCAGCACTCTTTGACACAGAAGGTGAAAGACCTTGTAAAACCACAGCTCCTAGGATTACATAGCACAGACCCCTGGCAGTTAAAGGGGTGTCAAGCTGCATTAATTGTATTGTGTAGATCTAGTGTTGGAAAGTGGTCATGTTACTGCCTATTCTTTCATATGCATAGATGTAATAAGGTTTATATCTGCTTACAAATTATGCATATATATATATATATATATATATATATATATATATATAATGAGCTACTCAAATCTGTTAGTTGATGTGCCACATACAAATTAAAATACATAAATGGCAACAGCAGAACTGAGCTAAATTCCTGATCCAGCTAAAAGTTTTAGTGAACAGTGAAATTCTTCAAATCAGTGATGGGAAAAAGTTGACCATACAAGTGTTACCAAATTGCAACTTGTCACCCCCACATCACTCAACCACAGGTGATGTGGGAGTATATGTGTGCAAACTTACATGTTCTAGAAGCATGTTTTCCACCTGAACTATAACCATGAAATACAGTGGAGCTAGTTCCATTGATTTTAAAGGGAGCTACCATAAACTATACTTTTATTAGAGCTGGAATAGAACTGCAGGACACACGACACATTCTGGAGAAGCAGCATTAATAGATAGTGCCTACTGTTTTTTGATGGTTCAACATAACCAGACTTTGTTTTGTACACCAAATTATTAAAAATATTGTATATAAAAGTATCTTCAGGCTATGTGTATAAGGCGTGTGTGACATATAAATGAATTTCATGTTTAGTGATATGTCTCATCTCTAAGATACCTCAGTATGCATGTAAATGCAAATACAGATATTCGAAAATCCCCAAAATTCTGAAATTTATTCTGATCCCAAGCATTTCAGATAAGGGATATTCAGCCTGTAATAAAATATCAGTGTGAAGAACTGTGATTCTGCATCATCAGATGTAGCTACAACAATTTAGCTTTCTACATCTGCCTGTGCCATTCCACCAGAAACATACCTCTTAAAGCCAGGTAAGGCACCAACTAAAATTTTTCTGTGGTAAGGTAGATTAGGGAACTAGGAAATAATGGTGCAGTTCTTCTTGTCACGAGATGCCTTAAGATAGGCAGTTGGAGAGAACCCTCTCTCTTCTTGCTACAGCTGCTTGCCTCAAAATGCCATGTAACTGGGAATGCACTTGTGTTGCCATTTCCCCATGCTCCAATCTGCAGTGCCTTGGAAAACCCCTGGTAAGGGTTCTGTCAGTCTTAAATTATAGGTTTTCAGAGCCATGTTCTGTCATTAAGGCTGTAAACATGAACCACAAAAATCTAGCTTATGATCTTTTAAATATTGAATGAATCAAGCCAAACAAACCCTTCTAGCCAATATAATTAATGTTATTTTTTAGATCCAGTGCATTTTGAGGGATGCAAAAGGATGACTAGGATGTCAACACAATTGCTATTTTTGATACTGTTTCCAGTAGCAGGGGGAAAAAAACCTTTGTGAAGCACCCATATGATCTTTCCCTGCTTTGTGTCTTGCAGGCAGAGTCATTAAAGTGTCTATGTCCTACAAAGTACCATAATTACAGGAGTCCTGAGATCTCTGCACCCAGCCTGGCAGTTCTCTGTTTTGATTACATAATTATATGTCTGCATACAGCAGACATGGGCAAACTTCAGCCTTCCAGGTGTTTTGGACTTCAACTCTCATATTTACCAGCTGTTGGGAATTGTGGGAGTTGGAGTCCAAAACACCTGGAGGGCTGAAGTTTTCCCATTCCTGGCTTACAGGGATATAATGAGACACTTTTGCAATCTTCCCTATCTAAAAGAAGAGTCCATCTACACTGTAGAATTAATGCAGTTTGACTCTACCTTAACTGTCATGGCTCAATAACACAGGATTGTGGAAGTTGTGGTTTGCTAAGACATCAACACTCTTTGGCAGAGAAGACTAAAGGCCTTGTAAAACTATAAATCCCATCATTCCATAGCATCGAGTCATGACAGTTCAAGTGGAGTCAAACTGCATTAATTCTACAGTTTAGATGCACCCCACGAGAGCTGTGCTACTCCCATTGCTCCTGGAATGACAAACATCTGCTAATAATTCTAAAAGAAATACAGTTATGGACAACACAAAGCATCATACCAAGGAACTGTTAGAAAATATTTACCACCCCTAAGAGATTTAGTAAAATGGGAAGGGAATGTTGAGAGTTCATTTGAGCAGAAGTCTGAATTCAATAAATCTTTCAATAATACTGGGTCACCACAGTGTCAGCTCAGAACAGTTCCTTAATTATCAAGGAAGCAACTGCCTTGGGCAGATTTTATGAAGTGTGAAAGCACCTGAACTTTAAAAACCAACAATCCAGAATACAGTGGAATCCCCAGGGGTCTTTAACATCTATGAGCTGGGAGTCCCAGGTAACATGACTCACACCAAAATAAACACAAAAGCTCATATCAAAACAAACCTAGTCAAAAGATTAATATCTTGTGAAACAGCCAATCACTTCAGTGGCAGCATGTTGTTTTTTTAATGGCTTTAAACAACTTCTGCTAAAAGAAAAGATCTCTGTAGCAAAAAAAGCAGGCAGCTTCTGTCAGTTATTGCCTTGTGAGTCTTCCGTAACCTTATTGATTCCTATGAAGTGACAGACTGAGGCTTCTCTCTGCATCAACACAGACAGGACTCGGCAGACAATACAATAATAAAAGTCTGGTATTTAAGGGGAGGGAGAGACAGGACCAGGTTTAGTAAATAATTGCTTGAATATCTCAGTTTAGGTTCAAACTCCGGGTCTGATCAGAAAAGGCAGTATCTTCACAAGAGCCATTCAATGAAAAAGACATGAAACACACACACACACATTGAAGAAGATTTTCAAAGAGATCAGGAGACAATGAAAAGGTTCTTAGAACTGGTACATTAAACCTAACAAGAAATAACCTGTCTAGAAACAAAAAGTTATGATATGGAGAAAACACAAAGCTAGGTTGTGATCTGCCTCTTCTTTTGTTGTGTCCTTAAGATAAACTATTAAAATAATTTCATTAACTAGCAAAGGAATGTGTCAGCTATTTCTGGTTGCTAGCCTATGTCTGTTTACTAAGAAGTAAGTCCCACTGAGCTCAGTGGATCTTTACTCACAAGTAATTTGACACACAATCATTGCAAATCTTATCTCTCCACTTTTAAGAACATGAATTATGAAAAAATGGAATTTAAAATGCTTCCTACACCAGGCTGGATTAGGTTTCAAATTTATTCATTTCTTTCTCTTATAAATAAATTATTTTGCTTGACTTGTAATAGGAAGTTGGAGAGATGGGTATAGAGCAGTGATTTTCAACCTGTGGGTCCCCAGGTGTTTTGGCCTTCAACTCCCAGAAATCCCAGCCAGTTTACCAGCTGTTACGATTTCTGGGAGTTGAAGGCCAAAACATCTGGGGACCCACAGGTTGAGAACCACTAGTATGGAGGACTTCAGTAATCCACAACCAACCTGCCCCATCCCCCAACAAAAATCCCACATTTCAGTTGATTTGATAGATAGGAATAATCCTGGATGTGTCTTTGGAGAACATTGATTTGATGATGGACCAGAATCTATCAAGTATGGTGGGAACATCCTTGCACTCAATACAGGGGAAAAAATAGCAACATTAAACACGGAGTTTGGAACACCTTTAGGATGATGACTAAATGGTGTACCTATTCTCAGTCCTAGAATAATGAAAATATAGAGTTGGAAGAGAACACAACGGTCATGAAGTCCAATCCACTGCCATACAGAAATCAAAGCCTGACAACTCTCTGTTCAAAAACTTTCTAAGAACAATCCTCCATGTTCCAAGGCAGCGTGTCTTAGGGTGCATCTACACTGTAGAATTAATGTAGTTTGACACCAATTCAATTATCATAGCTTAATGTTATGGAATCATAGGGGTTGTCATTCTGCAAGGTTTTTAGCCTTCTCTACCAAAAAGTTCTGATGCCTCATAAAAATACAATTTCTATGATTCCATAACTCTGAGCCATGAGTTCAAATGATGCCAAACTGCATTATTTCTACAGAGTGGCTTCATGAGTCATTCAAAAAGATGAAGGGCTAAGAGGTGTACATAGAAACAGATTTTAATTAATTGAAAAAACAAGCTTCTACCACTTATATAAGGGATTTGACAGCTCCTCGGTTTTTATTCAGTCCCTGGTGGGTTGCCACTTTACTTGGCTAGAAGGCTCTGTTGGCTTGACAGCATCACAAGCTGTGCAAGCTTCGGTTAAAGGAATGCATAAGTAGTTTTGATGCTAAAAGGAACTGTTATTTTAAAATCACTTTAATAGAGTACTAATTTGAGATTGGAGTGAGGGAGTCAACATATTCAAATACTGTATGTGTTTACTCTATAAATACAGGCAGCCCTCGAGTTACAAACATCTAACTTACAAATGACTAATAGTTAAGAACTAGGGTGAGACAACAGCAAGTAAGAGAAATCTACCCCTCTGAAGGGAAATTTACTCCTGGAAGAATTATCATGGGGTAAAGGCGTCTCCACTGAAGCTTTCTTGCCAATCCTTGTTTCCACAACAAGCCAGTTTTTTCAAAATCCAATGATCACAGGGACAGAAAGTGAGGTGAAATCTTCTGAATAGGGGCACAGGAAGCAAAACAAATCCCCACTGGGGTGTTAATCCTTCCCTATGCTATATCCAAAGCTTTTGGCTGGAGTTACACTTTTAAAATGTACCTGTCCCAACTTACATGCAAATTCAACTTAAGAACAAACCTATAGAACCTATCTTGTTTGTAACTTGGGGACTGTCTCTATATGTAAACCTACTACGAAACTTACTTACAACAAGTGGTAGCATGCAGACCGCTTCAGTGTTACTGAAGTCAAAATAAATGCAATGACTCCAGAGAAACTGGATTAACTAGTTTGGTTTAGCCAGATTGTGGAAAGTTTCCAAGTATCAAACAGATTTGTTGCTATTTATGTGCTGTATAGCCAAAATGAATCAGAGTTTTGTGAAACTAGTACACCTTATTCTATCCTACAAGTCAATCACATCACAAAAGCCTAAAGGGAGCATAGTACACTCATGATTATGGAAAGTGACTTGTTTACAAATCATGATTTTCCTCACAACAGTAACTTTCAAGTGACTCCCCTGCAATGAAAATCCTTACATTGGCACATGGGTCTCAAGATAAAAATTTAAAGCCCCAAAACTTGTCAGCATATGATTTTATACAAGAAGACTTTCATGCATTTAGATAACACTTCAGGTGAGATCTCACTATACATTTAAAATAATACTGGACAATAATATATATAACCACTGTAGATTCTGGGTAGTATCAGGGCCGTAGCCAGAAAAATTTTTCGGGGAGGGTTGACAATTTCGGGGGGGAGGGGGGGGGGTTGAAACAGTTTGGGACCAGCCTACCTGCGTGACCGCATCTCTGTCTATGAACCCACGCGTTCACTTCGTTCATCTGGAGAGGCCCTGCTCGTGATCCCGCCTGCATCGCAAGTGCGTTTGGTGGGGACACAGGGCCTTTTCCGTGGTGGCCCCCCGACTCTGGAACACGCTCCCCAAAGATCTTAGACAGTCCCCTACATTGGCAGTCTTCAGAAAGAACTTGAAGACCTGGCTGTTCCGATGTGCCTTCCCCGAATAGGAAATTTCCAAGACCAAGTCCCAGAAGCACTTTATTAGAATTAAGATTGCCGTACACTGCACATTGCACTTGCCCTATAATCCTTACATATCACCTGTCACATCAGCACTTTTAATCCTGTACCCTTTACTCTAGCCTGGCCCAGTTTTATTGCGTTTTTGGTGTATTGTTTATTGCTTGTTGTTTTGTTGTTTTAATATTGCTTTAATTGTTTTTAATTTGCTTTAGGTGTAGTGTTATGTTGGGAATTGAGGCCTTGGCCTTTGTAAGCTGCATCGAGTCCTTCGGGAGATGCTAGCGGGGTACAAATAAAGTTTAATAATAATAATAATAATAATAATAATAATAATAATAATAACCTGCCTCCTAGCTCACGCTGAAGCAAAGAGCACAGCAGGGGGCAGAGCAGCCTTCAATAGCCTGCAGCTCCGCCCCTGTCAACCACCTCCACCAAGTCTGGCCTCCTTAATGAGAGCATTCAACACACACACACCCAACTTGGTTGCTTCACTACATCGGCTATTGCTGCAAGTAATGACAGTGTGAATAAATTGTCAATATTTGCTTGAGATAGTGCTTACAGTTCTGGAGGGACTCTTAATTTTTTGCATCATAGACTTAGCATGGGGATTTGGTTAACCAGTTAAAATTCATGAGTGAACCAGTTTTTTTTAAAAAAAATCTGAAACATTTCGGGGGGGGGGGGGGGTTGAACCCCTAAAACCACCCCCTCGCTACAGGCCTGGGTAGTATCCACATGTCCAGGATATACAAAATACACAGTTAAAATAGTTAGATACCTGAACTGCCATGGCTCTCCCCTTGGGTACATCTACACTGTAGAATTAATGCAGTTTGACCCCTCCTTTAATGGTTATGACTCCATGCTATAGAATACTGGGAGTTGTACTTTGGTAAGGTACTCTATGGCATAGAAGGTAAAGGCCTCATAAAACTACATCTCCCAAGATTGCATAGCTTGAGCCATGGAAGTTAAAGAGGTGTCAAACTCCAGGTGCACCCCTTAGCTCCATACATTCTTTAATCCTTAATAATCACAGGACTTGTAGTTTCATGAAGTAGTTGTAGGTAGGTCTCTGCTAGGGAGCACAGAAGTCTATGTGCCTCATCCAACTACATATCCCAAGATTCTATATGAAAGTTACACTAGTAACACTAGGCAGCTACAATGGTGTAGTGCAAATTCTAATGCCCAAGGTTTTAAACAAATGTGGAGAGGGATAAAAAACCCTGGGAAGAAAAAAGAAAAAGAGCTAGATGCTTTAGGATGCCAAAGTCTACAATTAATCTCAGTTCCAAAACAGAAACAGCAGGTTCAATGAGTCATTAATATATATGCAGATATCACTGAATATTAAGTAAATCTCACTGTGGTGAAAACTGCATTGGGGGTCCCCTTATCTGCAAATACAAGAAAGCTAGCAACTCAAACCTCTGCCACTAGCCTTAGGATAAACTCACAGGTTTATTTGGCAGCACATAGCGGAAGTACAAAGAAATAACAATCCTAAATTGTACCAGGTATGATACCAGCTCTAGGGAAGTTAACTTTGCATTGTAATTGTCTTTGCAGCTCATCTTAGGACAGAGTTTAACTGTAGATATATGTGGTGTTCAAAGATCTGGCCATAAATAAATAGTTTCCTATTTTGTCCTCCCCACTAGTTTTTTCTTTTACTAATGAGTTAGCTGATGAGTTCAGAGGAACTCAAAAACTTGCAGATGTTTGAGGAACCGTAGCAATAAATATTAATAAAGTTATAGCCCACCTGTGGATTTTCTACAGCACAGACTAATGCTACTCATACAGACCAAGATGGCACTGACCTCTGTTGAATTTTATCTAGTTTTGATATACATTTTAATCATGGAGAAGTAATAAACAGGAACCAATAAGGTTTAATTTTATGCTCATGATTATTTCAGTGGGTCTACTATATGGTTCCAACACAGTGTATTTGAAATGTGAAACAACACACCTCTTTTCCTCAATATGTCTGGCCAAAAGTTCCCAGTGGTTACATGGATGTTCCACTGAAAAGATTCAGAAAAGACAGATGAAGTCTTACAAGACACCTGGCTACAATACAACTCCTAACATCCATTAAATTCATCACATTAAACCCTTGGTTTTCTGTTGTGAAAAAAGCGAGAGTCTCTATATACGCCATATAATTTGCATTGCAGAAAACTCACATAACAATATAGACATTTTTGTTGCTGATGCCATGGAGGGGAGCATAAGACCAGTGTGGAGCCAGTGTGCCATTGTCGTTTGAACATTGGATGGATGTATCTACATTGTAGAATAAATGCTGTTTGATACTACTTTAACTGCCATGGCTCAATGCTATGGAATCCCAAGATTTCTAGTTTGGTGAAGAACAAAACTTGAAACCTCTTTGGCAGTGAAGGCTTAAGGCCTTACAAAACTACAGCTTCCATGATTCCATAGCAACGAGCCCTGGCAATACTGTCAAACTGCATTAATTCTGTGATGTAGATGAACCGAGATTCTGGAGAAAATAGGGTTAAAATCCTGTTTGGCCATAAAAACTCATTAGGTGACTTTAGCAAGTTGTATGCTCTAAATCTCAGAAACTCCCTCATAATTTGCCTTAGGGTCACCATAAGTTGAAAATGACTTGGATGGCACACAACAACAACAACAAGAAGACAACTCCAAAGCTATAGTCACTGGGCATCTTTAGAGCTATGGCACTCACTGTAAATTATACAGATAAGTGAACATCACAGGTATAATATCAAAAATAAAATTCTCAAATCGCTTAGCACATAATAACTATGCTCAAATGCAGAGATGAGCCAGGATTCTTTGCCATTTTACACTTGTTGGGGACAATGCAGTATATGAATGTTTGTTGCCTGATCTTCTTGTTGTGTCATTTTTATAAAGTTCTGGAGAGACATATTCTACATAGAATTATGAAAACAATACACCCACTTATGATTCCACAGCAAGCTGGTTTCAAGAATGGGAAAGCTGCATATCACAAGCATTGAACCTGACAGAGCACATAGATGGTTTTGAAAGGCAGCAGATCCAGGAGTTGTTTACATAGACTTGTCAGCAGCGTATGATACTGTAAATCATCACCTCCTCCTGAGAAGGGAGGAGGTGATGATCTACAAAGGACTACCACCTTACTCACTTCATAGGAAATCTGCTACAAAACAGGAGCTTTTTTGTTGAGTGCCAGGGTGAGAGAAGCAGATGACGAAGACAGAAGAAGGGTCTGCCTCAGGGGGAGTTGCTTGCTCTATCAATATTTAACATTTATACAAATGATCAGAGAGTTTCATCTATGGTGATTATCATGCCATCACCACTCAAGCAGGGAGCTTTAAAATGGTTGAACAGAAGCTCTCTGAAGCTTCAGGTGCTCTTATTTCCTATTATAGGAAAAACTGGCTGATTCCTAATCCATCTAAAATGCAGACATGTGCTTCTTATCTTAAGAACAGACAAGGATCTCGAGCTATGAGGATTACCTAGGAAGAAATCCCACTGAAGCATTGCAGCATACCAATATATCTGGGGGTTACTCTGTACCATGCTTTGACTTACAAGAGGCACTGCTTGACTATCAAGCAAAAAGTGGGTGCTAGAAATAATACCATATGAAAGCTGACTGGCACAACCTGGGGATCACAACCAGACACAGTGAAGACATCCACTCTAACGCTTTGCTACTCTGCTGCTGTGGATATGGCTCTTTATGAGACATGTCACATTATCACATGATGTCCACACCATAAGCCACTGGAGAAATTACACTGCTTAGCTGGTATTGCACCACCAACAGCATACCAACATTTAAAATCAATAAATAGTTTTCTAAGATATACAGAAATACTCGCAGGAACACCTCAGCAAAAGAGAGTACAAAGTGGCAGGCTAAAACTCAGAACCTCAACCAGTGGCTGATACAGGATGAGAAACTCCCTCCTGGGCACATAGAAGACTGGGCAACATGGAAGATACTGAACAGACTGTGCCCTTGTACCACGAGATGCCGAGCCAATCTGCATCTAAATGGGGCTTCAAAATGGAGTCAACAACATGCAAGTGTAGAGAAGAGCAAACCACAGACCACTTACTACAATGCAGCTTGAACCCTGCCACATGTACAATGGAGGACCTTCTTACACTTACACTAGAGTTACTTGAAGTGGCCAGCTTCTGGTCAAAGGAAATTTAGTACAATGCCAAGTTTTTAACTTTGTTTTGTGGTTTTTTAATGCATTATAACTGTATTTTTAATTTTGCATCTGACATGATAAATAAAATAAATTGCCTGATCACTTCTGCTACAAAACAACAAGTGAAGAAACCTGAGATCTTTTTTCCTGTAGACTTATTGTGATGTTATCAACGAACAGTTTTCCTGTACAATCCATAATCATAAGCCCAGAATGAACCACAATGTACAAATAATTTTCTGGAGACAAATCTCCATGTTAGGTTGAGGCATCACAATTAGCAAACTCTTCTTGTCTCCAATGCAACTGAATGTGTCAAATATTTTAACAGCTAGTTTGCACACTCAGGTGCCATAATCTACTTACATAGCAAGCAAGTAATGCACGTGCACATGGATAAAACAGATCAGTGAAAATTAACTACTGCTCAACAATAATTTAAAAGTATTGCATCAGAGGCAGTATGACCAGAATCACCTAAGTAATCATTCATGTGGCACTTATCTTCATACATGAGACTGATCTAGACTCAGTAGGATGTATTCCCAAATATATCTGCTTTGTTTGCTAAAAGGAAGAAGAAACTCTACTTTTAGTCTTTTTGGTCAACTTCTCATGAAACCAGAAGCCCAACTGACATTGAAATGTAGTTTTACTTGTTTTGATGCTGACATTATTTTACCAGACCTATTGTCCCACCTTTACAATAACAATCAAGGAAACTGTTTGACGAACAATACACAATATGGCAATGAAATAGGCACAAACAACAGAAAGGGCCAAGTAACCGAGTTTCTGCAAAAGGAGGAGTATATGGACAAGAGAACATACATTTATGTCCTTTCTCTCCTATTGCTTGGTATATTTTAAAAAGAATAAAGGTGTGGAAAGATTTGTGGGTTTTTTTAGGTATTTGGCATATTCAAGAATTATTCTAGTATGAAATATGCTGTTTGTTGCAAATATAATGGAAACAGGAATGACTGTATTTCACAGTACATTATTGTCTTTAAGATTCCTGGCTGTCTTTCTGACACCAAATGTATGCTGAGCAAAACAGAATAAGGATTTGTCAAGCAAAAGCTTGGAATAAGCCATCTTCTTCTTTGGGGATACATTTCTGGATTTATAAATTTTAACCAAATCACATTCTGCAACATGGCTTGATTTTCTTTTCAAGCGAGCTCAGTGACAATCTATTTGCAGTTCTGTCAAAGAGAAACGATAAATAATGAACAAGTATTGTCTGGCATGTACTCACTTCTCCCTGCTTCACTGCAGAATATTGTTGTGCAGGCAGAGACGGGTATAACAACACACACTGCCAGATGCCCAGTAGCTGCATAATACACTATTCTTCAAATCTGCCATGTTCCCCAAATGATTTAGGTAGAGGAGGCAGACCATTTATGCTAGAGCAATGGCACAGAAGACTTCAAGCATGATCCCATGCCCAAAGTCACATTAAAATTATATTTTCAGCCCATCAGATCCTATGTGCACCTGAAGTCCAGTCTACTGTATTCAACTGCACCTATTTCTAACTTGTTGGCTTACCAGGAGTAAGTCCCAATGAGATCCACTTATGAGGAAACACAGATAAGATTGTGATGATAGGGTGCAATCCATGCCCATTTACTTGAGAATATTCTGCACTGAATACTATGGGACTTGCTTCTGAGTCGATGAGGATAGGGGATGCCAATCCCTATAAGTGGGAGCACTTAACAGAGTGCGTATTTATGTGTGAGCAAACACCACTGGGCAAAATTGGAGATATTCCTTAATAAATGTGCAACTTAACTCTGTGCAAGTGAGCACAGCATTGTAGCACCCTCTACATCTGGTGCAGCACAGATCTTTCTTTCTTTCCACAACTCCCACTGAATTCAGAGGAATTTTATCCTAAACAACAATGTATTCGTATGTCAACTCAAAATACAAGCTTAACTGAAGTCAATGGGACTTATATCCAGATCAGTTTAAAGTTTGGAAAGCAATATAGTTCATGAACTACATGTTTATTATTACTATTGAAAAACACCAGACTTAGCCTAATGACCAAATCTTTCTAGAAAAGGGTTAGTTATATTGCAGGTTCCAATGTGATTCCACAGATATTATTGCAGGCAATCCTAAACATGTTTACTCCGAAGTAAGCCCACTATGTTCACTTTCATAGACAAAAGGAAGCATTAAAAATTCACAAACATACCTAAGAAAAATGTTGTCATCATCAAATTAATTGTGGTTTAAGGGGCTAAGTAATATTTACCTTTAAAAAAGTTGCTCCTCAAAAATGTGCTCAAATGATCTAGCTAAACCTTTTCTTTTTTGGGGACTCTCCTTTGATTACTCCAGATCTTTTCAGTGCAAACCAGTAGACTTTGACCTTCATCCTTTCATGGTATGGTTTGAATCTTATATTGGTGGTCACATAAACTGGGAAGCCTGTGCTATAGCTGTGCCACATTTAAGCAACAATCCTAAAAGTAAGTCTCATTGTGGGCCCTTCCACACAGCCATATAACCCAGAATATCAATGCAAAAAATCCCACAATATCTGCTTTGAAGTGGGATATCTGAGTCCACACTGTCATATATCCCAGTTCAAAGTAGATAATGTGGGATTTTCTTCAGCTGTGTGGAAGAAGCCTGAGTTTATTTGGCCTTACTTCTGCATAGAGGTGTAAAGGGATCCACTTTCAGGCTCCTTTCAGTTTACATAGCTAGAGTTGCCTAACTTACTTGAGAGCAAAGACTCTAAATGAAGCTTATAATTTCCACCTCCTGATTTCAAAAATACTTTCCCAAGCTCCTTTATTACACAATCTATACCCACAGCATCTATTCTAAATATAATTTATTGGGGGCAGAGATGTTTTATCAGCAGTAAGAGAACCTTTTCCTTGTAATTTTAGAACTTAATATGCAGACAAGTCCCAAATAACTGCTGTGTTTAGCAAGGAGCGCAGCACCTCCCCTCTAACTATTGATTCTTGGCCAACAATCTGACACTAAACAACACTCTTGCCAATGATATTAATGTGAAATGAATACCACTGCTTGGTTCCATACAGTCTTATAATCGTTAACATAAATCAGAGTACCTACTTCACCCAGGAAGTATGCATTCATTGCAGGGGGAAGGAAAAGGCGCATCATTAAAACACATACATGTATATATACAAGGTGCTCAAAAGTGTTAGCAGGTACACTGCAGTCTAACGCAATGCACTTTTTACTTGGCAATAAACCTCTCTACATGTATTGAGACCTATGAGCAGATAACTACATAAAACTGCAGTCACAATACCAAAACTGATGCATGTTCACTTCAAAACAACTCCAACTCCCTTCAATGGGACAGAATGTTGGTCACAGATCTGGGCAGACAGGTTTGTTGCCTTATTGTAAAATTCAGTAAGGTTCACTTCTGAGTGAGCCTGTCTAGACACCTTGTGGGAATATTCCCTTAAGGAACAATTGGAACTGGCTTTATTTTTTGCCACCAAATGAGAAAGCAACACTCCTTCCCCTTTACCCAAGGGTGCATCTACACCAGGTATGGGCAAACTTCAGCACCGGTTGGCCCATGCCTGGTTTATAGTGCGGGTCGTCCTGTATATTGGGTCAGGCCCAGCCAGTTTCACAACACAATGCTGTTTCCTCCTCAGGAAGAAAACCTCACCAGCATATACACCAGTATTTCCCAAATTCTGCTCCTCCAGATGTTTTAGACTTCAACTCCCACAATTCCTGACAGGTGGTAAACTGGCTGTGATTTCCGGGCACTGATGTCCAAAACAATTGAAGGAGTAATTTAAAAAACACTGATCTGCACTATCAATCAGGTATGGGCAAACGTTGGCCCTCCAGATGTTTTGACTACACTTTCCAGAAGTCCATGCCACCTTACTTGAGATGGCTGTTAAAAATTGTGGGAGTTGCAGTTTAAAACACCTTGAGGACCAAAGTTTGCCCATGCCTACCATAGAAGGAATGCAGTTTGACACCACTTCAACAGCCATGACTCAATGCTATAGAATCCAGGAAGATGGAGTTTGGGAAAGTACCAGCATTCTGTTAGAGAGAGTTAAAGACCTCTTAATACAACACTTCCCACAATTCCATAGACTTGAGCCATGGCAGTTCAAGTGTCAAACTCCATTAATTCTACAGTGTAGACAGGGGCGGCTCAACCCATTACGCAAAGTAAGCCTTTGCAGTATAGTTGATTTTGCCCAGGGGCACTCTTGAGGCACTCTTGGTGGAAAATAGACCTTGACATATGTGAGTTGTAGTTACTGGGATGTATAGTTCACCTACAATCAAAGAGCATTCTGAACTCCACCAATGATGGAATTGAACCAAATATGGCACACAGAACTCCCACTACGAACAGAAAATATATATCAGTGATTGGTGGGGCGGGGACAATGACGACAAAATACTGTTTGCTTACAGTTGAAAATTACCTAGGGTCACCCCTGAATGTAGATCAAGCATGGGAAAACTTTGGCCCTCCAGATGTTTTGGACTTCAACTCCCACAACTCCTAACAGCCTACCAGTTGATGATCTCCCAATGAAAGACGTTCAGGGATAATAACACTGTGGAGAGTGACAAGAAAGAAGGGTGCAATCTGAAATAGGAAGTTTTGAGCAACAAGCCAAAGGCCCTTAGGGATGTTTCCCACACACTACAATAGAGATGGAAGAAAGTCTCTTTTAGTGTATATCCATGGGTCAGCCAGCTTACCAGCTGTTAGGGATTGTGGGAGCTGGACTCCAAAACATCAGGAAGAGCAGAATTTGAGAAATACTGGTGTAAATGCTAGTAAGGCTTTCCTCCTGAGGAGGAAACAGCATTGTGCTGTGGAACTGGTTGGGGCTGGCCCATTGCACACAATAAACCAGGCATGGGCAAACTTGGGCCCTCCTTCCTCCAGGTGTTTTGGACTTCAACTCCCACAATTCCTAACAGGCTCGGGTCTTTTTCTTTTCCTGCTCAGTCATAGAATCATAGAATCAAAGAGTTGGAAGAGACCTCATGGGCCATCCAGTCCAACCCCCTGCCAAGAAGCAGGAATATTGTATTCAAATCACCCCTGACAGATGGCCATCCAGCCCCTGTTTAAAAGCTTCCAAAGAAGGAGCCTCCACCACATTCCGGGGCAGAGAGTTCCACTGCTGAATGGCTCTCACAGTCAGGAAATTCTTCCTCATGTTCAGATGGAATCTCCTCTCTTGTAGTTTGAAGCCATTGTCCCATTGCGTCCTAGTCTCCAGGGAAGCAGAAAACAAGCTTGCTCCCTCCTCCCTGTGGCTTCCTCTCACATATTTATACATGGCTATCATATCTCCTCTCAGTCAGTTAAGTGGGCCTGAGGCTGTTAGGAATTGTGGGAGTTGAAGTCCAAAACACCTGGAGGAAGGAGGGCCCAAGTTCTCCCATGTGTCTTATAAAGAAGAATAATGATTATGTCATACTTTCCTCTCTTAAACACAGAGGAACACTCCACCAACCTTTTATGGTGGATTAAAACAGCCATGGAGAACATTTCAAAAGAGGGGAAGGGGGCAAATCAATTGGATTGTTTTGTTTTATTATTAAGCACAAGCCAGGAAGGAAGGAGGTACGATCAACACATAGCCAGGAAGGACCTGAACGTCCACAGGTTTTGCAAACCACGCTTTTCCCCTCATCTCCTTCCTCCTTTTATCCTCCTCTTCTCAGTCCTGGGCTCCCTATTTCCCACTTTGTGTTATCTACTGTCAGCGCAGGCCAAAGTGAGGCGGGGACTGGGAGGGCCCAACTCGGTTGCCATGGCGACTGATGCTGCTGCGGAGTTCCCCTCCAATGGCCGGGAAGGGCGACCCAAGTCGAGTGCGCGCGGGCCTCAGTGGCCGGGGTTGTCCCACCCCTCTTTTTGTATCATCATCATCACAATGATGGTGGTTCTGGTTATTCTTTGCCGCTGTCGTCGCCGATGTCCATCCCCTGGAGGGCCCTGAGCCGAGCAGAGGCGTCGAGGCGCCGCTTCTCGCGGATGAGCTCCTCCAGGCTGTGGAAGCGAGCCGTGCGGGCCTCGCCGTCGGCTAAGCGGCTCTGGAGGTAGTACTGTTGCCTGGGACACCCTCCGCCGCCTGCCCCGGGGGCGCCCTCCCCGCCGGCCTTGAACTCCCGCTTGCCGAAGCGGCACCAGGCGGCGAAGCTCTCCGAGTTCGTCCAGCAGATCTCGGGGCTCTTGAGGCCGAGGTGCCCGCGCGCGTTCTGCACCACCAGCTCGGCGCCGAGCGGGCGGAAGCGGTACCAGTCACTCACCACGCGCCCGGCCAGCCCGCCCCCGCCCTCGCGCAGCCCCTCCTGCCGGATCTGCCCCCCGCGGAGCTGCACCACCTGCCCGCCGCCCACGTAGACGGCCCAGCGCGGCGGCCACGACGGAGGCTCCGCGCCGCCCAGGTCCAGCAGCTCCAGCAGGTCCCCCGCCTCGCACAGCGCAGGCAGCGCCGACGCCGGGTACACCCCCAGCGCCCCCACACCGCTGCCTTTGGAGAAGATACATTCCGGGCCGCGGAAGGCGCGGAACTGGGGCTCGCTCAGCAGCAGCGGCGGAGGGGGAGTCCCCGGGTGGTGCAGGTGCAAGTGGTGGTGGTGGTGATGGACAGGGGTCTCCGGGGCGGGGCTCCCGGCGCCCCTCCCGCCGCTGTACTTGGTGGCCTCAGGCGGGACCCCCACGCCGCCGCCGCCCCCTCCTCCGCCTCCTCCGCGCTCGTCCAGGTCCACCTCCTCCTCATCCGAGAAGAAGTAGGCCACGCCCACGCGGAGCTCGTCCTGCTCGATGCCCGAAGGGTCCCCCGTCGGCAGCTCGCTGTAGTTCAAGTGGGTGATGCGGTCCAGTTGGTTGCCCATCAAGGACGCCGCCCCGGCGGGAGGGAGGGCGGGAGCGGGCGGGTCTGCCGGAGAAAGAAAGGGAGGAGAAGGCAAGTGAGATACACAGAGAGAGAGAGAGAGGGAGAAAGAAAACCAAAAGGAAGGGGAAAAGATAGCAAGCCAGGAGGGGAGGAGAGGGAGAGAAAGTCAGGCAGGCTGGAGAGAAAGCCAGGAGGAAAGAAAGGAAGCATGCAAGCCTGGAGAAGAGAGAGAGAGGAGGCGAAGAGGCGGGGAGGGAAGAAAGAAAGCCAGGGGAAGAGAGGGAGAAAGGGAGAGAAAGTCAGCACGGAAGGAAGGAAGGAAGAGAGAAAGCCGGGAGGAACGAAAGAAAGAGAGACAGAGACAGAGAGAGAAAAGGCAGGCAGAAGAAAGCCAGGAGGAAAGCAAGATGTGTGAAAACCACAAGGAAGAAAGAGAAGCATGCGAGCCAGGAGGAAAGAGAGAGAGAGAGAGGGAGAATAAGTCAGACAGGAAGGAAGGAGCAAGCCAGGAGGAAAGAATGGAAGCATGCAACCCTGAAGGAAAGAGAGAGGCAGAAAGCCATGCAGGAAAAAGTCAGGAGGAAAGAAAGAAGAGTGAAAATCATAGAATCAAAGCGTTGGAAGAGACCTCTTGGGCCATCCAGTCCAACCCCCTGCCAAGAAGCAGGAATATTGCATTCAAATCACGCCTGACGGATGGCCATCCAGCCTCTGTTTAACCATAAGAAAGAAAAGAAAGTATGGAATCAAGCAAGCCCAAAGAAAAGAAAGAGAGAGGCAGTCTCGAAGGAAGGCAGGAGGAAACAGTGAAAACCAGAAGGAAAGAAGCATGCAAGACAGGAAGAGAGGGAGAGAAAGTCGGGTTGGAAGGAAGGAGAGAGAAAGATAAGAGGAAAGAAAGAAGCATGTCAGGCCTGGAGGAGAGGGGGGGGGGGGTTGAAAGGAAGGAAGGCAGGTGAAAGTCAAGAGGAGAAAAAAAGAAGAGTGAAAACCAAAAGAAAGAAAAGGAAGCATGCAAGCCAGGAAGGGAGAGGGAGAAAGGTAGGTGGGAAGGAAGGCAGGAGGAAAGAGAGGAAAAACCAGAAGGAAGGAAGAAAGGAAGCATGCAAGCCTGGAGGGAAGAGGGAGAGAAAGTCAGGCTGGAAGGAAGGAAGGAAAGGAAGGAAGGAAGCATGCAAGCCTGGAGGAATGACAAAGAAAAAGCAGACAGTCAGGAGAAAGCCAGGAGGAAAGAAAGAAGAGTGAAAACCACAAGAAAGAAAAGGAAGCATGTAAGCAAACAAACCCGGAGGAAAGAGAGAAGGGCAGTCTCCAAAGAAGATAGGAAACATGCAAGCCAGAAGGGGAGAGAGAGAGAGAAAGTCAGGCCGGAAGGAAAGATAGAAAGCCAGGAGGGAAAAGAGAGAGAGAAAGACAAGCAGGCAGGAGAAAGCCAGGAGAAAAGGAAAGAAGAATCAAAACCAGAAGGATGAAATGGAAGCATGCAAGCCTGGAAGAGAGAGGGAGAGAAAGACAGTCGTGAAGGAAGGCAGAAGGAAAGAGGGAGGGGAAAAAACAGAAGGGAGAAAGGAAGCATGCAAGCCTGGAGGAAAGAGAGGGAGAAAGTCAGATGGGAAGGAAGGCCAGGAAAAGAGAGAGAGAATCAGAAGGAAGAAAGGAAGCATGCAAGCCTGGAGAACAGAGAGAAAGACTGACAGGAGGGAAAGAAGGGAAGCCAGGAAGAGAAGACAGATACTGGATCAACACTGTCCTACATCCCAGCCTCTGACCCCAGATTTTCCGATCTGAACTGAATTAAACGAGTCTCCACTGCCAGATAATCTGGGACCACATCCTGGGATAGAGGGCAGCCAGAGAGAAAGCCCCAAAGGAAGGAAGGAAGCCTGAAGGAAAGAGAAAGTCAGGTGGAAAGGAAGGAGAGAAAGACAGGAGAGAAAGTTAGGAAGAAAGGGAGGCAAAAAAGACGGGAGGAAGGCCAGGGGGAGAGAAAGTTAGGAAGGGAGGAGGGAGGAAAGACAGAACAAAAGAAAGAGAGAGAGGAATAGGAATCCAAGGGCGCTTCCAAACAGAATATCAAGGCAGAGAATCCCACAACATCTGCTTTGAAATGGGTGATCTGAGTCCACACTGCCCTATATCCCAGTTCAAAGCAGATCATGTGGGATTTTATTCTGGAGTGGAAGAAGCCCCAGAGAAAGGAGAAAGAGCCCGGAGGAAAGAAAGGTCGGAGAAAGAGAGAACGCCAAAAGGAAAGGAGGAAGGAGAAAGCCGGGAGAGAAGAAAGAGAGAACAGATGGGGTGGGAAGAAGTGGGGAGGTTGTGGGGAGGCTGACACCCAAGCGAAAGGGGCTTGGAGAGGAAACAGGGAGTATCCTCACAACAACACCACACGCAGCGAGCGAGACACAGACACAGAGACACACCTCTCTCCCCCCAAAGGCGGACACGGGAGAGAGAAAGAGAGAGAGAGGAAGGAAGGAGGGAGGGATAGCGGTGCCTGCTCTCCTCCGCACGCCTCAGCCTCTGCTTAGGGAAAAGGGGCATCTAGCCAGGGACCCTTTCGTACCCGGAGTCGCCCAGATCGAGCCCCCGACGTCCTTCAGAGTCCTCCGCCCGCCATGCATGGGAGAAAGGGGCGCTCCGAAGCCCAGCCTCCGCCTCCGCCTCCTCCTTGCCTCGCCCGGCTCCGCTGGGCAGCCCGCAGGCTGCCGCCTCCTGCCTGCCTTCCTCCCTTCCTTCTCCTGGACGGCCCCGCGCGGCTCTGGAGTCCCCTCGGTGGCCAGGCTCAAGTCAAGGCGTCAAGCGCCGCCCCCGAAAGACGCTCATTGGCTGCGTGCGCGGGCTCGGGGGTGCCAATCAACGCCACAAGGGAGGGGAGGGGGGATCCCCGGCGCACCATCGGCCTCGGCGCGTCTGCCGCAGCAGCACGGCTCACAGGGGAGGAGCCCGGAGCCCGGGAGGCGGAGAGAGGCGTAGGACACGGGGGGTGTGAGCCAGCCTCACTCGCTCCTGGCATGCCGTTATCGTTGCTGAGGAAGGGAGCCTCAACAGGCCTATGCCTTTCCATGGGAGTCTCCTTTGTCTTTAGCCCTTCCACACAGCCCTGTCTCCCAGAATATCAAGGCAGAAAATCCCACAAGATCCGCCTTGAACTGAGTTATCAGTACTCAGATAATGTGGGATTTCCTGCCTTGATATTCTGAGATATGGGGCTGTGAGGAAGGGCCCTACCTTGTCATCATCACAGTCATCACCACCACCTCCTCCTCTTCATCCCTTAATGATCGCTTTGTGATTAAACTGGATTCGATACCTAGCCGATCCAATTCCGAGCATAATTCAAAGTGCTGGTTTTGACCTATACCTGTCCGCAGAGGTGGCCCTAGGTAATATTCAACGGTAAGCAAACAGTATTTTGGCACCCCCCACCCACCCCAACCAATCACTGATATATATTTTCTGTTCATCATGGGAGTTCTGTGTGCCATATTTGGTTCAATTCCATCATTGGTGGAGTTCAGAATGCTGTTTGATTTTATACATCCCAGTAACTACAACTCTCAAATGTCAAGGTCTATTTCCCCCCCAAGAGCGCCTCAAGAGCACCCCTGGGCAAAATCAACTATACTGCAAATGCTTACTTTGCGTAATGGGTTGAGCCGCCCCTGCCTGTCTGAACATATCTCCTCCTACATCCCACCTCGGAGTTTAAGATCTTCCGGGGAGGCCCTGCTTTCGGCCCGACTCAGTCTCAAACACACTTGGCAGGAACGAGGGACAGGGCCTGCTTGGTGGTGGCCCCCCACCTGTGGGATTTCCCTGGGGAAATTAGGTCTTCTTCATCCTTCCTCACTTTTAGAAAAAAAAATTAAAACTTGGATGTGGGACCAGGCCTTCGGGTAATTAAGCATACACTGATAATAACAGTGTTGACAATGGCTTGGAAATGGATTATGGATAAGTTTGATGGAGCATCCAACCACAGTTTTTGGCTAATAATGGCCACCAGAGTGGTAATTCTTAGTAGATTTTAACTGTATTGTTTTAATGTTTGTAACTATTTATTTTTATTTTTATTTATTTAAATTATAAATTTTAACTATTTATAATTATTGACTGTTTTTATTATGTATATATTGACATATTGAATTCCTATACCGCTTTTCTCACCCCTGGGGGGACTCAAAGCAGTTTACAACATAATAAATGGCAAATTCAGGTGCCTCATATATATATGTAATCACATATCTAAATCAATAACATATAACTCTTGATAAAAACCATTAAAACTATAAAAACATCAAACATAGACATAAGCATGAGACATATTATTACTGCAGTTAACAATGTAGACCCCTTCTTCCCCACCCCCTCCACTCTCCATAGTGTTTCAGCCCTTCTTTTTAGACCCTCCCTGCTCCCCCCATCCCACCAGACACAAAGTTCTTTAGGTACAGATTGAATACAAAATGGGGAGGGTAAAAAAAATACGTCCAGGGCCTTCTTGGGGGATGGTAAATGTGATATGAGGTCCTTGGGGTGGGCGGAAGAAGAGTCTTATCTGATGATGGTAGTAGGCTACTCATCAGTTTGGTAAAAGTCCAGAGGAACATAGATTTCATAAGTTGTGGTGTTGTAAGTCTGGTGTGAGGTATCACTTTCTAGTTGACTGAGGATGGGGAAGGGTACCGAAGTGTAGCTGCTGCTGAGGAGAGTTGGTGTGTAGGCTGCACCTTCTACTCTGGAGGAGCTGAAGTCTCCATTGGTGGAAGGGGGCAGCGACTTGTAGCTGATGCCAAGGAGAGTTGGTGTGTAGGTTGAACCTTCCACTCTGGAGGAGCTGAAGTCTCCTTCTCTCCGTTTCACCTCCTCCTTGCCTGCAGGAAGAGTTGGTGTGTAGGCTACACCTTCCACTCTGGAGGAGCTACTGATTGGAAGCTGCCCTGAGTCCCCGTCCCCCCCAGGGGGTTGGGAAGGGTGGGGTACAAATATTTGAAATAAATATATAAAAATAAATAATAGCTTGGGGTATTAATTGTTGTTGTTATTATTATGTTCCACCGTGCTTTCGATTAAACAGTTCCCCGGATAATTTTGGCCCCCTGGCTATTTCACAGGATCTAGCCCATGCATTTTACTACAATTCCCTGCCTATAGATATCGTGTTTTACTTCATATTGCCCTTCTACTCCTAATCTGTCATCTGGCTTTTCACTTTAGCTATCAGCCCTGTCCTTGTAACTGATTTACACCAGCCCACCACCCGAGCTCAGAAATTGTTTACCAAGTCAGGCTATTGGGTATTTGTTTGATGGTTGTTTTATACTGTTTTGTGATGTTATTTTATAATATAAATAATAATAATATTTATACCCCGCCACCATCTCCCCGAGGGGACTCGGGGCGGCTTGCATGAGGCCAAGACCAACAATTACAACAAAGCAAATATACAACATAAAAATGCAGCAATAAAATATGATGAAAATAATAATACAAAACAATACAAAGTAAACACACAGTGCAATATAAAACCACATGCAGGAAAAGCACAAAGCACCCCCCCCCCAACAGATGGCCACCCAGCCTTTGTAATAATAATAGTAACAGGAGCAACCACAGAGGCCATCTGTTTGGGGGGGGAGGGGGAATGCAGGGGGAGGGGGAGGGAAAGCTCAGGGGGGTGGGAACTGTGGAGCTCCTCAGGATGCATCTTGGGAGCCTCAAGGGCACACTTTGAGAACCACTGCTATAGTGTCCTAGGATTTGTAGTTCGGAAAGTCACTGGCAGACTTTGGCAGAAAAGAAAAAATCCTCATGAAACTGTGAACCCCATGATTCTGTAGCATTGTGAAACCACAGTTAAAGTGGTATCAGACTTCATTTATTCTACAGTGTAGATGCACCCCTGGATTCGGTACCTTGGTTCTGTGTCTAGTTTAACTAGAAAGGGGAAGATTCATTCTGTGTGATGTGGAAAATCTGTGAGTTCTCAAAAACAAATATGTAAATGTACAGATTTTGCTGTGGGAAGATGCTCCCTCCCTCCCACGATAAAAATTTGTGCTGCTTCTTGGCAAGAAGACCTCCTTCCGGGTGGGTCAGAGATGTTGGGAGCCATATTCCCACTTTCTGTAGATTGATGTTGAGTGGCCTTGCATTGCAAGTTCACCATAAGAATGTGAGAGCAGAAATTTAGAAATAACCAGAGCTGTCAAAGACATGGGCGGCCTGAGACAATTTTAGACTCTTGGCTTGACACCTTCTCCTTAACTGGAATTATGGACTCTCAGCTTAAAAGTCTTATCCACACTCTCTTTAACTGGAAATCTCCTTTACTTTCCTTGCTTCAAAAGGCAGGAAGTTGGAATATGGTGACAGTACTAAGGATTTGCTTGTTCCCTGCTTTTCCTCTTCCAGTTCTTGCCCTGAAGTCCTGCCCTGTTGGGTCCTGTGTACCTGCTGTCCTTCTGACCCCAGGGCGATGCCTAGGTTCTTAACCTGTGGGCTGCAGAACACCAGTGGGCTGCGAAGATGAAAATCCGGTCCGTGAGCCTCCTTCCTCTTTATTTTATTTTATTTTATTTTATTATTTATGCTCCTTTTATGCCACCTGCCACTCTTTCCCTGTCACTGACCATGGCATATGTTCTCTATCAGAAACTAGAGCTGATGTGGTCTATCCAATGCACGTTTCTGAATCAGCATCCCCAAACCGAATCTAAAGTTGACCAAAAACTTATTCATAACTCTTTTGATACTAATGTTGGAGAGTGGTCCCTGGTCAAAGTGGTCTCTGGTCAAGTAGTCCCTGGTCAAAAAAAGGATGGGAACCATTGAATTCTACATTGTAGTATTATTGCAGTTTGATACCACTTTAACTGCCAAGGTTCAATACTATGGAATCCTGGGATTTGTAGTTTGGTCAGGCACCAGTGTGCTCTAGCAGAGAAGTCTACAGACCTTGCAAAAATACAACTCCTGCAATTCCCTAGCTTTGGGCCATGGCTGTTAATGTGATGTCAAACTGTATTCATTCTACAGTGCATCCATTCCGGCCATTGCCAAACCTACCCTTTAAGTGACTTTCTTTAGGACAAAATGACAGCTAGGCCCTGGCTAATAATTGCAATATTTTTGTGTTATTTTAGATATACATGACAGTAATATGGGTGATACGGATTTGTTTACTTCTAGGAAGGTAACCCAGATAGAACACATCCTGGCTTCCTCATCGCTTTCAGCCTTTGAATTCCCTTTTGTGTATATATGGACACATCTCTTCCATTGAAGTGATACCATACTGGCTTTGGTACAGCTTCTACCTCAAATTTCATTCCTCAGAATAAGGATCTGCAGCTAAAACTGAAGAGAGCTAAAATCTTTTCAGAAATTTAGGAGAGCAGGCGCTAACCAGTGCTGATCATGCTGAATTCTACAGTGTAGATACACCCTTAGTCCTCATTCATCTCAAACAAAGCTCTGATGCCTCTCACTGCATTTGCACACATCCTGTGTTTCTCTTCTTTTTCTCTGACTTGTTTTTTCCTGGGGGGGGGGGGGGAGGGAGGAACAAAACTTGCTAAAGTTAATTTGAGGATATAAATCTCAGTAACTCTCAGCCAGCAAGTCCACTGAGAGTGATCATCCCCAACAATAGCCTTTCCAAGTTCTGGTCTTCACATTTGGCTGTATCTTCTTTGGGACATGGAGCATTGTGTAAAGCTGGGCAGAAAATATGGGTATATAGTGCTGGTTCTGGAAAAGATCACTGGACAGAAGCAACTGTAAATGCAAATCTGGTTAACGGACCTGCAAAATGTGGCCGATTTCCATCCCAGTAGTTTGCCCCTTTGCTGCCTAAGTTACCAGTCCTCACGCAGCTTCCTCTGGATCATCCTTCTTGAATGACAAATCCTTTTGCCATGGCAAGAGTTGGGACACAGCTTCGAGGACCAGAACGTATGCAGTGCCATGTTTTGTAATTAGTTCTGTGTGTCAATCGTTTTCTCTTGTGGACTCTGTCTGGATAAGGATGCCTTTGTATATTTGTTGGCATCTCATCAGGCACTTGTTTCGTTTAGATTACTCTTTTAATTAACTTTGGAACGCAAGCCGCAGTTCATCCTCGGCACCCTGAAGATGCATGTCGCTGCCAAATAAACAGACTGCCTTTCAGCATCAGAGTGGTTCCAGGTGCCCCTTGCTTGGCTTCGGAGACAAATGGGGTTGCTTAGCTATTACATTAGCCCTTCAGTTTGGCTTGCAATACCTCTTTTCCCTTCTCCACCCTCCACAAAGTGAATGTTTACTTGGCTTTCCAGTTGCAGCAACCACTGTGTTTCTAAGACGTGGCACCCACAAGTTGCTAATTAAAAATAACACACTCATAACCCTCGAAAGAGCAGAAGGCGGATGGCAAGAGATGGATTCAGTCACCACAGCTGCTACCTGTTTTTCTGCTTGGAAAGCAAACCATAATGGCATGCACGAGGAAGAACAAACAAAACATGTTGACTCACCTGAACTATTTAAGTCTAATATTACACAACCTTGGACAGACTTCAGAACTGGTTTGGAAGTGATGGGGTCCCCAACACCATCAGGAAGGCAGTTACAGTGAGCTCTTGGTCCACCCTGTGGTTTGTTATCTAACCCATGTCGATACCAAATCTGTGGAAGCTGAAGTCCACAGTAGACATAGTAAAAATGTGTCCCTCATTTAAAACAACAAAGTTTTTTTTCCATGTCAGGAGCGACTTGAGAAACTGCAAGTCACTTCTGGTGTGACAGAATTGGCAGTCTGCAAGGATGTTGCCCAGGGGACACCTGGATGTTTCATGTTTTACCATCCTGTGGGAGGCTTCTCTTATGTCCCCACATGGGAAGCTAGAGCTGAGACAGGAGCTAACCCCACTACCCAGATTTGAACCACCAACCTGTTGGTCAACAGTCCTGCTAACACTAGGGTTTAATCCATTGCGCCACCGGGGGCTCCATGACAAAGTCGAGTTTTGTTTTTTAACTTTTCTTTCAGTGCTGACCCTGGGAACACCTCCACCTCCAGAAATCCTCACCAACTCCCAGCTCCACCTCCAAATTAAAAAAAATGGGGCCTCGTTTTCAGGCATTTGTTTATCCAAACAAGCTAAAATTGCCTAAAAATTCAGTTGTTTCCTTCTTACTGCAAAGTCACAACATTTCCTAAAAATAACACCCCAAAATTGGTCAAAATCAGCCAAAATTGTGACTGAAAATGATGCCATGTCACTTTGGGCATTGTGAAATATGGTGGGGCAGCCCACTGGATGGGAATTGGGAGGCAAAATGTCCCCCATTCTCTTCTGCAGCTGACACCCCTCCATTAAAAGAATAAGAGCCCTTATTCTACTGGACAGCCCCAGTCTCATAGTTCCTCTGGTGAGTTTGAGAAAACATAGATGTCTTTCCTCCATCCTTTTATCTGATTCTAAAAAAGGGAGAGATAGAGACTGACTGGTTGAGTTGTTCAAAGTTTCCCTGCGATTTTTATGGCTCATTGGGGAGTTGAATGTGGAGCTCCTAATTCTCAATTCAGTGCTGTCATCACCTCTCAGTCTTAATGACTGTTGAAATCTGGCACTCCACTTAAAGCATTAAATAACCACAATATCCCCAATTAAATTTAAAGCCAGGCAAGATTGAGTTATCTCCATGCACAACTGGACCTTCTTATGGAGGAGTTCCCCATTGAGATTTTCTATTAAACTAAAGGTAGATAGCCAAAATAATATGGACTCATGACTCTGCTGCTGTGGGGAGTCCCACTATCCTCACTGCCAATGGAACCAACACTGTTGTGTTTTCTTTCTTTGATGTTTGTTCTACAGTCAAAAAAGAAAGAAGTGTTTTGCCCCTCTTTTAAGGAAATGGTAACAATGGTAACCCATTTCACTTTCAGATATGAGAAGTTGAATGGGACTAGTTGTGAACAGAGCTCCCTTGATTTTAATCACTTCACTGATCTTGTTAGATAAATGATTATGGAATGTTACGAAGTACTGGTCTTGTTCATTATATTATTACTAAGCAATAGCCACAAATGCTATTAGTAAAATACACATGTTAACAAATCCTTGGACTATGTGGTATCCAAGAGAAAGTCTTTTAAACTTGCTTAGAGTGTAGATCTTTTTTGCCATCTGTTCAGACCACTTGTGAACTGAATACTTTGCAAAAACACTGCTGTGAGGTCATTTGTTGTAGGGATGTGCAGTCTATAAAGCTGGACACCATCTGTTTGATCATATCCGCAGGTGGCCCACACCAAGTGCCATTTGATGTTATTTTACAGAATGAGAAAGTCTACTTATTTTTCTGCCGGATGTATCCATATTTCTCCATGATTTCAACTGGACACATTACAGAGGTTCCTTGGTTGTTCACTGAGAGTTGGTTCCGGATCCATCATAGATACTGAAGTCCATGGATACTCAAGTCCTTTATTTTACTAATGGTGTAGTAAAATGGTAGCCCTTATCTAAAATGACAAAATAAAAGTATTCCTTTTGGAATTTCTTTTTGGAATATTTTCAGCACGCAGGCCCATAGCGAGGATTTTGATTGGGGGGGGGGGGGGCTGAGTCTGAGTGAAAGAGGGTCTACCCTAGTAAACCTTTTGTATCATTACCCCAATACTCCCATGCATATTGGATTTGAAAACATTCCCTCTAATAAATAAAGGGTGTTTCCAGATCCATATCATATCCATTTAGAAACTGTCTATTTTTCTATGCATGTTTTGAACACATTTATATCTTTCCCCAAATATATAATAGGACATCCATCAACATCTGAATTCCTGAGTAAAACTGCTCAGACAATCGGGAGACTACATTGTAAGACAAGCCTGTTGCCTCAGACTTAATTTAGATTCCAAAAACATCCCTATTTACCCTCAGGGTTATTTCCTCTTCCTGGTCTAGGAGTTTTGCATCAGCATTTGGATCTATTGATGGTTCAGAATAATTTTTAAATGCAACCCCATCTAGATTGGGTTATAGTAATCCATAGAAAGCACGAGACACCACACATTTTTTGTCTTTTAAAATATTCCCTACTAATGCTTCTATGATATTATATGGAAGTGAAATAATTAATATTTTAAATGTTTGTTTCAAAATGCATTCCTGAATTACATTACCTGAAAAGGCATGTAAATTATTCTAATGACATCTATGTGGAACTTATGACAAGAGGAAATTTTGTCTCCAGTTTTCTGTGATTGGTCCTGCTGATCATTAATCCAATTCTATTTGCAAGGCACATTGCACTGTTCCTTTATACACCCATATTATCCATCTGCAGGTCAGGCTTCTTGTGTTAATTAATAATAACAATGATTACATTGCACTTTAGCTGCACAGCTGCAAGAAAACAAAGTATATGCCATATATTGACCTCCCAGAAATTTTATCACAACTAAAAAAAGCCATTTAATGCAACAAAAATAGATGCTACCTCATATCTGCAGTTTTACAAAGCGTGGTACAGGTTGCGCATCCCTTATCTGGAATTCCAAAATCCCAAAAAGTCTCAGATCCCAAATTATCCATATAAGTAGCTGAGATGGCAACACTTTGGTTTTCTTGTCATTCAATGTACAAAAACTATGTTTCATGCATAAAATTACTTAAAATATTGCCTATAAGATTAGTTTCTTGGTGCATAGTATTTCCTGACTTGATCTCTCCAACTTGTCTTAGCAGCCAACAGTTGCACCAAACAAAGAAGATCTGTTCAGCTGCAGGCAAGGCTGCAACAACCAGAGACAGCACCCCATTGCAATTCCTCATTACACCACAGATTGCTGGCAGGAGGCGGTTGGAAATGTCATCCAACTGACAGCAGAACAGATCTCTGTTGCTCGAAAAGGCTCCCTGGAGTTTAAGGAAGAATTGGGGAAGTATTTATGACTGCGGCACTAGTGTCATAATTGTGATTATGTAGTATAAATGAATACAGAGCAGTTGCAGATCCATTAGTCTATGGTATGACTCTGTAACTGCAACACAGGATTCCAGCCTCCATTTCTAAATGTTCAATTGATGTTATGACTGCAATATTAGAAATGTGGAGACTGAGAGGGAAAGAAATGTGGATATTGATAGAAATGCTCTCATGCCTTCCCCCGAGTTTCCTCCCAGATTTCCAGGTGTGGCAGTGTTCTGGAACACTGTGTAGGGATATTATCATTAGAAGAATAAAACTTGGGATTTACTGTTGTTTTCCCAAATCAAATTTAGGTGAATCCATCTTTTATCTAACTTTCCTTTCCCCCCTTTCATAACATGAGTCCTGGTTTGGATCCATTTGCAACATTTTGTCTTCCGTAACAAACAGCCCTTCTACATTCACAACAAAAAACTTCCCAACATGACATTCCATTGAATTAAGCCAGAGAGGAAGAATCCGAAGTCCTCAGATGTTGTGGGCCATTGGGTATGATCACAGGGATGTGGACAACTGGAGTCCAAGAAAGACTACATAGCCACAGGTGCTTAAGCTCTTCCAAAACACAGGCTGTGTTTGAGTAAAGAATCAAGACTTTTCCTGACACAAGTGTTTATTTTTTCAACCTAATCCCATGGGAAACTTTAATTTTCAGTTGAATTCTTGAATATTGTAAATCTTTTAAAATCAGGATATAACCAAATGTTCAGTGTTGACTTGTTAAAATGTCCAAATGTTCACATGTTAAAAAGGGATATGGGAAAGGTCCCTTGCAGCATTTTTGTAATGATAAAAATAAGTGAGTGATTTGTGTTCTCAGTTTTATTATCAAAGGTCACTTAGAGTGGACAAAACAGACAAATGCTGTCATAGAAGGAGATTGCTTAAGTTGGTTGGTTTTGTAGGTTTTTTTCCATTTGATATGATACATATGCTTCTAAACTCCTGTTTCATTTGAGAGTTCTTCAAAGAGGAGGCAAGGCTTCTCTGTTCATCTGAATGAATTCTTTTTAATGTTGCATAAATCATATACTTTTAAATGTGGGCTGGAAAAGTATGGCATCCCAGATGTTGTTGGACTCCAGGCTCTATCAGCGCCAGTTAGGATGGCAAATGGCGAAAGTTGTAAGGAGTAGTAATCCAGAAACATATAGGATCACAGGGACCATATTTTTGCTCTAGTTGTTCCCATAAACAATGTTAAAATGATCTACAGGGCAAAGTTCAAAGCAAGAGACAACAGAGCAAAAATCTGTTTGGTATTTACTCAAAAAATATCCCTCCCTTCCTAACATACACATACACTTTGCTCACAAAATATTAACCTGCAGCTATGTTTTGAAAAACCATCCGGTGTTTGTCCGGTGTAAATAGATTTTGTTTAATCTGTTTCCACTCAAAATCCATGTAAACTTTACATTCTTATTGTTGTAGGAGAAACTGGGGATACATTTAAAGAACTGCCTGGTCTAAACCCTGAGCTGTTCTATGCTTTCAAGTCTTACTATGACCTTTTCATGGAGGTTTCTTGGAAATATTGACTCAGACGGGTGGTAGCCTTCTGGTTGAGCAGGAAGCGTATGTGAGTTGCTCAAGGTCATCCATTTTGACGACTGAAACCCTGCTGTCCCAATGTCCTCAGTCACATTACTACACCATGATGAAACAGAACCTTAAATCATCATTAAAACATCTGTAGTCTACTTCTCCCACAACTATCACAATCATGACATATTACAATGGTAAAAACATGTGGAATATTGCTAGCGGCTTATGGCTTTGAAACATTAATTCACTAAGGAGTGCTAATGTTTACTGAAGATATTTCAGCATAGCTACGAATTTTCTTGGCAGAGATTGTTTGGTGTTCTGGCCCTGTTGCTTCATCTTTCTCAACTGCAAGGAGAATGAGTTCATTTGGGTGTGTCCACGATACCTGCTGAATGCATGCATTGGGTTTGAAATACAGTCTTCTGAGTCTTTTCTGTAATGTTGCCTGGATGCTTTAGGTTTGGCTTGACCATTATTTATTTATTTATTTATTTATTTATTTCCCACATTTCTAACCTGCCCTTCTCAACTCCCAAGGGGGGACTCGTGGCGGCTTACACCAGCAACAATTCGATGCCACAAGATAATACAAATATAAACAAATATAACAACAGTTTAAAACAGTAAATAGAACATTAAGTTAAAATCACATTAAAAACATTTCCATCAATCCATATAGCCAATTCCAGTCTGATTCAACATCCAAAGTGCTCTCATGCTTGCTGTCCAAATGCCTGGTCCCAGAACCACAATTTGACCTCCTTTCTGAAAGAAAGGAGGGAAAATGCCGACCTGATCTCACTGGAGAGCAAGTTCCACAGGCGTGGGGTCACCGCCAAGAAGGCCCTGTTCCTTGTCCCCACCAAGTGCACTTGCGAGGCAGGGCCTCCCTGGATGATCTTAAACTGCGAGGCGGGATGTAGAGGGAGATACGTTCAGACAGGTAAGCTGGGCCGGAATTGTATGGGGCTTTATAGGTCAAGACCAGCACTTTGAATTGTGCTCAGAAGTGGACCGGCAGCCAGTGGAGCTGACACAGCAGGTCAGCTCCACATAATAAATAAATAAATAAACTTTATTTGTATTCCACTGTATCTCTCCGAGGGGTCTCAGGGTGGACTCCGACAAAAAAAAGCAAACATTCAATGCCATAGTGTAGTGGTTCTCACCCTGTGGGTCCCCAGATGTTTTGGCCTTCAGTTCCCAGAAAACAGCTGGTAAACTGGCTGGGATTACTGGAAGTTGTAGGCCAAATCACCTGGGGATGCACAAGTTGAGAACACTGCCAAAGTGCATTTTTAAATACAAGTACAAATAACGAACGAACCATGACCAAGGAATGCTAATTCATGGAAGGGAAGTACAGGTAGGTACAAAACGTTACACCCATCAGCCTGTGTGGGAGTGAGATCTATTTTTCTCCCCAGGGAGGTTGGCCAACCAAGACATAATCAACAGTATTTTGTTTTGCTTCAGATTTAGGCAGGAAGGATAGGGAAAACACCCTTGGTACTGTAAAGCTAGAAAAATTGTCCACATGATTTCTGCCTGGGAAGAACATGATCTGTGGGTGCGGCAAAGGTTTCCTGAGCTTTGAAGGACGGATTCTTGCATCAGGAAAAACACATTTACGTGACTGTACAGAGCGCCACTTCCTTTCCTCAGCTGTAAATAAACTGACTTTACACAAAATAAAGGGGAAAAACAAACTAGCAAGCCCCTAGTATTCTCTTTGTTCACATTAGGACTGTCTGCAAACCTGCTTCAAGAGTTCCCTGCAACCTGTGGAAATGAAGAGGGTGAAACATGTATAGCTGAAGTCCATTGCATCTCAAGGAGGAAGTCATGTTCTAAGGAACCACAGATTTTGTACAGGCAGTCCCCGAGTTACAAATATCTAACTTACATGTAAAGAACGGGGATGAAACAACTGGAAGTGAAAGAAATGTACCTCTTGGAAGGGAAATTCATTCATAAGAGAGTTATGGGGAAATGTGTCTCTACTGAAGCTTTATTACCAATCCCTGTTTTCACAAGTCACATTTTTTTTTCAAAATCCAATGATCATAGGGACATACAGTAAAACAAACACCACAGGAGTATTATCTCTGCCCGATGCTATCCAAAACTTATATATATATTTGACTGGAATTACACTTAAAATATACCTGTTGTGACTTACATACAAATTCAGCTTAAGAACAAATCTACAGAACCTATCTTGTTCATAACTTGGGGACTGCCTGTATATGGTTGAATAGATTTGAACTCATATGACACAAGAAATTCTAGTCCTCTGATAGGTTCTTACCTACAACAGAATGTATTAGGTAGAATGAGATGGCTATCACAGCTAGGATATCTTGAAAAGGAGAAAATTGCTGCAGAGCAGAGTACAGTCTGCCAATACCTGCTAAAGTAGCCTACTACAGCTGGTCCATGTATTACGTGAGAGATCCATGTACTATGAACCTTTAATATAATTTTCACATATAGTCTGGAATCCTATTTTCCTTTCTGAACTGAACAATGTCTTGGGCTTCCAGATGAAGCATGCAATAAAATTGCTCTAGAGGAGCTAGTGGTGCCTAGAGAAGTGTTGAGTCTAGGCCTCTATGATGATTCTGAGATCAGTTTACAATAGGACGCCACTTGAAACTTGATCCTAGAATCACATGGAGGTTAGAGAGGACACTTCTCTCAGCAACGCTAGGTCCACCAGAGCATTTCTATAGTATTGAAAGCTCTTTGTGGATAAACGAAACCAATGTGCTTATGTAATAAGTGGACCTATTGTACTCTCAAGTGAAACAGAAAATCTCTGATTGATGTAAGATTATATCTAAATGGCCAAGCTGACAAATAGCAGCAGAGGAAGAAATAATGAAGTATTTTTTTTGGGGGGGGGGGGGATGGTGGCTGCCACTTGGGTATCTGGAAAAGAAGACAAAGGTAGATTGGAAGATTTCCATAAAGGGAATTGAGTGAAAGAAGACATATGGGTAGTTGCTGGTTAGTTATGTGATTCATATTGAGGAGTGTTGGAGGTCACAGGGGTTGGGTTCACGGTTGTGGGGTTAGAGGGATAAAAAATATTAAGGTATAATAACTGTACAGCCAAACTTGATTTTTCACATGCTTAATGACTGCATACCATTTTATAAACTTGCCTACTCCTTTGTACATTTTTCTTTTGTTTTGTTTTGTTTTGATTTTTCTTTTTCTTTTGGAGTTTTTTGTCTGCTTTGTTTCTTGTGTACATTATAAAACATTTTTTAAAAATGGTGTAAGATACAAGATATTTATGTCAGCCTATTTAGCTTCCACAGATCAAATGTATATGGTATGTGTATGTGTGTTCTTTTTGTTTGTTTTCTCAGGTAAAAACACATTTGAAGCCATTGCAGAATGTTTTATTTGAGAATTCTGCTTGTGGATTGCAAGAACAATTCAATATAGGTACAAAACTGGCATAATTAAGTACTGAACAATTTCTAAATGATATATAACAATTCTCCACACTATTACTACCTGGATTGTTTTGGCAGGGGTTAATCTATATTGCACAATTAGTGCAAGTCGACATTCCTGTAACTTTCATGGCTCGATGCTGTGGCATCCTGGGGTTTATAATTCGGTGAGACACCAGCACTCTTTGATCAAAAAAGCTAAAGACTTTGTGAAACTGCAACTCCCATGATTCAGTAGCATTGAGCCATGACAGTAAGAGTGATCCCCAGCTATGTGATTTCTGCAGCTTAGATGCAGTCTAGGTTTCGTCAGGGAAAGGAGACTTTATCCAGTGTAGTTTTCCAGCAGTGGTTGTCCTCCCACACCGAAATAACGAGACCACACAAAGCATTTGGGTTAAATATGGGCAACTTTATTTTGTTACCTAAATTAACTTTAACTGGTTTAGTCTCAAACTGAATTTGGTGAGGGAAAGCCGAGGCAGCGTCCCTGCTCGTCCACTCCTCGGCAAGCTGGGGAAAAATTCAGCTAGCCCTTTAACAAAATCTGGGCAACCTCCAATTCAAAGTGCAGGGAACCAAAATTCAATGTAACGAAGGCCATAGTCTCCCCTCTCTTTTACAGGCATTTCTTTATCTCTGTTGCCAAAGTGAACCTCCTGAGAGTGTTTGTTAAATAGCCTCTTAACCTTGAGAGGGGGTGCCTTGCATGTAACTGTAATATCAAACTTTTATCTATCATTTACCGGGAACCCTATTTAAAACCGCACCATCCCAATTTGCCCAGAGACAGCATAGGGTAGGCGAAAAAACCCCCTAGAACATAGGGGGGAAAAAATTCCTACCCAGCCCCCTATTGGCAACCATTATGCTGTGACATAAAGGGCGGGCGTGGTGGGTTGACGATCGCCGGCGGAATGACTGGGAGGGCTGGCTGGGCCAGAGTTGGCTCCGCCCCCTCCCAGCACTTCCGCCGGAAGTGGTCTCTGGCTCGGCGAAGGGGACAACCGGCCTCACCAGCCCAGCTTCGCCGGACAGGTAAAGCCTTTTGTCCTCCCACACCGAAATAACGAGACCACACAAAGCATTTGGGTTAAATATGGGCAACTTTATTTTGTTACCTAAATTAACTTTAACTGGTTTAGTCTCAAACTGAATTTGGTGAGGGAAAGCCGAGGCAGCGTCCCTGCTCGTCCACTCCTCGGCAAGCTGGGGAAAAATTCAGCTAGCCCTTTAACAAAATCTGGGCAACCTCCAATTCAAAGTGCAGGGAACCAAAATTCAATGTAACGAAGGCCATAGTCTCCCCTCTCTTTTACAGGCATTTCTTTATCTCTGTTGCCAAAGTGAACCTCCTGAGAGTGTTTGTTAAATAGCCTCTTAACCTTGAGAGGGGGTGCCTTGCATGTAACTGTAATATCAAACTTTTATCTATCTATTTACCGCCACAGATTGGGGGCAAATGTCAATTTAGTCCCCATCCCCCACCAATTTGCTTAGGCAGTTAACAATCCCTGTTTGTAAATTGGCCAAAAACATGTCGATACCCACGTCTGAAAGGTGTACCCCATCCGCCCGATAGAGCGAAGGGTCCTCGTGAGTAATTTGATCATGCGATATGTAAGAACCATTAGTTTGTGTCAACAAGGCTCGAATGGCCCTATTGACCCTCTTTCTGGCCTTTTCCAATTTGCGAACATCACCGCCACCAGGCCACTTCAGGCGCGGGATCACAGCGGACCAAATAATGTGCGTATGAGGCCAACGCTCCCATATTTTCGCAAAGTCTGTCCGTGCATGCAAGTATAATGCCCTTCCTTTTAGGAGGCCTAAATCATTTCCTCCCAGGTGAATCAACAAAATATCCGGTGCTGGGCAATCACCGTACAAACACAACATGGGGATCAACCCGTCCCATCTTAAACCTCTTATACCCCTCCATTCAACTGTGGCTAAGGAGGCAAGCCCCAACTGCTGGCCAAAGGGACCTCTTCGTGCGTGGCGCTCTGCCCAGTGAACATAACTGTGTCCACAAATCAGCACCCTTCTTCTAAGGCCCAGCAATACTCCATCTGTGAAACAAAAAACAACATTAACGGGGAACAGGGCGAACGTAGCCCTTATATGCATCGGATTTCCATCTACCTAAACTTTTTATCCTCTCTGTGGCATAACCAAGGTTGGCTGCTGTCGATGCCGCACCTATTCGAAACGAATGAGTACCAAATTTAAGGTGTCCAAGGCCTAACAGCTTCAGTGCTTTGTCAGTGATGGACCAAAATTGGTACTTGGTAAGCGGCCCACCATCATGGTGACAAAAGAAATAACCAGAAGTGGAGCCCCTCATAACTCTGAATTGGGTAATGGCCAAAACTGGGCAGATGTCAGCGTCGCTACATGGTGATAGCGAAATTAAAGAGCCCTTGCCCCGCTGATCTGTTTTGGAGGATCTAACAAGTATCTGTAATTGTTGATCGCTGATGGTGACATCAGAGAAAAGCAGTGCCCGCTGAGATAAATCTTTCTTGCTTGCTGGTATTAACTCACTTACTCTCAGTGCTCCAAAAAATGCGGTCACTGCCGCTGCATGAAACAGCCGTTGTTCATATACTGATGAACACACCTGTACCCAAATTTGTTTTAGGCCTTTCAAAATATCCGGAGTTAAGGGTTGCCTATCATCCGATGGGCAATGGCTTTCTCGTGACCAACCCGTAACTAACTTGTGTAGCCTAAAATCATTAGTATAATCCGGGAGACCTTGGGCTTTGAGCCAGTATGCTAAAGCAGCTAGCTTGGATCGAATAGATTGGGGCGCTAAACCTCTTCGCCTGGAATATACGCAATATTTGGCAATGTGATCATAAGGTACGGGGCTCACGTTAGAAAGGTCGTAATCTTGCCTAAACTCCTCAAATTCCTGAACTGTTTTAAGATAAGCCTTCCTGGTATTCGGTGCTAACGCCAGTGACATCCCCCTTAATATCTCTTCGTTCCAACCTGCCAAAGATGGTCTGGCATGGGCTCCGGTCGGGCGTCTGCTGCAGGTGCTAGCTGTCTGAAACGCTCCATCTGCATACGAGACAGCGCGTCCGCCAATGAATTATTTACGCCCGCGATGTGAAAAGCACGAAAGAGTATATTAAAGTTCAGGCAATGGAGTGTGAAAAGACGAACCACCTCCATCACCCTGGGGGATCGGGATGTCAGTTTATTTATGACTTCGACCGTGGCTTGATTATCGCACCAAAAGTGTACTGTTGAATTTTGAAATTTTTTGTGCCAAATTGACACGGCCACTAATATTGGGAAAAATTCTAGAAAAGTTAGATCAGAGGTCATTCCCAACTCATGCCATTGTGTTGGCCACGTCTCGGCACACCAGTGGCCATTAAAGTAAACTCCAAAACCCACTGATCCTGATGCATCTGATGCCACTTGCAGTGCATCTTTCAACATCAGATCGTGCCTCCAAAAAGAAATGCCATTAAACTTGGATAAGAATTTCAACCAAATAGACAAATCATCCCTGATCGACCGTGTTAACCTGATATGGTGATGAGGGGAAGAAACCCCCGCAATGGCATCGCACAACCTGCGCAAAAAGGCCCTACCCGGAGCAATTACTTTGCAAGCGAAATTTAAATGTCCAATTAATTCTTGAAATTCCCTCAGGGTAGCCTTTTTACGCTGAATGAAGTGTTGAACTCTGGAGGTCAGGTCCGTTAGTTTGTTAGGTGGCAGGCGGGAGAATTGCCTGATGGTGTCGATTTGTATCCCAAGGAAAGTTAAAACTGTAGTAGGGCCCTCCGTCTTTTCTTCAGCTAATGGCACTCCGAGTTGATTTGTGAGGTCTTTGAATGAACCCAGCAAGAAATTACACTCGCCAGAACCGAATTTACCAGCAAAAAGGAAATCGTCCAAATAATGAACAACTCCCTTATTATTGGATTTGAACTTTAACGCCCATTCCAAAAATGAGCTAAACTTTTCAAAAGCGGCACACGATACCGAGCACCCCATGGGGAGAGCCCGATCCATGAAGAAGGCACCGTCAAATTGAAAACCTAATAGTTCGAAATCTTGGGGATGAACCGGGAGTAAACGGAAGGCAGATTTAATATCGCATTTTGCCAATTCGGCTGCGTGTCCTCGATTCCTGACCATGCGGATTGCTGCGTCGAATGACGTATATTGTACTGTTGAATGATAATCTGGTATTGCGTCGTTCACCGAGCTGCCCTTAGGGTAGGACAGGTGGTGAATGAGGCGGTATTCACCCTGAGCTTTCTTTGGCACTATGCCATGAGTAAAGCCGTCCAGTAAGTAGACGGCTGCTGTCCTATCGGGATAGTGTTGTAGCCATTCCTTCAAGGGTCCCAACCTAATTGGGCTGGGGCCCTTTTGGAAGGAAGGTTGAGGCTGGGTTTTTTCTTGGACCTTGGTTATCATTTGTATTTGTTCTGGGTGACTTTGCCCTGTTGCAGTTTTTTGAGGAATGAGCTCCAGCGCAGATGGAGCATGTGTGCTGGAACTTGCAGTTTCGACGTGAACATGCTCCCTGGGCCACGAAATCCCAACACATGGCCTTTTGGCGCTGGGGCTGTTGTTGGGCGGCCCACTGCCGAAAGGGCTGTCCGCCGCCTTTGTTGTTCTGGATAGTGTGGCCGCTATCGGCCTTTTCACCTATGTTTGGCCTGGGGGGAGTTATGACGTCCATCCATAGTTGATCGTCGATGAGGTCCCATCGACTAGATGGATAACGGGCCGCATCGAAGCGGAAACGCTTGTCGTAAGACAGCCATGCGTTGCCCGAGAAATTGACATAGGCACAATAAATTATGTTTTGATATTGTAGCAGGGATTTACCTCTAAAAGGATAGGCTTCCATGAGGACGCCCGCATAAATCATGTAACATGCTAACCAATTTTCCCAGTTCTGAACCACCCTTCTTTTTTTAATCTTTTCCTTTGTTTCGTCATCTAGGTCATCCTTGTCCTTCTTGTCTAGATCTCTAAAGTACAAGGAGAATATGTCTATGTACTCATTTTTTAAGATTTTATCGATTGTTTTTTGGGCCAAATGTGATCCAAGGGCAATTGAACTCATTTTTGGGGGGGATGGCAAAGGCCATTTGGCTGTGCCCCAAAACTGGTTGGCTTCCTCAGCACTGACTAGCGCTGAGCCTGTTAGTATTTGATCAGGTGTTTGTTGTCCTAGTTGTGAAGAAGGGTGAATCGTGGCGTATGCGCCTGGTTGTGTGTGTTGTGTCGACGGCCTCCCTTGTGCCTGACTGTTGTCCCACGGCCACCCACCTGTAGTGTTTGTACCTGTGGATGTAGAGGCTCGCTGCACCGATAGTGTGTTGGACGCAACAGCAACCACTGAATCTCGCTGGCTGACATCATCGGACTGTTGCAGTGCTGTTGATTCTGCCTGCATAACGGCCTCAACCTGGGGCTGTTGCGACTGGGCCGCTGGGAACTCATCGTGGATTGGGCTAGCATCTTCAACTCCTTTAGACTGTTGTGCCGTTCGGCCAGCCTCTAAATTGGAAACACGAGAAAGAAGGGCTTTAAACATTGCCGCTTTACTTGCTCGCCTTGTTGGCCTAGGGCTGGCAGGTGCTGCAAACCCTCTTTGTTTTTCAAGCCCATTAACGCGAATGAGCAATGCGTTGAAATCCTCAGCCGATACGCCCTCATCGTCTGATGAAGTAGATTCTGGTGGAGGAGGGCGCTTGGTCGGCGCCTTTTTAGCGGGGCCTTTTCCCTTGGGGCCCCCAACATTCTTCTTAGCCGGCATCCTGTAGAGTAAAGCATACGATAGGCCTCTTAGTTAGCGTTAACGTCAGTCCCTGGTTGGAAGGGTTTAACTATTAAAAACGCAGCTCAATAACTATTAGTATACAGTGTCCTGTGAATGGCTTTATAGCCACCATAGAATGTCCCTTAGAAAAGTTCAATGCATTGGGAGAATATCCTATGGTAAACCAGTTCAACAGTGGGACTCTCCGCCAGGGATGTAGTGGGGGCTCCTTCTTTGGAAGCTTTTAAACAGAGGTTTTGGAAGCTTTTAAACATAGGCTGGATGGCCGCTTGCCAGGGTTGGTGACTGACTTAATGACTCAACCTATGGCCGTGAGAGAATCATAGAATCAAAGAGTTGGAAGAAACCTCATGGGCCATCCAATCCAACCCCCTGCCAAGAAGCAGGAATATTGCATTAATATTTATATTAATATTAATAATTATTTATTTATTCATTTTAACTATTGTTAAACATTGTATATATATATAGCGTCGTTATTAGTATAGTTTTAGCGCATTGTAATTGGTATAAGCGCCTGTGAGAATGAAGCTCCACTTGAATTGGGAGGGGGGGTGGATAAACTTCTCAGAAGAGGCTCTCCTTGCGATAAAAAACATTTAAAATGGCCGCCAGGCCCCTAAATAAGGCTTCTAGCCATGCATTGCCTTTAAGATGGCCGCTGCCACGTGGGCAATATGGCCGCTGGGAGGGGAAAGGCGTGCCGCAGGCCGCCGCCATTCCTGGGCCTGGAACTAGATCATCCTGCAATACCCAGGAATGGGGCCGCACAACGAACACCACGAGGGAGTTAACTACGGCGCCGATCCGGGATAGGGCGCACGGGCCGCCCCACGAGCGCGCACCGGGGAGAGGAGCGCCAAGCGCGAACGCCAGCCGAGCGCGCAGGGCAAAGCTTTTTAGGCCCCAATCGCGCTATAAGGTGCTAGATGGCTAAGGGCCCACCTAAAGATTTGCCGCCTCCCAACCCATGGACCCAGCTGGGCAGGCGGCCCGCCACTGTTGGCAAGCCGCGGGGCACAGCCACGGCCAAGCGCCATGACGCTGAAGCCCCGAGAGCCCACCGCGGCGCCACACTGCGCCACGCGGCAAGCCCCGCGTGGCGCTGCGGACCCCAGCCCGCAAGGCCCCGAAGCGGCGGCGGAAACGGACGGGGAGAAATTCCCCGCGGCTCAAGGCTCGCGCCTTCTAGCCGGGGCCAACCGCTTCTTAAGGATGGCGCGGGGTGGGGAGAGGAGGGCCCTGGCCCGGCCTCCCACCCGCCCCGAGGCAGACCTGGAGCTGCAGCTTCAGGATGCTTGTCCCTCGACGATCGCCGGCGGAATGACTGGGAGGGCTGGCTGGGCCAGAGTTGGCTCCGCCCCCTCCCAGCACTTCCGCCGGAAGTGGTCTCTGGCTCGGCGAAGGGGACAACCGGCCTCACCAGCCCAGCTTCGCCGGACAGGTAAAGCCTTTTCTCACCATTAGAGTGTTAATACAACAGCTTCTCTTCTTATTTTTTCTCTGTGTCGCCTGCAGTTATAAGTTGAAGTAACAACTGCTGGATTCGATGGGCATTGTGGGTGAGACTGTGGGAGGATGATGGCAAGTGTTATGAAAGAAATGGTTAAGAATAGTTGTGGGATTAGAAAGTACCTGTCTTTTTTTCTAACTGAGATGTGGTCTGAGAAGAAAAAAATGTAGCATTTCTTCTCAGATTTTTTTTTTGGCTCAGGTCTAGTAGAAATATTTTACTGCAGAGAATGGCATCACAAAAATCCATGTGAATTGTGGGGATTTTGACCCACACCAGCAGCTATAAGCTCCATGCCATCTAATATGCTGCTCTTAGAGCTCAAGAATTTGAGCCACGGGTCTCTGTGGCTGGGAACACAAGAAAAAAATGTATCACCTGAATAGTGCACCAAAGTGAATTCTGATTAACAGAAAATTTGCACATGCAAATTGGTATTTTCTTAAGCAAATATAGAAATAATTTCAATGTCTTAAATACAATTGCATTATCTTTTCCCATACTGAAGGGAGAGTGTGAATGGGTGCTGTGACTTTACTGCGGAGTCTGCTGCCTAGTTACTAACTGTGAAGGAGGAATTGCCAGGTTCTTTTACTTTTTTAATTCTTCCTTGTTTGTTTTCTTTAAACTGAACTTCAACTAGACAACCAGCTTTCAACACATACTGCCTATTGTAATGGATAAAGGTTTGTAGCATATAGAACTGGGGTCATCTGATTATAGTTTCATAGTAAGGTAGGTAAGTCCAAGGCAAGGGTAAATCAGTAGACTCTTCCTTGAGCAACAATTTCAACTTGGTTATCACTGTTCTACCCTTGACTCTATCTAGTACAGCACATTGATTAGACATTAACAATGTGTATAATGTTCATGGTTGTATTCATTTCTTAACTCTCAGCCAGAAGATTTAGGCATCTGAAAATAATTTAACACCACATTTTTTTAGATGGTGAGCATGCTTCAGATTATTTAAATTTGGCTGTAATTTAAAATAAATTGTATCATCTCAGTATCAGTCTAAATTCCAGTGTATAAACATACTGATATCCTGTCTTCAGGTCATAGGAAGAAGAGTGAAATATCACTATAACAATATATACAGTCAGCCCTCAATTTTCTCAGTTGATAGTAGTACAGGACCTCTGCGGCCCCAACTACACTGCCATATAATGCAGTTTAAAACTGTTTGATTAGTATAGAGTTATTTAATGCAGTTCAATGCAGTTAAGCTACATTATATGAGTCTACACTGATGCATGAAAGTGAAAAAAAAAAGCACAAATAAAGAAATTACTATATATTTTTAGCCCAAGAGAGCATTTCTCTAGGAATCTCCAGCACAATACTATATTCAACTTTTGCAGAAAGCTAACCTTAGAATCACATTGGCGGATGTAAAATTCCACATTTCTAATTAGTTGACTGTCTTCCTATCAGCTTTCTTCACTTCTCCGGCTATATAGAAATGAGAATTACAATGTCATGGATATTTCTGGCCTTGTTATTCAATGGCATATGTTTCCATTTGAGGAATTTGTCTAAGTTTCTCATAGCTGCCTTTCCACATCCTAGTTCTCTTCTTATTTTGTAACTGCAGTGCTCATTTTGATCAATGGCTGAGTAAAAGGATGGCTCCTTTCTTGACTTTCTTCAGAAACTGTTCCAAGCCTTTACTTTTTCTGCTAGTAGTATGGTGTCAGCTGCATATCTTAAATGGCTGATGTTCTTTCAACTGGGATAATTCTATCATTAGTCAGTGAAGTGAACATCTCAAACAGTACATGTTGTGAAAAGGACACATTCTCAACACACTATTCTTTCTGAACATCCCAGCTACCCAGTGTTAAAAGACAGGGCTGTGCAGGATATTGCTATGGAGCACAGAGGGCAAAATGAGGGCAAATGAGAATTCTTCCTCCTTCCATTAAAATTTTGATTCAATCCTCAAGTTTGAAGCATTGTAGAGTGTGAAATATTGAAAAATTTCTTATCGAGAACATTTTTATTTGCCTGTGTTCACATTCCTTTGTCAACTTCTCCTTCCATTTGGATGACTAAACTGTATTTCTAAATCTGAACTGAATCTGAAATTTTAAGATACTGCAATGTTGGTCATTTGAACAGTGAAGGCAAAATTTAATGGGGGGAGGATTTTGATGTGGAGGACATGCCCTGAAGTCTTCCATTTTCTCCCTAAAACTTATTTTAAAACATCTGTGGCCATCATAATTCCTCTCCTCACATCCTCCTGGCACAATAAAACGATGCCCGAGGTGATGGGAGGGATGAGGAAGAAAATCTCTCTTTCTCTTGGCCCCATCTCCTCACGTGTAATGTTTCACATGAGAGGAGTTATGGCGGTTATAAACCTTTAAAAGTAAGTTTTAGGGGGAAATTGGGGATTGGAGGGGAGGGGAGGGTGCCCTCCCACACCTTCAGGCTCCAGGAGCCCAAAAGGTACAAGATGGCTGTCAGGACTCAACTCTGGGAAGCAGTCCTGAGAGGGAGTCCCCACAGGCCCAATACCTTGTTAGGCTCTGGCCTTTCAGGAAGGCCTGGATCTAATGAGGTATTTAATTAACTTAGAACAAATAAAGGAAACTTTGCTTTGTTCCAAATTAATTCATTTTCACCACAGACGTTGTTTGGATGTGTCCGGTAAAAACCCAGACATGTCTCGCATTTTGGGACTGTCTAGATCAGGGGTCCTCAAACTATGGCCCGCGGGTCGGATGCGGCCCTCCAAGGCCATTTACCTGGCCCTCGCTCAGGGTCAACCTAAGTCTGAAAGCACACAACAACAACAACAACAATCCTATCTCATCAGCCAAAAGTAGGCTCACACTTCTCATTTAAATACTAATAAGTTTATATTTGTTAAAATTGTTCTTCATTTTAATTATTGTATTGTTTTAAGTGTTTTTTGCACTACAAATAAGACATATGCAGTGCGCATAGGAATTCATTCATGTGTTTTTCAAATAATAATCCGGCCCTCCAACAGTTTGAAGGACTGTGACCTGGCCCTCTGTTTAAAAAGTTTGTGGACCCCTGGTCTAGATGGGTCCTAAGCTAGCAACTGTAATATACACATATCTAATTGCCCACAGATTTACATATCTTCCAACATTTTTCTGATATAAACAGGGGCATGTGTGGCCAAACAACATCAGAATGTGGTCGATGGCAACATTATTAATAACGAAAAGCATACGAGCTAGGTGAAGGTGGAACAATTTCCTTTCGTCAGAGCAAGATTTGATTCTTTCCTCTGCTCCCCCTTGTTCTTCTGAATTAATTGAACAAGACTATTTTTGTACTTTAAACTCAGTTTGTAGCAACTAAAGTAAGTCAAGGACAAAGGGAGAAAATGGGAAGAGAAGAAAGATACTGGGATATTAAAAAAAAAAACCCAGTGGTGACAGAGGTTTGAACAGAACTGCCCTGGCCAAATTGGGACAACTGAAAGGTATGTGTGTACTTTAGATTTATTATTAGTTTTCTAGCCCCTTGTCCCTCCCACCCCACTCTGCTCTGTAGGCATCTGGCAAAAGCACCATTTCCAGTCTAATTCATCCACTTTTCATGGATTTCCTATTTCATTGTGGTAAGGACACCCATTATGCACAATTTTGACTGAAAAGCTGCAAGCAGCTAGGATTTCATTGTTGCTGGGTTAGCTGGCTGCTCTGTCTTCTCCTCCTTTTCTCGTGTAATGGGATCCTTTATTAAATCTTTCCTCTGTAATTGTGTTGTGGTAAAATACCCCCAATTTGTAATATGTATGAATTGCCAGCTGCCCTCAAGGGCCCTCATGAAAATTACATGTTTTATATAATATGAATGGGGATCTTTTTTTCACTTCCACCCTCCAGCCGCCACTTATTCCCCATTTCCCCCCAACTCCTTTATCTACATCGCTTTGATTTTCTTTCCCCCCACAGCCTGCTCTTTTTCTCAAATTATATTCTAAATATTCTAAATAACAATACATGGTTTTGGATTGAATAACAAGGCAGGCAAAATGCAATCTCACTGATAGTTATGTTTCTGAAAGCACTCTGGGCTGTGCTTTCAAGGTATATGATGTTTGCAGAAGCTTTTGACTGATTTGTTGAGCCAAATTCAATATGAGAATCATTACTCTTCATATAACAACCAGACTGAAATTTGAGTCCTTTACAGAGCTTAGTCCTCCCGCAGTCGCCATGATTTCAAGGTCCCCCACCCCTCACATGTTAGATTAATGCCTAGTTTGCTCAGCACAGGTGCACCAACTCCTTTAGAGAAGAATCTTTGCAATGTTCAGTCTACAAAATCAGAAATAATAATCAATGATGCCTTTACTGAGTCAACCAGAAAAAAATTGCAAAAACATTACATTCGCTTTTGAAGCTTCCCAGCTTCTTGATTGGACAGAGATGGTTAAAAGATCATGCAGTGGAAACAAAAGGGGTGTTGTCAGAACCAGGTCTGCTTCTTGCTGTAGTCAATGCTATGGAGCATTTTCATTCAGGGAGAAAACTCAATCTCCCACTCCAGCTCCCACAACAAAAGAGGGAGTTGGAAAAGTAACAGAGACAAAGACTGTAAAGAAGGCCATCTAATTTAATTTCATTGTTGTCACCAAAAGGTTTCTGTCCTTGTTCTCTGACCCTTGACAATGAAGCCAGAATACCTCTGTTTTGGCAGAGCTCAGTGACATTCCCATGAATGTTTTTGTTTGCATTTCTATGCTACCTTTTGCCCGTCACAGGAACCCAAGAGAGCTTCCCCAACAGTCAATTAAAATACAGTCAAACTGTAAAGAAAAACATATAGGACTGTATAAATATTTTAATTAAAAAATCCTCATTATTGCCCTTTTGATTCCAGGTGAACATATTTCTGTGTTTCCAGGTGTTTCCAAGCCAGCCACTAGCTCAACCGCTTGTATTTTAATGACTAGAGGATTTGTGTTGTTTTTCTTTTAAATTGTGTTAATTGTGCTATTAAACACCTCCTTTAGTGACAGATTGGAAGATAGACAACACTGTCTTAATTTGCAGCTACCAAGCCTTAATTCTACATATCCTATTGAAAGACCACACCTCTTCCGTCACCTTGAAATTACCAGCACCCTTGCCCAAAATCTAGAACACAGAGAGATGGGAAAGAGGCTAACTGCTAAATGATTACTTTTCTCCCTTTCCTGCCAAATTCCTTACTTTCCACAAATCTGAAATGCTCCAAAATTGCCCACGTGGCTGGCTGAGATTGTGACATCTTTCCTGTGCAACTCTATAAAGTACTGTATTGCCGGAGGACAGACAATTAATAGAAAAAATACTTCTCTAGGAATCTCTAGTGCAATTTTATGATCAATGTCCAGTGGAAATTGCCCACCATGCTTAGTCCCTAAAGATTCCTACTCTTTGAGGCAAGAATGTAACATTTTTAAAATTTGAAATGTTTCACTTTTGCAGGAGTCCTGTGCCTTCAATCCAAGCAATTATGGAAGACTGGCTATATTCTTATTTTCATTGCTGAAGCCAAATAGTACTCAACATTTCATTTAATTGCCATTACCTGGAGGATGCCATTAATTGGCAGCAGAACCTTTGATGATACCAATGGAATACCTTCCAAATTGCCCCTATAGCCAGGGATGATCTTGATTGATCCTGTGTCACTCCATTTTTTTTCAGCCACTTTGAAAATGCCCAGTTTATCTGTGCTCCTTCTTCTTGTCCCTTCTCCCCTCAGTTTGCTAAAGTTGCTTCAAAATAAGTTCATAGTGTACAGGTAGTTTGCACTCAGTTAACTCTGTGGGTGAGAAGAGGGGAGGGTAGAATGAATCATGCTCTTCTCCGTAGGCTCAAGTTAAAACAAACCCTGCAGTCTGTGAAGCCTTCTTCATTAATATCTGTTGCCATCTTGACCATACTCTAATGTTGCTTAGCTCTGTGAAATGTTGGAAGTTATACAAGGTATGAATAGAACCAGAAAAAAACAAGGCTTTTCAAGTGGAAAGATGATATTGTCTCGATATAGAAAGAATGTAATAACTTTTGCCATCTTAACTGCATTCTGATGTTGGTTGTTCTAGTTTTCATCTGTGAAATGTTGAAACCATTGTCCATACAGACTGCATCATGCTGGGTATTAATATGAAGCACAATTAATGAAAGAAATGCAGCGTGGCTCAGAATAATGTCCTTCACAGCTCTCCAACACATTCCTCGCAGCTACTGTAAACAGGGCTGTTATTCCAGCCAAAGCCTCTCAACAGTTACAATGTTGATTGATAGCCTCCACGGAAATGGTTGCTTGATATTGGGCCCAGCCGCACAGACTAATCACAAACAGAAAATCTACACAGGAAATGTGTCCTTGGCTTGCAACGGCACCTCTATGGAAAGCCCATTGAGCCAATTTACGATGCCAATCCAACGCTGTACTGATGTCAATGCAGATCTTGAGTAATGGTGTTACAGCATCGGAAGGAAACAATGGGATGATAATACATGTCTGTGAAGAACAGTTTGCAAAAGCAAATGAAATGGAACCAATGTGGAAAGAGAAACAAGGCTGTCAGAGCTCTTAGTGAAGTTTAATCAGAGCTTGGGCTATTTATTACAGATATGGAGGGGCCAAATTCAGGCTTGATGACTCACTATTTGTGAGAGAGACAGGGAAAGTGTAGTTCTCCAGAGGTGTTGAATTATAATTGTCATCATGTTTACTTACTCACTGACTTTGCTAGATAGGACTCCTACGAGTTTCAGTTTAACAACATATGAGCCTACCCCTGCTCTAATTCCTAAACTCTGGTCCCCCAGGTGTTTTGGACTTTGACTTCTAACAACCTCAGCCACTTTGGCCAATGGTCAGAGATTCTGGGAACTGAAGTCCAAAACAACTGGGGGACCAGTGTTTGGGAATAATTGCTTTAGGACAGGCATGGGCAAACTTCGGCTCTCCAGGTGTTTTAGACTTCAACTCCCACAATTCCTAACAGTGTACTGGTTGAGGTTGTAATAGCCGATAGGCTGTTAGGAATTGTGGGAGTTGAAGTCCAAAACACATGGAGGGCCAAAGTTTGCCCATGCCTGCTCTAGAATCTGCAGGGGAGAGCTTTCTTTCAGTCCTAAAACCATCCCAGGCAAGTCTAGAGAGGGAGAGCACAGGGGAGAAGTGTCTGCTCTCAAGTTATAGAGCTCCCTTCCTCAAGAGGGCATGCATTGATCCTTTCCATGCTATCTTTCCACTAGCTGGTATAGAAGGTTTTGTATTTAGTACGTTGTGGCAGATAATTTTTTTTAATTTTAGTATCTTTCACTGTTGTTTTTAGCTTGTGTCTCTTAAACAGAAATTTCATTTATTTGTATTTTAACTTCTGTATTACGAGGTGCTTTTTAAAAAGGTATTGTGCTTTTGAAACATTGTGTACAACCTTCAATCTCATCCTGGAAGAAAGGTGGGGTATAAATTAATTAGATATACAAATATGGAGGACAATACATTCTCCATGCCTACTCTGTAGAAAATTTCAAATCATGTTTCTTGTAAAATATAGGATCTTGCTTGTTTATATATAGCAGTGGTTCTCAATCTGGGGTCCCCAGATGTTTTTGGCCTACAACTCCCTGAAAGAGAGGCGTTATCATATTTTGAAATCTAGCATGTTGAAGTTCCACAGAAATCCTTATTTTTACTGGAACAGATTGGGCAATTGTGATTGAACTTTGGAGGGGTCCCCATTTCTGCACTTTGCACTGCCACTCGGTAGTAGGAATGGGCTGGTCACTTGATCCTCCAGTACCCTAGTCACCAGCCCCACAGAACTATATGAGATGGTTGACTGTCTTTTAAGGTGGATTTTAGTGACAGTTATGATCACGGCAATAATGCCATGATCACAAATGTGAATGTGAAGGTTATAGGTCCAGCTTGCAACACCATAATTGCCTAATTGTTCTTAACATTGTGAGCCACTTTGTGTCTCAATTGTGGGGTAAAAGCAGTATACAAATACATATAGCAACAGCAACAAGAAGAACAACTCCCAAGTAGCTAATAGTCTTTCAAGTACTTTCTTGAAATGGGAGGATATCTGTTGATTTTTTGGTTGCTACTGTATCTTCAACAAGAAAGGTAGTGAAAAATTACATTCCTCTCACCCACCCACCCAAGTCAAAGTTCACAGTGCTCAAAGCTCATGGGGCAAAAGCCCACAAATGTATTTACCTGTTCCTAGGCTACAATTCACTATTTTTCATTGGAATGGGATTTGGTTGCCTGCCTCTTATACATTACTGAGTTCATAGGTAGACTATATAATTGAGGGGGAAGAGAAAATACCACAAGTGTAGCTGCCTTGTGTTGCACTGGGATACAATGCTTTCTGCCATTTTCTCAGAGTGCTATAGCTGAATTGCCCTTTGGCAAAGCAGTATTTTTTTATTTGTATTTTTGAACGGCACTGTAATAAATGCTCAACTGTTAGCTTTCTGAACTGCGGGAAGGGTAACCGATAATTACTTGCTGGCAATTGTTTTAGTAATTAACTCATTTTTGAAAACAAAAGTAATACTTCAGGTTCTGATTACCATGCCAAATCAAATAATGAATGTTTTGCTACCTTTTCACGACACCCAAAATCTTCTGACTGAAATTGCATCCTCGTTCCATGTTGGAATGGTAGGACTGTTGTTGGTGAATCAAATAATGATTTGTACATGTAACAGAGCACTTTGGTCACTTGATGTGTTTTCAGTTTGATAGGATGCACATTTCCCTGGAGGTAACATCTACTAAGCTGAGTGACATTAACTGTGTAGAAAGCAGCAAAGAGAAATAGGATCTTTCATGCATGTGCTTTCCAGACTCTTTTTATAAAGGGATGGCACAGTTTTAACCACTCTATATCACATACTGAAGTCATCTGCCTCAACATCATGGCTCAACATCATGGTTCTGTGAATTTCCTCAGTGTTTTGCCTCAGTGTCTTGGCAGGAAGTAAAAATTAAGCACTTACTTGGAACAGAATGGCAAGCTTTCATTTCGATATTCCATGGTCACGAGTGTAATTGTATTTTAATGATGCCATCTTCCATATTTACTTTTACCAAGGGATTCTCCTTAAATGCATTATTAATCCATATAGCAACACCTTTCCTTCCTTCCTCTGCACTGTGAGGCTGAGGTCAAGTGGAAAATTTTGCAGTGCAAGTCTGAAATGCAGGCAAGTTATGTAGGCAAAGGGAGCTGACCAGCCCTTTGGGGAGCATTTTCAGAACCTCTGGAATAAACTGCAAATGTGTTTCCTTGGATTCCACATCCAATCTATTTTGCAATGGAATGGCATTGCCTGTCAGTCACCGAGGGGCTTATCGCAATGGCTGTGGCTGGATACTCAACATTCTCGGCATGTGCCATGTTATAACACAAGCTGCCACAGAAAATATTCCTCCATCATAAACAGAAACGTGAAGTGCCGTATCTGGACATTTTCTGCAGGGAATTTGATGAAGATTAAGTAGAGAGCAATTCTAATGACATAATGAACTGTAGAAGAGGCAATTAAATGTTCCACTGATTATGGTTAATGGGGCCAATTAGAGAATGTATTTTGAAATCCAAATGACCATGTCAGTGGAGAAAAAAAGGAGGAAGAAGGGAGGGAGTAAAGAATAAATAAATGGCTACATGGGGTTGTGCATAAAGTATGCCATTATTTTAAATATTTTTCACACCCCTCTCTCATATCTTTGTCTCAGCTTGCCTTAGGACCAGCCCAAGAGATTTTTAGTCTGAGGCAAAGTGGAAATAAAGCTGTCACCCATACAAGTCAAGTGGCAGAATAGAACACAAGTCCAAATAAACAATGGGGTAGATAGCTATTTCTTCAAGCATCTCTACATTTTTACCAATACAAATAAAAATAGAACAAAAATAATTAACCACTTCACAATCATACATGACAACCAAAACCTGCTGCTTAAGGCAGTTGCCTCATTCTGCCTAATGATAGGGTAAATTCTTTACCCCATAATAACAAAATAATACAACTTTATTTATATACCGCTCTATCTCCCCGGGGGGACTCAGGGCGGTTTCCAAGCAACAACATCAAAACATACCACAAGTAAACCAGGACAGAATTGGGTTGCTGTGAGTTTTCTGGGCTGTATGGCCATGTTCCAGAAGCATTCTCTTCTGACATTTCACCCACATCTATGAGAGGATCATATCACCTCTGCAGGAGTCTACCATATACCATGCAGCTGTGGACAAGTCTACATAGGGACCACCAAATGCAGCACCCAAACACGAATCAAGGAATATGAAAGGCACTGCATACTAATTCAACCTGAATTAGTTGGACCACTTTAACAACCACCATGTCAGGCTACACAGAGAAACCACTGAAATCCACAAGCATGTGGACAATTTCAACAGAAAGGAGGAAACCATGAAAATGAACACAATTTGGCTACCAGTATTAAAAAAAACTCTAAAATCAGGACAGTAAATAAAGAGCAACACTCAAACAATAGAGGAAATCCTGGCATGAATCAATCAGAGTCAGTTAATACCTCCCAACAAAGGATGTCCCCTGGCAGGAATCAGTCAGGCTTTGAAGCTGCAAGGCCTTTAAATGCTAATCAATGTGGCCATTTTCAACATTCACACTTGCCTCAAGCAAACAAGAGTTCTTTCTCCCACCCTGGGTATTCCACAGATAGATAAACCTCACTTGCCTGGTTTCCAACAGACCACACAACCTCTGAGGATGCCTGCCATAGATTTGGGCAAAATGTCAGGAGAGAATGCTTCTGGGACATAGCCATACAACCTGGAAAACTCACAACAACCCAGTGGTTCCAGCCACGAAAGCCTTCAACAATCATAGCGCACAATTCCTCATTTGCCCCTGCTTTTGTTTAATGGTTTGAGCTTTGGACTACAACTTTGAGACCAAGGTTTGAATCCTGGCTTGGCTACTGAAGCAGATGAGTGACCTTCAGCAAGTCACATGCTTTCACCCTCCAAATAAATTTGGCCAAAAAAGCAATATGATAAGTTCACCATAAAGGGAACATGGCCTTAAGGTACTCAATAATACACATTCACACACAAACAGGCCCACACCTGTTATATTCGGAAGCTGAAGATCAACTGCTTTCCTTTTCACTACAACTGAGATCCATAGCATCTTTGTGTATGTTTGTGTGTGATTTTGCTATCTTGTTTTTCTTTAGAATAGCCACATTACAAGACAAGCAAGCATAACCAGGTAACCGAAGAGGAAGTATTTATACTTTACACACAGGGTGGGGTGAACTGAGGCAAGACATGATGAGAGTATATTTTCTTACCTTATGAGTGACCATCAAAATCATCCTTCATATTGTCCCCAGGAATTCCAAATACCTATTAACTACAGGCTTTTTAATTATACAAATTGTTACAAATCTCCATCCAGCTGTGGCAAAATTATTTTAGTTAGATGACACAATAATACAAATGACTAAGTTATCCTGGGTTAAAGAGTTCATATGAAGTACAATAACTGCTGTGAAGACTTACTGGGCTGTTTACTATTTATGTATGAAGTTCAATTACTTCATATACAGTACTCTTGCACGGAAGGAGTAAATAATAACAAGTATGGTATAGTGAGGTATGTGTGAGTCATACCATGGATGAAGAGCAGTGGCTTGTAACCAATTGCAGCTTCTAGGGGTGTGCACGATATTGGTTTGGTATACCGTATTCAGGGGTTTGGGGTGATTCAGCTGCTGAATCCCTGGAAATGAGCCTGGTAGGGGGCAGCCAAAACCTTAGCTCAGGGGTCCTCAAACTTTTTAAACAGAGGGCCAGGTCACAGTCCCTCAAACTGTTGGAGGGCCAGATTATTATTTGAAAAATACATGAATGAATTCCTATGGACACTGCACATATCTTATTTGTAGTGCAAAAAAAACCTACTTAAAAACAATGCAATAATTAAAATGTAGAACAATTTCAACAAATATAAACGTATTAGCATTTCAGTTGGAAGAGTGGGCCTGCTATTGGCTGATGAGATAGGATTGTTGTTGTTGTTGTTGTTGTTGTTGTTGTTGTGTGCTTTCAATTTGTTTCAGACTTAGGTTGACCCTGAGCGAGGGCTGGGTAAATGACCTTGGAGGGCCGTATCCGGCCCCCGGGCCTAAGTTTGAGGACCCCTGCCTTAGCTGATATGAATCATAGCAGCCAGATCTTTTAGGCTAATGAGGGCTAATGGGGCCAAACAGCACCTGAGGTAGAGGTAGTGGGTTGACAGCCTTTTAAATCAGGCAAGCTAAGGCTCCTCCTCTTCTTTCTAGCATCCTCTTCCAACCCTTCTTGAAGCCCCCTCCCCAGTGCCTGCTTGAGGCAAATGGGAACTCATTTTCCCAGCAGCACTTTGTGCAATGCAGACATTGAAGGAGCCTCTGTGCTCCCTCCCAGGAGATGATGAGCGTTGAGGTTTCTCTCTTTCTCTCTGTTTCTCACTTTCTTTCTCAGCCAATCAGAAGCCTGGTTGACTGTATCCATTCTTCTCCCATCTTATGGCATGTACTTGGGACTTCAATTCCCAAAACCTCCTCTTGTGGTTTGTTTTTTTTAAAAAAAATGTTATTGTACAATCTTTTTAAAATTCCCAAAAATTAGTGGACTGGCTTGCAGTTGCTGATAGGCTTTAAAATTATGGAAAAATTAGCCTCTAAGGTTTCTCTATGGGTGCCAATGGACCAAATCTTACCAGTACAAAAACAGAACCCCCTCCTGATTTCCAGAATTTCCTGGTAAACAGAATGAGGGGGAAACAGAAAATGGGACCAAAACAGCATGGATTTTTGCCGAGTCACACACCCTTAATAGCTTTGCAGATGTGTCCCCTCACTTCTATAAAACCCTCCTATTAGATATATCCTACCTTGTTCATGCCCAGCATTTATTTTTTAAATTTTAACTATTACATCTGGCCCGGCCATAGGTTTTTAAATCCTTGCATGTTAATGTTTATATGTGATTTATTTAACTGTATTGTTGTTATTTTTTGTTTATTGCTTTCTTGTTTATTGATTTGTTGTTGGGCTTGGCCTCATGTAAGCTGCTCTGAGTCCCTTGGGGAGATGGAGGTGGGGTATAAATAAAGTATTATTATTATTATTATTATTATTATTATTATTATTATTGATTTGCAAAGTTACAAATATGCATTTTCACATCACTTGGAGCAGACCTGCATAACCTGTGGCCATTCGGGTATTTGAACCTCCAACTTCCAGGAGCCCTAGACAGCTGATACAATGGTCAAGAATTATGAGAGCTGAAGTCCAAAGCATCTGGAAGGCCACCAGTAGTACTACGCCTGCCCTAGAGAGAATTTACTGTGTATAAGCAGAATACGGTGGGTCTACTTATTTTATGCACTTGTTCAATGTTTTTTAAAATTAATATGCAAAGAGCTTTTGATAACGTACACTTTGGAGCAGTTAGAAAATGTCCAAAGGCATGTTCTCTCTAGATCTCCAGCTGATTTTATTGTCAACTTTTGCTAGATTCTATGATCACCAAAAGTTGATCATAGAATTATGCTGGAAGTCTAGATAGAATGTTTCTCTAAGAATGTTTAAGTTCTCCAGAGCAATTCTATATATGCATTGCATAGAAGTCCTAGACATCTTTCATTTTTTTCAGGTAAGAAAAATATGGTTCCATATCACATTATTTGATTGTAAATTGTATCAGAAGGTGAGAGACTTCTACCTTGGTCCATATATCAAACGGACAATGTATTGGGAATCTCACATTAGAACAACACATTTTATGTGTGGCCAAGACCCAAAAATAACATATAAAACAGCTCTGTATTTAAGCGAAACAATACATCTGAGAACCACAGATTGGGGTAAATAATATGGGTGATAAGGAAATATGATGTATATACTCAGTTTTATCATATCATATTTATTTATTGTATTGTTATAAGTGTCTTATTTTAACTTAGTACATAGAGTGCAATCAAGTCTTATCAAGCCTTGTTGTTTTGTTTAATATTGTGATATGGCCTAAGTGCTTATCAATAAAATTACTACTACTATATTACTTGAATGGATCCCTCACGTAATATGCAAGGCTACAAAATTCATTGTTGCCTTAGGGATTAAGAAGTGAAACATGCCCTCCATGCCATTTTACTTTACTGTACAGAAAACTGTAGGGAAAATAGTACTCTATATAGCTGGGGAAGGGAAAAAAAGAGAGGTAATTTACAGAAAGTGGGGGATTACTTTCCTGGATGATTCTGCTTGGAAAATTGTTTCAGTCTAGTTTAAACCTACACTTCACCAGCTAGAAATAGATCCCAGGGCATGGTGGAGAGGCAACCATTGATTCTGTTGTTTGAGGATGGTGAAGTCATGCTGGGTTTTACAGAAACATTTTATGGATGAAAGACTGCCAAGGAATACCAGATGCTTTAGGCTGTATTTCAGAAGAAGGAACTGGCAAAACCACCTCTGAGCACTCCTTGTCTAAGAAACTGCAATGAAATTCATGAGGTTACTAGACATCAACAGGCAATTTGAAGATACACACCAGGGTTGTGACGCTGTTTTGAAAACAGGATTCAGCACCATGGACAGATACTATAAAACTCCCATTAAACCCAGAGGACTTCGCTGTAAAAGCCAGCCTGGATTCCCCACTTCGCAGTAACTAAGCCACTGTGTCTCTGGTGTGGAAGACTGAGATGAATAGTTGCAGAACAGGATTAGCAAGCACGGCAAGGGTTAATTTAAAAATGGGAGACCTTTTATCATTCCCGAGTCTGACTTTTTATTTGCAAACATCTTAGGGACATATCTAATCTGTGGATAGGGCTAAAGTGAAATTATTGTGGATATTAAGCCTATTAAAAAGTAAGCTGCACCCCTGCACTGTGTTGTGAGGACAAAATAATCCAGCAGCACTTTGTAATAATTATATACATTTCACACAGGAGTACCAATACATAGCCTATTAGGTTGCTACCACTGTAGACAATGGTAAAATAAACACTCTAAAAGAAGCACACAAGGGGAAAGAAACAATTGCTTTATATCCTTTAAAAAAATAGTAGCTGCGGTCTTGCATCAGCAGACGTAACTACAATAATAGAGCTATTTCTGTTAATACTACCTTCCAAAATCTACCTCCTTGGCCAGGCAGCACCCCCAACTGAAGAATTTTCAGGACTGTACAGTTCATGGTGCTGGGAAATAATGGCTGCAGCAGTTTCCAGCTTGCAAGGACCTCTTGGGGCCTCCCACAGCTGTGAATCCCATTGCAAACCACAACTGGGAAAGCACTGCCATCATCATTTGCCAGTGCCCCACTCTGCAGTATCTCAGAAACTGTTTAGTAGAGGTATAGCCTATGGTCTCATTTAGTTTCCCCAAACAGTGCTTCAACCATCTGCAGATGGTTGTTCTTCTTCGCACGTGGATGATGCCCAGTAAAGTAAGTTGGGAAGAGAATTTTAAATGAGATAATAAGCACTAAGCCGCAATAATGAATATGAAATTTCATGCATAAGTGTTCCACAACCATGCATAATTGTTCTGTATTCATGATTATTATTTGTTATGATATGGATGCTATTACCACAATTGTAATTCCCTCTATCCTCAGTCTACTTTATTGAGCATCAGCTGCATGGGGAGATTTATCGTAATGGTGATTGTGGCATGAGTGAATGATGTTTTTATCAAGTAGGAGAAATTACTTAGTTAAGCGTAACTTAATTAACAGGAATTTGAACAGGTCAAAATTGAACAGGTCAAATACTTTCAATAACTTGGTATTTATTATAGATACAACCTGTCGTGGCTCTTACAGTGACAAGCAGTAATGGCTTCTGCACATACCAACATTGCAGCAGTGTATCTTCTACAATAAGAATAACCTAACAAATATATCCACGCTTCCTTCGAGGATTTTGAGGCTAGGATTGGTTCTCTGTTACTGTATGTCTCCCCTATTTGGATTTCTGCAATCAATAAATCATTTAATACACCACATTCCAAGTTTATCCAGAAACTAATGGGAATCCCTAGATATGTACCTTATGTTGTTGTATGCATTGACACAGGTCAAACCACTCTTGAAACCTTGGCATGGATGAGAGCTCTGAAATTCTGGCTGCATATATATTTTCAAGCAAACCCTGATAGCTATATTCCCTCTCTGTTATCAGATCATTTTATTTCATGATGGCATTATTTGATTCTCAGAAAGATAGAAGCAATTAGTCTATCTTTAGAAGCACTTTCAATGTTCACAAATGTGGAAGCCTGCAAGTCAGTTAAGAGCAGACTTTTGGATCTTGACTTCTATAATCTGACTCTTGCAGCAAAGGCAACTTGTTCCCCTACCACAACATTAATTCCATGCTAGTGTGGATTCATGGCAGCATATCATCGCATTTTGATTAATCCCACCCAGGGAAGAGCTTTGGCAACTGCAAGATGTAAAGTGTTGCCATCAGCTCTTCTGGATGGGAGATATATAAAAAGTGAAACATTCCAAAAGGGTTTGTTCTTGTGACTTAGTCTCTGTTTAAATACTTCATCATTCTTTATTTATTTATTTATTTATTTGGTACGCTTATATACCGCTAATATCTCAGCCTATACGGCGACTCATTGCGGTTTACAGCATATTTAAAACTACAATATTCCAATTACAAATATAAAGTTAAAATATAAAATACATACATATACATACATAAAAATACCTAAAAGTATTGGGCCACCAATACAGACCAGAACATCTCATAATTAAAGTCACAATCCACATTCGTTGTCCGAGATTGCTAATCCATGATCAAGCATCATTAGGTAGGGTTAGCCGAAAACTTGCTGGAACATCTTTGTTTGTTTGCCCAAAATACGATAACATACAGATGAAATACAGGAATTCATTTTTTTTAAATGTTCTCAATGGCAAGGGTGTCATAATATTCCATATCTTCTTAACAACTCTGACACATTCTTTTGTGAGATTTGAAAATTTTATCCTTGAGATTAGTAATTTTAAGTATGTTTTATCTGTGATATTCTCTTGTTGTATATACCTTTGTTGTATGTCAATAAAGGCTGTGTGTGTGTAGTTAAGTGTACTTAATTAAAGAACCAATGTAGAATACCAGCTAATAATTCAAAAAGGTATGTGATCATAGGTTCAGCTTGCGATCTTGTAAATATTGAACAAGATGACAACAGTTGTAATTTAATATGCTCTGGATGCCATTTAAGTTCTCCTGAACATTGTTATGCAAATCAACTTTGAATTTCAGTACTGGGTCACAAGTACTTCTTGACTATTAACTCCAACTTGTTCTTCTCTTTTAATGCTCTCTGGGGCACCTCTGCTGTAACCTTGCACAAGTTCATCACTGCAAGTTGAAGGGCATGATTATTCCCACTGCTTAACTTGCATGCACATTTGCACTTGAATAATTCAAAATCCCAGATGGAAACTCTGCTCAGTTTAACAGGTGTTTCTCAGATCCCTTATCATTTTTATGTCTTAGATTTATCAGGCTCAAACTTCATAGCAGGATTCCATCATTCTTTTTCAGAAGGAAATTATGTGGTCTAGTAGCAGTTGCTGTTACTATTGGCATACCAACTGACCATACTCATACTTCAGCACAGGTGAGAAAACAGCATCCTTACCCTACCCAAAGGCAACAGGATATATTAGGTAGCAGGCACCTGGCTAGAAAGGAAACATAGCTGTTCTCCAATCCTTTATAATATTCATATTTACATGCACCATATAAGACAGTCGCTCCCTAATGGTAGTGCTGACCCTGTATATTCAGAACACCATATTCTTCCTCTAGTTTTTGTATATGTATGTGGAACAGGAAGCAGAAGGGGTGCATTTGATTGCTCAAAATGACTGAGAAATGTTACTTCTTTGGTCAGTCACACCCAGAATTCCCCAACCCAAATGGATAAAATGGCCCCTCTTCATATATCTTTCTGCTTACCCCGACATCACAGGCAACTTGAGCTTAGGAAACTGGGGGGAAATTTTCTGAATTGGGGGGGGGGGGCACACACCAATCTCACGTAAGAGTTTAGGAAGGCAGAGTAACAGAGTAATGGAGGGAGGTTGTAGCAGGGATTCACATAAGATGTAGGCATAAGAATGATCAGGTGACTACGAGCACTATCATGTGAGCAATGGTAAATGCTCTTGTGCCCACTTGTTAGATATGTGCCTCAAGATTTTTGTTTGTTTAGAGATAGGAATGTCATCAGTCTATTAAATAAATGAAATTAAAATGTATTAGCACATTTCATTTCACCTATTGTCTTCTTTCACATTTGGACTCCGTTTCTTTGCTTGATGTCATATGAAGAAAAAGCCACCGTACTAAGAAGCAGTGAATGCTAATGGCTTTCTTGTCCATCTGCTCTGGATATCAGTCAAAATCTTAAGGAATTATCCAATGTGCTGAATCTATTCTTTTGGTTCAGTCCAGACTGAAATAAAAAATGGAATTGTTGCAAAGCGACATAGCAGACACCAGTGGTCATTCATCAGGCGTACTTTAGACATGTTGACTTTAACCACCCAGTCACATGTAATTTTATTTGGTATTTAGAATTAGAATGAGCTCTACCAATGAGTCAACCAAAAAAGGTAATTCAGCTGCCATCCTGTTGGATACTATCAAAGGGCAAAAAAACAACAACAAAAAAACAAAACCCTACACCAAAGAAACAGCAACATCTCTGCTAGATAGTCCCAATTCAAAATACTTGATCATTGCAGAGAATGGAATCCTATTACAACAATGCAATGGACAACATCTCCACCTCCAACCTACCTTGTTAAGGCAGTAGTTCTCCTAAGACAGGCATTTCATGTCAGTAAAGCATAGGAGCAACAAAGAAGTGTTTTGCTATATACCTTCACATTTTGGTGACCCTAAGGTGAACATATTAGCAAGTTTTCTTTCAAGGTATATTGAGAGAGTGTTTGATCTTGCCTTCCCCTATGTCTGGGGGTGTGACTTATCCAGAGTCATCCAACTGGGTTTCCATGACTGAGCAGGGATTTAAACACTGGCCTCCAGAGTCATAGTTCAATGCTCAGGTCACAAAAACAACAACTTTATTTTTATACCCTGCCTCCATCTCCCTGAAAGGACTCAGGGCAGCTTATAAAGGGACAAGCCCAGACAACACAGAGTTAAAATGTAATGCAGTAACATGAAACAAATCAAAACCAAATATAATCAGAATAAAACATAACATCATAAAATCATTATGTGCTGAGTTCAGAGGCTCTGAGTTTGTGCAGAATTCCTAGATAGAGCTGAGGGAAAGTGAAAAAATTCAGTGGAAGGGATGGGAGAGTAATGTCCCTCGGTTTTTATAATGTCAGGATTGTAGAGCGGAGGACCATGATAAAGTGCCACAACTTAGGTATTAAAGGGTTTGTTCTTTGGAACTGCCTAATCAAAGGTAAAAGGGAACATCCATGTTTTTAGGTTCTTGTGTAAGGAGGACAGATTATGTGACAGTCTGATCTCCCTAGGAAGAGAGTTCCACCACATTGGAACTACACCACATTGCCTCCCTGGCAGAAAAATATCTAGCTATTTTATTATAGCTGAATGTACAACAGCAATAACATTTCTGGGGACATCCTAGAATACCAGTTAAGAAAATAACTGGACACATCTCTATTGTTTTTTTTTCCTCTTCTTCCCTGACATGAAAATGGCCATCTTGGTGGTAGTGGGGAGCCTTGTTTTGAAAAGATGGTCTTGGGTGGAAGTGAACTGCATGTTGGAGATTTGCCTTCTGACGCAGGATTTGGGCCCTGGAGACTATCCAAAGAATTATAGCAGTTTGACACAACTTTAACTGTCATAGCTCTATCCTGTGGAATTCTAGGATTTGTAGTTTGTGGTAGCACTTGAGCTCTCCAACAGAAAAGGATAAATAACTCATAAAACTACAAATCCCTAAATTATCTATCATTCAGTCATGGCAGTTCTGAAGTCTTCTTCCCATATCTGGCATCCGTGTCTGAGTGGTATTATGCATAATAGACACATCATGTGCTGTTATGTATCTGTTCCAGGTACATTTCCCACCAGCTCAATAGATATTTTGAACAATGATTAACCTATTTGCCCCAAGGAACTGGGGAATGGTTGTTTCTATTCGATGTTTGATGTTTTGTCTTGTCTATAACAGGCTGTGTTTTTAATTTAATTTTAGTTGTTAAGTCATTACTTGTGTTTATATGTTGGGTTGTTTAAATGTTGTTAATATGGATGTATTGTTGTTCTATTTGGGCATTGAATGGTTGTATTTTATGTTTGGAATCTGCCCTGAATCCCTTCGGGGAGATAGAGTGAAATATAAAGGAACTATTATTATTATTATTATTATTATTATTATTATTAACAATAACAGATTTGTCTGGATATAAATGCAGTGGTTTTATTATATAAAAATAAACTATAGTTGTTTCTGTTAGTTCTAAGAACAGAAACTCATTCAGCATTTCTAACGCTTTGCTGATATTCGAGGCTGAATGCTTCAGATTTTGGTACATTTCAATTTAGTGTTAACATGATGAGGAATCTAGGGTTTTCTTGAAACCTTTTGAGAAATTTCACAGAGCACCAAATCCTTTTTTGTTATTGTCACAATTTTTCCAACATTTAGCCTGTAATCAAATTTTTACCTTTTATATGGAATTTCATGGGAGAATCAGTGATGCTGGGAGCATATTGCTAAAAACATGAGATCCTTCAGTCTAGAAAGGCATGAGAACATCAACTATAAGTACTCCCCTAATGGTTTCTGTGGTTTTAAGGAAGCAGTGCTATCTTGTTAAAGACACATAAAATATATGAGGCACCACAAACATTTAGCAAATGGCTGGCCTACCACTAAGCAAATGCATACTTGGATCAGCTGGAACCAGAGCACACAGTAAGGCATTCATTGCCCAGAACAATAGCACAGCTGCTTTGCAAGGAGCACTGTTTATTTTACACAGTAGAGTCAGTGGCAAAGGTTGATATAACTGGTCCAGCAGGCTAGTCTGAAATTGATATTAAACTAGGAAAGCCAGAGATAGTCTGAAATTTTCTTTGGTGGCTATCATCAACTTCTCTAGCCTTGTCTCCTCCTCCCCAATATATTTTAGTATTTATTTAGTGTACTCATGTTCGATCTCCAGCTAAAACGTATCTTGGAGCAGCTTGCAAACATTAATGTGACCATTCCTTGTCCTTAAGTTTACAATCTTTTTCTTCCATATTTGGATGTGTGTTATTCTTTTTAATTTTTATTGGGTTGTATAAGTAGAGTATAACTGTCACCATTATATTACAGAAATATTAAAGACACAGAATCGACAAATATGCTGTTTATACTTTAATGTTTTTCTTTTAAATACAGTAAATATTCAAAAACATTTCACCTCCTGATACTTCAATTAATGTAATTTTATTGGTATCTATTTTTATTTTGAAATTTACCAGTAGTGGCTGTATTTCCCACCCTCGGTTATACTCAAATCAATATGTTTCCCCAGGTTTTTTTGTGTGGTAAAATTAGGTGCCTCTGCTTATATTCGAATCGGCTTATATTTGAGTATATAAGTAGGCAAAAGAGATTACATGCTCTTCTAGTATAGCTCAATTTATAATCCTTTCTATTTCCATCTTAGTCTCCTATTCTTTCTCCTTATTTCCTGCCCCACTCCCTCTTCCTCTTTCCCCCTCCCTCTGGGAACATTTGTGATTCAATTTAGGCTTTAATTATATTTGTTGAATTATGGACATGGTCTGATTTAGTTCCTTGTATTTTATTTCACCCCTCACTTCGGGTGTCAGTTCTTTTCATTTTGAGACCCAGTTTTCAATTAGATATCCCTATATATTTATTTTTCCTTTCAATGATATAATCCTGAAATATATAGTTGAAATATATAGTTGAATATTCGTACAATTTTTTCCACATTTTTGGTATTCTGCCCATCCTAGTGCAACCATTGCTTGTGCTGCTCCTATCATATATTTTATAATATTTGCACAATCTTTACTGCAACCTTTCCTTCCATTTTCATGGTAAAAAACAGTTTTTTAAAAAAATTCAGTTCTATTTTTAGGTTTACGATCTAAATAAGATGTGACACACAATGAAAAGGGGATGGCAGTGAGCATGGGGATTTGAATGCTGGTTTAAGATGCAATGGAGTTGTGACTGGCTGCTCTACTTCCTTCAAAGGCCACAGACAATAGGAATATGGAGAGAGGCTTTCTCACCAACCATTGGGCCAAAGCACAATGGAGGTGGTCCTGGCTGTTCTTCCTCAGAGTCTGGAGCAATGACAAATGACAGTTATCTACCGTTATTAATTGATTTGGGAAAAGCAAGTCCCCATAATACATACACTCAGAATTATTGCAGCATTCTCATTACTGATTAGGAAGGGGAATTTCTTTTAATATGAGCTTTATTTTCTTGCATTTTCAAACCAATGTGCTAAACAAATTCGTTGAAGTTTGCTATTCTCCACACAATTCCAATTAAACATGTATAAGATTCTTGCTGTATTTGGGGCACAACAGTGTCTGAGACAGAAGTTCTGCAAGATAAAATGGAGGGGAGATTCCAGGGAGGAATGCTGCATTTCCCTGTCCCTTCATTGAAATTCAACCAGCTGTAAGAACCACATCAAGATTTGAAATCAAAGAGAATATGGTCCGTCATTGCCCTACTACTACTGAATAGACTAAAGGTAAATCAGGGTCTCTGGGTTAAAGGAATGATAGTGCTGCTTGCTTCTTTGGAGTCAGGAAAACAGAGCCTGCAAGGGTATTTTAACAAGCTGCTCTGAAAACCATGATATGCTTCAAGGAAATAGTTAGGAGAACACCTTGGAAAATCCACTAGCCAAATGATGGTAGTGGATTTTCCAACACGGCTGAAGGGAAAACCTTTTTGAAGGCTTCAATGAAACAAAGTAATGAAAAAATTGTGGCATTTGGAAGAAAGTTCCAAAAAGACAAATACATTAATATTCTAAGAGGAATTTACAATTGAATGCATGTGAAGCCAATATAGCTATTGTACTTTGGGTATATCATGAGATACCAAAACTGATTGGAAAAGATGGTATCATGGAAGGCAATAGGAGAAGAAAAAGTCATATAATAGGTGAATTCATTCGTTTAAGGAAGCCATAGCCATAAGTTTAAAATACCTGAGTAGTGTTGTTAATATAATAGTGTGTCAGGAAGGTCTCTCATTCATATGGTTGCAATACAGTGAAGTCTGCCTGTTGCAACACAGGGAAAGAAAAACACTACTCATTGCACAGAATATAACAACAAAGCTATAGGCAACTTTTTGTTTTATTTAAAAGGGGTAATTATTTCTTCACTATCTCCAAAGCAACAGATTAAAGCATTATTTGTGATGAGTTGCTTCCCATCTCGCGAATGGGTCCCTCAATATATCAGTTTGTCCTTAATAATTGTTATAACATCTAGATGACTTCAATATTATTTCATTAGCAATCATTTTAATTGTGATTTGTGTTCTGCTTGGCGGGCATTGTGCCAATTGTTGCAGTATGATAATTATATGAATTTTCTTTCTATAAATTTGCTAACAAGTGATGAAACATCAATTACAATTATGTGTTTAATTCTTTAGAATTCTATTTTTATTTTATTCAGTTTATTTTACATGGAAAGAAATGTTGCTCAGGCCAAATTCGTATGTAGACCTGTATTGTAGCCTGCATTGTATTATTTTATCAGTCTGCTCTACCTATTTCTACAGCTAAATATTTGATATCCTAATTTTACTAGTTGGCATTCAAGCTTTATAATGAACGAATAAAGAAAAAGACTGGATTTACATGAAACGGTGGGTGACACTTCAGCTGCCGGAATAGTCAGAGATCAGAACAGTTTACAGAAATTACTACACAAGTCTTGTAGTGTACATTAGGAGATCTCTAGCCATGAATGGAAACACTCACATCACACAACATCATTGTTAAGTTATCTCAAAGCAGTTTGCAACTCATTGTCCGACAGTATTTTTCAACAAACAGGGATTTTCTATTTTTATGCTGCAGGGATAAATGTAAAGTTTCCCCTGACATTAAGTCTCATTGTGTCCAACTCAGGATGGTGGTGCACATCTCCATTTCTAAGCTGAAGAGCTGGCATTGTCCATAGACACCTCCAAGGTTGTGTGGCCAGCATGACTGCATGGAGCGCTGTTACCTTCCCACAGAAACTATACCTATTGATCTACTCACATTTGCATGTTTTCGAACTGCTAGGTTGGCAGAAACTGTGGCTAACAATGGGAGCTCCCCCTGCTCCCCTGATTCGAACCACTAACCTTTTGGATTAGCAAGTTCAGCAGCTCAGTGGTTTAATCTGCTGCACCACCAAGGGGCCATGCTGCAGAAAATGTTTCCAAAGTGTATTTAAGTGGTGTGATAAGTCAAAGATGCTGCTGCAAGTTTAACACATTTTTGAGAATGTTGTGAGCATGTTGGGCACTTCCTTGTCCCCAAGTTGCTGGCCATTTCACTTTTGGTTAGCAGTTGAAGAGGATCTCTGATTATAATGACATAATTTTCCACTCTTGCACCATAAACTTTCTTTTTAAACAAATTAATTCAGGTAGTTCTATGCCTTCTTGATTAAGCATCCCCTTATTTCCCTTCTCTGTTTGGCAAAACATTCATTCATGCCTTTACATCTCAAAACAAGGCTTGCCAATCATAACTATACCCCCCCCCCCCCGGGAGAATACACAAAATAAGAAAAGGCTTGAATTTGAAATAAATGAATTTAGTAATATTTTAAGTGTTTGTAGGGACAGTGCTTGTGTACTTTAAAAATGCAGAAGTAACTAACTGCAAAACTGAATTTGCATAGTGGTGAAGCCACAGTCTTCCAAGATTGTGAACTCTCAGATTTCCCAGTTCTTCTGTGAAAAAAGTTAAGGGGGGTCATGGATGAAGTACATCCATGCTCTTGCAGTAATCTAAAAGCCCTTTTGGCTTTCTAAAAGACCTTACAGAAAGGACTGGTGCAACAAGAAGAGTGATTCTGGTGTGCTCCAGCTCTCAGCAAGATGGGTTTATAATGCCAGAACTTGTTTTTAGGACCTTGCATGGTAAAGCCTGCCATCATTATAATAATGCAGCCTAGAATAATCTAAAATGCATTTACACAGATATTATACTCCAAAGTGGTTAAAAACCCCCCATCTCCATGGCATTGGAGGCTATCTCACACCTAACACAGTTGTGTCCTGCATTATGGAAAGTTGGGAAATACTCTGGAGCTTCCACATTTCAGGGTGGTGTGAACAACTAGGCCAATTTTGATTTGGAACGAGTCCTGTTGTTCACTAGATCAGTGCTGCTATTCTGCTTTTTCCTATGCTCTGAGAAAAGGGAACCACATGCTGTTTCGTTATCACCATAGCTGTAGCCACAGAGCTCCAAAGAACCCTTGGCTCTCCCTGGGCTTCTGTGGTAATGTAAGCAAAGGTGCCTGCATGATTCAGAAAGGGAAGGAGGATTGCACTGGGACTGTAGCACAGCTGGCTGGGAGTCAACTGCATTAAGATCACTACTGACCAAAAGGTCATGAGTTCGAAGCCAGCCTGGGTCAGAGTGAGCTTCCGACCATTATGTGTAGCTTGCTGTTAACCTTTGCAGCCTGAAAGACAGTTGCATTTGTCAAGTAGGAAATGTAGGTACCGCTTATGCAGGGAAGCTAATTTAACTAATTTACGACGCCATAAAATCTCCAACAAGCAAGCAAGCAAAGAATGAGGAAGCACTCCATCAGTGTCTCAAATGGATGGTGAAGCGACAGCTCCCCTGGTGGCCAGAATACCCTCATGAAGCTGGAATGTTAAGCAGCCTTTGTGTGTCTGTCTATATATGTTGTGTGTCTATGGCATTGAATGTTTGCCATGTATATGTACATTGTAATCTGCCCTAAGTCCCCTGCAGGGTGAGAAGGGTGGAATATAAATAATGTAAATAAATAAATAAATAAATTATATCCTCCTTCACCGTCTTTGCTTTCATTGGCAAATGTGCCTAGAGAAGGCCAGGAGTTTGGTTTTTTTTGGAGTTCTGAGGCTACAGCTACAGCAACAACAAGGTGATACAAGTAAAGGTGGATATCTAGTGGGACAGGGCAGGTGAGGGCCTTTAGAGCAAGCTTTCAAAAATTCAGAGTAATCAGATAAACACAGTGATGAAAAAACGAACACGGAATGGCTTAAACAATGTAAAGGGATAAGGAATTGAACTGGAAGACATTGATGATTATAGTTTTAATAGTTTTATATGGATTTTATCATGTGACATTAAATATTTTAATTGATGTATGTTGTGGCCTCTAATTGTTGCCAATCTCTATGCTGCCCTGAGTCAGCTTTGGGCTGAAAAGAGCAAGATAAAATGCTGTAAATTAATTAATTAATCAATTAATTATAGCTTTCCCTTGGACCAGTCTGGACATGTCCCACTCCTATTGCCCAGCAGTAAGTGGCCCATGTATGGAGGCCCTTCATCATAAAATACCACAACAGCAAACATTAGGAGAAAAATAAAAAAGTTAATGATAAAGTGAACATAGAATGACCATTGACCATTCTTCCATAAGCCCACTTTCAGTAACCTTCATCATGAAAATACATGTAGTGTTGGTATGTTTTTATGTGCACATCTTTCATGCTATAAAAGTCATAATATGACCTTTTCACCACAAATAGAATATGATGTCAGCAGAGGCCAAACATATTTTACAATTAGTATGCAGAGTTCATTACAATAACAAACACCCACATTGTTGTAGTTGTTGTTGTTATGGCTAAAAAACAACTACATCCATAAACTTATACAGGAACAGGTCAAAATGAATGTTGAAAAACTGTGAGCAGAGCAAAACCAAAACTGGCAATTTTACTCATTTCTGGGTGAAGAACTGGTTGAAAGACACTTGTTTCCTTTTCAGTGAACTTTCCAGTATGAATTTTTCATTTTCTTCCTAGTACAGTTCTGAATCCCCTAGATTCAACTGAATCTCATGCACTGACTTGCTTGCTCCTACTGGCATTCAATTAAATTAATAGTACTGGATAGCTATGGAACAGGAGCTCTTGAGGACTCTAACACTTACTGTGAAGTCCTCGAAGGGGATGATTTAAAGAGCCTTCCTAGCTGTCAGGGTGTCCCTATACAGTTTGAGTCTGTGACATTTTCCTTACCATGAAAAACTGTCTAGCAAAAACTTATTTCTCTGTGTTTGGATTTAGCAACATCTGGCGAGTCCATATCTGAAACCTAATCAAAACGATCTTGCCTTAAGGTGCCTTCCGATCTGTTGCCTTGTAAGTTATACAGTTATTTCTTATTTGGAGCATATTTCACACAATCTGTAACACAAACTGCTTCACAGGATGGAATCATTTCTTTCATAACAGCATAAATAGAAGCTTTGGGCCAAGTTTTGAAAGAATAAGATATGAGATATGAGCCTAATATGATATGAGACTAGCAACGAGTCTGTGGTGGACAGGTTAGTTGACGAGCCCAAGAGAAAAAAAGTGATGGAGGGGTTTCCATCTGGAGACTGGGCTGGACTTGATCCTACTGTTTAGTCTGCCCCAAGGCCTAGGGATACTCTAAATCAGTGGTTCCCTACCTGTGGGTCTCCAGGTGTTTTGGCCTACAACTCCCAGAAATCCCAGCCAGTTTACCAGCTGTTAGTATTTCTGAGAGTTGAAGGCCAAAACATCTGGGAACCCACTGCTCTAAAGTTTTAAGTAAACTTTTGTTTTGGTTGTATCTACACTGTAAAATTAATACATTTGGACATTAGTTTAGCTGTCATGGCCCAATCCCATGGAATCATGGCAGTTGCAATTTGGTGAAGCAGAGAAAGTGTAAGACCTTGTAAAACTACAACCCTCATGATTGCATAAGTAGTGAGCCATGCTTGGTTTCAAACTGTATTAATTCTAGTCTAGATGCACCTTTGAGTTTGGCAAAAGATAGGGAAATGTATTATTTATTTATTATTTCTGTTACTTTTACCCCGCCCTTCTCAACCCCCAAGGGGGGACTCAGGGCGGCTTACACAACAAGGCCCCAAATGGTGCCTATACAATTACAGTTACATATAATAAAAACATAGTTAAAACAAGTAAAGTAATTATTACAGTTAAACACACAAGGCAATCAAACCGCATTATATAAAATTATTCACGTGTTCAGCATTCGTCTTCCAGGTTCCAGATTCCATTTCATTAGACATTTCCTAGGCAATATCAAACCTTTCTTTGCCTACACTATTGGCCAAACGCTTGGTCCCACAGCCATGTTTTCAGTTTTTTCCTGAAAGAGAGAAGTGAGGTCGCTGTTCTGATTTCCCCCGGGAGCGAGTTCAACAGGCAGCGGGCTGCCACCGAGAAGGCCCTGCTCCTCGTCCCCGCCAGCCTCACTTGTGCTACTGGCGGGGTTGAGAGCAGGGCCCCCCAGCCGATCTTAAACTCCGGGGTGGGACGTAGAGGGAGATCCGTTCGGACAGATACACTGGGCCAGAGCCGGAAAGTTGTAGTATAGGTGAAAAATCCAGGATACTGCTGGTGATCCATTCTTGGTGAGTACCACTTTTAAGACCAGTGTAGGCAAACCTTGTTCTGTGTTTGAGTACCTCTTTTGTTTGACCATTTTACCATTGTTTTGTTCACCAACAGCATGGGAAAACAAATGATATCACTGATTGTCTATCCCATCAGGAAAAAGAAGGACCTGAATTGAAAACTGACAGCACCAACTACCTGTTCATTGGAAATTTTCAAGATAGATTTAATAGAGCAATTGGAATGGAACCATAGGTGATGGGTGTTGGAGTTTCGCTTCAGGAGGATACTAGACTGGTTATGCAACTCTAGCCCTTGAACACATTTTGAAAAGTTTGGTTGGGCCAATGTGGGACATGCTACCACACCACTAAGGATAAGCCAGCAACTGAGGAAATACCCCCTGTACATATCTAAACAAAGGATGATATTCTGCCTTATGATAGAAGTGCATTGAATACTTTTTGAGGCAATGAATTCACAGTAAAGGAGGCTTCAATACAAATGGCTTCTGAAGTTCAAAACTGAAACGAAGCACCAAAATTCAAAAGAGTTCAAAAATATGTGACTTTGGGAAAATGCAACAATTGGTTAAGAGCGGGTCATTCAACCAATTTCAAGGGGTCTTAATCATGAACCACATTTCATTCATCCCTATTGCACACTTCATGTATTGATATATAATTTAACAATTATAATGAGCCTCCTGCATCTTTGCAGTGCTAGCAGAAATGGGAGATAGCTGCTACTCTTATTACTTTGAGGGAAAAAGTATGTGTGTGTGTATATATACCTTTCAAGCCTTATCACAAATGCTTCCAACCCACTAAAAGATTTTAAGCCATATTATGTTCTTCTCCATGAATTTCTAAGACATATAATCCCCTAGACTGCTGGCACTATAACTGATGCCTTTGGCACTTGGTGCATTTTGCAGTAAGAACTATATTAAAAATCTTCGTGCATCCAGAAAAAAATAAATGAACTCTTCCGAATTCTGGAAGTGTAGCACATGTCTAGTCCCCAGATTCATAAACTAAAGAAAAAACATCATTTCACAATTAAATAAAAGTATTTAAGTTGCAACATTGCACATACATGTAGTTGCTTACAGGTAAACATTCAAAGGATTACACTGGAAATCTGAAATTCTATATAATTCTTTCCTTGGAGTAAGCTCCACTGAACTTAATTGATATTGGTTTGAGAAGACAGAAATAAAATGTATTGCAAAACTTGTGTGTGAATCTCCAGATTCCTGGCTCCAAACAAGGCAGCAAAATGAAGCCTTTCATTGGGCTGAGATAAGAATTTGTGTCCCTAAGTATCATATTGTGGAACATACAGTTCTTAACATGGATTTCATCCTGTCCTTTCCTATTAGCTTCTCAAAATAAACAAGGGGAGGAAAATAAAGACACCAAAAAGTCCATAGGAAAAATAATTATCAGTATCTTTTATGAATTTGCACCCAAGTGACATTCTGAACAGCTCCCAGGTTCATTTAATTTATTTATTTACTTAGGGAAATATATTATTTGCCAGTCTGTCTTTGATAGTAGCAGTGTAAGGAGAGCATATCTGTACAAACATTGTCAGGAATAGTTTATTATTTCTTTTTGTCTTCTTCCTTTCCTGCAGACAGCCCATACATGGCAATTAAAGATAATTCAGCACTCCAATATGAACAAAGAAAATGCTAATATGTCTGTCAGTAATGGCAGCTCAAAGAAATAAAAGGGGAAAGACATCAAATAATGAAGTCATTCTCTGAACTCTGATTTTTTTAAAAAAATAAATAAATATCAGAACTTGTAAGAACAGAACTAGTGACTGCATGTCACCCCCTCCCCTTTTTCCAGTCTTCCTTCCCTTTTGTATATATTTCTCCTTTTTAGAGTTCTACAAGTTGGTTGTACAAATTCCACCCTGGTCTGGCATTTTGTACTCATCTGAGAAAAGCATTTCCATTATCAGAATATATTCCTCACTGAAAGTTGAATTTTGTCTCAGTTGCTCAGAAGGCCCGAGAGATTGAGTTTTCAAGGCTTTCAGAGCCGCTTCATTGTATATAGACTTGGTGCAAGGTTTTTATAACTTAAAAAATTCAATTCTTGAACCAGTTTTGCTGTAAACATTGCTTGTCCCAGATTATCTGCTTATCCCAGATTGTATGGCAGTGGAGATTCATATAATTCAGTTCAAAGCAGATAATCTGGTATCAGATCCTGGGATATGATCCTGGACTTGTAGCTGAGAATGGAACCCCAGGTCTCAGCGGTGGCCAGGGGAACTTTTGTACACTTAAAACTTGTGCGCCAGCTGCACCCGTATCTTGGGAAGTTGGACTTGGCCACAGTGGTCCATGCTGGTTACATCCCGAATAAACTACAGCAATGCATTCTACGTGGGGTTGCCTCTGAAGACTGTTCGGAAGCTTCAGCTAGTCCAATGCTCGGCAGCCAGGTTGCTTACGAGAGTGCACAAGACCCTTGCTGAGCCAGCTCCATTGGCTGCCTATTAGCTTCTGAGCACAATTCAAAGTTCTGGCTTTAGCCTACAAAGCCCTTAACTGTTCTGGCTCAGTTTACCTGTCTGAACTTATCTCCTTCTACGAACCATCTAGGACCTTAAGATCATCTGGGGAGGCCCTGCTCTCGGTCTCTTCACCATCATAATCATGTTGGCAGGAACGAGAGACAGGGCTTTCTCCCAAACAAGATCAGATCTGCTCATTCACTCCTGTCCTCCCAGATAAAAGTGAAAACCTGGTTATGGGATCAACTGTTCGCGGACTAGACTGACTTGCTGGCAAATAAACTGTTTTAATGGATTATGATGGGCTGTTTTCATGATGACAGCTTAAATCGAACTGTTTTAATGTTTTTATACTGTTTTTATAATATTTATAATATGTATATTGATAGATTGCTTTATCTGTTGTTGGCACTGTGCTGTGCCGGTTGATAGCCACCCTGAGTCCCTCTGCAGAGGTTGAGATAGGACGGGATACATATGCCCTAAATTACATAAATAAATAAATAAATAAATAAATAAATAAATAAATAAATAAATATAAGGACAGTGTAGAAGGGGCCTTAGTCCTTTTTTGTTTTCCTTAGTAGCAATGTTCAAGAGTCCACACCTGATAAGCTATGGCAACTTTCCTTTATTCCTCTAAGGCTGCTTCCAGGCAGTGCCAAAATTCATGCCAAAGTGGGTTTAAGAAAGCACAAAGAATAGCAAGGTTTGATGCTTCTCCTGGTAGAGATTAAGTTCTCATATTTTGCCACTCTACTCAGAAAAGGGTACGGCTCATTTTTTATAAGAGTCAACATAATTATACTGTCCCATGAATAAATTGATCCACATTTTTGGATTGATTTTTGTTACTAAAATGTCTAGACTTTGTCATGCAGATATTCTATTTTAATTATATGCACTATAGACTTAATGTGCATACTTTCCCCACATTTTTTTCATGATGCCTGAGCTATATTTTAAAATAAATGATACAAACAAGTCATATATGCATGGTGATTTTGAATAATTTTTTGTTGCGTGTCTTAAGACCTTATTACTGCTACCACTAAATTATCATTGTTACCCACATCTCCTCATGGCTCGAGGTGGGGCACAACACAATTCAAACACATAACCATAAAACACATTACTATAAAATACATATGTTAAAGTACACGGTAGAAAGATTAAAATACAATAGCAATAGATTTTAAGATCAAAATTTATAGTTTAAAATGAACTGGGTAGGCCTGTTGGAAGAAATAGGTCTTCACTTGTACCTAGCATTCAGAGCTCTTCCAGCAGATCATTCCACAGTCACAGGATGGCCAATGAAAAGATCCTCTGGGTGACTGTTGCCTGGTGTGTTATGGTTGGTTGGAGTACTCACTAGAGGAACTATGACAATGGGGTGGATTATACAGAAGAAGGTGATCCTGTAGGCTACCAGGACCCAGATCATGTAGGACTTCAAAGGTTATAACTAATACTTTGCCTGGAAACAAATTAGAAACCTGTGGTATGATTTTAACATTTCTTTAATATTTAATAAGCTCACTCCTAGATGTTCCTATAACCAATCTGGTTGCCATGTTTTGAACATAATGGACTTTCTGAACTTGGTACAGAGGAAACCCAATTTACATCACATTGAAAAAAGTCCAACTTTGAGGTTACAAGCACGTACACTATCATCTTTTTTCATTTCTATCTAAACTTGGTAGTGCGCACATGGGTAACCTCAAGGTAACCTCATATCATTTCTGACCTATGGCAAGTCTAAGGACTCTATTATGGTGTTTTCTTTTTACCTGTGATTCCTCCCTGCCCATACATACATATTGGTTAATTTTTAGCATCGTGAACCAAGCATTGCTATTAATAACAGAAATATAACCTCATGGCTTTAGTGCTAAATCACAAGAGGGAGTTCCAACGTGTCTCATATTTGTCAATGGAAGTCCACGGACAAAGTTCATTTCTGAAGAAAATGAGATGAAGGCATGCTAGGTAGGTTCAAAATGAGCTTTTGTAGGCTATGTTATTGCTTCGCAAATATTAAAAGTAAGTTTTTCATCAGGGCCAGTAAGGGCCCAACCATCTGCGAAGGCATTACAGACTTGTCTAGACTTTAGCAATGTCAATCTCATGGCAATAATATGTATTTTTTATGCATTAAATGCTCATGCTTACCTTCAAAAATGGTCATGATGAATAAAGCTCTCTTGGGTTGTAGATTTTTGCTTGTTATTTGGTTTAACCACTTAGAAATTCCGAATGTTGTTACTTCTGGCTATATGCTATATACAATCATGCACTCTCTTCATTTCTCAGATATATTTTTTGGGTCATAAGGAGCTTTAATGGACACCAATGCTATCAATGAACTATGTTGATTGTGGCATATTTTGCTGAATGCAACCAACAGGCAAGATATTTCCATATGTCATGCCACTTTGTACTTCAGAATTGTTTCATAGTTCAGAGGAATTATACCAAAAAAAAGTCCATTAGAATCACTCAAGTTTGTACTTAAATTCATGACAGTAGTACTTTTTATATTGTGTGTTGTGGAGTGGGGGTGGCGTGGAGGAATAAATCCATAGTATAATGCTTAATTTTTTTTCCAAACCCCTTTCATCTGTTTTAGTGACGAATAACCAGTGCGGGGCTTCCAATCTTATGGAAGCCTATAAACAGTTTCTTCTAAATGTAAATCTGCCTTTAAGGCCTTAATACCATATCAGAAGCCCTTTCACACTACACAGTTATGACACTAAGTCTTCAGAAGCAATGTTGACCTCTGTTATGGCATGTATCCCCTTTTATTCATGTCATGAGCGACTTGAGAAATTCCTGGTATGAGAGAATTGGCCATCTGCAAAGATGTTTCCCAGGGAATGCCCAGATATTTTATCATCCCGTGGGAGGCTTCTCTCATGTCCCCGCATGGGAAGCTGGAGCTGACAGACAGGAGCTCTCCCTGCTCCCTGGATTCGAACCACCAACCTTTTAGTCAGCAGTCCTGCCAGCACTTGGGTTTAACCCATTGCACCACCGGGGGCTCCATGTATGCCTTCAGCCACCACCATTTTAGTATTATATCTAACAGAGTGTCTGCACAGTGTCTCGGCATACAAGTGACATTCTTTCTGAATGCAAATAGGAATTTACTGTGTTGTCTGGGAGAATTTGCAAGTCGTGGCAGCTTTAAATTGGCAATCCCAAATATAGGTTGGTAGTTTCTGGTCTGGAGGGGCAAATACTTTGCCTTAATTTGGGTGATTTACAAAAAAAAAAAAAAATCAGATAATTCTCTCAATTTTTTTCAATTCAGCGGACAATGAGGCCCCTTCTACACTGCCATATAACCCAGATTATCAAATCAGATGATCTACATTATTTGTTTTTTACTGGATTATTTGAGTCTACATTGTCATATAATCATATAATCCAGTTCAAAGCAGATAATCTGGATTTTATATGGCAGTGTTGAAGGGGCCTGCACTTGTGGAGGCCTCCCAGAAGGACTAGGTAAAGTAGGGGGTGGGGGACCACAACACATCCATGGACTTATCCTATTCCTACCTTAAATTATATTTTGTTCAATAGTGTGGTTAGATGAGTAAAGTGTAGCTGGTCTTCCATATGATCACCAAGATGACTCAGTTTGCAGTAACTTTGCAGCTTTTTCTTCTTCCTTAAAACCACTTCTTCATGTTGGGTTTGCATAATATTTGAAATGAGTGGTTGTGTCAATTGTGTGGGTGATATTGCATTTTAGTGTGGGTCCTTCTGAGATTCTCATGACAGCTAAACCAAGGCTACATGCTGGCGTGGAAAGTAGTCATGTCATATCTCTTCACGGGGGGGGGGGGTGTTTTGCTGGCAGTCATGTGGGCGCCTTGTGGTACCACATGCACCCTCCCTCCTTCCCCCATCAGATGGAGACAATGGAACAAGACGTGTTGGCAGCCCTGTCCCCATCAGATGGGGAAAGGGTGGCAACACATGTTGCAGCATTGGCCTTTCCCCCATCAGATAGGAGAAAGGCACAAAAAGTGTGGGTAGATCCATTGGAGCTATCAAAAATCCATTTACCTCTCCATACTTGCTGAGGAAGCTTCTTGCACACTTCCTCAGCACTTAGAGGGTAAATGGGGCAGGACCTGCTAAATGTCATGTGATGGCACTTGGCGGATGCTGTTCCAAACTTCTTCAAAGAGGCAAAAAGCCTCAGTGTGATTAAGCGGTAAATGTGCTTGTAATACCTGAAATATGTGTTTACACATTTGTGACACAATATGCCCACAGGTCAGTAGGCACATGTCCCAAATTTATATGTAAACTGTGTCCTTATTGAAAAAGTGTCATGAACCATAATCAGAACAGCCTGCTTATATCACAAACTTAAAAAATGTCTGCCAGTGACAGACTCATTGCCACTTATTGAACTATTGATCTGCCTTTTGAAATGTTCCTATCTCCTGGAGTTTCTGAAAAAAAATGAACTCTTAACATCACAGCTGTAAACTACCTCTTCCCACAAAGAGAACATTAATATTAATTAAACCAGAATGTTTTGTGGTTTACAAATGGCTTTGTGGTCTGTCTATTTCTCGCATGGTGATTTAGGCAAGCCCATCTACATATTTTGTGTGATTTAATTCCTTGGGAAGGCATATCTTGTGGTCTTTCATTTCTCCCACTATGTTACCAATGGCAGATTTATTGTGGGTCAGGGAATGGTTTATGGGCAATAATAAATTACAACATATTAAGCAAAAGATGATTGACAGCATATTGTTTTGCCAAGGTTCAGGTTGAGGTTAGCATATTATTTATTTAGAGCAGAGATTCATAACTTATCATTTATCAATGGGCTACAAGGATCCATGAAATAACTGCAACTTCCCCCTTCAACACCTTGATTTTTTTTTTTTACCGGTTGCTTTGGAAATTATCTTGGCAGGGGATTTTAGTCTACAGTCACATAACATTCAATTATGTTTGTTACCTTGTTATGGGGACAGGGTATATAGCTTTCATCAAATTCCAAAAGGAATGTGTCACTCCCAAAAAGGTTTAAAATAACTAAATTGGAGAGAAACAGGAATGCCTGAGGATTGTGAATCCCATTGCAAGCTAACTTGATCTATGCTCGAAAGACTAATGTATGTCTCAAAAATTGGGAATCCACCAACTCTGGCATTTCCCACACTTTCCAACACAGTTTCTGGCTAGAAGAACACATAAAAAGAAGGGAGTTTATTAATCATTATATTTTATTTATAGAAGTTGTTGATTTATTGTCCCTGGCGGTGCAATGGGTTAAATCCTTGTGCTGTTATGTTGAAACCCGCCCTGAGTCCACTAAGGGAGATAGGGCAGACAAAGACAGATTGCAGTCTGCTACAACAGTGCCAGTAGGATTGCTGACTGATAGAGCAGCAGTTTGAATCCGGGGAAAGTGGGTTGAGCTCCCTTTGTCAGCTCCAGCTCCCCATATGGAGACAAGAGAGAAGCCTCCCATAAGGATAGTAAAACATCAGACATCCGGGCGTCCCTTGGGGAACGTCCTTGCAGACGACCAATTCTCTCACACCAGAAATGACTGGCAGTTTCTCAAGTCGCTCCTGACATGAAAAAAAAAATAAAGATTATTTTGCAAAACAAAATATATGTATGAATTGAAATATATTAGTTCACAAAAATAGGGATATTTTATTATTTTGAGATAAAATGAGTTTGAAGTATATTTAAATACTTTGTGTACAGATTTTCCTTTAATATCAGAAATGGGACTTAATGGATGCCAGGATGAACATTTATAAAAGTGCTACTAACAAGTTCAGAAACCAGAGGGATTGGCCCTCACTGGAGAGAATGTCAAACCAGATTGAGTAAAATGAGAAAGTAGTCTGGGTCTACCACTGAGGCTGGATATACAATTGCCTTATAATCCAGTTTCTGAATCCAGATTATCTACTTTGAACTGGATTATACAAGTCAACACTACCATGCAATCCATTTCAAAGCAGATAATCTGGATTCAGAAACTAGATTATATGGCAGTGTAGTTGGAACCTGATATAAAATCCAAGTTATCTGCTTTGAGCTGGATTATATGAGTCTACATTGTGGCTGGAATTATACTGCTATATTAACCAGCATCTGATCCCACATTGAACTAAATTATATGAGTGTACACTGCCAGATAATCTGGTTCAAAGCAGATAATCTGGGATCAGAATCTAGGGGCCTATCTATACTGCCATGTAAAATCCAGATTATTTTCTTTGAATTGGATTATATGGCAGTGTAGATTCTTATAATCCAAAGAAGATAATCCGCAGTGTAGTTGGAGCCTAAATTATATGGCAGTGTAGAAGGGTCCTGACATATAATCCAGTTTAATGCAAAACTAGATTTTATATGTAGATGGGGCCTAAGCCAAATTCACTAATGCCAATAATACCTTAAACTACTGACGATTGCACTGGGATTTTGGTCAGACCACATTGTCAAAGGTCAATGATGTTGGCTAATCATGCTATGATATTTAAACTGCTATTGCAAATTCCCCTGCCTTTCTGCAAATAATATCAGCAGTTGGCTTCCATCATGTAACCATTTTGATTCTCTCCTCCTCATCTTCCTGCTCCTCATTAATATGGCTTTGTGGGTTAGCTAGATAGGCAGATAGGATGGGCAAAGCTCTCCTGAAAACTATTTAATGTTTCCTTGAAAGGTGCTTGCTTATTAAAGTACAGATATCTTCACTGGGGTTACAGGGGACTGAAAATGTTTTTGTGCATTAGATGTACAGTTGCATGAATTGGATGAAGCAGCTGCTATGGAAACTGTCTTTGGTCTGTGTATTAAAGGAGCAGTGCAGGAGTGTTGTACAGTATAACTTGGGAGCATTGCCTATGGAGTATCAAGCTATCTGTCTCTTTCTAGAGTATGAGTGGGTGAGAAATGTCTGAGGGTATGTTTGATAAGAACTTTCTGAACTTTCCATGTTGATAAGAACTTTAGTAAAGTTGCTATCCAAAATATTAAGACAACTGGAAACCCAAATGTGAAAAGAAATGGAAATAGAAAGATAATAATAGGCAGAGTGCTTAGTTCTTTAAAGCACAGATTAAACCATTGCATGTATGTGTGGTGCCAAATGAAGATTGCCACTTGTTTTCCTTCTTTTCTGATAAGTTCCTGATTTTCTTTCATTTAAAATATTTTTATTAACACTCACTATTTCATGTATGTAAAATAACATTAAGTGAAACTAACATGAACTTCACACATGTAACAAACAGTACAGGGAGGGATAATCCAATTTCCTCTCCTTTAACCAGATTGTAGTTGATATGTATTTGCCTTTCTGTTACATGTTATTTTGTTATACTTCTTCTAACAATATATCTGTATTATCTGCTTATCAAAAACCAAAGTTGTGACATGCCCCTGTCTTGTCTTCACAAAGGTAAGAAATATGTCTTTTTAAAAAAGGGTTTTCCTTGTTCAGCAATGTCAGTTTATCCATTTCAGCTAGTTCATACATTTTTCTAATCCTCTTTTGCTGGCAAGGTCTGGTCTTCCCATTAGTAAGCCTATATATTTTTTCTTTTTGCAGCTATAATCCTATATTGAAGATTTCTTCCATATTTCTTCTCCACTTGTACCAGATTCCTAATTTTAACAGTGTGGATCCCCTGATGACACAATTCATGAAACCTTTGTGCTGACAGGACTGCTGGCCGACAGGGAGAGTGCAGATGAGCTCCCTCTGTCAGCTCTAGCTCCCCATGTGGGGACATGAGAGAAGCCTCCCACAAGGATGGTAAAACAACACACATCCGGGCATCCTCTGGGCAACATCCTTGAAGACAGCCAATTCTCTCATACCAGAAGCGACTTGCAGTTTCTCAAGTCACTCCTGACATGAAAAAAAATGTTTTTAACATTCATATGATTGGAAAGTACAAAATAATCCTCTCCATCCTGTAAGAGTCCAGGCCCAAAAAAGCCATTTTAAAAATGAACTGGGAAAAAATCTCAATCATCATATTTTTTTTAAAAAAAATTAGGACGTTAGCCTCACAAATTTCTTCACAAAATGTGCAGAAAGAATTTAAGATTTAAAAATCTGATTGTGAAAGAATAAAAAAACATTAAGATTGATCCATTCCTATTAGGACAGAAATACTCTACTCCAGTGGTTCTCAACCTGTGAGTCCCCAGACGTTTTGGCCTTCAACTCCCAGAAATCCTGACAGCTAGTAAACTGGCTGGAATTTATGAGAGTTGTAGGCCAAAACACCTGGGGATTCACAGGTTGAGAACCGTTGCTCTAGTTTACAGGCACCACAGTCCTGTCCTGTCTGATCTTGGGAGCTAAGCAAGGTCAGCCATGGTTAGTACTTGGGTGGGCTACTGCAAATGGATCCCAGATAACTTAGACTCTACTAGGAATTGGCAAAACTACATCTGATTTTTTCCTTGCTTAAGAAAACCCTATCATATGGGGTTGTAGTAAATCGACAGATGACTTGAAGGCATGCACTCAAAGGATTTGCACTTAGAAATCTTCTCTCTTATAATAACACTTAATCATATAGTTAATTTCCCCATTACAAACATTAGGCTTACCAAATATGGAAACCAGATTGTTATAAGTACTGACTGTTCCAGACAGTTTCAGGTTGTAACCTTTTCAGCTGCACAAGCTTCTGCAAGTTTTAGCTGACTCAAAAAGCCTGGTGCATAAAGCTAAACATTTGGTTTTCTGCCAGAACTCTTCTCCTCCTTCACAGAGACTCGTTGTCCGAGATCTACATTGTGAAATCAGGCAGAGTCACTCCACTTTTCTCACCCTTGTTCCTTGAGAATGTTTTTTCCAATCCTCTTCAACCATTTTTATAACCAAGGGCTCCTTCAAAACCAATGATATTTTGTGCTATGTAGGGCTATTTTGTGGCAATTCCTGTCTCCAGCTGTAACATTTTATTCCCATCCTCAAGTAGTATTTTTTTTAAAGGATTAAAAGAGAACCATAAGTTCTCTTCACTTCTCCTCCTTTTTAATTTATTCTAGAGTTATAGTGATACATTGCATGAGTGAAATGGTATTTTTGCATTATATCTCTATCTTCTCCTCCCCACCATTTAAAAATATATATATAAGTAATGGTAAAGGTTTCTCCTGACATTAAGTCTAGTTGTGCAAACTTCAGTGATTCCCATTCACTATTTTGGTATAATTCCTCTGAACCATGAAACATTCTGATGTACAAAGTGGCATGACATATGGTGATCTCTTGCCTGTTGGTTAAGGTAAAGATAAAGGTTTTCCCCTGACATTAAGTCCAGTTGTGTCTGACTCTGGGGGTTGGTGCTCATCTCCATTTCTAAGCCAAATAGCTGATGTTGTCCGTAGACACCTCCAAGGTCATGTGGCCAGCATGATTGCATGGAGTGTTGTTACCTTTCCACAGAAGTGGTACTTATCTAGTCACATTTGCATGTTTTCGAACTGCTAGGTTGGCAGAAGCTGGGGCTAACAGCAGCTCACCCCACTCCCTGGATTCGAACCGCCAAGCTTTCAGTCAGCAAGTTCAGTAGCTCAGTGGTTTAACAAGCTGCACCACCTTTATATATATATATACATACACACACACACACATTTAAAAATCAGAGATGATCAAGAGGATTGCCTCACCAAACCATGACCCAATTTTTAAACAAAAACTGCCAACATATTTCCAAATAATGGAATGAGTAGATGTAGAGATAACATTCAGCAAAAGAAGTCAACATATGAAGAGTTATATCGTGAGAACTCACACTTCTTTAATCCAAACTGGGATAGGCTGAAGGCTATAATTTGATGCACAATCATCTGGGTGGAATCCCAAAGAATACAGGAGCATTTATTTTTGCGCAAACGTGTATGGGCACATGGCTGTAGGTTTAGATTTGTATGGCATGACTGTATACAAACAATCACTTCTTTTCATCAGCTAGATTTGTGCATTCTGTTTTGGGTTGCCGGATTTTGGGTAAGTGCTGATCTGTTTTTCAGGAGCATCCCTTATTTGGGAGGGCAGATATTTATTTTCACTGTGGGGTGCAAAAAGATTTGTTTTTTGTCTGACCCATTATTTGTGTGGGGGGGGGGGGTGCTTCCCAAGCTCCCCTTCCTGTCATTTTAGGCATTTAAGATGTTTCTACTCTAGAGGAGACTGGAGAGGCACTGCAGGCAGGCACACTTTAAGTGGGCTTTAAAGCTGTTTACTCTAGAGGAAACTGGAGAGGTGCTTCAGGGAGGCACACGTGCTTTAAGGAGGTTTCTGTACAGGTGTTTTGTCAAATTGTAAAGTAATTCTTGGGGATCCAAAACAATAAACACACTGATGACAGATAAATAAATATATTTATAGCAAAGTAAATATAGATGTAAACAGAAAATAAGACATACAATACCCAGTTTCTTTTTTTTTTTCCATTGCAGGAAACCAAAGAAAAGCAAGAAGGAAGACCCCAATTTGGCCAATTCATGCCTACATCAAGGTTCCACCAAAAAAGACAAATGGCCTCCCTCTTATGCACCAGCCAACCCACCTGGGTAATTTTCCACCCGGTGCTTCTAATGAATTAAGGCTGAGATGAATTCTTGAAACCATCTTCCTTAAAGCCAGAGGCCAGCTTGATAACATACTCCCCCATCCTTCAGGTCTTGTTCCAGTTAAGATTTATAGTAATTAGGGATTCAAGCGAAACATTCAGACACCATATCACTTTATTTATTTATCGTGTCAGGAGCAACCAGATAATTGTATTACATTTCTAACAGAACAAAACAAACAAACAGACAGCCAAAGCACAAAATTTGCAAGCTTGGTAGTTAATTAAATGCCCTTTGACCAGTATCTGGCCACTTGGAGTGCCTCTGGTGTTGTCGCAAGGAGGTCCTCCATTGTGCATGTGGCAGGGCTCAGGTTGCATTGCAGCAGGTGGTCAGTGGTTTGCTCTTCTCCGCACTCACATGTTGTGGATTCCACTTTGTAGCCCCATTTCTTAAGATTGGCTCTGCATCTCGTGGTGCCAGAGCGCAGTCTGTTCAGTGCCCTCCAAGTCACCCAGTCTTCTGTGTGCCCAGAGGGGAGTCTCTCATTTGGTATCAGCCATTGGTTGAGGTTCTGGGTTTGAGCCTGCCACTTTTGGACTCTCACTTGCTAAGGTGTTACCATATCACTGACTCCTCGCTATACAAAAGTCTTCCTTCCCTAAGAATGTTTTCCCTTACAATAGGCATATATGAACAAATGGGCATCCAAGGGGTTAATATTCTTGCACATTGCCATATAAAGGATCATCTGCTACTACATATATCTGAATGGGAAACATAAATATTTAGCAGTCTGTTTCCACAACTGTTATCAACAGCATCCTTCTACACTGGAGATTACCACACAATTTGCTTTTTGTCTCCTCTAGACTTGTTTTATATATTTCCTAGCCTAATCTCCTAACATATCTAGTCCAATCAAATAAGAGATGCTTGCAGGTCATTTATATAGATAAGTAGTTTTCTCCCCGGGAGTGAAGTAACATTAGTTACTTCTGGTAGCCTTTCATCAAGGCTACATCCGCCATCTGATTGCATCAGCCAGAATTTTTACCATACTATTTGTTTGGAATTTATTATTGGTCAAGTCATTGATGCCACTCTCATAACTTTGCTTGTAATTGAATTGTTCTCCTGCTTGGAACAAGCCCAACTCAAGGCTCTTGGTAACACACATGCATATTTAGCGATACACAGTTTTCTGCTTCATATATTATATTTTGTATGTTAAACACAAATTACATCCCCAGGCTTCCAAGTTCATAACAAAATCAGCTCAGGTCTGTAGCACTAATCCTCTTGTTTAAATTTCTATTGAAAGGAAGAATTCATACTGAACATTCATCAGTAAAGCTGTATTACGTTGAACTGCTTTCACTGTCCTGCTGTTTTCCCAGTGCAGTTCTAATTACAGGCGGAATGTCACAGTCCATTGATTTGCATGTTGATGTACCTTTATGTTAAACATTAAAAAATAAAAATAGGAGATATTGTTATGCAGGATAGTAGTGAAACTTCATACAGTAGAGTCTCACTTATCCAATCTTCACTCATCCAACATTCTGCATTATCCAATGCAGTCTGCCTCCCACCCAGATTAACAGCTGTTTCAATACATTGCAATGTTTTGGTGCTAAATCTGTGTATTGAACTGTTTTTCTATCAATTTGTTGTAAAACATGATGTTTTGGTGCTTAATTTGTAAAATTATAATGTAATTTGATGTTTAAAGGCAGAAGGCCACTATAGACCAAAAAATAATACAGTTATATACTCACAATAATGTATCTCATATCCATGCTTATAATACTAACACATTCAATGTACTGGCATATACTACAAAGTATACTACATGCAATTCTCTAAACCAAAAGATCTCCTTCTATGGGATAAACAACTTATTCTTACATCAAAATGCACAGTTTTGTAGGTTCTTTTTGAAAACCAAAAGTTTATCAATAACAAATCAAAGTCTTTTTTTGCAATTCTCTTAATCCAGAGCTTCTTGATGTGGGTACACAGCTGATTCCTCCAGCTGAATGTACAAGTTTCTAAGTCCTTATTTTAGACCAAAGTTTGTCAACAGCAAAACACAGTATATCAGTCCTTTTTTAGATCCCACAGTTTATAAACCACAACTGGCTTCGACTATGTGGAATCATACTAATAGCAGAACACCTTTGTAGGAGAACCTACGTGAGTATTTTTGGTTCCTGTTCTGTATGCTTTCACTACATTTGGTGATTGTTTTTCTTGCTATGTTCAGCCACTCTATGTGTTCCCTTTAAGTCCACATCATTGTTGACATTCATATATTGAAGAATTCTCCACTTTGCAAAACTTACCATTTGTGGATTTCTACACCTGTTATCAACTGTCACCTGAAGAAGACTCCATGTAGTTGAAACCGGTTGTGGTTTATAAACTGTGGATTCTAAAAAAAGACTGATATACTGTGTTTTGCTGTTGACATACTTTGGTCTAAAATGAGGACTTACAAACTTGTACATTCAGCTGGAGGAATCAGCTGTGTACCCACATCAAGAAGCTCTGGATTAAGAGACTTGCAACAAAGATTTACAAACTTTGATTTGTTATTGATAAACTTTTGGTTTTCAAACAGAACCTACAAACCTGTGCATTTTGATGTAAGAATTAGTTGTTTATCCCATATAAGGAAATCTTTTGGTTTAGGGAATTGCATGTAGTATACTTTGTAGTAGATGCCAGTACATTGAATGTGTTAGTATTATAAGCATAGATATGAGATACATTATTGTGAGTATATAACTTTATTATTTGTTGGTCTATAATGGCCTTCCGCCTTTGAATTTCGGGGAATCCTTGCTCTCTAGTGTAATTTGACATTTAATAGGCTTTTCCTTAATCCCTCCTTATTATCCAACATTTTTGCTTATCCAAAGTTTTGCCAGCCCATTTATGTTGGATAAGTGAGACTCTACTGTAATTAGTAAATTATTTGCATTTGATACAAATGGAGAATGTTTAGATCTGAGCAAGCAGAGTATGGAATGTTCCACAATGAGAAAAAAAGACTAGAGTAACAAAAAATTTAGCACCCTTTCTAGAATCTGGCATTTAAAGGGTTTTGTTACCCATATGAACCCAGAATGGAGCTCTGTGGAGTTTACTTCAAAGCAGATACTTGTAAAATGGAAGAGTAAATTTCTTTCCTCAGGAAAGCCAGGCCCGGAATTGACTTAGAAATGGAGATGAGCACCACCACCAAGAGTTGGACACAGCTAGACTAAACATCAGGGGAAAACCTTTACCTTTACTATTCATACCTATTGTGAAGGAAGTAAATCTCACAGATTCCATGGGACCAACAGATTTTGAATTTCAGGGAAAATGTAGGTTGGGTTAAGCCCTTACTTTCTAAAACCACCTACATTTTGCCACAGCTACATCTGGATTTTGGCTACTAAACAGGGGTGAAAGGTTAAAAGAAAGGAAAAGGGAGTAAGGACACTGAGCTGTCTGTTTTCGAAATACATGGGACTGTCTCCTGAAGTATAAATAATCTCCATGATATAGCAAGACAGCTTCAATTAATAAAATATTGAAAAATAGAACAGATGGAGAGGGTGGTGGAAGGAATTGGCTGAAAAGTGTGCATTAATGTGCTTCAAGAACACAATCAAACTTATTTTGCTGCTTCAGGGGGAATTGGGAAATTTCATTTCAGTCAGAACATGCCAGTCATTGGAAGGTACCTGTAGAGTAATAAAAGAAGAGAAAGAAGATACCAGGTGTAACTAACTAGCAATGGCAGCAGCAGTCACTGCCAGTAGTGAGGAAGGAAAATGAAGCCACCTCTGCAATGGTGTTCAAGCAGGAACTGGGAGGTCTCCATGGCAGGACCCACTTCCCTTCCTGGGATGCCTGGCTGGGTTTAGCTTATTAAGGATTATCCTGCTTTCCTGACATGCCCCTGGCCCTGAGCAAAACAAGGGGAAGTAGGGGTGTCAGATAAGCACCTGGCTCTGTGTCTGCAACCAGACACAAAACAAGACACAAATCTTTCAGGACCTCTCGGGGGTCCCTCAGAGGTCTTGGAGAAGATGCTGTTATTGTGCATCTGGCTACAGGGGCATAGCCAGACATTCTTCCAATACCTTCACTGGACACTAAAATACCATGGAGTTGGAGATGCAGGATAAAGATGAATGCAATCCAAGGGGAAATTCTGCCTTGATAGAATTTGAAAATCCATTTCTCAATGGAGAATCTCAATCTGTATCTTTTTATTCTATCGTAACCAGATGGTTCAAGGAACAATATCAATAGTTCCAGGATAGCCTCAAACAAAGTTAAATACATGAGATTAATGAACCAATATTAAATCTGGGTGGAGACAATATGAATCATAGACTGCAGGCGAACACCAGAAGCCCCTTCCAGGATAGCCCCTAAACCCCAGGCTTCAATTCATTTTCAATGGGAGGGCATGTATTTCATCCCAAAATAACCCCAGGTATCTTAAAGCCACCCCCAAAATGCAACAGTTCACATGCTTTTCTTCCATTAAATCTAAAATCTTCGCAAAATCTCCAACCTCTCACCCCTCAAAATCAGAAGTCATTCTAAATAGAAACCAGAAGTGACTTTATGTCATTATTGGTTTGCTGGTGATACATCACTATGGCCCGCTGGCAGGATGACTGTGAAAGATTTATCACCCTTATCTCCTATGTGTCTTCTTTTTTGCTGACTGTGAGAAATACTGGGATTCGGTGGTTGTGGGTCTTTTTCATGTGTGACTTTTTCATGCAATGTATTGAAATGTTTGTGTATGCCTATTTCACAGGTGGATTATGGATCAAGTAGGAGGCTTTCTCCGTATTCTTTTTTGGGATGAGGTGCCCTCTGCTCTATCCATGATAATAACTTACACGCAGATATCACACACAAACACTAACACAACTCAGTCAATTCATGAACTAATTTCCAAAATGACATGTAAGGTTCAACCTGCTGTGAGTTAATAACAAATCAATTGTTGGCCTTGTGAAGCAAATGAATGTTTACCTCTTTTGTAATGCTGGCTGCACGTCTTACTTTTCTCTGTTTTTAGGAACTCCTACTTGGAATGTCTAACTTGAATTGCCCAAGGGAAAAACATGTTTGTGGTATCTCTTTGCAGTTGCCCTCAAAACCCACTAACATATAGTATTAAATTAAGATCTTCGAACCATGTATGATTCAATATTTTCAGAATAGTCTTCTGCTCCAGTAAAGCACAAATAAGGTTTCCATCCCTGATTCCATCTCATTTACTACACCTTATGTAGTTTGTTTACATGTGATGGCTCATTTTTCCACTGATAAAAAAGAAATGTGTAGGTAAGATCATAATAGTTTTGTTGAAAAAGATATAGTAAGACATAGGAATAGAGGGAGCAATGCTGGTTTTCCACATGTCTTAAAAAGGAAGCAGATGGGCATACATATTGATACTGCATATTTTATTCACAGGAAGGCTCATAAGAAGTCATAAAAACTGTGATGTTCTTCATTTTGCTGTTTTGGTTTTAAAATAAAAGTATGTTTTCTGCCTTTTCACAGGAAAGAAACTCATTTTCTGTACAATAGTATTTATTCTAAAATGAATATAAGTTGAATAGCTCTTATTTGAAATTCTTAGGACCAGAAATGTTTTGGATTTCAGATTTGGAACTAAAAATGATTGTTCATCACTTCCAGCCACCATTTTGTAAGGACATGTTATGAAATCTAGGCATGGAGGGCACCAGATATTCCAGGTGTGTGGATGGGTGTGGTGAGAGTGTTTTGTGCATTTTGCCACATTTGGCTGCCTTTCTGAACAAATTTTGGGTGAAAACTTTCCAAAATCATAACAAATTTGAAAGATTTCAGCAGGTTTTTTGGGGGGTGGGGTTATGTGGTGTGGGCTTCAGGTCACAAAAGTGGGATCTAGTAGATGGATATAGTCCATGGTTTGCACTTTCCCCATGCTTTCTTTAAATCAGGTAGAAGTCTATGTAATGTTTCCCACCAGAATGTTATTTATATTCCTATGCAATCATACGCATGCAGCCATGGATACAAATATATATCACCCTAATGTAATCTTGAATCAAATTCATCAATAATCAATAGTTTATATCTTCAACAAATATATATCCATGTATGACATTTATCATGTATGGCTCTGAAAGAATTATAGTATTTACTTGCAAAAGAAAGGGTTTTCCTTGGATCTCTGAATTCAGTTGCCACCATGTCAAAAAAAAAAAAACCAAACAAACAAAAACAAAACAAACCCTTAACTTAACCATTGTCACCAGCAACAACTTACAAAATAGAATTAGCATACCCATTTTATAGATTAGTTGACTGAAATTGCAAGTGTTTCCATGAAGGTCAATGAATCTAACCACATTTGCTCCAGATGTTTGTGAAATATTTCGGGACAGTGTGGGAGGTAATGCTTAGGGCTGCAGAGGATTGGTGCACAGAGTCTTCCACTCACTTTCGTACTGCCTGTAGGACCCTAGAACACAATTCTAGTGCTCTTCCGGCTGCTAGGAGTAACCTAAGACCCTCTGGATGTCTCTGTGGGGAAATGTGAGAGAGTTCTTAGAAATGTCACAATTGTTATTATCAAGCAGATGATGAACAACAACCAGTCATATCCATCTACCCATAGCAGGTTTAGCAGACTACTTGGAGACTAAATGGTGCTTGAAGGGAGACTGTGGGATAATATCAGCAAACAGGAAATGATACACATATATTTTAAAACTATTAGACATGTACACCAAGAAGTAGGGATGCAATTCTTCAATAATGTCATTAACAAGAAATCATTTTAGTAATTTTCTTCCTACCACAAGAAAGTCTTGAAGAACTCTCCAGTTTTAGAAACAGATTTATGATTAGGAATTTATTCCATGCAAAATGTTCATATTTTTTGCAGCATTTTCTGTGCAAGAAGCAGCATTTTCTGAACCGAAAACAACATTTATATACAAGATAAAAAGGATGATTTTGATGTGATACAAGTCCCCAACTGTGAAGTTTATAATCAGTCCAGTTTTTCCATATCAGGATTTTGTGACACATGAAACATATTATTCGGTATTCTTTCTACGAGAAACTACAGAGTATAGGCTGCTATCTCTAACAAGAATTCAGTGCAGAAATCCCCTATCTAGAATTGTTCTTAAAACAATGACTTTATTTTTCCTATTTGACTGCATCATTCAAACAGGTAGAGGTGTTAGAGTGTAGAGGCTCAGTGCATGAATTATGATAAGCTGACATCTTTCTGGTTCAAATCCTCTTAGCCGCAAATGCTTGGTGTAAGCCTTGTTAAAAACTAAACAAAACATCACCTTTAACTTCTTAATCTTCACTGTTGCTGAGATAATGACCCTGACCCCCCATTTTAGGGTTGGTGTAATGAATACTCACATTTTTTTCTTTTTACTTATGAGGATGCTTAAAACTGCAACCAAATGCACTAACAAAAACTGAGTAAGACAGTCTCAAAGCAACACAGTTCAACTGCTGATAAGTTTCTGTCAACGAGATGGAGATGATCACCATGAAATTTGCTTTAGACAGAAAAATGTATTGTACTAACTCTGAAGGAAAGTACATTGCTTCATTATACTTTCACCATGCTCCCCATGTAATTGTGCTGCCCAGAGCAAGTGCATACTTAAAATAGATGTGCTTCCTAATGTACTTCTGTCCCATTTGCACCTTCTCTCAAATCTGTTTGTGGTGTGAGTCTTCAAATCAAGAAGATAGCTTTCAGCTCTTGAGCCATGAATGTCAGAGATTCCTTCTAGGAATTTGGTGGGGTGGGATAGTTGAAATTGGACATTAGTAATTAAAAAGCAAGGGCTTCTGAGTGCAGAATTTGAAAAAGTCATTAGACTGGACTTGCTTTTTGTTCATAAGCTCAGGAACCAAACAAATCCCATTCGCATTCAGCACACTGCAAGGTCAAGGTCCTTAGCTTTACCCTGACTGCTGAGTTAACAAGAATCGCAGCTGAGGTGTGTGGGTACGTGCCTGCATGGAATCTGGATTGGAAGACAAACTGATTTCCCAGAGGCCAGAAAACATCTGCTAGATGATAAAAGCTTTTAGGACACTACCAAGCAACAGAAGGTTTCAACTAGAGTTGCAGGAATGAATTTTGTTCTTGCTATTTTCCAGAAAGATTGCTCTTTTAAAAAAAGTATTTTAAGCAAAAACCAAATTTGATTAAAACTCCTTTACCTCAGTGTCATTGATGGTATTACTTCCCAGCCGACTTTCAAGATTATGGGGTTCTAAAGGTTGCTTGCAGCATAAAAATATCAATTAATTCATTAATTAATTGCATGTTTTTCCCCAAAGCAGTCACACTATATATTAAAACAAGACAACTAAAACAATCTGGAATTCAAAACTTTTAAAGAGCATGAAATACAATAAACTTGAATAAAACATTATTTTAAAACAACTAAAAGCATATTAAAATTTTCTCATTGCACTATCTCAACCAGATTAAAAACTTTGGGCTTGTTTAAAAAGGAAGGTCTTGGGTTGCTGACAAAAGGAAAACAAGGAGATGGCCAACCAAGCTCCCCTTAACAATGTTTCTTAGTCTCGGGAAAATGCTCTTTTCCAGATCCTTGCCACTTTTTCTTGTAAAAATGCTGAACCAAGAGAAAGCCCTTCTCTGAAGATCTTAAAACCCAGGAAGGCTTATATAGGGAGAAAGAGATAATCTGGACCTAAGCCATATAAGTCTTTATAAGTCATAAACAGCACTGAAACTGTTTCAGCAAGAGAGCTACATGTTCTCTGTTAGTAGAAGAGATTTCTGTATAGTTTCCAAAGGTATCACTTAGAGTAAGTTACAATAAACCATATGAAGTGTAAGCAAGGAATGTTTTACCATGGCAAAAACCGATTTCTCAAGGAATGGGCACAGTTTAATTGTGCAAAGAATGGGCATAGATAGCACTCCTGGACATCTTAGCCTCCAGACTCAAGTTTAAGTCCAACAATATACTCAAATTATGAACCTCAGATTTTGGTGGAAGGGGCTGCACTTCATTCTGAGATGGAAACAGGAGGCACTTTTACAGCAGCTTTAGACTTTATTGAAGGGCTGCTGTGGTGTGGTGTGGTGTGGAGGGACTGATATCCTAGCTTTTCAAGATTCATGCTGTTTAACATCTACATAAAACTGCTGAAAGAGACTGTCCAGAGATTCAGAGTTCAGTGTCACCAGTATGCTGATAACACCCAACTGTATCTCTCCTTTCTTTCTGACTCCAAGGAATCTGTTTCTGTACTAAACTAGTGTCCCTCAACACTACCTTCTAAGTGGAGCCCTTAAAGAAGGACTGAAACTACTTTAAAACAGTGCCTCCTGTTTCCATCCCAGAATGGTGGGTCAGAAGGATGCTATGACTGATGGTCCTGAAAGCTGCTGAGATTTCGAACATAAGAAGCACAGCACTTTCCTTATTTCCAGTAGATACTCCACAAAAGTGACCAAAACTTTTTCTCTCTCCCATAACCAAACCTGAAGTCAGATTGAAAAGGATCCAGATAATGCAATTTGACATCAAAATATTAATAAAAACACATAAAATATGAACAGTTATACACTTAATAGAGACAAGGGCAAAAGCTGACTTGTAAAAAATAATGCTGGAGAACTTCCTTCCTTTGGGACTGCCTTACATAGAGCTGGCTAATGTTTGGCTTTCCTGATGTTTACATTCAATCAGCCCTAGCCAGTCTGGACTGAAGCAATGCTTTCTCGAAATAACAGTTTATCAATATCTGGAGTACTTATAGTTCACCTGCTGAGTACCTGAACGGGAGACCACCAATGACTCCCAGGTGCTGTAGGTTATATTTTAGGAGAAGGAAATGGCAGAACTTGTTTTGTAAAAAAATGGGGGACCATAAACTGACAAATGATTTGAAGGAACACATATGCAAATTAGAAAAACCAATTAGAACAGCATTTAGTGGAAGCAACAGTGCTATAGTGATGCTCCTCACTTTGGCTTTCTGGATGGTTGGTGTTTTGTCATTCTGTGTGTTGAGACTTGGGGAAGCTGAGCATCCCTTTAGTGCTTATTACTGAGCACATTTGTGCTTCTCCATTCTGAGCACAGGGCACCATCAAAACAAAATAATAATGCTGAACTTTACTGAGAACATTTCCAGGAGCACAGGGCAGACAACATGGCTCCCATTCAGATGGGAATATGTTACAGTTGCAAGGTTGACACTTATAAAGGAAGAGCAAGTGTCACAGCTACTGAAACACTTCTATACAACATAACACACGTTGAATCAATCCTTCTCACTGGTGCTGCACAAAACAAAGGGTTATTTTCTCACTGTGAAGTCACCAACATGTTGGAGTGTGTATGTGTTGGTTGGATTTTTTTTTTAAAGGCCAGACTTGTATTTGTAAGAGTTGTAACATCAGTATCTCTGAACTGATGAGGGTGATTTGTAGAGTCAATAAGAAAACTAGAAACTTTCTTACCCCATAGACAACAAGAGGCTGTGATTTCAATTTCTCTCTCCCATATTTACATAGGAAAAAATGTAGCCAGTGCTATGAAAAGTAAAGCACCTCTTTGGATGTCCACACAGGAAGCATTTTATAACTTAGGTAAGACAACAAATGTGAAATGGAAAACATACAGAGATTTAATAGTATTTGAAAAATATCAGCAACAATCTAAAAACACAACGTTGTTAGAAGAAGTACAACCTACCTGCCAGAACGTATCTTCCCCTATGAATCATCTCTGAGATTAAGATTGTCTGGGGAGGCCCTGCTCTTGGTCCCACTTTCTTTGTAAGCACAGTTTAAAGACTGAACAGAAAATTAAGATAGTAAGGTAGAATGAAGAAACTATATAAAATAAACGATTAATGTGATTATAACAATATTTTCATCATTTGTCTTGGGGTGGGAAGTCCATTTTACTATTTTATTATCATTTTGACTATTGTTTTTCAATAGGGCAGGTGGGGCAATCAGTTTAAATTGATGTATATAGCAATATAATATAGGGAGAAATTATTGTCTTTATAAATTGGATTATAATATTGCTGGAAAAATAATAAATATATAGATTAAAAATAATTAAAGAAGAAAGGTAACTTATATTCCAGCAATAATGGTAAGGACTGAGAACCCAATCTGAATTGAAACTAAAGTAGACAAGAGGGTTGAAAAGTCTGCAAGGTTTCCAGTTTGAAACAGGGCTTATTGTATAAAAAGTGTAGTATTTAGCTTGGTCATATACATAGACCTGCCCCTCTATAATGAATGAAATATTCTTGAACTTCACAAATAAACTCACAGGAACTAATGAAGGCTCTTTCCAAATATTTCCTTAAAAACAAAGCACATCTTAATGTGGGAACAGTAAATTGTCCGAAGGCTTTTATCATACAAGGCCGATATAGCACAATGATGGCAGGATAAATCACTTCCGGGTGCAGCATACCACATGATGTCACATTTTCCCCATATTTGTAATGCACTTGAATAGTGATTGGATTGTCTTTTTTCAAAAACCCATCAATATCACTATTCTTCCACCACTCTTCCTTGTGTGATAAATATCTTTCTGTAATAGAGTGTCAACGTGATGATTACAGTGTGGTATGTAAGTGATAGTTCCAAGAACAGTTCCAATAACAATAGTTTTCCTTTAACTTATTTGATAGTCCTAAATCGTCCATTAATTTGCATTTGCCCTGGGTTTTTCTAATCAGATATAATTTACAATGCAAGAACAATGGAGCTTATTTTCCAGCGCTCATCATCTAGCAAGCTTGAAAAGATGAGAAGAGTAGTTGTATAGTGAAATTGTTTTTTCCCCTCTGTAAATGAGCTTCTAACCCTTCTGGCATTTTTCTCTAGTTTTCCGATCCTCAGAAACCTGTCTACTTCCTGCTGCTTTAATTTGTAGTTCCCCTCTTTCTCTTCCTCCCTTAACAATTAGAATGTATATTTGAACTATTTCTCTGTAATGATCTCCAGTGTGCTGATGAACCTGAAGCACTTGAGAAGGCTGAGAACATATCTATTTTATTAATGCATTCCTAAGTTAGATAATCCTTGTGGTGAGCTTACTTTCCTCCATGCCACTTCAAAATAGCTACCTGATGAATTTCAAATGACAACGAGGCCAGCACCTCAGCTAAGCTCCAGATCGATTTAGTGTTTAATATTCATGGATTTGCATTATATGTTGAACAACATTGAGATTTAAGGGAAGAACGTCCACACTGCAAGCATGAGTTGTGAGATCCCAAAACACATTCACACATACACAAAACTCCCTCAATTTTTGTGCGTCTTTCTTCCCAAATCCACAACTAGTTGTGACTTTCCATAATCCTATCATGTGAATCAGAGGAAAAGGAGAAAAAAATCCCTGTCTCAGGATAAAATGATCTTCTTCTTACCACCTTTGGAAGCTTATGTTTCTCGGTTTCATCGAAGCACACTAAAGAACATGCAAAATGTAGATACATCAACTGTTTTTGTTTGATACTAAGTGTGGTTCCAGTCATGTGCTTAATATGATCCACAGATTATGTTCTTTCCATCTGCCTTCTCCATTGGATTTCATGGGTGTGTTTCAATAATAAATCAAACACTTGGAAAAAGGGTGAAGAGGGGAAGCAGAAACTAGTAGAGTCTTGCTTATCCAACCTTCACTCATCCAATGTTCTGTATTATCCAATGCAGTCTGCCTCCCACCTGGATCCACAGTTGTTTCAATACATTGCTAGGTTTTGGTAATTGCTACCTAACATTACCATGTATTGAACTGCTTTTTCTGTCCATTTGTTGTAAAACATGATGTTTTGGTGCTTAATTTGTAAAATCCTAATGTAATTTGACATTTAATAGGCTTTTCCATAATCCCTCTTTTTATTCCAACATATTCACTTATCCAACATTCTGCAGGCCTAATTATGTTGGATAAGCAAGACTCTACTGCAGTAAGATATGAAATAAATACTTTTTTACCATGATGGAGAAGATTGGAAGTCAACAAACAAAACCCTCCTTTTTTCTTTTTTTTCCTCCCCCTTTTTAATGCATACCCCTAGAAAGCAGTAATTTCTAGAGGCTTTCCCCATAGGCAATTCTAGAGGCTTTCCCCATAGGCATTGTCCCCCCCCCCCTCAAATCCTCTTTCCTGCCCTTTACAGCCTTATTTTACAGCATTGATTTAAATATTTTCATCAATAAAAATATTTTTAAAGTAATAAATCAAAACATGTCAACTCACTGCACAATGACCACATCACAGTTATGCAAGGTGCCCAACTCAGATACATTCACAAATCAACATTTTTTTAGACATTTGTTGCCTGTCTTCATGTCTGTCTTCATTCAATCAGCACATAACAAAGAAAAACAATCTGCAGAGCATTGTTATTTTTTAAAAGGCAGTAGCACTGACTTTTTGTAAGGGCTGCTAGAGGTGTTTTGTCATTGTAACTGCTGTCTAGTTGGCTTCTACTCATTGTGACTATGTGAATGAGAGACCTCCAGTTATTCTGTCATTAACAGCCTGGCTCAAGTTTTGAAGACTTAGGGATTCTGATTTCCTGATGAAATCTATCCACTTGTAATGTGGTCTTATTATTTATTTATTTACGTCATTTTTATCCCACCCATTTCAGCCCGAAGGCGGCTCAGGGTGGCGTACAGACCAACCACAATTAGATGCCATATATAAATACATACATATCAGTTAAAAGCAATTAAATCACATCATAATATATATAAAAACCATAGAAGCAATAAAAAATAAAAAAATCTATAAAACAGTGTCTTTTAATACCATTCCTCATCCGTTTGCATCGTCTTAACTGTTCCATGTTTATATTTCAATTTGAGTTTACCTGGTCATACTGAAGTTCCAAGCGCCTGTTCAAAGAGCCAGGTTTTCACTCTTTTCTGAAAGGTCAGGATGGAGGGGGTCAATCTAAAATCCCAGGACAGTGGGTTCCACAGCCAAAGGGCCACCACAGAGAAGGCCCTATCTCTTGTCCCCACCAGATGCACCTGTGAGGCAGGCGGGATCAAGAGCAGGACCTCCTCAGATGATCTAAACTTCCTAGAAGGGTTATAGGGAGATATGTGTTTGGATAGATAAGCTAGGCCAGAACTGTTTAGGGTTTTATAGGCTAAAGCCAGCACTTTGAATTGTGCCCAATAGCAAACTGGCAGCCAGTGAAGCTGACGCAGGAGTGGAGTTGTATGGAGCCTTCCATTGCAACCTAGGTTGTGGTGAGACAGTTTTCATAAGACTGTGGACATCAACTCACTATAACAGAGATTTCTGTGAAAAAACAATAATTTCATAGGCAATGACAAAAATAACACTCAATTAATGCATTTTAATTAGCCGCTATGTCGTGAAGCTTCCAAAAAAGAGAGAAAATCAATATTTTCCAATTGCGTAAATTAAACAGTGGTAGCTAGGATGCAAATGAACAGTGTACAAGCTGTGCAACTGTAATGATGCGAACTGTTAATAAAATGTAATGAGCTGTGATTTCTTTGCAAGCTTGTAAATAAACTGTCTGCTTGAAATTCCTTCTAATATGTTACTTACAAAAACCAAAATTGCTACATTTACTTTCCTGCGATGAAGTGCTCAATTCTTGTGTGATGTCAACACATGTGTCAAAGTTCAGAATGGGATTTTACATACAGCTGTGGATGTAGTTAAGGTGAATCCTGCAACACACAAAGTGTGAATGTATAGGAAGGCTTTTCTTGTATATGCACAATATTCTAATACCATATTTCTTCAATTGTACGATGAAAACAGATTGTAAGATGCACCCTAATTTCAGTGTCACCACCATCACCAATAAAAATGCTAAGATATACCCATTTTAGAGATGATTATACAGAAAAAGTGTGTCTTAGAATTTGCCATCTGTTAGGGGTGCTTTGAATGTGAATTTCCTGCTTCTTGGCAGGGAGTTGGACTGGATGGCCCACGAGGTCTCTTCCAACTCTATGATTCTATGAAGAAATATAGTAGTGTTGTTTTGCAAGATTCTACCATATCATTTTCTTTGAATGCCTAAAATATATTTGTAAAAGTACTACTACAATTCTGAATGTGGAGACTGCAGGAAAATATTGTTTAAGGGTAGAATTATTATTTAGGGGACTGTGTCCTTATTGGCTCCCATGTCCACACCCCCATTGTTACAGCTTTTCCAAATTTCTTTGTTTAACCTGGAAGACTTAAATGCATAGGTTCTGGGTTGGGTTTCAGGAATTCTAATAATTATTATAATTATTACACTGCTTTAGCTCTCCCAAAAGAGACTCAAAGAGGCTTCCAATTAAAAGTAAGTCCACACAATTTAATATATATATAAATATGAAGAATTAGTTTCAGTATCTTGTGACAGACCAAGGTTGAGGCAGCCCAGCGGTTTTCTCAAGGACAGAGGTTTCATGTCAACCACAAGCATGATGGATGGAAAGGGGATCCATGACCCATTTGGGTGCCAACTCTGATAAAGCTGTAACCAAATAAAATTGTGGCTTTTTTCATCCAAGACATTGCATATTTGGTTGTATATGTGTGGGGACTATCAACACTCATATTCTCCTGATCACAAAAATCATTTTCTAGTTCTCAGATAGCATCATTCTACAATTCATAGGGCTATCTATTCACCTTGACTTTAGGCAAATATCTGTCCACCTATGTTTATCCCCAACAATCATGATTAAAAGTGAACTTGTTACCTCATCCCTATCGCACCACCAATCTTGAAACAGATGCCCATTTAGTTTTGTACATGGAATGAGGAGATATTCCATCTTTTTCTTTCTCTCTTGCAATTAATCTGGGGTGATTAATTGCAGATCTTGAATCTCACTTATATCATAGGGCTGTTGCAAGGATCTCAGCAGAGTTATTTAATAATCACCCCAGATTAGGCAGCTAGGCAGAGACATAGGCACACAGACAAATAGAACCCATAGTTGATGTAAATTAGTTGTAAATTTATCCACAATTTGGATCCAAGTCATGATGGTTTTTCCCCCTTAATCAAGATTTCTATGAAGCTGAGAAACCTACTTGCTCAGTCAGTAGAGCACATTTTGTTATAAGTGTTAACAGAGTTGTGTGGCTTGCTGAATGAGTCAGTGAAATGAAAGGCTTATCACAAGCTGTCTTTTGGCATTGACATACCACGTAAGCCGTGACATGCCTCGGTCAATAATATCAAAATGTGATATGCCTAACAACTCACTGACAGGCTTTCCTTAAAAAACCTGCAATGTTTCTGTACTCTGATAGATTGTATGCTATGCTCTTCTCTCACAGATGGTAAGTGAAGAATATTAAATGTGCTGCCAACTTTACAGTGCCAGGGTTGGGTCAACATAGAGCTAGCAGGATGGAAGGCATAGAGGAATTAGACAGGTGAGTTCAAATCCTACTTGATTTGTTTGCTTATATGATCTTGAATCTCACTTATATCACAGGCTGTTGCGAGTAACTCTGCTGAGATCCTTGGAGGATCTGAGTGATAAAACTATTTATTGTGATGAAAAATCATCTTGCCCAAGAAAAATCAAAGAATATAGTGAATCACAATATCATGCAAAGATCTTGAAAGCAAAGGGACCATGAACACAACTCATTGACATTTTTGAAGCTGAAGCAATAGATGCTTTTTAGCTTTGAACCTGGGACAAAGGGTTTGATGTAGCCAGAGTTAAATATGCAAAATCTGAAAACATTTATGTGATTGAGAAAGACAAGCACATGCTGAAATCTCTCCAATGGAAGTTAATAAAATATGCATTGGAAATAAAAACCCTGAAGTGGCAGCTACAGATATAATAAATGTCTTTCTAGGCAAACAATTATTATCTCAAGCATATTGCTCTATGTTATAGTATGGTAGTCAGGTTTACTCAGAGAATGGAAATAATTTTTAGTGCTGGATTGTTATTTATTACATTTTGATTCTACATACCCTCCACTGAACTCAAGATAATGTATGCAATATTTTCTCCACCAGCATTTCCATGCAACAAATTAGGAAGTAAATTCCACATTGAGCTTGTAAATTCCAGCCCCTGAGGCTACCCTGTTTTACTAAAGGTCTTGGCTATACCTTTTCCCCAAAGTATGGGAAATTCTTTCATTGCCCTTCTAGTTGGAAGGACAAGCAGCAGACGAAGGAATCTCACTATCTTAAGACCTGATCACACTATATAGTTGTAGTACTGCTATGACTTCATCCTATAGAATTCTGGAATTGGTAAACTGCTCTTTGTGGAGTTGGCACTGCCACCCTATCCCTCCTGTGTCTGCCTCACATCCCCTTCAGCCGCCATCAGTGGGGCCTCACCCTTCTTTGTAACCCCACTTTTAGTGGTGGCACTCCAGCTGCAGTGGTTCAGACAGTCATGCTCTGGGGGTGTGCACTTTGGTGGTTGGCGCTTTAGCATTGGCTGCTTCAGCAATGGGTCCTTCCAGTGTATCCAGCAGTATGCTGTCTATAGACTGTAGTATATAAACCTAGTTCCATATGATAATTGAACTCAGAATCATAGAATCATACAGTTAGAAGAGACCACAAGGGCTATCCAGTCCAACCCACTGCCATGCAGGAAAAGCACATAGTATCACTTACAAATGAGCCTCTGTTGAAAGCCTCCAAAGAAGGAGCTTCCATCACACTCTGAGGCAATGATTTCCACTGCTGAACAGCTCTCATAGTCAGGAAGTTATTCCTAATATTCAGGTGGTATATCCTTTCCTATAATTTAAATCCATTGCTCCAAGTCCTAGTCTCCAGGACAACAGAAAACAAGTCTGCTCCCTCTTCCAGCCAAATATTTAAACATGGCTATCATATTTCCTTTCGCTCCTCTCTTCCAAAGGCTAAACATACTTTTAAGTCTCTTTAAGCTGCTCCCTATAGGGATTTTTTGGTTTTCAGATTTTTATCATTTCTGTCGCCCTCCTTTGGATATGTTCTAGCTTGTCAATATTCCTCTTGAATTGTGATACCAGAATTAGACACAGTATTCCAATTCTTGTGACATTGGCATTGTTAGTACAGTGATTAAAAACAGAAAATCTTAACATTTTATACCATAGGACCCCCTTTGAGAGAGCAGAAAATGATTGAAGCCCACTGAAAATGATTATGCAAAAAATTATTCAAGGAAATCATTTTTTTAACATAAAGGTAAGTACAAAATAATATATGGTGTGTTATTGAATGTTTGTAGAATTATTGATATTTTTAGGCACGGGTTTTGGATAACTTAAACTGGAATTTTATTTTTGGAGTTTTAGAAAACATGGGTTTTGGTCCGAATTTTATAGTTTGGATAAAAGCAATTTTTGGCACACAAACTTCACCGATTTTGGTTAACCGAGAATTTACATATCAGTGTGAAATTTAAAAAGGCACAAGACAAGATTGTCCTCTCGTCTGCTTTTCATTTTGGTTCTTGAAGTATTAAATAGATTAATAAGAAAAAAAAAGAATATTATTAAGTCACTGGGTATTTTAAAAATCCTGAGGGAATTTGCAGATGATTTTGTGGCTGTGTTGAATAATTTTGACTTGTTATCAAAATGATTAAAAGATTTGGGAGAAATTGAGGAATTTAAAAATAATAAAAATATGAAGTTGATACCTAACAATATTAGAAAAGAAGACAAACTGGAATTGAAGAAGTCTGGTTTTAAAATGTAGGAAAATGTGAAATAATTGAGTATCACAATATCAAACAAGAATTCTACAATATTTCATGGTAATTATTCTAAGACTTGCAACCTCACCAAATGGGTGGTTTTCCTTGTCTCTGCATGCTTCCAGCACATTGCTGGAACGAATTTTGCCGGAGACCATCAAATGCTGCAGGCATACTTCCAGCGGGGCTCCGTGCTGGTGGGTTTTAGAGATGGAGCCCTGAAGAGTTGCATGCTACCTGACTCCTCATAGAAGAACCTGAGGTCAGCATGGAAGGAAGTCAGAGACAGTGGGAAAACATAATGGTATGGCAGCCTATGACCCATGATGGTAAGGGGACGAAACAAAATGCTGGCCCACAGTTTCCCCTGCTATCCTCTGCTGTCCCTTGGCTTCTGGACCTCCATGTGATTAGGACCTTGGAATAGAAGTATAACATGCACAGAGGATTCAACTTTTTAGTTGCCTCTATCAGTGAGAATTTCAGTGATAAAAATGAATGTTTTGCCAAGAATGATATTTGGTTTTAAGGCTACACTGATTTTGACTAATGACGTGTCACTTAAAAGTAGGCAGAGGGATTTGTCTAATTTTATATGGTAAGGCACGATGCCAGGAATAAAATATAAAATCCTCCAGGATCCTCTAGAAAAGAAAAGGATTAGGTTTACCAGATTTAAAATTTTATTTTCTTCTGCAGGTTGTTTGGTCAGGTTAATGATTTTAAAAGTCATGATCTATGTTTTGGCTGGCAAGATGATTTATGGTATGATGAAGCAAAGGCATGCATAGATTTTAATAACCATTCTGTGATGTGATCTATTTTGAGAATTTGGAATATTCAGGTTATATCATAAAACTCTGTTATAATTTCTACACAAGAAGCTTTGTTCAGATTTGGAAAGAGAGCAGGAGAGAAATGAGTAACATATGAAGATTTTTTTAATTGTTTGATAAAGAACAATATAGAATTAAAATGAATGAAGAACAGATAACAGAGATAACAATGTTATTTATATAAATAGATTTTTAAGAAGTATAAATTGTTAAAATGATATTATTTTTGAACAGAATAAATTGGAATTTGATTTGCAATTATGTAAAAATAACAAATATTTGATTTGTAAGAAAAGCGAAAAATTTATATGGAGGAAGAACAAGTTAAAGTAAAACAGACATAACATATATAGATATAATGTTGGGATGAAACAATGGGAAAATGTGATCAAAAGATGAAGATTGCATTTGACTTCAGATAAGTTGGCATATATATATATATATAATATGATATATCTTGGAAATGTAAACGACAGATGGGAACTCTTTATCATATAAAGATAAAGAGAACTTGACATAAGGTTAAGAAATGGGAAACACATACATTGTTTGGTCCAAAAGATATGTAAAATAAAACTTCAGTTGAAACCAGAGTTGTTTTAATAGGGAATTCTAGATGAACAAATAGAGACATATGTGAATAAGAGTGTTTAATCAATAGGCTAATCAATAAAATGAGTAAGAGTGTTATATGTAAAGAAGTGGAATAATATGGGCATCCCATCTCATAAAGATTGCATAAGGCTAATGTTTGAACTGGACAAATGGACAAACTATCCACTATGGTAAGAAAAAGAAAAATGGGTAATTTTTTAAAAGGCTGTATTGAAGCATTATTTTTAGGAGAAATATATTAACAGACTAAAATGATCAAGGGTCTGAAGAACAAGCCCTGTGAGGAGCGGCTTAAGGAGCTGGGCATGTTTAGCCTGAAGAAGAGAAGGCTGAGAGGAGATATGATAGCCAAGTATAAATATGTGAGAGGAAGTCACAGGAAGGAGGGAGCAAGCTTTTTTTCTGCTTCCCTGGAGACTAGTACGCGGAACAATGGCTTCAAACTACAAGAAAGGCGATTCCATCTGAACATGAGGAAGAACTTCCTGACTGTGAGAGCCGTTCAGCAGTGGAACTCTCTGCCCCAGAGTGTGGTGGAGGCTCCTTCTTTGGAAGCTTTTAAATAGAGGCTGGATGGCCATCTGTCAGGAGTGATTTGAATGCAATATTCCTGCTTCTTGGCAGGGGTTGGACTGGATGGCCCATGAGGTCTCTTCCAACTCTTTGATTCTATGATTCTATAATTAGTAGTTCAATTTAAACAGTAGAAATGTGAAGTGTTATGGATATAAGGGAAATAGGTTTTATTATATACAATTGATAGAAAATTTGAAAATCAACTTTTATTTCAGTGTTTTCTTTGTAATTTTTTTTCTTTTTAGTGATAACATTAGTAATGTGAAGTTTGTAGTTCATAGCTTGTACTTCAAAGTGGTTGGCACTATGTGATCCGTATATATATAATTGTACTATTTTCTATGATTGTATGTAGATTTTAGTCTATAAAATGTTTTTTAAAAGAAGTCATCTAAAGAGATATAGTGTAAAACCTGTCTAGTCAGCAACACTGAGAAATGAAGTTTAGGAACTTTTCTCTCTCTATCAATACTATTCATTCAGAAAATGCTTAAATCTATAGCAGTACAAAAGAGCTGCGTATTCATGGCACTATATTATGCAGTGACAACTCCTTGTCATTAATGGTTTCAGCACTGAATTGCCAACTGAATGGGATGAATGTTTCCTTATAAGGAAATCTATTTTCAGATCCAGCAAAAAAGATGCATCATCATCTTTCTGCATATTGTAGAAAGCAGGCATTACAGAAGAAGACATTTGGTAATATTGCACTTTCAAGAACTGTTCAAATATTTGAAAACACTTCAAAAGCACTCACTCTGCTAGCTGTTCTCTTTTCACTACATCCATCTGATTGATCTTTATCTTCGTTTACTTAAATCTTCTATTATTACACTGTGACTCAGAGGATCCTCATTCATCATTTACTGGCTTTTGGATGATGCTTTCCTTTCTCAGCTAGTAATCTGAGTCCTTGGCAGATGGACAGTAGTATTTAAACAAAAGAGCCAGGCTTGCAGTCAACAGGCCCTCTGCTCACAACTTTGCTTAGAACTCGCAAGTGCCTCCTTTACTTGGAGGAGGATATTCACACATTGGTAATTTCATTGACTGGCATCCTGCAGATGCTGTAGTCCAATTTGGTTAGTTACAAAGCATAGTGAGTTGACACATAAAGATTAATATCATACCTGTCTTTGGTTCCTTCTCTCTCCTCACATGCAGAATGAGGTGCCTTAAACAGGCCATTTTCCCCATACATATGGCACTCTCCATGTGATTGGGAGTTTTAGGGTTCTCAGTCATTTGGACAGCTCCGCCATGTAGGGAAGGCTTTCCTGTGCAGATTCATTGTTTCCATATGAGGCCAACAGCTATTGTGCACCTCTTTTTGCATGTTGATTACTACTACTACTACTACTACTACTAATAATAATAATAATAATAATTCTTATTCAGCTCTCTTATTACTCATGGCTTGGAAATGAATGAATTGCACTAGAATATTGGCAGGATGGGGAAGAGAGGTTCCTGTAGCATTCACCCATGAAATCCCAAAAGACTTTGGGAAATTTTGGAGTGATATCCAGAAGCTGAAATTAGAAATGTATAGCCTCTCCCTCCCTCTTTGTCTTCAATTGTATCATATCATATTGTATCGTATCCTAAGCCACCAAGTCATCAAGCTTTTCAGAGTATTAGGCTCTGTAGGTCTAAAAGAAATGTCCCTACTCCGTGGGTCTATATGGAAGAAAATGGTCCATAAAGATTGTCAACAGCAAAATGCATTGTAACCATATTATACATGTGGGTTCCAGAGCATGGAAATGTAATCTTTGTGGACTATTGTTTTTAGAATGTAACCTTTTAATTTGAAAATGTTGATTTTTTTGGTAATATATAGATTGTTTGATACTCTCACAGGATTTGTGATTGCTTTATCATTTCCCCCTGGATTTTTGAATACACGTGTATGCCATACACATTATATAAGAATCTTTTATTCCGACAGGTTGAGTTTCCCTTGTCCAAAATGCTCAGGACTAGATTCTGGAATACTTGTAAAATATGTGTGTGTGTTTGTATAATATATCTTGTACATGAAGCCAAATTCTAACACAATATTTATATATGTTGCATGTGCACTTTATACGTACACATGACCTTAAGGTAATTTTATACAATATTATTTGTAATAATTATTTACATGTAACGAACATCAAACCACGAGAAAGCAAAAGCATCACTTCCTCACTTGTTCATGTAAATGTGAATTTGGTATATACCAGATTTTGGAACTCTAGTTAAGGGGTGCTCAAGATGTATTATGAAATAAAAATGGAAGACAATCCTATTTACTCCTATTAAAGTTTCAGAATACCACTGCATTGGAAAAATCTATGAAGCACTGATCCAGAAGGCTGCTCTAATCAAGCTAGAGTGGGATACAGATGTAGATTATACTCTAGATACATCTGCAGCACACACATGAGTACTGTGGGGTTATTAATGGGGTGATCCCAAATCACCCCTGTTTTCCACAATGTGCAGAGACAAGCAAGAAGCATATAAGCTGCCAAGTAGCGCAGGTGGAAAATCAAGTGTGAAATTGGCAATTTTTTTGAGTCACACACTAAGAAATGGGCTTTATTGTCAGACATGAAATGATGAGAATGAAGGTGTGGAGGTTATGCTCTTCATGCAATGACTATTTATCATGTCTGTATAAGAGGGCAAACTGGCTTTGTAAAGTGTTCAGGAGATTATGATTTAATTGACAAGAAACAAGGTGTGACAAAACAATGGGTTCTTGGTTAGGCCGATGGTTCAAAAAGATTACCAAACACGAGAGTGTGTTTGAATACATTTTTGAATGTATATTTTCAAATTTATGAACAGGAGTTAACACTTTTTTTTAACAACACGATCACTGGACTTCTAAGGTGAGGTCAGTTTTATCCCACTGCCAATTTCATGAGCTAAAATATGAATATTAACATCTATACCTCTCTCTAGAAGATGAAAGGCAAGGCAAAACTAATAAACTCAGTCCCTATCCATGTGATGGGTCCATGAGTCTTGGGGTTTTAGATAAGGTACAAAAGAAATAATATTTCTTCTTCTTCTTCTTCTTCTTCTTCTTCTTCTTCTTCTTCTTCTTCTTCTTTCATCAATTATTATTATTATTATTATTATTATTATTAACTTTATTTGTACCCCGCTAGCATCTCCCGGAGGACTCGATGCGGCTTACACAGGCCGAAGCCTCAACACAATACAGTAGAAAGTATAACATCACAACAACAAGGCAAATCAAACAATAAGCAAAATAATATAACACCACAATACTAAGCAAATCAAGCAATAAGCAGAATAACAACAAAGACAGTACATCAGGACATTATTAAAAACTGGTTCGGCCGGCGCACTGGGGTACAAGGGTTAAAAGTGCTGAATGGCAGGAGGCACGTAGGGTTAAAAGTGCGATGTGCAGTGACAATTTGTTATGCTAAGGTGCTACTAGGGCTTGGGTGGGGATTCCTAGTCTGGGAAGGCACAACGGAACAGCCAAGTTTTTAGGTTCCTTCTGAAGACGGCTAGAGTGGGGGCTTGTCTGAGCTCTTTTGGGAGGGCGTTCCAAAGTCGGGGGGCCGCCACAGAGAAGGCCCTGTCACGTGTCCCCACCAAGCGCGCTTGCGACGTGGGTGGGATCACGAGCAGGGCCTCCCCAGATGACCGGAGCGAGCGTGTGGGTTCGTAGATGGTGATGCGGTCACGCAGGTAGGGTGGTCCCAAACCGTTCAGGGCTTTGTAGGTGAGCACCTGCACCTTGAATTGGGCTCGGAAAATAAATGGCAGCCAGTGGAGCTCCCTGAACAAGAGGGTTGACCTCTCTTGATAATGAGCTCCAGTTAGCATCCTGGCTGCTGCCCGCTGGACCAATTGTAGTTTCCGAGCCGTCTTCAAGGGCAGCCCCACGTAGAGCGCATTGCAGTAATCCATTCTAGAGGTGACCAAGGCGTGGACCACCCCGGCCAGATCAGCCTTCACGAGGTACGGTCGCAGCTGGCGCACAAGTCTCAGTTGTGCAAAGGCCCTCCCGGATACCGCCGACACCTGGGCCTCAAGTGTAAGCGAAGAATCCAGGAGGACACCCAAACTGCGGACCTGTGGCTTCAGGGGGAGTGTAACCCCGTCCAACACAGGTGACCACCCTATACCCCGATCTGGTTTGCGATCGACCAGGAGGATCTCTGTCTTATCGGGATTGATCTTCAGCTTGTTCTTCCTCATCCAGATCGACACAGCGGCCAGGCACTCGTCTAGGACCCGAGAAGCCTCCTTGGAGTTAGGTGGAAAAGAGTAGTAGAGTTGTGTGTCATCCGCGTAGAGATGGCACCCAACTCCAAAACTCCGGATGACCTCTCCCAGCGGTTTCATGTAGATGTTAAAAAGCATGGGCGACAGAATAGAGCCTTGCGGGACCCCACAGGTCAAAGGCCAGGGGTCAGAGCAGGCGTCTCCCAGCTTCACCATCTGAGTTCGTCCCTCCAGGAAGGACTGGAGCCACGACAGAACCGTGCCCCCAAGGCCCATCCCGGAGAGACGACCCAGAAGGATACCATGATCGATGGTATCGAAAGCCGCTGAGATGTCCAAGAGAACCAGCAGGGTCACACTCCCCCTGTCCAGCTCTCTGCGGAGGTCATCCACCAAGGCGACCAAGGCTGTCTCGGTGCCATGACCAGGCCTGAAACCAGACTGTGACTGATCTAGGTAGTTGGTATCGTCCAGGAAACCCTGAAGCTGAGAGGCGACCACCCTCTCCAGCACCTTACCCAAAAAGGGGAGGTTGGAGATCGGCCTGTAGTTATTCAGCACCGTGGAGTCAAGGGAAGCTTTTTTGATAAGTGGACGGACCACGGCCTGCTTCAAATTGGATGGAAAAATTCCTTGCTCCAGCGATGCGTTGACAATCAGTACAAACCAATCAAGCAACCCCCCTCTGGCTGATTTAATGAGCCAAGATGGGCATGGGTCTAGAGATGAGGTGGTCGCTCTCACAGCCCCAATAATCTCCTCCACGGTTTCAGGAAGAACAAGCCTAAAAGAATCCCACAAAATTGGACAAGCAGGTGCCTCCGTCACCTCTCCTGGTACTGCGATGGAATTGGAGTCGAGCTCGAGACGTATCTGGGCGACTTTATCTGCAAAATGGTGTGCGAAATCGCGACACCGAGCTGCGGGGTCGTCAGGGACCTCCTCCACCGCAGGTGGGTGGAGGAGTTCTCCCACGACCCGAAACAGCTCCGATGATCTATTTGCTGCAGATGCTATACGAGCGGTCGTGAATGACTTCCTGGCCGCCCGTATGGCCACGGAGTATGCCTTAAGAGAGGCTCTAGCCCGTGTTCGATCAGATACATCTCGAGATTTCCTCCATTTGCGCTCTAGCCCCCTTCTCGTGTGCTTCATCACAGCCAGCTCCTCGGTGAACCAAGGAGATGGCCTGTCACGACGCAACGAGATGGGGCGTTCGGGTGCGATCGTATCTAACGCCCTGGCCATCTCCCCGTTATAGAGAGTTACCAAGGCGTCGATAGAATCGCCAGGCTCCAAGGCAGGAAGAACCCTAAGATTCCTCAGGAATCCGTCCGGATCCATCAGTCTCCTAGGGCGGACCATCTTAATTTGTCCTCCACCCCTGCGGAGGTTTAGGGTCGCAGTAAGTCTAAATGTGATCAGATGATGGTCAGACCATGACACTGGAAGGATGTTTTGATCTTCCACTCTGATCAATTCATCGTCCGCCACAAAGACAAGGTCGAGAGTGTGCCCAGCTTGATGCGTGGGGCCGGATATTATCTGTGACAGTCCTATGGCCGTCATGGTGGCCATAAAGTCCTGAGCTGCGCCAGATAAAGTGGTCTCGGCGTGGATGTTAAAGTCTCCCAGCACCACCAGGCGCTGGGAGACCAAGGCCGAATTAGAGACCACCTCCGCTAACTCAGACAGGGAAGCTGCCGGATCTCGGGGTGGGCGATACACCAACAGGAGCCCCACACTGTCACGGCTCCCCACCTTCAAGTGGACGCACTCAAACCCAGAAGCTTGCGGGACAACGCATCTGGTCACGGCGATGGATTGCCGAAAGACCACTGCGACCCCTCCTCCCCGCCCCCCTTGTCTGGCCTGCTGATGCACTCCGAAACCTGGAGGACACAGCTGGGAAAGGTTTACACCTCCCACCTCGTCCAACCAGGTCTCGGTAATGCATGCCAGATCCGCCCTCTCATCCAGGATCAAGTCCTGGATGGCCGCGGTCTTACCATTAACGGATCTGGCATTAATCAACAGGACCTTAAGACCAAGGGGGCTGCCAAGGAGCCTACCACTACCCACCTTTTCCAGGGTCGCAAAGACTCTGTTGCGCTTCTCCCTGGTATGTTTGTGATCCGCAAATCTCCTTCCCCACACGACTCGGATAGCACCCCCCTTCTCCGGAACCTTCCCCCCCCCCCGCCCGACCAGAATCTAGTCAGCTCTCAGGGGAGGAAGTTGGGCTGGGAAATAATCTCCCTTGGGCATTTGGTATGGATGACTCTGATGTTGAGGTGGACAGAGAGGTATCAAGGGAGCTAAGTGGGCTAAATAAAGGGAGTGTTCTCGAGCGGAGATGTGTGACTGGCTGAGTGGAGGCGACTGGGGCAGATGGAGTCTCAAAATTATACGAACCAGGAGGGGGGGCCGTAACTGGTGAGCTAGTTGTGGAGTTCGCCCGGGGGCCAGGTGGAGTATGGTGGGACAAAGCCCCAGGATCGAACAAGGGGCGAATGTGAGGATCTACAACTACCCTCCTAATAGTGATGCCCCATTTCTTTAGGCCAGGTTGTTTAGCCATTAGCTCACCAAGCCAAGTGCTGTCTTCTGATGAAATTTGAAGACGGGTGGAGTGGTCAGAGGATTGATAATCCCTCCACAACCACACTATGGCTTTTAGTCTTATATCCTGTGGTCTTTTACCTAGGATTTGGGCCAGGGAATTGCAGACTGCCCTCCTGGAGGTCCATCTGCCTCTGTTTATCATTAGATCGGCAATGTCCACTGCAAAACTGTCCGTGGAAAGATGTTGATTCCAATCATAAAGTGCAGTGGGCTGATCCATGTGGCCAGATGTTGTGTTATTGGCCGTACTCTGTGTAGCCAACCCAAACCGCTGCCACTCCCAGATGTTTCCATTCCTATGTACGCCCGGAAGTTCTCCTTTTCCCTCAGATGTCTCATCTATAGTCCCTCCCTCCCTCCCTCCTTCCGCCTTAAGTTCCGAATGCTCTAAAGTGCTTTCCTCCCCCTTCCGGCACAAGTCCTTAGCAAAGTCTGCACAGAGAGAGTCTTCAGTCTTTGGAGGATTAGATTGCACAGTGATTCCTGAGAAGGAGGCAAAGCCTCTGAGGAGATGGTCCATTTTCTCGTTCAAAAACCTGAGCTGGAACAACACATGGTTGAACGAGTCCCTCAGGAGGTCGTAAAAGTGCAAAATGTCATTTTTCGGATAAGGGTCCGCTGTAGCCATTCCTATGTCAAAAAATTCACTCTCTCACCACTAGCACCAGACACTCTTATCACTACTCGCTCACTCCTACTTACAACACAATCAGTCAATCCACAAACATTCCACAACTCCCATACTCTTCACATCCTCCCACATTTCTCTCAGCACACTAAAACCAAACTTATACACTCTCTCATACACACCGCTATCATCCACACCTTCCTATAATTCGCTACTATCACGGACAACTCATACGCTCTCCTAGGGCTTCTTCACTCACACCATCTCATGCAATCCTGTCCTCTCCTATCGATACTCCTAATTACTCCTCACACCTCCTGTTATTATCAGCAATTAAAAACATATAACATATAGCTAACTAAATAAAAATAGTACATATAACATTCAGCTAACTATAACTATAATTTAGAAACTAAAATAACAACTAAGCAAAGGGAAAGTAGGAAAAATAAAATAAAAGACAGATGAGAGAAAGAGTCAGATGGCGGCGGCAAAATCCTGCTTTCAGGCAGCCTGAGGAGTTTGCAGCTCCTTTCCGATGCAGGGTCTGATGAACGGCTTCCTGGGCTTCACCCTCCCGGATGGCAAGGGAGGAGGACGGCAGCAACACCAACGCGGCCTGGCGCTTCTCCACCGCCCCTCTTGGTGGTCTGAGGGGCCCGGCAGCAGCTCCAGCGCGGCTTGGGGCTTCTCCGCGGCCCCTCCCGATGGAGTGAGGGGCCGGGCAGCCGCGGGTCGCCGAACTTCTTCCCTCCCAGATGGAGGGGAGGGGGCGGCAGCAGCTCCGGAGCGGCTTGAGGCTTCTCCGCGGCCCCTCCCGATGGACTGAGGGGCCGGGCAGCCGCGGATCGCCGGTCTTCCTCCCACCCGGATGGGGGGAGGGGGCGGCAGCTGCTCCGGAGCGGCTTGGGGCTTCTCCGCGGCCCCTCCTGATGGACTGAGGGGCCGGGCAGCCGCGGATCGCCGGTCTCCTTTCCTCCCAGATGGATGGGAGGGGGCAACAGCAGCTCTGGGCAGCTTGGCGCTTCTCCGGCCCCTGCAGGTGGTTTATGAGGCCGGATGGGCCGCGGCTTTTCTTTGCCCTCTCCCGGATGGCAATGGAGGGCGGCGCGGCCTAGTGCTCTTCCACAGGCCTTCCCGGTGGTCGGAGGCCTACTCCGCTAAATGGTGCCCACAGCAGAAATGGTAGGTTGGTCCGATGCCCTGCACAATCAGGGAGCTTTCTCATCAGAAATTGCAGCAGGAAAGAGGCTGGAGGCTGAGGATTCCAGCTGATTATGATTTGGACCCGCAGATGTTACTCGGGTCGCTATTGCTTCGTCGCCATCTTGGGAAAAAAAAAAAAAAAAAAAAAATGGGATACAACAATAAATTACATACATAGCATCCATTTAAAGAACATATAAAACCAATCAATATATACTTCAAAGTTCATAATTTAAAAATAATTAGGATAAGCTTGCCAGAAGCTTTTACTGATTTTTTTAAAAGCAGACAGCCTGTTTAGCTAGCAAATCTCCTCCATCAGGTCAACCTGGGAGCAGCTGAAGAAAGTATAACACTCCAAGTAACACTTGCCATCCCAGTTTGGGCTGACTGAAATAGATTTTCCCCAGGGGATCCGTTTATGTGGAATTTATTGGGATAAGATGATCCCTTTCATTAGTTACATCCTTCCCCTCTCTGTATTCTACCTTTCTTCCCAAAATTAAGATGATGATGATGATGATGATGATGATGATGATGATGATGATGATAATCTCCCCAAGAGGACTCAGGGTGATTTTCAGCATATAAGGCAAAACATTCGATGGCCAGAAAGGAAAACCATACAGACAAATAAAAATAATTTGTCTGTGTGGTGTTCCTTTCTGGCAATTGAATGTTGCCAGATTATATTTGGGAAAAAGAACAAAATGACTAAGAACATACAGTACAAAATGAAATTAAATTCATCACTATATTAAAAAAGCTTATAATGACACTTTATTAAAAATATATGAAACTTTAAAAAAATGATTGAGCTTAAAACAATACAGCATCCTTGGCTCATTCTTTAAAAGTTTACTATATGTCACCCTTGTCAAATTCAGTGGTGTTCTAAGGGTGGGGTCACCCACTCAGTGTTATAATGACTCCACCATACCACAATATTGCTGCTAAAATACCAGAATTCTTAATTATCTTATCACTGCCCCTTATCCATCCTGAGATTGTGAATGTGTTTGTGTGTATGTACATAGAGACCTCATGTGTTCCTTGCTCATGATGTGACTCAGGGACCACAGAAGGAGCAGCAAAAGCAAAGCATGGCTGTTTTCCAAGAGACGAATGAAAGAGCCGAAAGTTCAACATGTATGCCTAGTCCATTCAGCGACAGAAAATGTGTCTCTCAGCAATCAGAATTGCAAATTAAGTCCATATTTGTCTTTACAAATTAAAGTATGCCACACAAAAGCTGGGCTTTGGCAAGCTATTGAAAGAAAGAGCAAGTGGCTATTGCTGAACACTAGAAATCCCAGCCAGCTTACCAGCTTTTAGGAATTGTAGGAGCTGCAGTCCAAAACACCTAGAGGTTCAAGGTTGGGAACAACAGCTCTAGACAATCTTTCCCCACAGTTTTATTGGAGGGCGGGTTCCTGAGGGACCCCAAGAGAAAGCATTAGGGGATCAAACTGAATGTTCCCAACACCATCTTCTGTTTTTGCCCCTCTAGGAAGGAACAGAGTAACTGTAGAATAGCACCAATAAGGTGGCCAAGAGGGATGCTGCGGTCAATTGTTTCCAAAACCCCAGAGAGGTCCAGCAGAACCAACAAGGATTCACTCCCCTTGTCCATTTTCCAGCCTAAGTCACCCACCAAGCTGTACCAAGCTTTCCCTATTTCATAATCAAGCTCAAACAATGTTGAAATTGATCTAGATGATATAATTCATCCAGGAAGCCCTGGAGCTCGGAAACCACTACATGCTCTGATAACTTGCCTAAAAATGGTATGGTAGATGGATTTGGATATGATTTTTTGTAGCAAAGGCCCAACAATTTTCTCCTTTAAGCAAGTCAGAACTCTGTTTTGTTGTAAGGGCACACTGACTTCCCCCTCCACCCATTCTGCCATTGTTTCTCTGGTTCATTTAATAAGCCAGAAAAAGAAAGGACTTAGTATACATTCGCTGGCTCACACTTCTCGTCTAGAGGGACCATGTAGGACTTTCAAGGTAGCAGCCAACAGTTTGTCCCTCACCTAGAAACTATATAACCAAACTGACTACCATGTATGGAATTAACTGGTTTCCAAACTTGGTATAGAGTAAGGCTCTCATCATACCTTCCAATTTAAGTGTCTTGGATGCTTTCCAGCCAGTTAAAGGACAGATTGGCATGCAGCCCATCCCTCATCTTCTGGCAGAGTCCCTGCCTCCAACCAGTGTGGAAATGTCTAGGACACTTCCATGTCAACATGGGAAGGTATGCTGAAACCAGCACACTTCTGTTTTGGTTTGGCAACACTTCCCCTGTGTAATGGGGGAAGCGTCGCCGCCCTGGGTGCCTGCCGTTTTGCTGATAAGATCCATAGACTAATGTATAGTACAGCCTTGAGTTTATGAGTTTAAGAGTGTGTCAGATGCCAACTTTAGATTGTCCAGTTCTAGGAAGGGGTGGAGCTGATATAACAGCCAAAGATCATAGCAAACACTTTTGTCACTTTTAAAAATATTTTATTGGAAGGAAATATTCAAATATAAGAGCAGCTGATTGAAACAAAGCCCCTCCCCCGTTTTGAGAACTGTAGCAAGGGAAGCATGATTTTTGCTGCCTTATTATTCAAATGAGGATTTCTGGGTATCAAAGGGAAAGAATAGCTGCTTTTGGAATGCAGGTGATTATTTGGGAAAGTTGGACACTTTATAACAGTATTTCTGTGATCCGCTGTTACAGTTTTAACCCCCAGTTCTCAGCATAACAATGGGAAGGGAATTTAAGCTGACTTGCACTTTCTGTAGATCCATTTTTGCTGTTGTTGCAGCAACAATCAATTGACATAATGCAACCAACATTTTATTTACAGATTTTATTTTTATAAATGTTTCTTCTTCCCCTGCCAAGTAGTGATTTTTGTATCCTTCAGTCAGAATGATGGAATTTGTGACATGTGTAAATAATTTTTGAAAAACTTATTTCATGAGGGAACACAGTATTCTGGTTGGACTGAAGACTTGTTACTTTATGTTGTCAACTTTTTATTAGTTAACAACATTTTTATGTGTCAGGAGCTACTTGAGAACCTGCAAGTCACTTTTAGTGTGAGAGAATTGGCCGTCTGCAAGGATGTTGCCCAGGGGATACCTGGATGGTTTACCATCCTTGTAGGAGGTTTCTCTCATGTCCCCGCATGGGGAGCCAGAGCTGACAGAGGGAGCTCATCCCCAGATTTGAACCTGCGACCTGTGAGTCTTCAGTCCTGCCGAGAAGGCCCTGTCTCTTGTCCCCAGCAATTGCACTTGCTACTCTTTATAAAGAATCTGCTCCATTCAGCAAATGGTGAAAAAAAAAGTCATTATGTGTAGGAAAAATAATTTTGAATTTTGCAAAATTCAAAATAGAAGGCCAAACATTTTAGAACATGACTTTTTGAGGAAAAGAAAATGGCTGCTATTTCAATTATTTTTTTCTGTCCTGAAAATAATACTTTTTCACCCTTGAAAAGTAATTGTTGTCAAAGTTGGTCAAATAACAGAGGAATTAACTCTTATAAGCCTAGTGTTTACTTGTGCACTATAATAATATTTTAACAAGATCACAAAATTACACAACTTTCAACATTCAATTAATTTTCCACACTTCGGAATGATTCAGCTTGAATATTTGCATTACTATAGTGCTCTTAAAAGGCTGGTAATAAAATATGTAAAATCAATTCAATTTGGAGTGTTTTAACATTGACATAACAATACAAATAAGGTTGGAAAGAATAATGAGCACAGTTGCAACAGAAGCAATGCAGCACTTAATTCCTCCCTGCAGAATCAAAAGGCACAAATGCCCAAAAAATATTTCACAATTCAGAAACAGGCATGTGTGTGTAGGTGGGTGTAGCATGTACAAATTCAGTGATTCAGCTCAAGTTTGTGAGTTTTGAAAGCTTCTATTTGTTGCTTTTTATGCCTACTAAAAGCAGAGAGGGAAATGGCTTGTTAATACCCATGTCCTAAAATAGTTGGCTCACAAGCTTAGTCAATCATTAAAGGGCCTTCTGTTCTATGCTTGATTGTGATTGCTTTTGTAATTATGAACAGATTCACACTGCCACAAAAGAAGCCAATCCTTCTCTTGACAGAGCATCTATTACTCTAGTAACTTAAAAAAAACAACGTAGAATAGAAACTTGTTTCCCCTTGATTGTCCATTAATGGGATTAAAAGAACTAAGGGGGTCAAACAAAGTAATCCAGCCTTCCCTAGGCCAGCATCCTCTAACTACTTCATCACAGAGTTTGGGAAGTGTCAAAGGATGCTTCCAGGATGTTTCCTCAATGGAGCCCACTGGAGGCCATCACATGACATAAGGCTACCTCTGGCGTGGCTTCATAGAGAAAACATCCTGGCAGCGTGCTAGCATGCTTCCCGGGGAACATGAGAAGCCTCCCATGATCTAACTGGAAAGAATGTGAAGCTTTTCCCCATATGATGGGGAAAGCGACACGGTGGATAGTGCATGGCGTGAGGCAATGGTTTCTTCCGCTGCCCACCAGATTTGCTGATCTGCATGGTGAATCTCCCTCCTGCCGCTCATTTTATTGACCTCAGTGTCATGAGGTCCTACATGATTCATTTCATCTATATCTAGCTGACCTATCAAGCTCTCTGTCTTTGTCTCTATCTCTGTCTCTGTCCCTGTCCCAGTCCCTGACCCTAAACTTAACCCTATCCCTAACCTTAACACTAACCCTAACCCTACCAATATCCTTATCCCTAACCCTAACCCTATCCGTAACCCTATCCATATTTCAATCCCCCAAAAAGATATTTTTCTCTCTCTCCTTAGGATAGAAGGTGGTATGGAAAGAATGTGGATAGAGTCATTTACTTTTTCCAGGACCTGAGAAATTAATTTGATGGCTCTTTAAAAAAATCAACATCTGAAAACTAATAGTCAAAACTGGTTCTGCCTTTAAATTGTTTTTTTTTAATTATTTGATGGCTTTAGACAGCAACAAACTACATCCAAAAATGAAGAAAAGGCAAATATGAATTTACCGAAGAAAGACCATGTAATGAACTCCTTATCATCTAGTTTCCCCAAATGACAAGACTAAGCCAAAGGAAAGAGAAAAATATTCAGCCACCTTTTCTCTAAACAGGATAGGGCATTTGCTTTTAGCATCTAAAAGGATTTAAACCTACATTAAGGTGTGATTATCATTAGCCGCATCAGCTTCAAGAAGAAGCTGTAACTTTAAGTGAGTTTTAAAATGACTCTTCCCTTGATAATGCTTTTTTGAAAAATACTCCTAGGGAAAGGGGGAACCTATTAAAGCAAAAGAGAAAAAGAAAGAACAAAAAAGCTCCAATTTAAAGCCAAGGTGGAAATGGAGTAGACTCAAGACTACAGCTTTAAAAGAATCTGCTTCCTTCATTGCTTGTACAAAGCTTATTTCTTATTGTTGACTGCTGTAACATTGATTTTGATTTAGGGGTAAGTATGAATAAAAGACCTACAGGTCACCTATTCTCAACAGTTACACTCTACAGTACATTATAAATGTTTGGAAGGGTCTCCTCCGAGGAACTTTGTCCACTTTATCACACTGGGGCATTTTGCCGCTTTGGAGTATTTTGGAGACAGGGCCTGTTGAACACCATCACATGACACTCAGCAGCCCCCTCCCCATTTGCCCTCCAAGTGCTGATGAAGCATTGCAAAATGCTTCCTCACCAACTACAGAAAGGTTCATGGATTTTGGGTAGCTCCAATGGAGCTGCCTGGATTTTGACCCCTTTCCCCCATTGCTGCCCTTTCCCCATCTGTCCCATTGTCTCTGTCTAATGGGGGAAGGAAACAAGGCATGTGGAGCAGCAGCCAGACTGCTCACTGGAGCATCGTACAGGGAGCATACCACCCCCTGTTATGTTAACTCCACTGGCTGCCGGTCCATTTCCAAGCACAATTCAAAGTGCTGGTCTTGGCCTCTAAAGCCCTATATGACTCTGGCCCAGCTTACTTGTCCGAACATATCTCCCTCTACGTTCCACCTCGAAGTTTAAGATCTGCCAAGGAGGCCCTGCTCTCGGTCCCACCAACTTCGCAAATGCGACTGGTGGGGACGAGGGACAGGGTCTTCTTGGTGGTGACCTCCTGCCTGTGGAATTCGCTTCCCAGCTAAATTAGATCAGCACCTTCCCTCCTTTCTTTCAGAAGGAAACTGAAGATGTGGTTGTGGAACCAGGCTTTAGGCTAATGGATATAACAACACCTGAACAGTGAATTGGACCAGATGACGATTGTTATAATGGGAATGCCTTTATGATTGATAATTAATATTGTTTTAATGTGTTGTATGGTATGATTTTATTCTGCTTTTATAATTGTAAATATTGGGGCATCGAATTGTTGCCATTGTGAGCTGCTCTGAGTCCCCCTGTGGGAGTGAGAAGAGCAGGGTAAAAATGATGTAAAATAAATAAGTAAATAAATAAATAAATAAATGTGTATATATGTGTGTTTGCATAAATATGTGTGTGGTTTTGCACATGAGTTTGGTTTTTTTTATTTTTTTGTGTTTTAAAGTCACTTCTGCTATGTTTTTCAGTGTTTTTATGAGTGATGGTCACTTGTTGGCCTGATAGGTGTCTTGTATCCAAATCTGGTGTCAATTCATCCAGTGGCATTTGAATTATGTCAATCCCATAAATAAACATTATATTTTTATTTATATAGATACACAGGAACATTTCAACTATAACAGTCTAGTCCAAAAATGTAACTTTCTAAAATTGTAATTACCAAAGTACGCAACATTTATAGTTGCATTGCGAATGGATGATATCTTTGATTAATTTATAATCATAATATAGCTTATTTATGTCCATGTTGTTCCAAAAACGACATTATCAATACTGACCTTGTAACTAGTGACTACTGTGTTATAACTGTCAAGAAGAACAGTTAATAACTACTTTGTCTTACCAGCATCTTTTAATCATGATTTAATTAAAAAAATACCCTTTGCAATTGACTCTAAAGAATTAGCCAGGTTTACAAATAGTCTTGTGCCAGTATGCCAGATGTTCAGGAATATCTGCTTTCCTTGGTCTCCCAACATTTTGTTAAGTTTTGCTTTTGAGTATTTTCTTTATTTAATCCATCTATCCCCTACTTTGGCACAATTATTACATTCTCTTCTTCCACCTCTGCTCCACTCTCAATAGTTTTTCATGAAGAGAGTCAGTGGAGGCCAATGAATGAAATGATCACAGAGATGGTGGTTTCACTTTGGCTCACGTACACCTGATGCCTGAATAATTTAAATTGGGGCTGCTCTGCCAGTATTCAATTTGTTTTGTGTAGGCAGAGGATCTGGGGAGTTTAGAGGAATGATAGCTCAGAAGGAAAAGCTGGAGGTTGGAAGGCTAAAGGGGAAAGGAACAAAAGAGCGCCATCCTTTATATTCACAAATGCAACAGTCAATAAAATGTTTCAGGGTGAAGTATGCTGCTTATGCATGAAAGGCTGGCTGAAATCCTTCCTTCGCCTAGGATAATCAGTTCCTTTTCCTGTCATCTCATGATGGTTTCTTTTTAATTTTTATTAAGATTTTAAAAATTACATGAACATATATACTCATAGGACAAAAATATGGATGCAGAATGAAAAAGAATACTGGTGCTATATCAATAAACCAGTGTCATGTTTGCTGAGCTTGAGTTCAGGGTGCATCTATCTACATTACAGAATTAATACAGTTTGACCAAACTTTGTTATGGAATCATAGGAGTTGTAATTTTACAAGGTTTGTCAAACAATGCTGATGCCTCATCAAACTACATCTCCCATGATTCCATAGCATTAACTCCCAGCAAAGTCCTACCAAATGACATTAATTTTACTGAGTGGGGGCATCCAAAGAGAATTAGAAAGAAAATTTCTAGACTTTCATCAGCTGACATTAATCATTTCCTCTTCTGAATGAATAGTGTCAGATAGGTTCTCTAAGGACCATTCCTCAGTGGAATTGTGGTTAGTTTGGTTAATATCATATAGACTTGATCAGGAAATGCTCAAACCCCTGTCTTCTGACAGAATGCCAAATCTAAATACAGATAACTAAATTTATCATTTTCATCCTTGCCTTTTGACCTGCCTCAACTCTTCTTAGGCTGTTTTTTAAAATACTGAACTCTCTGCCAAAATGCGTTGTGATCATAACATATTGGGCCCTTCTAGACAGGCTCTATATCCCAGGATCAGATCCTAGGTTTTCTGTTTATCCCAGATTATCTGGCAGTGTAGATTCATATAATCCAGTTTAAAGCAGAAAACCTCGGATCAGATCATGAGATTTAGGGCCTATCTGGAAGGGCCCACTGACTACTTATTAGAAGGGAATAGATAAACTCACAGATAATAAGGTAATTATTAGCTATTCCATGTTATGTGTTATCATGTGATTAGTCAACATGTAATGTGTTATCATAAAATAACATATGTGTTATCTTCCTTATCATCAGTTGCTGAAAAAACAGACATCTAAGTGGTCCCAGTGGGAAAAGAATGCTGAACCAGATGGACCATCAATTTGACTTAGCATGCATTCTATGGTCTCGAATACACTGATACTATGATATGGTTTTGAGATAATTTGAAACTGCACAAAATGCATTCCACCAATGTACATATAATGTGGTTAAATTGCATTACATGAGTCAATACAATAAAATACAAAACTTTATTACTGTCACTGAGCAGCACAAAGCAGAGCACAAGCACCCTGGGAAGGAGAAACACAGCTCCCAAAATTAGAAAACAATTTAAAATCACTTGTCGAAGGCTTTCATGGCTGGAATCACTAGGTTCTTGTGGTTTTTTTTCGGGCTATAGAGCCATGTTCTAGAGGCATTTCTCCTGACATTTCGCCTGCATCTATGGCAAGCGTCCTCAGAGGTAGTGAGGTCTGTTGGATCTCTCAGCAAGAGATTTTCCCAGGCTCAGCCAGGCCTTCAAATGCTAATGAAGGTGGTCAGTTGAAACATTCACACCTAGCTCCAGCAGAGAAAAGCTCTTTGCCCCACCCCAGCCATTCCACAGATATATAGACCCATTGTCCTAATTCCAACAGACCTCATTACCTCTGAGGATGCTTGCCATAGATGCAGGCGAAACGTCAGGAGAAATGCCTCTAGAACATGGCTCTATAGCCCGAAAAAACCCACAAGAGCCTAATTTAAAATCACAGTTAAAAAAAACAGGTTAATGTAACAGGTATGGAACTGAGGGAGGGGGAGAGACTGATAGGAGGGGTCAAAGCTCTGGGCAGGGGACACTAAGGGGATGGGAGGGGCATGTTACAAGTTAGCAGCATTCCAGCTGTAACAGGTTGCTCTAGCTACATTCCCAACAGGGTGTTGCCTTGCGAGGTTGATCATCATCCATCTAATTTTAAGTGCTGCAGCACAAAACTTAGCAACACTGTAAACTATTGTAGTGCTAGAGTCCAAAAGCAGTAGGGTGGAGTAATATTTTTTATTGTGCCCTGGATATTTTAGAAGCCATAGTGTAATGAGATTAGTTGTAAGGTCTCTAGAACATGCATTGAAGTAGCACATGCTCAGTTGTTTCTATGTGTCTGGACTCACAGGGGCACAATCTCTCCTTGAAGGGGTTTTTCCAATACCTCCCTTCTAATACTGCCGATGGGAGGGCATAGAATTTTGCTAGGGTAAAAGCCCTTTGGTGCATGGGCACTATTACATGAGTCCACAGTAACTGTATAATGCAGTTTCAAAACTGCATTATGTGACAGTGTTGGTGGGACAAATGATAGACAGGTGATTTCTCATTCTTCTGTATCTTGTGTTTTACCAAATACACTTTCAAGGGGGTTGAATTTCACTATGATAGAAGTACCATTTTTCTAAAAGATATGTATATATGTCTGAGAAAAGTTACTCTTTGGATGGAAAATTTCACAGATGGAAAATCCAAGATGGGTAGGATTATGAAGAGATTTTTTTGTGTGTGTCAGGAGCAGCTGCAAGTTGCTACTGGTGTGAGAGAACTGGCCATCTGCCAAGACATTACCCAGGGGATACCCGGATGTTTGATATTTTTACCATCCTGTGCGAGGCTTCCCCGCATGGGAAGCTAGAGCTGAGACGGGAGCTCACTCCGCTCCCCAGAGTCGAACCGCCAACCTGTTGGACAGCAGTCCTGCTGGCACAAGTGTTTAACCCATTGTATCACCAAAGGCTCCATTTGTTACCTCCATGGGGAGATAACAAATCCCAACAGCAGGTGCCACAAGGTTTAAGGAAGAGTACATTCTTAGTATTTTCATGATAACTCTGTGACCAATGTGAATGGCTTTTCTGTCCCACCAATGGATACTTGTAATAGTTGTGGGAAATAGCTTGCTGGGTGTAAGCACAGATTGACTAAACTTCTGAACAGCGTGATTAACTATTATGATGATGAAGATTGAAATAATAATATTTTTCTCTTCTCTTCCATTCTTTTTTTCCCTCTTTAATCAGAAACTGTTTCATCTGAGTGGTAGCAATGCTGTAGCTATGAAGAAAACCACAATGCCTACTATTAACTTAAATGGCTCTTGAGCAATTTACTTGAGAATACATCAAAAACTTGGCCTTGAAACCTTACTAAGAATATTGGTACCAATTTAACAAAATCTCTTTGCCCTCCATTGAAATATAAAATGGTGTCCTTGCCCTGTGTAGTTTTCTTGTTGAGGATATTTGGATGCGACAGTGACCTTACAACAAATTGCTTTTTCTTAGAATGTTGTTTGTCACTACAAGAATTAAATATAGCTGTTTGGAACACTTTATAAGTAGGAATGAAACTATTTTGAGACCTGTTTTCCAAACAATGTGTTCTTTTGATTCCTTGTTCCTCTCTCGCCCTCCTCCTTGCTCTTTTAAAAATCATTACTTCATTTAATAGCACATTAATGGAATACAAGATAACAGCCAAACAGCTCAATACTGTGAAAAGTAACACACTCAAGGTTAAATGTCCGTGACCTGGCAGTTATTGCATTCAGAGGCTGAGAGAAGAAAAAAAATCAACTGCCAGTATTTTTGAAGAAAGAAATCCTATGCAAGACACAAAGTAAATAAAACAAAAATTGTACTTTCAAGAATATTGATGGTAATCAAAATCAGAATTGGCAAAATTATTCCATGTGATGCCTGGGGGATTTTAAGAGTTGAAGAGAAACTATTAGCTTTTTTCTCCCCAACTATGAATGTTTAGCCCAAGACAAACTCTGAGAAATTTCCTTTAGAGCTTCTTGTTTAGGTTTGCTGTCTCTGATTTTTGCATGGAAGAAGAAAGAATTTCTAGAGGAGTAGCTTGTCACACAAGCAACACCTTGAGGAATGTGTCCTTCTACACTAGGCATGGGCAAACTTCAGCAATCCAGGTGTTTTGGAGTTTAACTCCCACAATTCCTAACAGCTGGTAAGAATTGTGGCAGTTGAAGTCCAAAACACCTGGAGGGCCAAAGTTTGCCCATGTCTGTTCTACACAACCATTAAAGGAACAAGAAGCCTTTATTCCACCTGGAAACCCATGAAGGCCAAGAGATAACTGCATGCAAAGAGACACTGACGACTTCATCATATGGCTCAAAATAAGCGTCTTAGGATGCTTCAGGGACAGAGACCCATGGCAGCCATCAGACGATGTAAGCCTGTGGCACCATCCTTCAGCTGGGGAAAAAGCATCACCAGACGCTTTCCTTGGCAACATAGGAGTCTTCCCAAGTTGTGCTGGCTCCAAGAGGGCTATGCTTTCCCCATGTGATGGGCAAAGCTTTATGAGAGGGAGCTGTGCACAAGGCAACAAATTCAGCCTGCTGCTCCCTCTTTCCTTCCCTGAAGCCCGGTGAAGCAGGTCGCGTCGCCTGGCCTTTATGTTAGGATTTCTGGGAGTTGAAGGCCAAAAACATCTGGGGACCCTAAGTTGAGAATCACTGATCTAAGGGAACTGGTTTCACTGTGGAGCACCAACAACATACCCCAAGGAACACGTTTGAGGCTGGAACAGTGGCCACAGTATTCACTGATTGTAGATTGGAACAACTCAGGAACCACAGTATATCCATGGCTGCCAGAAAATGTAAGGTTTTTTTCTTAACCAGACACTGAGATGCGCTGATGCACATATGATCAAGAGCACTCCAGTTTTGAGCCCTGAATGGCTATATTTCTAGTGATTCTTTAAACATGTTGTTTTTAGCTTAATGCGCATTTTGTTGACGCCCCCCTCCCCCGAGCCTGCTTCTAACCACATTATAGTGTCTGTGTTAACCCACCTTTTGGTAAATGTCAGTGAAAGCATATCATAGAGTTGCTGGGAGGACCTAGAAAATTACTAGAGAAGAGATATTATGTTGATGGATATGAGAGTCATACTGGGAAACTCTTATGAAGAGAATCTTGGACAATAGAGAATATTTACAGTTTGTGACTTGTTCTGCACAAATTTATACATGGCAATTTCTGTGTAGAAGGATTATGTCCACTTTTTCTGTGAAACCTCGCCTATAAATTTTGTGCAGAATAAGTCTGGAAGTGGGAATAGTCTTTGAAAATTGTGCTGTTTTACAGTGGGAAGAAAATGGCTAAAAGGATTCATTGTTTGCTGCTAAAGCAAAATTGATGAAGAATTGCATTCATATATTTTATTGAACACAATGTCCTAATTTACTATGAGCTAGCCGCTTCCCCCTTCCCCTACTTGGTACAAGCTCCATTTTTACCATTTCAAATTACCATGTGCAACACAATGTTTGGATTTCATCATCCCCTTTCTATTGAATGCTGAATCATTTTCAAACAAACAGGCACAAGGCAGAAAAAAGAGAGCAAGCAAACAAAAGCAAAACTCATCTTCTCAGAATGACTGTACATTCACAACAGGCACACCAATCTGAACAACATTTTATTATATTTATACTTGTGTAGCTGCATCTGTTATTTCTCATTCAGTCATCCATATATCATTTTGCTTCTCTATGCTCCAGCAATAAGGATTGCTTAGGTATATCCCTACAGACTCCTCAGCCTCTGTTCGCAATACTTTTGTTATTGTTCTGTTCGTAAGATGCCCTTTCCCTGACACCTGAATTCCAGGTGAGATCCCCAAGCAGACCACATTTCATCTAAGGTTACATACTATCCTCTCAGTGCTACTGATAATACAACTGATTAATCTCCGCTCAAGACAAAATAAATTTGTAAATTCTATTTGGCATTTGCGAAATGGTTACAACTGTAAACAAAATCCAACACAGAAGCTGAGGACATTTCAAATGTCACTCCACAGCCACAATTGGTGATTATTCTTGAATGTATTTTCCATGACTGCCCAGGGTTCTAACTACATTTGTGCACTGGATTTACACACCCACACTTTTTCTTGTAATGGATAAAAAAGGCTTGCTTATTTATAACAGAAGTACATCACTGAAAAAGAGCCATTGCCATCCAATTGAAAAGTTTCACGAGGAATCAGAAATGCATCAAATGATTCTAGAAATAGGCTCTGTAGGAAATACGTTAAATTTAAAAATATGTTGCATTTGTTACAATATTGAAGATGCCTAATATCTTGTTACTAACGTGATGGAAGAGACTTGGGGGTAGCTCAGTAAGAATCGGCTTAAAGACATTAAGCCACAAAATCCATTTACTTAGACAATACACTGTGGAGTCAGTGATAGTTTTATCCTCAAAATACCTCCATGAGGAAAAAGGAGGGTGTAGTGAATTCCCTACCTGTTAGGCTAGGAAAAGCCTAGGAAAATGTAGGCCCAGGAAGTTCAGCAGCTATTTTGGAAAGGGTGCCGGGGGAATCCATTTTAGTTACTCATTTCCTGAAGGGGGCATGTTTAGAGAGAGCTGCTTTGGAGGAAAATGAGGGAGGACCATTGGCTGAGTTAGAGTGAGCAGAGCCTAACCTGGAAAAAGAAAAAATGACTTTAAGGGAAGGTTTTTAAAACCCTGCCAGGAGATTGAACCTGGGTGTCAAAGGAAGAGGGTTAGTGAGGAGAGACCTGAGATTGGTCTGTTGGCTAGTGGAGTTAGCTAGTGGAAAGAACTCTACAGTTATTAGGGAAATAGCTGGTAGAGGAGAGGAAAGATAGGTCCAGGATAGGACTATCTGTGCTGGTGTAGATTTACTGTCAGAGAAGCAATCCTGTCAGTATTTCTGTGGAGGAAGAGAGAAGGGTTTCTGTGTAACTAAGTCTGAACTGCTTTATGTAACCACACACTTTAAAGCCAGTATTTTTGAAACAGCTAAGCTTTATTCCTGAATTATTCCAATTCTTTCAAATAAACATCATTGTTTTGTTGTTCATAACAACTGCCTCACATGTGCCTCTGTGGGTGAAGTTGTCAAAACAGTTCCCTGAAATATTCAAGAGCTTAATGGTGGCAGCTTATATTCTAAAGAACAATCTTTAGGGTTACCACAGAAACACAAGCCTGAGGGCAAATCCAACACACTCTTGTCTCAGATACTCAAGTAAGCCAAGGGCTTATCAGTACTTTTAAGTTGGTGGGTGCCAGAGAGTTCTTTCAAAAAGGTTTTCTTTCAGCCAAGAATAAAGTTCCAGCTTTCATTACAGCTTTTTGGTTTTGGGACTTTTCATCCCCCACAATAAGTTCTCATTCTCTTACACATTGGTGGAATAGCGTTTTGGGGATTTTTATTATTTCCCAAATAAGTCCCTACTTGTTATATTAATGGTGGCAAGTGCTGGGATTTGTCCAAAAATAAATCCCTGCTTGTTATAGAGGGCAAGCCTAGTAGCTAGAAATTTCTTTGTATAGAGGGAATTATGGGGGGGGGGGGGTTTGCATTAAATTAATATCCAATGTTCATTAGGGATAACTCAAGACTATTTGCTGCCTGAGCTGAAGGGCAAGATGCACCCACCCCCATTCCACACAGAGAAGGTGGTTGGACTTGGTGTTGAATTCAACACTGGCAGCAGTGATTCTCACATCAACTTGTCACATATCCTTCCAATTCCAACCAGAGTCCTTCCACATCAAATATCCAATCAATCACCAAATTTTAAAGGGGGTGAAAACTGACTTCTTTGTTCTCATTACTGGCAAATTGGGCACTGGAAAGACTTGGATCCTATCTACACAGGCCTGAAGATCTGGTAGAAAGAGAGATAAAAGAGGGGCTACAAAGCACACACCAATAATGCACACTTGATCATGGGATGGCATGAAAAACACATGCTAAAAAGGTTTGCATAAAAACCGATATCGAGTGAAAAATGTGCTGCTATGAGCACTGTATGTCCTAGCCCCCCCCCCCCCCCCCAAGGAGCTTATGGTATGCTGGTGTAGACTGCTGCAGCACTTATCCTCATTTGAAAATCTCAAAACAGATGACGGAGAGATGTAAACAGATGGAAGCATGTACACACAGGTGGCTAAATGGAAGCATGAAAGGAAAGCAATTCCCATGAGAACTCTCTCCAACCATTCCTTTGTTCTCATTTCCTGTGTATTACTGAAAGGAAACAGCTTGAAATTACACAGTGGGTAGCAGTATATTGCAAGCAAGTGACCTCAAAGAGAAATGAGGTTCAAGAGCTACCAGGAGTGAGGGTAAGGAGAAATCTGCTTGTGCACACTTTATCATATCTGCATCAGCACTGCAACTTTGGCAAAATGATTATGAGGTGCACCACATTTTTGAGTGCCACTAGGGGGAAAAAACTTCCAGTGGGTGTCCTGCCATAGCTTCTGCAGTTCCCTTCAGTCCACATTAATCAAACCTTCCTGGATACTGTGAGACCATTTTCCAGTGCTGAGAGTACCATGTGTGGACTCTCCTTGAGGAACTTGAATTTTTAATCCTACTTCCTTACTACAGATTCAGTAACTGTCTGGAAGGGACAGCTACTTAATCCATAGTAAGGAAGTGGGATGAAAAATTCGAGTGATCTACTTCTGAAGAGTAGAACGAGTTGAATTGCCATTATTTGGGAAAGCTTTAATCTCTGCTGCTCCAGAGACTCAGAGCAATGGGTTCAAACTGCAAGAAAAGATATCTCACCTAAACGTTAAGGAAAACTTCCTGATGGTCAAAGTGGTTCAACAGTGGGAAATGCTGCTTTAGATTTTAGTGGAGTCTCCTTCTCTGGAAGTTCTTAAACAGAGCTTGGATGGTCATCTGTTGGGAATGATGCATGTTTAGCATGTTGTTGCTAAACATGCATAATATAATGCATGTTTAGAAACAATTATTTCTACCAATAATTAGAAAAAATATTAATATCTATTGTCGAAGGCTTTCATGGCTGTAATCACTGGGTTGTTGTAGGTTTTTTGGGCTATATGGTCATGTTCTAGAAGCATTCTCTCCTGACGTTTCACCTGCATCTATGGCAAGCATCTTCAGAGGATGCCATATAGCCCAAAAAACCTAAAACAACCCAATATTAATATTTGATCATATGCAGAATGCTTTTTTTTCCGTGAGTAAGTGCAACTTGCCCTTGAGTCCTTCCATACAGAATTAAGTATGGCAGAACAGACAAGGCTACTTTCCATAGAAACAGAACACCACATTTAACAGACCTATCCAGGATGTATCTTTGCATATTTGTGTGTGTATGTGGTAGAGAGAGATTTCAGTGACACGGTATCTACTTTGGTATATACTTTGCTCAACAAGCTGAAGACAGTCAGGTGAAAAATACTTCTGGTAGCACCATGGAAATTACATAGAATCAAGGAAGTTGAGGCTTCTGAGCTCTTGCCTGAGAAACTTCTTTCTTATTGTATTTTGGCTTTCATTTTAATCTTAATGTTAAAAGAGCTACCCAAAATGAATAATCATATCTCCAAAATATGTTCAGCACTTTGGATAGCTCCATAAAATGTCTGAATAACATATTCACCCGCTGAATATATACCCCCCCTTTTTTTGCAACAACAAAAAGGAAGGGGTTGCCATATATTTCGCTGGTGAATATGCTATTCAGAATTTTTTTAAAGGCTTTAAAAAGAGAACCAACTGTGATTTTTACAACAACAAAAATCACTGTTGCTTCTCTTTCAGCAGCCTTTCTTAATTTCAGTAGGTTATTTTTCAATGGCAAGAACCTGGTAATGTTATATGTTTGTGGTTTGTCCTTTCAGGTGATTTTTACCTTATGGTTACCTGAAGGAAGACATCAATGTGTTTTCATGGCAAGATTTGTTCAGAGGTGATTTGCCATTACCTTCTTTTGAGACCACTAGAGTGCAACTTGTTCAAGGTCATCTAATGGGTTTTCATGATTGAGCAAGGATTTGAACCCTGTTCTCCAGTATTTAAATCAATACACAACACTGGCTTGCTTCACGTTTTTTGTTGTTGTTGTGAAACAACTGGGAGTCAACAGTCTTACCAATCTATAGGAAATAAACCCGAGAGATGAAAGTAGGTTCTATACTATTTCAAACCCACCTCTATCCTGGAGCACTGTAGGAAATCGAAATGGTATCTCGAAGTTCCTTGTTTATAGCACCATGTGACTGTTGAGGCATTAAGAGGCAACTGGAGACAGAACAACACTTGAAGGCACTATGCCAGATACCTTGCTCAGAGCTGAAACTGACCATTTACCTGGGTTATTTCTCTACCAACTTCCCTTAGCAGCAGTTTTGATGAATGGCACTTCATCATAATGATGGACTGAACCTCTTGTTTGCAAGTCTCATCATGACAACTAATTTCCATTCATCCTATGGGTAATTGAGATGTAATGATTTCAGATATCACAACAGAGAATTTGCAAACAGGAGTGTCTGTGATTCAAGTTGCATGAAATGAAGTTTCTAGAGACAAAATTATAAGTCCTTGTTGTGGAGGATGAGTAGCTGATCACTTTGAAATGTAACAGGACACTGCATCCCATCATATAAGTGAATTTCCGAAGGGGATGTGGTCCTTGTATTTTGTTGCAAGGAATGTTTGTTTACTTTCTGTCCATTTCTCCATTATATTTGTAAAGTTAAATGAAGCAGATCAATTTAATTGAATTAAGGAAATTAAACTAATTAAGGATTTTTTAAAAACTCAGCTAAGCAAAGGTGGGTCAAATGAAGATAAATTACACTATTAGCAGTCAAAAACTAAGCTCTAAAAGGCGAGACACCAATAACATGGTAAATATTTGTGAAGTGGTTATAAATTTGTAATGGTATTTGTTTCTGAGTCATATTCACTGAAGTGTTATTTTAAAATGACATCATAGTTATGGCTCAGGTTAACACTTTCAGGCTTGTGTTGTTTTCTACATTTATTTATTATTTACAGTATTTATATTCCGCCCTTCTCACCCCACAGGGGACTCAGAGCAGATTACAGTGCACAAATATATGGCAAACATTCAATGCCATTCAGACATACAACATATATAGACAGACCCACCAAGAAAATCCAACAAATGCTACGTTCAGCAAAGGACAAGAGGGATCCTCTCACTTCTGCAGGAGTCTACCGGATACCATGCAGCTGTGGACAAGTCTCCATAGGGACCACCAAACGCAGCATTGCCCAGACACGAATCAAGGAACATGAAAGGCACTGCAGACTACTTCAACCAGAGAAGTCAGCCATAGCAGAGCACCTGATGAACCAACCTGGACACAGCATTTTATTTGAGAACACAGAAATGCTGGACTACTCTCACAACCACCATGTTAGACTACACAGAGAAGCCATTGAAATCCACAAGCATGTGGACAATTTCAACAGAAAGGAGGAAACCATGAAAATGAACAAAATCTGCCTACCAGTATTAAAAAAACTCTAACATTACAACAGAGAGGGAACAAACAAGGACATCTAATCACCTCTCAACAAAAGTTTGCTCCAGGCACTGTCAGGCCATTATATGCTAATCAAGGTGGTCAGTTGAAACATTCACACCTAGCTCCAGCAGACAAGAGTCCTTTGTCTCACCCTGGCCATTCCACAGATATATAAACCCATTTTCCTAGTTCCAACAGACCTCACTACCTCTGAGGATGCTTGCCATAGATGCAGGTGAAATGTCAGGAGAGAATGCTTCTAGACCATGGCCATAAAACCTACAACAACCCAGTGATTCCGGCCATGAAAGCCTTTGACAATATATAGACAGACACAGGGGCAATTTAACATTCCAGCTTTTTCCAGCTTCATGAGAGTATGCTTGGTTCCGACCACAGTGGGAGCTGCCACTTCACCATATAGTTGTGACACCGATCCTTTTTTTTTTTAATAAACGTTATTGTCATTTTCAATACATATTAAAAAGGTCAAGATGAAGGGGAGGAATGGGAAGGATTGGGGGAGGGTGGGTATTGTGGGTGTGGGGTATACATACAGAGACGGGGGTACACGGAGAAGTTGCGAGGATAGGGAAGGTTGGGGAAAGGGGGCAACAACAAACGCACAATACAATACAATACAAAAGGGGGGGGGGTTGGAGTTTAAAAAGAACTTCCCGGAAAACAAACAGTTAAGTAGTTCACAAATTACAAATTACAAAACATGCCTAATAGTCCCTATATATAGTCTAGCCGTCGCTTACGATTTCTTAGAGCTTACTTTTCTTTTTCTAGATATTCTATAAAGCTACTCCAGTCCGTGCCTTTTTCTTTGTTTCCATTGCCAGATAGCCTCTGGGTCAGTAGATCCATATTCATCCCATCATATAATTTTAGTGTCCACTGTTCTATTGTAGGGATCTCTCTAGACTTCCAGGTACTGGCCAGTTGGATTCTGGCCGCTGTCGAGAGATGAAAAAGGATCTTACTGTCATTGCTGTCGGGGTCAAAGTCAGTAATACCCAACAGAAAGCATTCGGGCTTCATGGGGACTTTCTTTTTTAGTGACACCGATCCTTTGATGGAGTACTTTGTGATTCTTCTGCACGCTGCTGGAAGGTTTTGTGGCATCGTAAATTAGTTAAATTAGCATCCCCGCATAAAGCTGTACCTAAATTTCATACTTGACAGATGCAATTGTCTTTCAGGTTGCATAGGTCAACAGTAAGCTAGACTATTAATGGTCAGGAGCTTACTCTGACCTAGGCTGGCTTTGAACTCATGACCTCTTCGTCAATAGTGATTTAATGCAGCTGACTACTAACTAGCTCCATCACAGTCCAGTCCTTTACATGATAACAACTTCAGGCCTTTCTACTGAACCAACCAGCATAGCATTTTTCTCCCACTTGTCCATTTACCAAGCAGATTTTAAAAACATGTCTCTGGAGAATTTGTCATGTTTGCTACACAGAAAGACAAGTCAGGGCACTCTTTGTATATAAGTATGAATTAGACCAGACCAATTTCATTTGGGGACCTGGCTTAAACAACTTCCAGTAATCAAACAAAGACCACAAACAACCAAGGGATAACGGTGGGCTACCCCTTTGTTTAATTTATTTCTTGCTTTTCTCCTGAAATAAGGAATTACAATAAGATTGAAAGCAGATGTGTGCTTGTTGTTTTAAAATGTTACCATGATAAACATTATCATTACTTCAAAGCATATGATTTTCAAAAAGGTGCAACATGCCCCTTTCTTAGTAGGCAATTCATTCACAGAATCAAAGAATTATAGAGTTGGAAGAGACGCTGAGGACCATCCAGTCCAGTCCCATCCTGTCATGCAGAAACACAGAATCAAAGCACCCTTGTCAGATGGCCGTTCTGTTTCTACTTGAAATTATCCAGAGAAAGAGATTTCACCATGCTCCGAGGCAACATATCTGCATACCCACATCATCACTTCCTCAGTTTTGTGCCCTTCCAGAGGGCGTCTCTGCAATTGACTGGACAAGCTAACCAACTATCAGCTGTTCTTCCTGTCAGAACTGCCTACCATGTCTTGTGTCTTTCTAGGAATGTGTGCTTAATATTTACGTCTTTCTATGAATGTGTGCTTAATGTTTACACATTTTGAAGCACTTGGCTGGTAATTGCATCCCTTTTGGCCAAACTGAATAACCTCCTGTAGCTTTGCCTTCAACCTCAAGTGCTCTTGTTTTCTCTGCCCTCACTATTCTGGTTTAACAAAAGCTAACTGGGCACAGACCTCCTTATCTGGGGTCCTAGTTGAAATTACTACAGATATAGCCCTATATTACATTGCATCAGTTACCCTCTGTTTCCAGTTCTGGTCATTGCAGTTGATGAGACTTAAAAGCACTTAGATTGTGCCTGAAATTAGTTTAATAAATTGGAAGAACTGTATCTCCTACAGCTTCAAGTTGAAAGTTTGTGGCTCAGTATTTTCAGAACTGCATTAAATATGTAATTATGTTGCATTTGGAGATATACCTCTAACTTCAATTTATGGTAATAGGGAATAGTGTGCTGTGCATACTTTATTGCCCTGCTCAAATACACAGCCCCATTTCTTCTTTTTCAGAATTCTTTGAGTCAAGGGATTTGCTACCCAACATTCATTTTAAGATTAAGTGGGCAGAGAAGCAGAATAATAAAGCCACTGATTTCATTCTGACGGCTATTTTGGAATGCCAATAAGAGCTAAATATTAGCCAGGAAGGGATAAAAGCCTTGTCAGTTTCACTAGGTATTCTAGGGCCACTCAAGCTGGCAGCTAATGAGCCGACTGGTTCAAAGTTTTATAGGTAAAAGCAAAGCCAAGTAATCTCACTTGAACATGTCTATTCTCTCAGCAGGTTTAGTGATTACTTTGGCTTCATTGTGTTGCTTGCTTTTTTCACTCCGTCATTTGCTTTAGGGAGTAGAGAAATCGGAATATCTCATCATCTGCAAGACAGTTCTCCAACTGCTTGCTTTTAGGATTTCTTTAGGAAAAAGATATAACTTCAGATTCCAGGGTATACTTTTTCATCACATATGAAAACATTGCTTTAGCTTGAGGACAGGACCAGATGTTGTTGAATTTAGCTGAGTGGTGTGAGTTGGCATGGGAAGTCAGCTAAGTAAAAAGGCTTGCTTCCTTTTATGTTCCTACCTGTAGCATAGGATGATAATACCATCCTCCAACACCTCTGGAAGACTTTTGAACCATTGTGGTCAGTGCCTGCATTATTGTGTTTTGACTAGCTGTTGACACCACTGTCTATGAAACCAGGTGGTAGTCAGTTGTTTCTGCTTGTTTTTCTCTTACTGGACCCTGGTTGCGGAGGGCAGGAAATGGTGAGTCTGGGAGAGATTTTCTTATCACCATGTGAATATTTTTAAAAAGCTAGACTGTTTTCATAACAGTCCCATAGCAGGAAGGAAATTGCTTGTATTATTCATTCTCTCCCAAGCAAACAAATACTGTAAAATATACCCTTTGATGTGATATAAAGAAAGACTTGAGAGCATGATCCTAGATGCTATCAGCAAACCTTAAAGTAGAGACAATAGTTTGGATACTATTTGGCTTCAAGTAGAGTAAACTTGCTTGGGAAAAAGGAAGGAAAGAGGAAGATGGGCCGACCAAAGGCAAGATGGATGGATAGTATCCTTGAAGTGACTGGCTTGACTCTGAAGGAGCTGGGGCTGGTGACAGCCGACAGGGAGCTCTGGTGTGGGCTGGTCCATGAGGTCACAAAGAGTTGGAAGCGACTGAATGAATAAACAACAAAAAGAGTAGACTTACATATGTGTGTAAATTTACAAATTTATCATTGATTCAATTGATGTTATTTAGCTGGGACTAATATTTGGATGTAGAACAGATTCGTGAATCCTTAAAATGCTATTTTTAACCATTTTCATCTTCAAATTTAGTTTCCATTTTTTAATTTTTTTCCTTACTTCTCTTTCTCTCAATTGATTTCAGAGAAAACACAAGTTTTGATCATCTTCAGATTGAACAGCTGATGAATCTTTGGTCTGCCTGTACCATGATGGCTCATTCAGAGTTTTTTTTTTTTTTTGCCCTAGTTCTTCTTGAAATATATGTCAATGGAAGTTGGGTTAATTGTTGTGGTATTGCATGGTAGACAGGTAGCTTGTTGCATTTACACTCTCATCCCCTTTTAAGCATATAGCTGATGTGTTGGGCAGACTTCGTTGACTTGGTTGTTATTGTTATATGCCTTCAAATCCAACTTATGGCAAACCCTGTCATAGAGTTTCTCTTGTCAAGAGTTCTTCAGAGGTGAATTGCTTTTGCCTTCTTTTAAGGCCAAGAAAGTGCAACCTGTTCAAAGTCACCCAGTGGGATTTCATGGCAGATCAGGGATTCTAATCCTGGTTTTCAGAGTTGTAATTGAATACTTAAATATCTACAACACCCATTAGAGACTTGATGTCTTTTCTTGCACTATTGCACCATTAACTTTTATCAGTCTTGGTGTGGTCTGTATTAAGTTGGGAAGGAGTTCCTTTTTTGCTCATATCTCAAGAAGCCATGCACATCCTCTCAAGAAAAATCGACATTGAAATGAAAACTAAGAGGAATAGATATTCTCTAATATTAACTTAATTCCCAACATCTACAACAGAATATCCTCAGAGACATGCACCTCAATGATTAAACCTGCAAAAATAAATCTGTTTTTACCTTCCAATGGTCAGGCACAAAAGCATGCTACAAGCAAGATACATAGATGAGGAAATGCACATCCTATGGCAAGCAGATGTCTTCTACCATTTGAGAGAGCATCACTTCTAAAAGACAATAAATTGGTTTTCTAGTTTGGTTTTCAGTCTGACATGAAGAAGATTACATGACTCATTTTAAAAAATCTATTGTCCACTTTCATGCTCAGTTTTATATCAAAAAGTCTGCAATAAAGTTGAGTCTGCCCTAAGGCTCAGCTGCACTATTCCCCTTTGATGTGCCACAAATATTGAGGATGCATGCTCATATCTATCAATTCTAACTGAGATGGAGTCCCAAATGGTTGAGGTTTAGCTTCAGCTACAGCTGGTACTGCTGCTTTGTTTTGAGGTGAAGGAAGAGATCATCTAGAGCCAGTAATCTTTTCACATCTGAAAATCAGGTTCCTTAGATCCTGCAGCTGAGTCATACCCCATTGGTTCATCTTTTTCACTGTGACAGATTTTTTTCTTGTTCATACATTTGCTTAAGAATTTTAAAGCTGCTACCAAGTTTGATATTGTACTGATTTTGATCAAGGACAGCATTGTGAAACAGTGTACCAAACAAAGGAAAATTACAGCCAGCTAATGTCTGGAAGATGGCAGCTGTGCCCAAGCTGGAGCAGATGCTGAATGTCTCAATTTTCTCTGGGTAGTACAGAGTTTGATTCCTACTTCTGTGAAATGCAGACGTTTGCTGTGCCATGTTATTTGATTTGGAGGTGCCGGAGGCTTTGAGAAATTGTAAATCCCAATTACTCTAAGATTTATGGATCAAGTAAAGAAAGACAACATTGTGAAAATTCTGTCTGATCAACCAGAGTAGCTAATTAGACTCTTTTGCTGAGAATGTGGAATGCCAGGTAGTAATAAATACTACTCACAACTCAATTAGTGTTCCAAATCAATATGGCAGTTTTGGATTTCTTCTTCTAAAACCTGGTAGCCAAAGTCAAGCAGGTCCAAGTTAAATTAATTTATCTGATAGTGGTAAGCTTATCCATAACTCTTTCTGAGGCCCCTTTTACACTGCCAGATAATCCGGATTATCAAAGTGGATAACCCACATTATCTGCTTTGAACTGGATTATCTGAGTCTACACTGCCAGATAATCCAGACCAAAGCAGCTAATCTGATTTTATATGGCAGTATAGAAGGGGTCTCAGTAAAACCAGTGATACATATGAATGCCTTAGTTTTTAGAGGAAATAGAAATGGCCTTGTACAAACTTGCAATTATTTTGCACTGCACATCAGCTGAAAAAGGAAAGGCAATCAATGAATCCTGCCTTGGAGCTCTCTGGGAACTCTGGATTTTGTACATCTTGATGTTCTTCATGGAGCTCTTAAATTATAGAATATTTCTTCCTCTTTCTGGCAAAAATGAACAAATGCCTACACCCTGTTTTTGGAGATCTTTTTAAAAGAATGAAATAAAAAATAGAAGTTAGGGCAATATTTATAAGGCTTTGCTGTGGTTATAAGGAAGGGGTTTAAGTAACTAGGTTTCAGTCATTCATAAAATGCCAGACCCATCAAAATTCCTGTATATCGAAGTTCCAAAATGCTTTACTGAGAAATATTTTTTAATTGATTTTCCATTTGCACATTAAATTTGGGGACACATCCTTGGAAAGATGTTTCAAGTTAAGAGAGCTACAAGATTTAGCTAGATTCCACTTAGACAATTACATATACATAACCACTAAAATTTCATAGCAACACAGTAACTCCTTCCACAACTCCCTCAATTCTTATTAACACTTACTGCAAACAATTGTTGTGACTGATTGGGGACAATCATACTGCCATTTGGGAGCAGTTGGCTGAAATTTCCAGTCTTCCATGAGTGGTTCCATTGTAACGATCAGTTGAAGCATCCTTATTACAATTCCCTCTCATTTCTCCCTGCCTCTAAGATAGTTTGCATGTGTCTCTGGTGGGAAGTTGAATCTTCTGTTTTCCAGTGGTTCAGACCCTCATTGATCATAGTGGTTGTTGCCTAGTAAGTGGATATTGGGGAACTTTCTGCATCCTATCCCCACTCCTAAGCTAAGCAGGGTCAACCTGGTTAGTACTTGGATTTTTTTTTTTTTGGAAGACCATCAATGAATACCCTATGATACAGGCTCTAGTGCAGAGGAAGGAATTGGCAAAATTACCTCTGATTGTTCCTTGAAATTCATCGTCACTATAAATTGACAGGTAACTTGAAGGCACACATGCAGAGACATATCCCCTAAACTATGGATTTTGAATAGAGAATATTAATGAATGTATAACTATATGTTACTATTCCAGTTAATCTTTTCTTAATGCATTGTGGCTTCAGTTTTTGTACAGGGAATTCTAATGCAGATCCATCAAATTCAGTTTGGCAACTGTAGACTAAGTGATTTTTGTTGTGTGCAGTCCATTTCTTCAATAGTAGAACTCAATGCCTAACCACAGAAGGGAGTGTTTGATTGGAACTGTAAGACTGTTGAAAAGCTATAAACAAAACAGGATGTTTTCACAAATTGAATACAATAAATTATGGTACCTGTTAGCCTAAAATGTGATTATGGCTATTACTGTGTAATCGAACTGGGATTTATTACTTCTGCCACATATACTATTACATACACAAACACATAGGCACATTTAGAAATAAAGAGGTAGAATTAAATAACAAAACCTTACACATTTCATTAGACTTTGGTTTCATTAAGTTTTATGCATTTCATGCACAGCACTCCATGCTGGATAGGTATCAAGCATAACATCAAGGACTTCCTGTCTGGAGACAACATTCCTGGTTAACCTTCACTGCCAATGGCACTGAGTTCTTGTGCTCCATTTGAGACTAAGGAACACAAATGAACCCAGGGTGATAGAACAGAAATATTTTCATCAATAAAATAAAATAAATAGAATCCAAAATCACTCTCATAACTTAAACAATGGTAATTCATACCAGGGGAAAGAGCTATTGATAAGTCCCACCCACTCTTGTTGACCTAGGTATAACGTTTCCTTTTTATTTCAGGCAAAAAAGGATAAGTTAGCTTGAAAGGGGAGATAGAGCATACAGTTCCACCAAGAAATAAATCCACTCTGTCACCCTTCCATCCCTATCTCAGGACTCATCTTTCACCCGAATACCTCCATTACCACAGTCGTGTAGGGGTTGGGAGAGACTGAGAGATGTAATAGTGGCAATATCAGGTGCACCCCCACCCCAGAATGTTCCAAGGATTCTTTGGGACTCCTAGATAATTACATCATCATTGTACATCCAACTATAGGGACACAGATATTTCTTCCTAACTCCTGTCCTCTCCTGACCATACATGAAGGGGCACAGAAGGAAGAAGAAGATCAAGGAGATGGGAACCATTGTTTGAGGAAAGTTATAAACTCATCCCTCTACCATGGCCATAAATAGATGAATTGTTGATGTTACATCAGCATACTTTACTAACAGAGTGGCAACCCACCTGTTAGTGGTCCTCAAGTGTGCAACTTTATGACACAGTAGACAGAAGAGGATTAGGTTATGCAGAGCCATCTAAAAAGTCCCCCCCCCCCTAAAATGGAGCCATAAATTATGCTTTTCCTGTCCCCAGTCAAAGGGACTGTACCTAAAGACAGTCAAATTGTTTTGTCAGCTGAGACAGTCAAAATAAAATCACAATTATCTAGTTCCTGTTGCCGACTTCATTCTCCCTTATTTGGCATGTAGAATTCAATCAGGTTTTAGGCTATACAAGGCAATGAAAACTTGTTGCCTGTCAGGGCAGAAAGTATTGAATTAAATGGACCATTTGCCCAATTCATTATATAGCATCTTTTTCTTTACGCATTAGATAAGAGAATAAAATTTCCATCCATTAGTAAAAGTTAGGAGTTCTTTGTGCATTGATGATATTTGTCAATCTACCCCTGAAATGGGTTGTCTCATGTTCTATCTATCTAAATGTATGCACAAATTGAAATAACTAGCTCTTAAGGATGGTTGAACAATCTACATAGCATAAAATTATTTCAGAATTTTAGAAATCCACACAATCAACCAGCCAGTTTCTCATTCCTTGGAAGTTTATGCATCACCATGAATCACTATAATTGTATGCACATTATTTGTGCATATGTGTGTAGCATGTCAATTATTGCAAATTACTATGCTAAAACCATAAAGAAAGGAGGCATCATGGCTAACCAAACAAGAAGGAAAGGCAATTAGGAAAAACTACCAACTACTGAAGAGAATTAAAGTTGATTTTAAAATGTTTATAAGACAGAAGTATAGCTAAGCTGATCCATGCATTAAATTATTCACAAATATTGTTATTTGCCACCAAGTTGACTTTGACAGTGGTCATGTGAATGAGAGACCTCCACAAACCAAAACATCAGCAGATGTGCTCAGATCTTGAGCACTCGGCAATATTTTCCTTGATTGAATTAATCCAGATGTAGTAAAGTCTCTATTTTTCCTATTGCTTTCGATTTTACCAAGGATTGCCATCTTTTCCAATGAATCATGCCATCTCATCATAATGTCAAAGTATGATAGCCTCAATTTTGTCATCTTCACTTCAGTTGAGAGCTCAGTGTTGATTTACTCTAGGATCCATTTGTTTATCTTTACAGTAGTCTATGGCATCAATACAGTAGATCTCTTCTCTAACATCACATCTCACATGAGTTTAATTTCTTTTTGTTGCATTTCTTGATTTAACTAGCTTTCATAATCACACGCAGAATTGGAAAACACTATTGGCTGGCTAATTCTGACTTGGATATTTAATGTTCTATCTTGAGAACCTTATCTAGTTCTTCTATGATTGCTTTCCTAAGTCTTTATTATCTTCTGATTTCTTGACTCTGTTTTGATTAATGACTGAAACAAGGAATGTGAAATCTTTTAGCTATTATAACATCTTCATTAAACAGTTCAAATATATGTAAATCCTTTGTTGTTGTTATTTTTGACTTCATATTATGCTGAAGTCTTGCATTTACATTTTGTTAAAACCAAACAAAAGTAACACACATGCACACACATACATACACACACAAGACACAAGATATAATATTTCAGGACAGTAGGAGGTAAAGGTCAAGAGAAAAGAAACAAATAGAAAAGTCCCAAAAGTAGGCCAACAGAAAAAAATAGAAAATTTCCCACTTTTCCGTGAGAAAAGAAGAAAGGTAAAGAAAAACAAAGTATAATGGAATGAAACATCAATGCCTCATCTCCATTTTTTAATAAAAAGATTGGTTGAAATGCAGAGATCTGCCTATTGCGTTGGATTACACACAAAGTCCCGGAATAAAATGTAAACAGTGAATCTTAAATTAGCATTTTATTGGTGTGAATGATTTAATGTGTTTTAATCTTATGTATATATTTTAATATATGTCCTTTAATGATTTTATGTTTTTATCTACCCTATACACTCATTCTATAAGTCTAGAAATTTTAGTCAAAAGTCAGCACCAAAAACCTGGGTCGACTTATCTATGGATCAGTACTTTAATGCTTATCAAAAAAAAGAATAGACTGGCAAAAGGAAAAAGCCTGGGAAGATAAATGGTGGCAGCAGCCAGGGGCACTTGCACCTCTGATACAGTATCAGGTCAGATCAAAATCCACAATTTTGGCCTCCAATCTCCCACTCAATTTACACATGACATCAACTTATACATGAACACATGTATCATATACAGTCAGTTCCGAAGTTACAAAAATATAGATTCTATCGATTTCTTAAGTTGAATTTGTTTGTAAGTTGAAACAGGTACATTTTTAAAGTGTAACTCCATATGTGTGTGTGTGTGTGTGTGTGTATATATATATATATATATATATGTATATGTATATGTATATGTATATATATATAAGCTTTTGATAGCATAGGAAAGGATTAACACTCCGGTAATGTTTGTTTTGCTGTTTGTGCCCCTGTTCAGCTCACTTTCTGTCCTTGTGATAATTGAATTTTAAAAAATCTATCTTGTTGTAGAAATAAGGATTGGTAATAAAGCTTCAGTTGAGACACCTTTCTCCTATGATAACTCTTGCAGGAGTGAATTTCCCTTCCAAGGGGTAGATTTCTCTCACTTTTTGTTGTCAAAGTCTCACCTTCATTTGTAACTATGAGTCATTCGTAAGTCAGATGTTTGTAACTTGGGGGACTACCTATATATTTTAACTATATGCATTCTGTCTCAAGCACTGAGGGGGTTAAGAAATAAAATGTTACCATTGTTATCCTCAACAACTCAGTCCATATTTGGGTACATCTGTAGTTGGGAGTTATAATTTTAGAAGGTTTTCAGTCTTCTGTGCCATGGCAGTTAAAGTGGTGCCAGATTGCATTAATTTCAGCAGAATTGGAGATTAAAAGTTGATTTCATGCTAGATTTTTTTTAAAAGGAATTAAATGAAGTCAAATTGTGAATATTATGTAGTGTTTTAGATGGGAGAAACCTCAAAGCAGTGCCTCTTCAGCCCCATTGCACTATACCAGACATGCTAAGATTGTGATTGAAAAGAAAATTATACATTACTCTGTGGTTTTGAACATTTCAGTTAATAGTTAAGCATGCTAACTCACAGTACGACAAAGATTTTTTAAAATAAAGCAAAACAGAAGCTCGTGGTGTCATTACATAATTCTGGGGTATTTTCATTTGTTCTTAGTGCATCACGGTTTCAATTTTTGCACAGGGAATTCTAATGCAGTCACATGTAATTGAGTTTGACAACTGAGGACTAAGTGGTTTTTGTGGTGTGCAGTCCATTTCTTCAATAGCACAATTCACAGCTAACCACAAAGTGTAGTAAATATTTGCACTGGGACTATAAGACTGTTGAATAGCCATTAAAAACAGAGTAGGTTGTCTCAAATGGAAGAAGATAAATAATGATACCAGTTCGGCTAAAATGTGGTTATAGCTATTACTGTGCAATCAAACAGAAATGTATTACTTCCTGCACATCCTATTACATACACAAGCACACAGACACACTTAGATATCAAGAGGTAGGATTAAATGATAACACCTGACACATTTTATCAGACTTTGGCTTTGCAGAGTCTAATGTAATTTCATTTATAGAAATTACATTCATTTATAGAAATTACTTATCCAGCACAATTCCGTGCTGGATAAGTAACACACATATTGTCAAGGACTTTCTGTCTGGGGACAGTGCTACTAGTTAACCTTCATAGGTAGATATGACCATCCAATAAGGAATACTTTATCACTTTCTGAAGTAATCTATTGAGTCAAGTAATTATTTGTTAATTTTGTTCCTGAATGAAGCCATGAGTAATATGAGCAATTTTTCCTGGTCAGAAAATGTTTTCAGAACACACATTTATGTACAGATTTTGCACAGAATAAGCCCTAGACTGTGAAGATCCTTATTAATTTTGATCATTTTTTCAAAGTTATTTCAAATAATCTTTACATTTTGTCCATTATTAATTATTTATTTATTTCATGCATTTCTACCCCGCTTTCTTCTCCCCGAAGGGGGACTCAGGGTGGCCTCACACAAGCATCATATGATGCTGTAAGTATATAAACTATAAAAATTTACATTTAAAACAGTAAAAATCATTAAAAACATTATACAAATTCATTAAACAATAAATTAAACATGCCAATTAAAACCAAATAAAAACGGTAGACCAACTCTTATAATTTGTGCAAGGAAGGTATTTGACGAAGATAATATAACATGATAGCACTTCATTGGTAGTATGTGCCTTCTTGAAGTAACACCCTGAAATAAGAGACCAGACAACAAAATATGAAACTAAGGGCCGTTTATTGACCTATTTAAAACTGTAATCAAGAGCAGTAAAAACGAACCTGGAGGGAGCAACAAAGAATGGGTCATGACAGAGGCCAGGTATCACACAATGACTACCTCCTTGTCCACCTCTGAGCTACCTGACCCCAGGAGCAGACCACAATGGCTTGTTGGCCTGGATGGGCATTACCAGAAGACCATTCGAGGGGCACTCCCTTCCGAGCCCCAAAACTCTATAAGAGAAAGCATGAAACCCCTGGTCCATCTCCAAAGGGTAAAATCCCAAGATGCCTCCAAGCCCTGCAACATATCAGGGCCATCCCGGGTATCCCCCTTCACCCCCATATAGAGGGTGCCAAGTGAACACCAACAATGTTCTCCCTCCAGTTCCTGCCACAGGAAGCTCAAGGGTCTGCTTAGTGCCTTTCCCCAAACAAAGCCAGGGCTTCCTCAATACCCCGCTTCAGATCCCTTATAAAAAATTCCTTGTCAGCAGCAGACAGGTGTATCCCATTGGGTCTGAAAAGCTCAGACTTTTGAAAAACAATCTTAGGTGCTGAAAAAACTGACCACCAGACTTGAACATTGCATTCCACAACTCTCTGTTCGCTTTGCGTCTGGCCAGGTCTAAAGAACGGGGGACTGCCTTACCCCCTCCAAACCAAACTCGGTAGTTTGGATAAACAACTGAAGCAAAAGGGAGGGGCCAGCTACTTAACACTCAGCTCAGGCTTCTCCCTCCCGAGCAGAAGTGTAAAACACCAGTCAATGCATTATCAAAGGAGCCCCCCCCCCCCATTAAAATCCTTGGAAAGATTGGAGGTAATATTACAAAATGTTTTAGGTCTTGTCTGTCTATTGCTTTGCCAGCGTGGTGCAGTGGTTCCAGTGTTGGCCTACAACTCTGGAGATTAAGGTTCAAATTATTGCTCAGTCATAGAAACCCATTGGGTGACATTGGGGAATCCACACACTCTCAACTTCAAAGGAGCCCCCCCCCCAAAAAAAATCCCCCAAATCTTGTCAAGAAAACCCTGTGATAGGTTTGCCTTGGGGCAGTGGTTCTCAGCCTGTAGGTACCCAGGTATTTTGGCCTATAACGTCAATAAATCTCAGCCAGTTCACCAGCTATTAGGATTTCTGGGAGTTGAAGGCCAAAACATCTGGGGACCCACAGGTTGAGAACCACTGCCTTAGGGTCACCATAAGTTGGAAAAGATTTGAAGGCATACAACAATTGCCTTATGCTAGAAGAAGCATGTGTTTAGTAAATACTTGATGACCTCTGAAACTTGAGAAAAGAGAACTACCTTTTCTTTAACTTATAGATTGTCAGACTGAAAACCGAAAACTGAAAAGAGGATGGTTGTGTAGAAGAGGAAATACCAGCAGGTGTTTCTTGTCACCTACTGAAATTCTCTCTTCTACAAATCTTTAAAGTTACAGAAAAGTATCCATTTTTGCACTGAAAAACCTGTCTCCTTTGTATTTCTTACTTGCCATTCAAATCGGAATGAGTCCCAAGAATCTAGGATACATTTGGCATTTACATCATTCCTTTCATGGATCTAAATGTTTCTTTATAAGATAAATAATACTCAACAGCAAACTGTAATTGATTGCACATTTTGTAATTCCAAAGTGTTTCTACCATCCATAGAATTCAGTAATGATCCAAACGGGGAAAATAGAACAGCCTCACATGGCCAGATATGGGGGCTACCCATTTTGACTTTGATGTCAATCAACATATGGACAATTTAAAGTCAATGCCACATTTTTATTATTTCTTAATGTATTTTTAAAGTTATAACTTTGCCTTCTTTTGACAGTAGAAGATGAAATAATCAGATTGAGTAGCCCCTTCAGAAAAAAAATGGTGTCAGTTAAATTGAAAACAAAAAGGTCCAGGGTTGTGGTTTTGCTTTTCGTGCTATATGCATTTGGGTTTTTTTTCTGGATGAGTAGGTACAGACATATTTTTTACAAGAAGGGCAGTTAACTGCCCTCTTGGTTTCTTGTAGATCATTGATCTGAAAGAAATACAGAATGTTACAGGTGATACTAAATAAGAAGGTTAAAAAATGTCATAAAGATACAAACTTGATCAACTCTATCTCATATAGACTTAGTTGTGTTTGGTGCCTAGCTACAAAATTCTGTCGATACTTCCACATTGTTAACCTTGTGAAAGGAAATTCAATTGCCCCACATCTTTGAAGTTTTGAAAGAACATGAAAGAAAAGGACAGATGGAATCATATGGCATGGCATACTTGATATTTCCACTTATTGAACAGGTACTTGGGTCCCACTCTGAGTAGCGATCCATGATGACATTGAAAATGACAATCTGTGGGTACTAGCTATATGCTTGTGAAAACCTTTTAGTCTCAATTTCATTGCATTTCACTGAATCCTATTGCATTCTCATCCCACACTACATTCATATCAAGCTGTGAAGCTTGGGGACTTCTCCCTCCCCTTTTCAAGCAAAGGAATTTATGAGTTTTGGTTTGATTTTTTAGTTTAAAAGTATGCATTTTTAATGTGCAAATTTTGCAAAAAAAAAATTATCCCATTGCAACATATTTATGGATACTTTTCAATTGCATTCATTTTTACCCAGTTGCATTTTTACACATGGCTGGTTTTGTGTGTAGAGCTTATTCCTTAAAAGTGCATCACAAACTCTGCAAAAGGGTAGATTTCAGAAGTTCCCAGTTCAACTTCAAATAAGTCACAGAAGTACAGCATGAATTTGTTAAAATTACTAACTTGACAAAATTCGTTTCCATTCTAAACCATCTGACATTTAACATTCCACATTGGCAGAGCTGGCACAAGTGGAATAATGGCATCGGAGTCCTTGGAAACATAACTTTTATGGCCAATAGCTTTCATAGTCAATTAATCAAACATAATGATATGTGACAGTTAAATGCTACTATTAGGTCTTTTGACGATTTTGCTTTGCTTTGTTTTTGGTGGGAGGAAGATGGGTAATAACCACTGGAATAAGGAAGTATAAACATTGTATATGTCACAGCAGCCATAACAACACATGCAGTACTTCTGGAGTTTTCTTTATATCATTCTATTTTGCAACACATTTTCTGGCTTTTTATTGCTGCACCTTGATCCTCAAATTGCCAAATCAATCAGAAGCACTTCAATCCAATCTGATATGGACTCAATTGGGAACATGGCAACTCAGCCCAGTGTGGTTCCTGAGCTGGCCTTAATGTTATATAAGATATTTTCCCCAGAAAATAGTTCTGCACAAGTTCTGCAGTTACCATCCAGCTGGCACAAATTGTTGTATTCAATTCTGTTATGATCCATTTTAAGTATCTGATGGCCACTCATGTAGGTAATCTTACAGTGGAATGAATTGCCAATACTGTTGACTGTGGCGAGAATTGAAAATAATATTTGAAGTTGGCAATAGGACAAAAGCCAGTTTAGATCAACATTTTCCTCTTTTTTTCAAACAGAGTAGAGAAACAACAAATGTTGCACCAAACCCAGAAATAACTTTCTGGAGGAGAATCTATGCTAGTTCTATAGGATCTAAATCAAGGGGTTAAATAAGAAGGGGTATAGCTCAAGCACACAAGGCATGTTTTTGAATGCAAAAGTCTTCAGAATTAAGTCTTGGCTTCTCCCAGCTCAGCCTGAAACCCAACATAGTGTACAGTAATGAACATCAGTATATAATATGGAACTTTATGACTAATATTCCAACAAAATAAGACAACTTCCTACTTTGCTACAAGGCAATTTTCTCATTGTGGAGTAAGCACCTTGCTTCAAGATGATTAATTTCTTACGATTTTTCTCTGATCTTAGCATTAATGGAAGAAGGATTGGAGAATGATGTGCTATTTTCATATTTTCATAATAAGAAAGAAGTCTTACTTGGGAGGGGTATGTGTGAGAGAATAACACCTATTATTTGTAGGATGAAAGAAGATGTAGACTATAATGCATGAACCAAGATTAAGGCAACTGAATACAATGTGTACAACATGAAGGTAAAAGCATTCAGCTACTGGTAAACACCTTAGAATTATAAGAAGAAACAGAAGTGTTTACAATGGAGGATAAATCATTTTAAAATTGTATTTTGCTATAGTCAATGAATGAAGTCCTTACTTAAAAATGAATGCTAGCAGGGAACAAATGTGTGAAAAAAGTACTATTAACTCTGTTCTTGAAGTGAATAACACATATGCATTTCAGTGGGAAAGTTATGTGCAGATGAAATAAACATGACTTAAACATCACCATTTGGGTTGGATCGTATTTTCAACCAATGAAAGAACATAAGGACTGTAATCATTCAGGCTGTATGGAAGGATATTTAATTCCCATCTACTTTTTCCAACTTAGTCACAAAGACCATTTGAACACATGAAACTTTTCTCTGATACATGTTTTAAAGTGGTTTGTGTATGTATTGGATTTTGACATCATCAAGGACTTGGTGATGAAGAAACTAATAAATTGATAGATAGTAGCTGGAATCAGTATGAAAATGAATGAATATGATTTGATGTAGATTACAGAGTAAGCATATGTATGGGCATAGTATCAGGTACCATGAAAAATTCATTTTTGCTTTTCTTAAATTAAATTCTTATAGTGTCAAAGAAAAAAGGAAACAATTCGTGTTGTTTTTTTAAAAGAGAGATGGCATGATACACTTTGTGAGAAGTCATGCTTTTTTAGATTGATCTGGAAAAGCCTGCAATCCCACCAAGTGAGAAGAAAATGTTTTGATATTATTTGCTCTTTCATAGGAGAAATGGAACTGGCAGATTCAAAACCCTATCCACAAGACATATTTCCCTTTATGTCATTAGACCGGAAGTAAATAGTTGATGACTGAAACTATCTATAGGAAGGTGGATTTTACTAATTCAATATAGGGAAAAGATGAAAGCCTGGAAGGACTCAATTAGGGCTACATCTAACTCATGATCCAGCTTTACTCAATCCTCACAACCTCTGAAGATGCTTGCCATAGATGCAGGTGAAATGTCAGGAGAGAATACTTCTAGAACATGGCCGTATAGCCTGAAAAACCTACAACAACCCAGTTTACTCAATTATAAATATAAAAGCTAGCTTTTTCCTACAAGCTACTCCCCTTTTTCAGAAATATTAACATTTGCTAGCCCCTTTCACAAAAAATTACAAGTTTGACCACATGAGATCTTAAGAACATCACTTTGATTGATCTTTTATAAAAAGCAGAGAGCAGCTGCTCATTATCTTATCGCCACTGTCATTACAACATGTGGAGGAGTGCAATTGAACCTTTGTGGAGTGGCTCTCTTGATGTTGTTGAACTACAGTTTCTAGCAGTTTTAGACAGCATAGCCAATGGTGAAGAATACATAGAGAATGGTGAAGTTGTAGTTCCAACAATCTCTGGAAACAATCTCATGAATCAAGGAACATGAGAGGCACTGCAGACTACTTCAACCAGAGAAGTCAGCCATAGCAGAGCATTTGATGAATCAACCTGGACACAGCATATTATTTGAGAACAAGAAGGGCTAGACCACTCTAACAACCACTGAGTCAAACTACACAGAGAAGCCATTGAAATCCACAAGCATGTGGACAATTTCATCAAAAAGTAGGAAACCATGAAAACGAACAAAATCTGGCTACCAGTATTAAAAAAAAACCTCTAAAATCAAGCCAGTAAATAAAGATAAACACTCAGAAAATAGGGGGATTCCAGACAGAAACAATCAGGGCTAGCTAACACTTCCCAACAAAGGATTCCCCCAGGCAGGAAGAAGTCAGGATTTGAAGCTGCAAGGCCATTCAATGCTAATCAAGGTGACCAATTGGAACATTCACACTTTCCTCAAACAGACAAGACTTCTTTCTCCCAGCTTGGACATTCCACAGATATATAAACTTCACTTGCCTAGTTTCCAACAGACCTCACAACCTCTGAGGATGCTTGCCATAGATGTGGGTGAAATGTCAGGAGAGAATGTATCTGGAACATGCCATACAGTTTGGAAAACTCAAAGCAACCCTTTGATAATACATTAATCTCTGGAAATTTACTTTATTCCCTGCAATGGGATACAGGCAGTAACAAATGACCACATACAGTCATGTATAAGTTAGCCTCATGTATACATCAAAGGAAAGCTTTGGGGCCAAAATTATGGATCTTGATATGACCCATGGATGAAAGTCATTGTGTCCAGAGGGGAAAACACCAATGCCACATCAGGAGGCAAGTCATCCCTAACCATTTTCCCACTCAGGCATTCATTACTCTGTTTAGAGAAAGGAATGATTCCTATTAAAACAAATGGTAAGGTACTCTCAGTGGCAAAAGTGACAGCTTAGTTAGTCCATGGAGAGCATAAAAAAAAAGAATGACACATATACCCCACAAAGTCTTAGCATTTCTTTGAAGAGACACATCAAACAATTACTGCTGATGCTGCAATTTTCCCATCCAGGCATTTCAAATGGTTAGATGAGTCAAAGAAAGAAGAGGAGATTGGTCCTTTTTAAATGTTCTTCCAGGATGTTCTACATTCTTCACTTTTGTCACTCAGAGAAGGGGATGATTTCTCTTTTTATAAGAGTTACTTTGACCTGTGGAGAATTCAACCCAAGTTTTTGGTTGATGTTTTCACAAAAATTTCCAGACATATACACAATTATATACAGTAAGATCATTCTTCTTTCAGTCCCAAATGTACTGCCAATCACTTTTAACAAATAGTGAGCACATAGATGCACATGACCCAGATTCAGTGTGGTCTTGTAGCTACTAAGCAACTGCACTTGCTAGTTCAGAAATCCAATTTTCCATTTTGACATTGATGTTAACTCAGTTAGCAATACACCTAGAACTAGCATATGAAAAGCCACTGGCATTTTGAAAATCAATTGATTTTTTAAAAAGTTGCTATCCCTGTGTTCCCAGTTTGTTTCTAATTCACTTATTTTTGAACCAGATGAAACAATAGGAACAAACAGGAGAACTACACAAAGTCCTTTTGTTTCATTGACAGCTATCATTCCTCATAGGAGGAATTCCTGAAACTGTAGAAAGGCACCGTGTTACTTAGTTTAGAAAGGATTAAAAGATAGGAACATATATACTGAGGGAATGTTTTAGTAGCAAAGTGGGATCTTGGAATGCTCTGCAAGTGACAAGAAAACTGTCCAACCCGAAACATTAAGCAATGATCATATCAGCAATGGGGAAATTTCTGGCTTGCTGGATCTACATTGTTATTGTTGCTTTTAATAAGAACATCAAGGCCAGTAACAAGAGCTGGCTGCAAAAGACACATGGTTAGAACTGAAAAATAAAATCCCTCTAACCTCAGACTGACTCCCTGCATAGAACTTATTTTCAACATGAACTTAGTGCTCCTATAAAAGGTCAAGTCCCAGTTACTCCAGTAATAGAAAGAATTTTGTTTCTATTCAGTCACAATGGCACTCAATATTCACATTCGAGATAGGAAGAAGCTGAATATTTTTTCAAAAAGAAATGAATGTAGAAAAAACAAAAATGGACAATTTGTTCCTTCCAGGTTCATAGCTTTCAGTGTTCAGCTTTTTACTGTCTGTATTTGAATCCTGAAATACATATTGGTGAAAGAAAGATCGTTCAAAAATAAACTAGAAACACTGATGAAAAGAATCCTTGACTTCTTAGAATCTTCAGAGTACAGAATTTATTCAAGTCGCACATGAATATTTTGCATAGAAAATGCAGAAAGCATTTTATGATCAGAATATAATGCCATTTCTGTTTGCTAAATGTAAAATGCTGTAATTGGAGATGTACTCTATGCCAAATTTGCACCCAAGGAACATTTTACATATATAATTTTTGCTAACAAATATTTCAGCATTTTTTTTGTGCTGAAAAAAGCTATTTTCAAATATTGCACAGTTTTCAGTGATTTTCCTCTAGTTGATAGAAAACAACCACTGAGATAAACATAGACCATTCTACTGGGAACTGTTGTGTTTATAGGCTTAATCTAATTCTTACAATAACAACAGGATCCCACCCTCATGACGGAAACATGCTCTAATGCAATGTGGAGAGATTTCTACTTCCCCTGTTATTTGAAATCTGCCCTTGAACAAATGAAAGTTCATGGCTGAATATGGCTCATTCAATGAGGTCATCTCAAATGTAGGAATTTTTTTTAGTTATGTCCCTTAGCTTTCTCTTTCTTTCTCTAGTTTTCAACATTTCAATAGCCACATTTAGATGGTAATTATTTGTGGTTAATCAAATTTTCAGTTTGCTATAAACTTTCTATAACTATATCAATAGATTCCAGTCTATCATCACTCCACTTCTGGCTCAGAGGGTGTTTTTTAAAATCTTTCTGTCTATCCATCTATCTAAAAATTATTTTTTTTTTTTTTGGCAGACCTGATGCTTTGGTAGGAGGAGGAGTACAGCACTGACAATTACAACCCACCTGAGTAGAAAATACAAATGTCACAAGCATCAACAAATAGGCTGGGTCTCTACTATAATCAAAAATGAATGAGACATAGAAAATGAAGAGAACATTGACAACAAAATAGATACAAAATGAAAGAGACAATTGCAAATGGAAAAATGGAACAAATGGGTCTGTCAGAGCAAAATGAAAAATGAAATAGAATGAACATTTTTCAAGCAGACATCTCTAAAAATACAGAAGGGAAAAGCTTGTGCAGGTCTTTCTGAAGTATTTTGGTTAGCACAATACTATCCACAAGGAATAATTGCCATGACCTCATTATCTGTCTCTTTGCCCAACTGGCATACAAAAACCTGCCCCTTCTCCCAGGCCCGTAGCCAGGATTTCGTTTCGGGGGGGGGGGCTAAAAATTTTTTCAGGGGGGGTTTCGGGGGGGGGGCTGAGTTTCGGGGGGGGCTGAGTCTGAGTGAAAGAGGGTCTAGCCTAGCAAACCTTTTGTATCATTACCCCAATACCCTCATGCATATGGGATATATTGAGTATGGTGATCAGATCATGATATGAATAAACATAACAGTTTAAATAATGCACCAATAAGGCCTTTTCGCGAATCACCATGAAAATTTCGGGGGGGGCTGAAGCCCCCCGAGCCCCCCCCCCCTGGCTACATGCCTGCCTTCTCCCTTCTTCATGCTTGTGTCTCCCTCCTTGTGTCTTTTTCCTTTCCTTCCGACTTAATCTGGTTTGAAGACAGTGGGATGGATTTTCTGTCATTGTCAGAGGGACATAATTTAATTATTAATTACATTACTAGGGATGTTATCTTCAACAGTTTCAAAGATTGCGGTTCCATTTTCCTTATGATTGTCCTCACTCTTTTCTATTGTTAATGTTATTGTTTATTATTGGATTGTGGGAGAAATGGCTTGTTTGCACATATTGCTTTCATAAAATCAACATTATTACTGCTAAGTAATCCAGTGAATCAAATGCCAAATAGTTTTCACTTTATGGACAGCTTTTCCTGTCATTAAAATCCTCATCACCTTCCTCCTTTGCTTGCTCAAGTTGCTTTCTTGTAGCTCCCATTTCAGGAAGGGTGAAGAATGTGCTCTGGATTTTAGTGTGAACCTCAAAGTGCTGAACCACTTTCAAGGGAAGCTTTTTTACAGGTAAAACTTGGAAGGGATTCTCCATCACCATGGAAGGAACCATTAACCCCTGTTTGCTCAGACATATCCTTAGGAGACAGATTATTTATATTGTTATGTACTTGAGCTGTCATCTTGGTGGTATATTGGTGGTGGACCCTCAAACAGATGTCTCTTTCTGGCAGCTGTTCCCCCCAGATTCCATTTCTGGTCTGGTGCTTGCATTTTCTGAGTTTTGAAGATGAATAGGCTGCTGGAGCAAGCTGAGTGTGAGAAGAATGATTTTTTCCCCATTTACTTTTTGTTTCTAAAAGCTGCCTCCATTTCCTTTCACATCAGTTTCATTTACTTTGCTTAGTTGATGCAACCTTCACCTTAGATGATGCATCCTTTATTTCAGTTTTATTATAGCTTAACACGGATTCCAGCACAATCACAGACAAATGCTCAAATGGCATGACATCTTCAGGCTTTCCACTCCTTGTGTAAAATGTCTAAAACTGCACATAGATTTTATTAAGACTCCATTTATGACCTCACTACCTCTGAGGATGCTTGCAACAGATGCAGGCAAAATATCAGGAGAGAATGCTTCTAGAACATGGCCATATAGCCCATATAGCTTCCCACCGGAGTGGAAATAATCTATCGGACAGATGGCAAGCTATTCAACCTCAGCAGACTGAAAGCCAAAACCAAGGTTACAACAACAGCTGTTATAGAACTCCAGTATGCTGATGACAATGTCGTCTGTGCGCATTCAGAAGAAGACCTACAAGCCACTCTAAACACCTTCGCAGAAGCATATGAGAAGCTCGGCCTGTCACTGAACAATGAGAAAACCAAGGTGCTGTTCCAGCAGTCACCAGCCATCCCCTCTCCAATGCCAGTAATACAGCTTAATGGCGTAACATTACAAAATGTGGACCATTTCCGCTACCTTGGCAGCCACCTCTCCACCAAAGTCAACATCGACGCTGAAATACAACACCGCCTGAGCTCTGCAAGTGCAGCATTTTCCAGAATGAAGCAGAGAGTGTTTGAGGACCGGGACATCCGTAGGGAGACCAAGGTGCTTGTCTATAAAGCTATTGTCCTCCCAACCCTGCTATATGCCTGTGAGACGTGGACTGTCTACAGACGTCACATGCAGCTCCTGGAACGTTTCCATCAGCGCTGCCTCCGGAAAATCCTGCAAATCTCCTGGGAAGACAAGCGGACAAACGTCAGTGTGCTGGAAGAAGCAAAGACCACCAGCATTGAAGCGATGGTCCTCCAACATCAACTCCGCTGGGCCGGCCACGTTGTCCGGATGCCTGACCACCGTCTCCCAAAGCAGTTGCTCTACTCCGAACTTAAGAACGGAAAACGGAACATTGGTGGACAGGAAAAGAGATTTAAAGATGGGCTCAAAGCCAACCTTAAAAACTCTGGCATAGACACTGAGAACTGGGAAGCCCTGGCCCTTGAGCGCTCCAGCTGGAGGACAGCTGTGACCAGCAGTGCTGCAGAATTTGAGGAGGCACGAGTGGAGGGTGAAAGAGAGAAACGTGCCAGGAGGAAAGCGCGTCAAGCCAACCCCAACCGGGACCGCCTTCCACCTGGAAACCAATGCCCTCACTGCGGAAGAAGATGCAGAGCAAGAATAGGGCTCCACAGCCACATACGGACCCACAAGGAAATCCATAATGGAAGACCATCTTACTCGTCTAACGAGGGATCGCCTAAGGAAGGAAGGAAGGAAGGAAGCCCAGAAAACCTACAACAACTCACTCCTTTTATGGCTGTTTACAAGGTGTGACATCCTGTAAGCTTCTCAGTATTCTCAATTGAACCCCAGTGTATGTTCTTTTTCCACCATGATATTTTCAATGTAATTTTTCCTGGCTATTAAAAGAAATTGGCTCACTCAGTTTCAGTCAGATTAGACAAACAGTCTATACTGTAAAAGGAATGCACATGTAAAAGAATACCACTTCTAGAACTAGAAAAAATCAAGGAAGTTGCATTCATAGGAGAGCTTGATTGATCAGGCAACTCCTGAAATAAATCTTCTCCTTGCCATCTATGATTAGTTGATTCAGGATTTGGTAGATCTATGAATTAAAAAAAAGAATATCTCTTCAAGATGTGCATATCCATGGGTTTTAAGGTGCATTTCAGGGTGGGAGAGGACTCCATCCAGAATGGGGAACATGCAAGTTTCTCAATATTGGTGGGCTAAAAATCTCATTATATTCAAAATATGTCAAAATATCTAGAAGCCCATATCTGCCATCTACTGCACAAAATTTCATGTGCATTTTAACAATGTGAATGTGCAAAACTGTATACAACTGGAAAAAATGAGTATGGGCATGCTTTAGACAATGAAAGAAATCTGGAACAAAATTTGTACACTATAAAAGAAGAAAAAATGCCAAGGAAGGAAAGCCACCTTGCACATGTAAGTTTGTTTTCCAAACTAGACGAGCTCTGTAACCCCTTTAAGCTGAGGGTGATGTGGACTTACTCTCTGAGCTAATGAAGACATAGGCCTGTGGCTGACTGTCAGATGTATACTACTTACTGCAGAATTCAAACTTAAACCAAAGTTTAAACTAACATGAGTACAACATAACCCAATCTTCCTGTCAATTATATGGTATGTTTCCATCAGAAGTTACTATAGAGTCATTCTGAAAGACCTAGTAAATTCCTAAAAAAGATAACTTTCTATGAATTTTCTAGATCTTACAGGGTGACTCTGGGGTAACTTCTGGTAGAAGCGTACCATAGAATCACCTAGAGGAACTAGAAAGTTCCTTTCAGAAAAATCCTGTCAATAGGGAATGATATAATCTATAGTTTCTTGTTTCAGCTGTAAGTTCAGTAGTTCATCCTTTATGGATTCCAAGGTCAAATTTTCTGGAGATATATTCTTTTTTGAAATTGCAGTACATCTCTGTATTGTGGCCATCTCAAATGAAGGACAGCTGTTGGCAAAGAGTGACCACAGCAAGTCCAACATGTTTCAGAGGACACACATCACCAGGTGTGTTTCTTTTGAGACATTGTGGAAAATACTCCAGCCTGCTCACTGGTCCAACCAGGTAGACACAAGTGGATGAAGTACTAAAGCTAGGGCCAGTGAAGGGATATATGCCAGTGTCATTTTTGCTTAGCAGAGTATTGCCTAGTGTGACACTGGTATGAAGTGAAAAGGTCAGTGTCTACTTGATTCATAATGGGTAGGCATACTGCTCTCTGTATGATTTTTGTTTTCATGTTTGTGCAATGGATAAAGCCCTTAGGAGATGCAAAATTAGTAGAAATATACCTATTCAGAAAGGGACTGGGTAGTATGTTGCCTCAAAGAATGTTTAAATAACATTGTCACACTCAAAGTTTGGATGAAGATAACAGAATGTGAGATAAATTATCCATATACCTCTGTGAAATTCTGCTTCTCAACCTGTTGTAAAATGACAATATTCCCTTTCTTTTTGCTTAAAAAGAAGCACATATCAAGATGACAAGTATTATACTGTGTGTCTTCATAAAAACCATTGATGGAGCCTTTCAAAGCTCATTGTAAGGAAGACAAGAGTTCTTTTTTGTGTGTGCCTATGTACTTATCTCTGTTGGGACATAAAGACACAGTCAAAGATTTAATGTAATCAGTCCTTTGAAAATGGGTGATTTTGCTATCAATGTTACCCCCCCCCTTCCTCCACATTAGCCGAACTGAACTTTTTAGTCTATTTCACATTGTGAGAAAATCATCATTCTCATCGCTTAGTGATGCACCATATAATTTTAGCACACTCTCTTTGGATAGTTATATAGCCATAAAATGAGAAACTGGCTCTATTAAGAAGTTAAACAAAGAAAGGATCAAAAGATAATACAAGCAAAGTACCAACTCTGCATTTCACTGTAAAGTGCAGGTAGATGAGATATAGTTTGTTTTACACTGCTAAAATTGTCCTAGGAATTAACCATTCCTTGAGAGTAAAGTCTTCAGCCTTCAACATTCTCACTTCAGTCTGAGTTCATGTCCCACTGAAGTCAACTGAGTTTGTAGACATTTTAAATGACCCAGAAGTGCCTCTACTGTTGCATTTTCTTTCCCCCCTCTCCCATAATGTCAGAAATCCAGGGCTTTATGGAATAAGACATTATGTATCTATCATGAAGAAGTAAGTCTTAATTGCTTTGCACGCCGGTGTCATTCCATTATTTAAACTTCCTGAACTATCCAAAGATCAGGAAGAATTTGAATTCTTACTAGCAAATGTTCATAGAAAAAATGCACATTTCACATATGCACACATTGACACACATTGCTATGAAATTCTGGGAGTTGTAGTTTTACCAGATCTTTAACATTATCTGCCAAAGGATGCTGGTGCCTCCCCAAACTACACATATTATGATTCCATAACATTAAATCAGTGCTGCCAAACCACATTAATTCTACATGGTAGATGCACTCAGTGATTGACAGCTGATTCTGACAGAAGTGTTTCCAAGGCCTGTCTGGAAATGTCAGGGATTGGATTTGAAACTTTTTGCATGCAAATCATAGGTGCTTAGTCCCAGAATGCCCAGGAATTGTTGTTTCCTGGTGCATATTGATAACGCACCAAAGCATAAGTCTCAAAATTTCTTCTTAATATGACTTTAAACCATTTCAGTCCCTCTGAGATGTGCAAATACATAACTGTTTGGACTAAGCCCATAGTGTTATTGCTTTGCTTTATCCCCTTTTCTTTCCTCTAAGCTTTTCTTGTTCAATATGCACTACTTTTGGCTTCAGTGAAGATGCACTGACCTCTTCTCCTTATCTGTCATTTCACCCAGCAGCAACTGCTCTGGGCTGCTATGGAGCTCAAAGGCCAGGCCTGATGGAATGTCACTTCCAGGTCTAAAGCTCTCATAATTCATAGGCAACAGCAATGGGTTATAGATGAAACTAAGCAGGATAAGAGAAAACTGTTTTTCAAAGGTGGGGGGGAGTCCTCTTCAGAGACCACTGGAAAGGGGGTGTTGATATGGTTTGTGGAGCAAAACATATATCTTGAAGCATTTCAGCTATACCTTGGGATGCAGGAATTCAACTCAAAATACTCAAGCCTCATGCAACGGAAGAAATGTGTAGTATCTGAAATATTGGTTGCCTGGCCCATTTTCTGCAATACAGGTATTTTGGTCAGAATCATGAGACACAATCTATTACAGTGGAATATCTGTAGTTCAATCCACCTCTATTTTGCTTGATGCGACTGGTGGATTTGGTAGCTATGCCCTACTCAGAAGTTGACATTCGAGATCATTCACTTCCTTCATGATTCTTTTGGGGGCATTCAAAGTTTAATAAAATTCAAATGGAACTCTGGAAGAATTGAAATAAAATAATAATTTTATTTTGGGGCTGTGGTTTGATGATAAGCTAATACATAGAAAATGGTTGAAATATAGTAAGATGACTCCTGATCAAAAACATAAATTGGAGGTAGGGGGCATTGTGATAAAATATACAAAGTTTTAAAATACAAGAACTGTATTACATTTAAAATGACCAAATTCTTACAATTTATATTATTTGTGAATGGGGGGGGGGGGGGGACACACAACTTGTTGTATATGAAAAATATTGGAAAAGACATGGATAAATAATATAACCTTTGGAAGAAATTAAAATAAAATATAGATTTTTAAAACGTGGGCTGGATGGAAGAAATAAGAACATTTAGCATGGAGGGGGAAATATATACAAGATTGGGAAATTCTGGAAATGGAGAATAATTTAGATAAAAAAGAACAAATGGGAGATGTTGAAATGGGAAATAAAATATGAAATTGTAAGAATAGAATTTTAATAAAGTGCTTGAATTTTTTATTAATATCACTTGTGACTAGGTGTTAATTTTAACTCAATTTGCTTATATTTAGCACAAGTTAAAGAAATTAGAAGTACATTATAATATTGTGACAGATGTTTTGGCTTGATGGGGGAAGGTTGTAGGAAGGGGGTCTAAAATGTTTCTTTTTGAAAACCTAATATGTCTGTGGGGGTATATATAATAGAGTTCTAATATTTGAATTGTTTCAGTCCTAAAATATTGTTCCCAAATGTTCTCAACACATTCCAATGCTTCTGTCATCAGTCTTTCTCAAAAATGCTCAGCATGTTTTAGTTTGTATTTCCTACGAACTTCAGTAATAAGTATCAGTGGCAAGGAATTATGGAAACAGGACTGAAAACATATGGGACTAGAGCAGGTTAAAGATTATATGGTCACAGTTACTCCATATAAGGGCCCTCCTTCAATAGTGTCTTCTTAAAAAGTAAAGATAAAGGTTTCCCCTGACATTAGGTCTAGTTGTCTCCGCCCTGGGGGGAGGGGGGTGATGCTCATCTCCCTTTCTAAGCCGAACAGCCAGCGTTGTCTGTAGACTCCTCCAGGTCATGTGGCCAGTATGACTACAAGGAGCGCTGTTACCTTCCCACAGAAGCGGTACCTATTGATCTACTCACATTTGCATGTTTTTAAACTGTTAGGTTGGTAGAAGTTGGGCTAACAGCGGGACCTCACCCCGCTCCCTGTATTTGAACCACTAACCTTTTGGTGCCTTCCTACGTTTTTGTAATGTCAAGGAAGGGTTCTACTTAATAATATCACCGTGATATCAAAATGCAACATTTTTTATTTTTACGATACCCCACTGAATTGTCACAAACAGCTGGAGTTTACTATGAATCATGCTGCTGACATGAAAGATGAAGAAAGCATCTTAGGTAAAAGAGGCTCTGTGGGTAGGAAGTCCAATTCCAATCAGGCAGGAAAAAGAAGTCAAAAGCAAGAAAGTCACTGGTAGCTCAGCCAGCATTGCTTTGATATGGCATAATTGAAAAACAAAGGAAATCTATACAGATTCCTTTCCTTCCCTAGGAAATAAATGAACCATATTTTCAAATCAATTTTCATAATTGAAAACATCACAAGCAACCTTATTTATAGCTCAAGGTAATGGTTACCTCAGTGAAACAAGCTCTTGGGGAATTTTAACAGTTTACTTCCTTCATAACTGCAGACTTAACAGCCCAGTTTTCTCCTTGCTAGCTGATGTTGAAGAAAGACTGCAGAGTAAGGAAGAGAAGAAGCCACCTTTTCTTAAGGCAGGTCACAGGTTCCTTTAGCTTAGTATTGTCTGTATGGCTAGTAGACAATGCCTGGTTTTTGAAACTATCTTCTTTCCTAGTACTTCAACTACATGTTGTACATCTTACAAGCATGCTTTTCCATCAAAACATTGATAACAAAATCTCCTTGCACAGGTCCTGTGACTGGAAAAATACTGAAAGCAAAGAGAGTACATTATGCCATCCCTAACATTCAAATGAAAACGACAGTGGAAAACACACAGCTAAGAAAGACTCCACAAGGGCCCACAAGGACAACATCTAATTTTTGTTTCTTTGTGTAATTGTAATTTCTACCATAAGACAGAAGCAAGTGCTGGCAAGACAAAAGGCTGTTGAGAAGTGATAGAGTTGTTAAGGGACTTCTTTCTAGCGTTATGTCGTATTGTCATGGTGCTTCAGGACAAGGATTCATTTATTCCCTAGGAAAGGAAAGGAATCTTTAAAAATGCCTTTGTTTTTCAAATACCTCTAAATACATATAACTTACAGGTAGCCATTCCATAAAACAAAAGAAAAACTGATTGGAAGGAAAGTTTCAATTCTGTAAAAATGCTACTTGGTGTCCAAACAATATTATGGGGAGTAGGGAGCATTTCAATGGGGAATTGCACCATTTTTGTTTAATTATCTGGGCAATGTTGATCTGGATAATTTGAGGGGCCACACAAAAGGCTCCTATTGTTCATATGCAACCCACAGGTCACATATTTGTCCTAGTCTTTGTACAATGTGCTTCCTGTTCCATAAGGGCACACTAGTTTCACAATTTCTCTGAGATCCAATGAATTGGCGTCTTAAGCCTCATCTGAAGCTCTGGGGGGATTTGATAAACAGGAGAAGCAATGGCAGGAAGGCCCGCAGAAAATAGTGACATTATCCAAAACTATATGCCATGGCTTTGCCTTTGCTATGGCAAAACCACAGTTGCCTACAACACATTGCCATCCCTAATATTTGTCATTTTTAGCATTTGGTTTGGGTGTACAGTACATTTAGGTCCTAAACCCCCTAAGGCAGTGGTTCTCAACCTGTGGGTCCCCAGGTGTTTTGGCCTACAACTCCCAGAAATCCCAGCCAGTTTACCAGCTGTTAGGATTTCTGGGAGTTGAAGGCCAAAACATCTGGGGACCCACAGGTTGAGAACCACTGCCCTAAGGTTACTTAGATCAGCTCTGATCTGGGAAGCAAAGCCGGGTCAACCCTGCAATATAATCTATAGTCCCAGAACCTGCATGGGAGACCATCAAGGAGTACAGGTGCTGTATTTCAGAGGAAGGAACTGCCAAACCACATCTGAGTATCCCTAAGAAAATTAGGTGCTTATGAAAGTAATGGGGGTCACCATAAACCTGCAGTTGACTAGAAGGCTCAGAGACGCATATACTTCTTTTGAAACATATTCCCCCTCACTGTCTGATAGCACTCAATAGTTTTGTCACAAGCACAATATATGCAAAATTAGCTTTAAGTAATTTCAGAGCACTTGCACCATTGCAAAACATTTTTTCCAAGTCAAATATCACAAAAGGTTTTAACCTTCTCACAACATTTATTTTTAATGATATAAATGAAAAAGTGTGGCATTAGCACTTCAAAGTAGCAAAGGCAATGCATTCCCAATCGTGCTGTCACAGAACGAGCTACAAACAACATCAGAAGATCCAAAAGAACTGGCTTCAGTTTTACCGTCTTAAAAGCATGATTTCAGTTTCAGAAATCTCAGGTCCCTAGAAACCTCATAGCATCAAGATTGCAATTTTCATTCTATTTCTGTGGCAACTTTCGAAACAGTGAAAAGTATTCCCAAGGAGGAGAGTTAAGCAGTTGCTTAGTTTTCTTCAAAGGACATTACTTGATACAAGTCTTAGGTGTATCTACACTGTAGATTTAATGTAGTTTGACATCACTTTAATTGTCATTATGGAATTATGGGAATTGTAGTTTTACAAGGTCTTTAGCCTTGCCTATCAAAAGTGCCTCGTCAAATTACAATTTCCAGGATTCTATAGTATTGAGGTAATCAAACTGCATTAATTATACAGTATAGGTCTGTGATTCCCAAACTCTGGTCCTCCAGTGATTCTGGACTTGAGTTCTCAGAGTCTTCTCCACTTGGCCAATGGTCAGAGATTCTGGGAGCTGAAGTCCAAAACACCTGGAAAGTCAGAGATTGAGAATCATTGCTATAGATGCTGCCTTAAAGGCATGGGCAATCCATGGTTCTAAATGGTTCTAAAGTACTTACATGACTAAAGTTCTGGTGGTGAAAACTAGAGGGCGCTTGTGCTTTGCTTCTACAGTGTTGCTAAAGTTCTGGTGCTAAAAATTTCTGAACTCTAACAAAACTTTTCAAAATTTCATTATAAATTGCAGTTTCTAATTGGTTCTGTCATAAAAAATCTCCAATAATAAAATAATAATAAAATTGTGAAAGTTTTGTTAGAGTTCTGAAATTTTCACCATCAGAACTATTAATGTTTATGCAGTGCTAAGAATACTCACTGGAAAGCAGGACCAGATCAAATACATTCTCTGCCCTTGACAACAGGCAAAGATTGCAACCTCTTCCATATCTTTATCTTTTCTTTAACTATTATAAAAGTGAAAGCATGTGTGTATATATGTGGCTGGAGCTCCCACTTCCAGAGACAAGTATGACCCTCACTGATGTGGAGCCACCAAAGGCCCTCCCTCCAATGGCATTGCAGGTTAAACATGTACAAGAGCCACTAACCCCTGCCAATATCCTCCACAACTACAATACTTCTCACCACCCAAGTAAATGCTTTCATACAGGGACAATTTCATCCTAGATTTTATGTGTTTTCTCCACTGCAGAAATCTATTACTCTGTCCACTGGCATGGAATTTGCATGATCCCACCCACCACCTCTCCCAGTACCCTTTCCAACTCTTTTCCATGGCATAAAGCAAACAGAGTAGGATTTATCAGTAACTGAATATACTGGAGGGGCTTGGGGGACTGGCTCAAGGTGACCTGGACCAAACTTGACACACAGAACCCCTATGATCAACTCAACCTACTGAAAGGGTTGAGGGGGGACTGGTCCACCATGGTGGGAGCTGTAGTTCATTCTGCTGCCAGAGAGCACACTGCACCCCACCGATGACGCATCTGCAGCAGACTTGACATGCATGCCAAACATAATCTATATAAATAAAAATGTAATGTTTGTTTGTGGGATTAACATAACTCAAAAACCACTGGATGAATTGATACCAAATTTGGATACAATACACCTATCAGGCCAACGAGTGACTATCACTCATAAAAACACTGAAAAATACAGCAGAAGAGACTTAAAAAGGAAAGAACAGAAAATACATTACATTGCATGCACAAAACCACATATATACACATATACACAAATATATGCACACATATATATGCATATATACACAAAAATACATAAACTGGGCCACAGCAATGCATGGCAGGGGTTGGCTAGTTTTACATATTGATGCAGTTTGAGGGGACTAACCAGGCATGATATCAGTTATAGTCCACCCACATCCATCTTTATTTGGATTATTCATAAATAAAACAAAACAAATTACTTCTTCAAATACCTAAACTAGTGGTGCATAAAGGTAAATTTGATTGGCAACCGCATCTTATTACCTCAACAGTGGCAACAGAAAAGAGTCATATCCTGCATCTGAGAGCAGTAGGTTAGCTCACAAGTGGGCCACATGCTATGCAAATCTTGACCTCTCTGCATCTTGCATTTGTTCCATAACATCTGATACCTCTGAAAGCTGTCTCAGGGCTCTTCCGCACAGATGGGAAAACCCAGCATTAAAAATGCATGTTTGTCATAGTTACATGGTCACACATGGGTGCAAAACCCCACCTCATTGGTGGGAGACCAGTCATACAGGCCAGCCATGCAGGCACCACTTTGGCATGACTAGGCAAGGAGGGTAGGGAGCGCTCCTTACTCAGTGATCGGCTGCAGGGCCTGCCAGTCCAGGACACATAGACCCAAAGTGCATTTTTCTTTCAGGAGGGGCTTTTCTGTTTCGTGCCATCTGAATGGATGGAAAAAAATGGAAACATGAATAAAACAAATGGGCCCATGACTATCAGATAGTACTTGATTAATGTCTTGAATGAAATGACTAGTATTCCAGTCTTATGGTTTGACCATCTTCATTGCAGTGATCAAAGTGCAGCAATGGCAGAGTTTTCATATTTTTCATTCCATTTTAACATATGTATAGCTGATTTGAAAATGTGTGACTGCCCTTTAAGAAGGGAATTCAAAAAGGAAAAGTTTCATTTCAGATAACCCTGACCAGAATTAAATCTTTCCCTGACTCAAGCATGCTTGGATTTTAAATACTTGTGAGCTCTTTACTACAACCACTTGCTTTCTGTATTCTCTATTTTAGCTATTTTCATTTGTTTTTAGTCAGCTAATTCATAATCTGTTCATCAGATAGAAAATGGTATTTTGAAACCATATCCAAAAACATAAAAGCATAAAATAGTAAATATCAGTAATCCACAGTTAAAACAAACTAATTTAAAGATTTACAATATTAATTCTCAATCTAGGAGAAGAACTGTGTCTTTAACAGGATCCTACTAGAAAATTATGATCTGTATGCAAAGATCTCCCCTATGGAGTTGAATGAAGGAAATCCAGATTAATTCCAGACCAGTTTTTCAAAATGAATAGAAGACTATATATACAGTGGCACAGCAGGTTAAACTGCTGAGCTGCTGAACTTGCTGAGCGAAAGTAGTTCGAATCTGGGGAGTGGGGTGAGCTCCCACTGCTAGGACCATCTTTTGCTAACCCAGCAGTTCGAAAACATTCAAAGGTACTGGTTCTGCGGAAAAGTAACAGCACTCCATGCAGTCATGCTGGCCACATGACTTTGGAGGTGTCTACAGACAATGCTGGCTCTTCATAAAATCAGAATCATAGAGTTGGAAGAGACCTCATGGGCCATCCAGCCCAACTCCCTGCCAAGAAGCAGAAAAATTGCATCCAAAGCACCCCTGACAGATGGCCATCCAGCCTCTGTGTTAAAAGCCTCCAAAGAAGGAGTCTCCACCTCTTCGGCTTAGAAATTGAGATGCGCACCCCACCCCACCCCGAGTTGGACACAACTAGACTTAATGTCAGGGGAAATCTTTACCTTTTCTCTCTCTCTCTCTCTCTCTCTCTCTCTCTCTATATATATATATATACATACAAAAGTTGATCCTTGTACAGGCAGTCCCCAAGTTACAAACAAGATAGGTTCTGTGGGTTTGTTCTTAAGTTGAATTTGTTTTTGAGTCAGAATTGGTACATTTTTAAGTGTAACTCTAATCAAAAACATATTTTTTAAAGCTTTGAATAGCATAGGGAATGGTGAACACCCCATGTGGTCCCTATTTTGCAGTCTGTGCCCCTGTTCAGATGATTTTGCCTCACGTTTTGTCCTTGTGATAATTGATGTAAAAACAAGGATAGATTATAAGTCTTCAGTAGAAACATCTTTCTTCCATGATAACCAAGAGAATTTCCCTTCCTGGTAGATTTCACTCACCTTTGTCTCACCCCCCGTTTGTAACTATGAGTCTATTGTAAGCCAAATGGTTGTAACTTGGGGACTGCCTGTAGTTTAAATGAGATGGTTCTTACTATGGAATTAAAAATGTCTCAAAGTACTGCTTTCATACACTACTAACCGATTATGCAGTCTTTTCAAAAGCATATATTAAGCTTTAAGCATCTATGAATATCCTGCCATCTGCCAATTATCTGTTTGTGTGCATTTAGCATCTAACCTGAATAGCAAGATTTTTCCCCAGTCCAACACCTCCTTCTGTAGAAAAGCCTTTTTTAAAAAAGGTCTGCAGAGTTTAATAATAATCTCTCTCCCCAATTAGCACTCACACATTTAGCCACCATGCTGATAAATTCTCTAAAGGTCACAGGATAACTTCTGAAGCAGAGAATTATTTGGTGGAGAGGGATGCTTTGCTAGCCCCCAGCAAACCCTAGGAGAGATCATACGTTCACATGACATTTCAGCAAATTCCAAGAAACACTGTCTCCCAGCTCTATCTTTAGTGTTACAATTTTTATCTCTTGAAAATATTTTTGTGACATAGCAAACTTGTCATCATGTGCTGTGAAACAGCCTTAATCATCACGGTATAGCAGAGTGGAGCATTATTCCTCCTTCTTCAACAGTCTAACATGGTTATTTGGTATAATGTTGTAAAACGTGATTTAATGTTCAACCATGAAATAATGAGACCAGACACTGTATTTACCCCATGACCTATTTATTTGTTTTGGAGCTGAAAGGAACAAAAAATAAGACAGAGAGGAACAATCTGTTGTGGGTCCAGCTGAGATCATCTCTGCTGCTATTTCTTTGGCAAAATCACCCAAGCCCCAAGGGTAGTCTGAACATTTGGGTTGCTTCCTGAGTAGCCATTTTCTGGAAAGCAAACTTTGTTCTGCCTCATCCAAGCAGCATAGCTTCTGAGGTCCCTTCCACACAGCTGAATAAAATCCTACATTTTCTGCTTTGAACTGGAATATATGGCTGTGTGGACTCAGACAACCCAGTTCAAAGCAGATATTGTGGGAAATTAGACCAGAATGTCTAGCCAATGTGTGGTCTCCTTCAGCAGCCTGGACACATACCTTTCATCCCTAAAACACTGCCAGTCCTATGTAAGTACCGGTATAGAGATGGCTACCAAGGTTGCTTTTGACCATGTGGAAAATTGTAATGCAGGTGAAACATCAGGAGAGAATGCTTTTAGAGCATGACCATATAGCCCAAAAAACTTGCAACAACCCAGATATTGTGGGATTTTCTGCCTTGATATTCTGGGTTTTATGGCTGTGTGGAAGGGCCCTGATTGAGGGCAAAATCCCAAGATATACCTTAAAATATACTCCATCCCAAACCACCTAAGTTGCATGATTGCAGAGGCTGTTCCAGAGCTATACCCTATACTTAATGGATGTCAAGGTGAACACCAACATCTTAAATTCTCACCTCATTACTTGCCAGATGATAACCTTTTTATAGATGCCACCTCAAACAATCATCAAAGTCTTACAGTGACCAGAGAAGCTCTGCATTGAGGGTAGGAGGATGGATAGTATTTTTCCTTTGCAGAGACACATGAGGGGGCTATCAGGTTTTAAGGAGTCTGCAACCCTTCCCTTCTCGTGTGAAGCATTTTGGCATATTGGTGCCTATTGCAAGTCCATCTGGTCTCTCTCCAAGTAGGCCATCAAATAAGTTTCCTCCTTTCACTTCTTTGTCATATTGTCAGAAAATTAATTGATGTCTTTTGTCTACAGGTGATCTTAGACTTAAAATGACTCTATCACAGAGTTTTACTAGCAATATTTATTATTCGGAGAAAGCTTGTCTTTAGCTTCCTCTGAGGTTGAGAAAGTATGACCCGTCTAGTGGGTTTCCAGGGCTGAAGATGTGAACTCATCTCTTAGAATCCTATTCCAGTACTCAAACCATTAAAACACACTGGCAAAATGTGATTAGTAAAAATAACAGTATAAAGTAATTCTGTTTTTAAGTATCATGTTATCTTGGAGACCATACAGCCGGCATATTAATTTGATTTCATAAAATGGGAACGGGTTTGCAGTGTTAACTCATTGATTATACTCTATGTGTTACATTGGTGGAAGAAACTGAAGCAATGCCTACTTCTATTGGTAGGCAGAGGAAGAATGGAGTTCTCTGAACATGCATGGAATGCAGCCCTAGATATGGAAAGCACTGTTGGGAAGGCAAAACCTGTGCAGACCTCCAAAGTGTTTTTACATCAGGAACAATTTTACCGGAATGGTTATTATGGTGTGAGTGTGGAGCTAGACTAAGACTATTTAGAGTTCTCTCACTCCCTTCACATGCTCTTTTGGTGGCTAATCCTATCCCACTTTGCTGCCTCCTCTGGTACATTATGAGATTTGATGGTTGTTTTGGGGCTGTGTAAAAAAATCACATCTACCTAGGATTTTCTACTTGACACAGTAGTTGGGATATTTTAACAATTGGCTAAGGACTGAGTCTTTAAGAGATCACTTGGCAGATGGCAAAGGCAACCTTGACACCCTTTTGTTGAAGAAGAGGGCTCTGGAATTGCCTCTTTAGGTCCATGACCTAAAGCAGTGTTGCTCAAACTCTGCTCCTCCAGATGTTTTGGACTTCAGCTTCCACAATTCCCAATAGCTCGTCAACTAGCTGGAATTTCTGAGAGCTGAAGCTCAAAACACCTGGAAGATCAGAGTCTGAGAAACACTGACCTAGAGGGTGATAAAAAAAAGTTTCACAAGTTTACTTTCTGGGAGATGGCTAGATGAGAAGCAATCCAGCTATTAGATTGTCCTTGGGGCTCAGGTGTTTCACCCAGAGTAAGATTGAAGAAGGGATGATGCCTACCTCAGCTGATCCTATGCTAGGTTGCCCTCCCTCTTGTTCCTTTCCAGGTACAACACAACAAAATAGTTTTTAGATTAAATAAAGTAGCTCTTACTCAACCCAAGTACCTGCGTCTGGTCTTGTCATTCCATGTTTGGGCATCAATGCTAGAACTCTATGTAGCTTTGCAGATCTTGGAAGCTGCTATTTGTATAGGTGCTATGCTATAGAGCAGGGGTCCTCAAACTTTTTAAACAGAGGGCCAGGTCACAGCCCCTCAAACTGTTGGAGGGATGGATTATATTTGAAAAAAATGAATGAATTCTTATGCACACTGCACATATCTTATTTGTAGTGCAAAAACACTTAAAAACAATACAATAATTAAAATGAACAATTTTAACAAATATAAACTTATTAGTATTTCAATGGGAAGTGTGGGCCTGCTTTTGGCTGATGAGACAGGATTGTTGTTGTTGTTGTTGTTGTTGTTGTGTGCTTCCAAGTTGTTTCAGACTTAGGTTGACCATGAGCAAGGGCCGGATATTTGATCTCGGAGGGCCGTATTCAGCCCTTGAGCCTTAGTTTGAGGACCTCTGCTATAGAGGTTGCTCCCAACAGACATTTTGTTGTTGACTATGCAATAGAAGTTTCGCTGTATTGAAAATCTCAGCACCCTGTTTCCAAAAACTTTTTCAGGTGTTAAGCACTGCAGCCATAGAGCTGGGTTTACCATCAAGTGCATGTGAATGACAGTCAATGCTGACTCTCTACAAATGTGACCTTAATCATATTCATATTTTGACTGCGAGACAGATATTTACATCCAGTATTATCCAACCGCAGGTCCCCCAACAGAAATGATCTTCTGACATTCCACTTGCAAGGACAGGAAAGATCCACCATAAGCAGAGTAAGCCTTTTTATTCTGAAAGCTATCAAGAAAAGAGCACATTTCCTGAAAGAAGAACCAGGAAAATAAGACTCTGACTGTAAATAGAATGTCAGCTGCTGTCCTCACCTTTTTGTCTTGTCTTTTACTTGTGTTGTATTTTGAAATGGTCATATGGCATGTCAAATAAATAAATTATTATTAAGTCATATTTATATTTTGCAAACACCTGCTTTTGGCATTTATACATTGCCTTTGTACGTGTCTATCTGTTTTAGATTTCTATCTACTGTTTCTGTTAATGAATAGAAAGACAGGGGAGGGGGACAAATTAAATGATAATCAAAATTTTCCATCACAAATGGATTTAATTGAATCAGTTCCTAACTTACCTCAATACTGTTTGGACTCTAGACTCAGCACTGATACTAAGAGTTATTGTTATTGGTTGGACAAAAGGGAGGATAAGTAGGACTTCACACATGTAACTTTCCTGACTTCAATTCTTCCCCCATCTTAAGACATGGACAGGTTCACATTATTGTTAGATGGCTCAAAAGGAGAGAAGCATATTTTTGGTGAGGTTTAGGAACTCCATCTCTTCATCTGACACATCTTTTGGCCAAGTTCTTCTATACAATGTGTATGTGCATTGTTTGTTGTTTCTATATATGCCACAGAACTTTTTGTGACTTGATGTTTTGAAGCTTCCAGTAGGCGTTCTTGGTCTTTAAGTGCTCTGTGACAGACAGTACATTTGATTACAGCTTACAAATGGTGATGATTGCAAGAAAATGTCATCCAAAGAGAATGTCCGAGAAAAGGAACAGACAATGTACTATCCTTCACTCTGATGCATTTTATTTCCCATGCTTACTAGAAACTGACTGGTGACCTTTCTCAAGGTATGCTTCACTTGATACCTGCAGTGAAAGAAAGAAAAGGGAACACATTCAGAAAACATTTTGCAATCTGACACTTTTCAAAACCATATTTTCCCCTTAAGACAACTGAGAAACCAAAAAAACAACAGACATGTCTTCATCCACTCTCCACTATACTGTTATCGAAGTCTTGAGGTGGAGTGGATCCTTTCAATGAAAGACTCCCGTACAGCCGTGGTCAAATCTTGAGGGAAACAGTGGGCCTAATTCAGTCAAAACTGTATAATGTATTGTCGAAAGCTTTCATAGCCAGAATCACTGGGTTGTTGTAAGTTTTTTGGGCTGTATGGCCATGTTCCAGAAGCATTTTCTCCTGACTATCCGCCTGCATCTATGGTCCATTTCCCTAGTTTCCAACCCCATTTTCCTAGTTTCCAACAGACCTCACAATTTCTGAAACTGTCATAGATGCAGACGAAACGTCAGGAGAGAATGCTTCTGGAACATGGCCATACAGCCCGGAAAACTCACAGCAATCCAGTGATTCCAGCCATGAAAGCCTTCAACAAAACAAGGATGGACAAAAACTTACAACAACCCTGTATGAGTTTATTTTGACTGCACCACAGCAAATGGTCAGTGGTTCTCATTGAAATCAATGGGAGTTGAACACTCTTAAATTTGGGTTTGTGTACATGTGTATTTAATATGCTTATGTGTTCATCTATATAAACTTATGCACACTTGTGGATGTATGGTAACCCAATACATTTCATAGGGTTTTCTTTAGTAAGAAATGTGAAGATTTGAAAAAGGACACAATGTTATGGTGAGTTAACTGGAGAGAAATGTGTCAACAACCAATTGGCTGAGTGTGCCAGAAGCCAGAGTTCTAATTGGCTGTTCCCTCTGGCTGGCTGCTGAGACCAACGGTTCTAACTGCCATTTTGCCATTTGTTCTCATTTTGGACAGTGAAGAGAAAGTGCTGGCTGCCAACTATCTTAAGGACTGATAGTTTTATGGGATGAGGCATATTTTAAAGACTATTTAAAAAAAAGTATTTTATTTCTCTGTTCCCTGCCTGTATTCAAAGAGATTGATGTATATATTATTACTATGTTTGAACTTTTGAACTAAAGTAAAGGTACTGTTATTTGTTTCACAAGCCTTATTATACAGCAGGATATACCTTGGTTTAAAAACTGCGGCAAAGCTTCTGCTTATTCATGTTTACCAACCCTCACAAGAAATACTCAGAAATGGCCTTTTCTATTCCTTCCTCTGAAATATAACCTACAACACCTGGTATTCATTGGTGGTCTCCCATCCAAACTCGAACCAGAATTGACCCTACTTAGCTTCAAGGATGGCATTAGGTTATAGTAATTCCCATATACAGTGATATCTTGACTTACAAGTGGCCTGCTTGCAGGTTTTTTGTGTTGGTTTTCTTTGAGATGCAAGCTGAGATGCAAGGCACGGGAGCCAATTGGAGAACCTGAGCCTGTGGTATCTGCCATGTTGAAGCATCTGTGGCCGACAACTTCCTCCCTGCAACTCGCTTCTACTGCATCGGGTCCAGATCACAGAACAAATTAAACTTGTAAGTTGAGGGATTGCCTTATTTCACACATAAAACTAGCAAATTGGGGTTTTTTAATCAATAAGAAGGAAGTGAAGTCATCTCTATGCAGATAAAGAGAAGAAAAAACACAAATGCTTCAGGTAATGAAATAAAATACAATGCTTGCTGCAGCTTCAAAATTATTATCCTATGAATGTTAAAGAAAGTAGCAATATCCTGAAATCCAAAGTTTATGAATTAAAATTTAGCTTTTAGATATCAATATATTCCTACTAAAGCAAAGCAGAGAGAGAGAGAGGGCAGGAGAAATGAGAATGGCTAATTCTCACTTTGATATACACACTTGGCATTTGCATTCCACATCCACATTTATGCAAAATTTTCTTTCAGTTCTTTTTCAGATGAAGGATTGTGCGAAAGTACTTAACATTACAATCCAATGCACATTTACCTAAGAGTACTTTCTAATAAATTCAGTAGTGCTTATTTCTGAGCAGTTGTGATTAGGATCATATTAACTTTGCCCTATCAACTGGGGAAAAGTCTATATTTTATGATCTAATATTCAAATTGAATGTATTTGTTGTAGAACTACATCTGTACTGACAAGCAAATGTTCAAATGATACTCAATACATCACTTGGAAGACTTATTCATTAAAATGTTTCACACATTTGAGTGATAATTTTAAAAGTGAGTGAGTGTTCACTCTTTTCTCTAAAGTCTAAGAGTTGGTCTTGTGTGTGCCTTATACAGGCAGTCCACAAGTTACACCAAGAATGGTTCTGGTAGGTTTGTTCTTAAGCTGGATTTGTATGTAAGTTGGAACAGGTACATTTTTAAATGTAACTCCAACCATACACACACACACCCAAAAGCTTTGGAAAGCATAGGGAAGAGTTAACATCCTTACGGTGTTTGTTTTGCTTTTTGTGCCCCTGTTCAGAAGATTTCATCTCACTTTCTGTCCCTGTGATTGTGAAAAAAATTGGCTTGCCGCGGAAACAAGGACTGGTGATAAAGCTTCAGTGGAGACACCTTTTCTTCATAACTCTACCAGAAGTAAATTTCCCTTCCTTCCTATGGATAGGTTTTTCTTACTTCCTGTAGTCTCACCCCTGTTCTTAACTATGAATCATTTGTAAGTTGGATGTTTGTAACTTGGAGAGTACCTGTATAGGAAAAATACCTCTGTTTTGGAAACCAAAGCCATGGATTAGTGTTCTTTGCTTTGATGTTGCATGAGTCGTTTTTTAATGCATGTTGAAAAACTCAAACTCATCCCACTAAGCCTCATTTCATGAGTCATGTTAATTACCTTCAAAATGACCAAGTATTTTCTAACCAAGTATTGGGAGAAAGGGAGGATGCTATTATTATAACAGCATACACAGTAAAGGTCAATTCATAGATGTGATGACACATCCTTGATGATCTCACCAAGCATATCTATCTTTACTTTTATGAACATTCAGGATCATGGATGAAACTGTCCTTTAACAGAAAATGCAGATGTTTGCTCATGGCTATTACTGGTAGGCAACGTGTGGCAGTCACCAAAGCTATCACATTGTGACTGCTAGGAATGAGGAGATGTGTCAATGGAATTTTCTTCCTCTGTTGCGAGAATACTTGCGCTAGATACTGTGACTAGAAATGTGTTTCATCACTATGCTTATACACACACACACACATACATTGAACACGTCATTATTTCCACTGAGAGACAATATCAATTCGGTCCCTTCTGTAGCCAATCATTCCTTTTAAAAAAATGTAAAGCAGATGCATTCAGTCGAATGCTTAGTTTTTCCAATTCATTCTGCTTGCATCCTGCCACTCTTTGACTGGTACAGGCAGCCCCCAAGTTATGAACAAGATAGATTCTGTAGGGTTTATTCTTAATTTTAATTTGTTTCCATAGAGAAGGGTTACCACAGGGACAAAGTGATAATTGAATTTTGAAATTTTTTTGCAAAAACAAGGATTGGTGATAAAGCTTCAGTGAAGACACATTTCCCCTGGCAACTCTTTCAGGAATGAATTTTCCTTCTTAGGAGTAGATCCTATTGTCTCCTCCTTGTTCTTAACTATGAGTCATTAGTAAGTCAGATGTTTGTAACTAGGGAACTGCCCAAACTGGAAAAATATTTTTAGAAAAATTAAAACATTCCCACACTTTATAGTGGACCCAGAATGGTGTAATGGCTTTGCTCAAGGACATGGCAAGACCCATGTTTGATTCCTAACTCAGCTGTCAAAACCCACCATGTGACCTTTAATATGCCATACTATCTCTAAGCCATAGAGGAAAGTAATGGGAAATCCAAGAAAATTGTATGATAGGAATGCTATAGATTGGAATTGATCTGAAAGCAAATAATGTAAAATAAACAGTTCCACACTTCCCCATTATCTCATATATTCCACTTTAATTGCTTTAAAGTGGAATATATGAATCCCCACTGCCAGAAAACCTAAGATAAACAGATAATCTGGGATCAGATCCTGGGATAAAGGGGAAGTGTGGAAGAGTCCAAAGAAGTAGAGCTGCAGGCATTTTAGGGCCCATCCAGATAAGGCCCAAAATGTGTGAGCACGTGTGCTTTTACTAGAGGCATCCAAACGATGTAATTTCTACATGCCAGGAGGATTCCAGCAGCAGTTTAATGGCAGCCAGGTGAGTATTTTTTTTTAATTTTTAGCCCTTTTCTGGGGGGGGGGGGGTGTTTGGTGTCTGGGTGCCATACTGAAAGGTATGGCAGGGCATCTAAATTTATTTATTTATTTATTTCAAAGTTTTCTATACCAAACTTCCCAACCTCATTGAGGGACTCAGCCCGGTTTCCAACCATAAAAACACATACACTCATTAAAATATCACATATCACAATTACAGTAACAGATTTAAAATAACACTATATATAAAACTACGGTGGTCAGTCGTAGTATTAAAATCAGATCTGCATCATCTTCCATCCAAAACCCTAGGGTGTTGTCTCACCCCTCCCCCCCCCCCCCAGGAAAGCAGGTTTTGGAGGGAGGTGTGCAGACTTTAACCCAATCAGGGTTAATTCCTTACACCCATTTGGGTGTGGGTTAAAGGCCTGTGTGCAACTGGCCTCAGTCAATGACACCCTTTCCAGGAAGGCATAGTCCCCATACTTTGGAAATACCATGAAAAAGTCTCAGAAAGTATCTGAAAAGTTCACAGTTAAATTGCTGGTGGAGGGAATAGTGGAAAAAGAGTAAATATAACTGGCAAGTTGAGATGTTTCACCACAAGGCAGCTTGACAGGCAATAGACGAGCACTCAGCAGGAGGAGACAAGAAAACAAGTTAAGAGCTGCATCAGAGTAGCAGGCATCTCATAGCTCTGTCCTAGGGATGTATTTCTTTACTCAGTTCTTTCTTGAAGGAAGCAATGAGTGATTTTTTTGGCCATTGCCTTTTCTCCCTGCATGAAAGTGTGTTCTGAGTCCATGTGGAATTTGAGGACTATTCACAACTCTTCTATGGAAAATTCACTTCCAGTTCTAATGAAGGAAACAGCATAATATTTGATGTGTTCCTTCCCAGAAAAAATGCTGCAGTTGAGGAGCTACCTGATATTATTATGTATTTTTGTGTGTGTTAAAAACAGAAAAAAATATTGCTTCCTGTTGAGAAAGCAATGTATTCTACTTTAAGTAGAATACATTCCAGGCTGCAAAGGTTCTGATCATCCCAGGATTCCCCTTGCCTTGGTTTTCTGAGGACCCTCCCACACAGCCATATAACCCAAAATATCAAGGTAGATAATCCACAATATCTGCTTTGAACTGGGTTATTCAAGTGCACACTGACATAGAATCCACTTCAGTTGTGGATTTTATACAGCTGTGTGGAAGGGACTAGATGCTCAAGAAACATGCTTCCTGACTATTTCCCAAGTATTTCTGAATATATTTCCATCCCTTGCCCATACTTGCCACATCCCTATGCTTGTTCCATAAGCTTCTTGCACTATGGGGGAAAGAATGAAAGCTTCTGCTGGGGAAATTCAGTACTTCTGAATGTCTTTTTCCTTGTTGCCTGACTATTAAGGCTTTGCTGACTCTGACCTGTGCAGGACTATTTGGTGGTATCTCTGAAAGTGTTTGGAAAAGGATGCTGGTGTTTGTCATCCCCACATATCTCTGAACATTTGGCTAGCTACCATGATGGCAGATATCAATTCTGGTATCCATCCCTACTTCCAAGTGATGCCAGACAACACTCTATCTTTCCTGTGGTGAGTCAGAATACCTTCCATGTCAGACATATCATGATATATCATAATACTGCATTGGTTCTACACCCCCCTCCCCGAAACCACCACTGATCTTACAACTCATATAAACTTCCTCTAGACCATGGAAGCAATGTTGGTTTGTTTGTGACTATAAATTAAATATCCATTGTATGTATGGCATATTGGCTTTGTGAATAACACAAATGCACCTATTTAAAGACCAACTGAATGCAACATTGAACACAAAGAGACAGGAAGATCAACTGGAAAGATTAAACTTACCAGACATCCAACAAGTCAGGAGAGATTATAACAAGTTTCAATACCTAAAACATATTCAGTTCTCTCAGACTATAAATAATCTGCTATTCAATTTCATTAATAAATTAACCTAAAAAGACAAAGGGAGAATTTAGGTAGTCTATTCAAAGGAACAATACAAAAAAGACTAAACTTGACAATCAACAATCATCCAAAGTATCATTGTAATTCTTTCATTGTCAGTTATCAACAGGTGAATCTAGAAAACAAATTGAGAGATGTATTGTCAAAGACTTTCATGGCTGGACTCACTGGGTTGCTGTGAGTTTTCCGGGGTGTATGGCCATGTTCCAGAAGCATTTTCTCCTGACATTTTGCCTGCATCTATGACAGGCATCCTCAGAGGTTGTGAGGTCTGTGAGACCTCACAACCTCTGAAGATGCCTGCCATAGATTCTTCTGGAACATGGCAAACAACTGAATTGAGAGATGTACTGAATAATTAACACTATAACATAAAGGATCTTGTACAGTCCCTTTTCTTGTGCACTGTGATTGCAGACTGCTGGTGAGCAAAGCTCCCTTTCTCCTAACCAGTGTCCCAGTACATGGGAATTTTATAACACAGTCCTGCTGAGAACACACCTGTCCCCAGGTCATGTGTCTTCTTTCTCCTCTTCCTCCTTTCCTCTTCTTCCTCCTCTCATCCTTAATATCTCAGTTTATCCAAATCATTTTAAGTATTTTTATTGCTTTATCATAGTTATTACATTTGTTATACATTTGTTTATAGCAGTTACATATTATTCAACACACTCTTTAACATATAGTCTTATTGTTCTGCTTAAGCATTTCCCCCCCTTTTTCCCCACCACTATGCTCCCCTCCCCCCATCTCAAGCCACAACTTTTACATATCATCTGTCCAAAATCTAATTTCTTCTTGTGGCGGTAACTTTCCTTCTTTATTTTTTAAACCATACAACATCAAAATCACTTTGTTTCCATATACCTTTTTAACTTTTAATATACATGCAAGCTTATCGTTTATTGCCAGTTTCCATGCTTCCTTGTACCACTCCTCTATTTGTATATTTATTTCTTTTTTCCAGTTCCTTGCTATGAACAGTCTTGCTATTGTTAATAGGTTTGTTATCGCTTCTTTATCCTCTTTTTTCAGTTGTTTATTGTTGTATAATGATAATAAAGCTATACTAGGACTTTTCTCAATTTTCATATTCATTATAACCTCTATTTCTCTAAGTACTTTCTCCCAAACATTATTTACATATTTACATTGCCACCACATATGTATATATGTTCCTGGTTCTTGATCAAGAAGGAAATGATTATGAAAGAGTTTAAAGAATTAAAATTGACATGGTTCCATTGTATACAATTAGAACAATGGTTCAAAAATTGGGAAAAAAATAAAAATGGAAGTAAACTTAATCAATTTGAACAAATAATACAGAATGGAAGGGTTGTAGAAGAGCATGAAAAATTGAGAGGAACAATTAGTAAAATATATAAGATAATAATTGAAACAAAGGAAGGAAACACAAAAAACAATGCCATTAAAGAGGTTTGGGAAGAAGATTTAGGGATAAAAATAAATGAAACAGAGTGGCAACAATTATGGAGACAAAGACATTTAAAAAATTTATCAGTACGGGTTAAAGAAAATTATTATAAGCTAATATGGAAGTGGTATCTGACACCAGTAAGAATAGCATATATAAATAAAAATAATTCAAAAAATTGCTGGAGAGGGTATCCAAATCATTTTTATGTGCAATTCTGCTCTGAAATCAAATTGGAACAATTCTATCTAAGCAGAATCTAGTATAGATTGGGATGATTTGGTTCAGGAATTAAACAGCTGTAGGAAGATGTAGGGACAGAAATAATTCAAATGTGGAATAAACTGGAAACTAACAGATTTATCGAACTAGGAATATAAGCACTCTACTCTTAAAGGTTTGGGTTCAGCTCCTTACACTTTCAATCATATGTGCTAAATTATGTCTGTCACATCTTTTTAAAAATGTCATTCAATAGGAAAGATTTAAAAGTCAGGGGCCAGCCTCCGAAATCTCTACTGTCATCCAAGTCCATTCAATTTTGTTGAGCGAGAAAAATAAACAGAATTAGTTAGATTAGTTAGATTTTACACTTCACAAGATGAAGAGAGGAAAAAATTCACAGCAGATAAAGAATTGCCTGGAATAGCACACAAAATTCTGGTGCAGAGGATTTCAAAGGTGAAAAGGGGATTATCTTCATTAGGCCATAAAATCGCTGGAAATAACCCCCTCTTGCAAATAACTGTTGTTATTATTTTATTTTTCTTGCTAAGAGTCCCCAAATTACTTTCTAAGAATGTCAGAGCCTTTGAAAATTGCTTTTTTATATATATTCTTCTAGCTTACACACTGATTGGAAAGGCCTGAAATGCATTTTAAAAGAGAAGGAAGTGTGACTGCAAATAAGTTTTCCCACACTACAAGAGAGCCCTAATTTAAAAAGGATTTTTAGGCTTTGGGTATTGGGGATATTTTTAATACCTGGAGAAGCTATAGTCAAGCCATGAGCAATTTTCCATATGAATAGCAATGTGTTGTTTCTGAAGCCTTCCTCTGAAAATGAAAAGGGAAGAAGAAGGAAACAGCTGACTCATGTTTGGCAAAGCACATAATACGGGCTTTTAAAATCTCCAACGAGGGCGTCTGAACTGCCTATCTGAAATCACCAGGGAATTGTCTCAAAATGAACAACCTGTTCTAAGCTCCCAATATTACAATTGCACTAAATGACATTTTCAAACTGGATTAAATAAAGAATCCATCCTAAAAAGACACATGTGTATTTAAGCCTGAATTATTTATAAACATCCTTGAATGGAAACATATCTGTGGATTGGCCAAATCCTATTATTGCACATAGATAATGCCCAGGAATGTTCCAAACGGCAATGATCACTTTTTTATAGTTCATATACTAGTCTGAAAAATGTGAATCAGGTTTGTTTGCTATGAAAAGCAAACAAAAATCAAAATGTCAAAGATCCTCTCTTGGAAAACATTATTAAATAAACTCTGCATTGAAGGTTTATCTGCATCTTCTAATTTCCTTTATATATTAGGCAGCATCTTTTCATTATATGTTTTTGCTTACTGAAATAGCCCAACCCAAAAACCTATGCTTGCTGGTGTAAAGAGCTCGATGCTGACACAAGGGGACAATTTGACAATAGCAGAAGCTATCAGTGGTGCTTAGGCGATGCTTCCTTCAAGCCTGGCCATTTGGAAATGAAATGTGGAGTAATCCAAAAGCCCATGGGAACTCACTAGAGTAGATGATGCTGCTGTGATATCCACAGTGTTATTAGAACAACTAGAGCACTATACTTTTGTTACTTGTCTTGGATGTGAGGCCACTTTATCATTAGTAGCAGAGACTTCTCCATGAAATGTAATAAATCAAGCTAGAAAAATCAAATGTCTCCACAATTTATGAACATATAAAAACCTTGCCTGTTTAATGAGAAAATCACTAAGAAGGCAGGGGAAGGGCTGTACTTGCACTGATGCCATGTGTTGTGTAGTGGAAAAGTCTAAATAGAGGAGGCAGGATGAGGTTTATGCCTATGGTTTTTTAAATGCAAAGATGTCAAGGACAGATACATTTTACTGTTGGAGGAGGTATAACAACCTATTCATTGACAAAGGATTTACTCCAAAGGTAACCTATTATGGAAGCTATTTCTTTTTTATATGAATTTTTAAATAAAAACATTAGAAATGCAGAAATTAAAGAGATTAAAATTAAAAGAAAAAATATATAAATCAGTGAATGTAAAAGAAAAGAAAAAAATATTTATTACATGTTCTCTCTAATCATCAAAGCCACAAATTTGTAGTTTTCTTTCTTTCTTTCTTTCTTTCTTTCTCACACAACATTAATTTATTGGTTTCTGGTCTTTAAGAAATCTCACAAACCAGCTTCCTCTAGTCAAACAATTTATATTAAATTGTTTGACTATAGGAAGCTAATTTGTGAGATTTTCTATATTTATATTATATTAAATTGTTTGTGTTAACATCTTTTCCTGTTGAATTCTTCAGTATTGCTGTCATGTTCATATACTGAAATCTTCCTTACTTCTTTTCTAATCATACAGCCATCATTCCAAAAGGAATATTTTTCTAGTTTTAATTGAGAATTAATCTCTGAACTCTTCATACTGGACACATTTTCCATAAACATTCAATATACTAGGCCTGTTTGATCAAGAAAAAATTTGTTTCTAAAATCGATTTGTAATTGGGGTGTTTTTTTGTTTCGATATTTAAAATATTTACAAAACTTTCCAAAAAAATGTTTTGTTATTTACGAAATTTCGTAAATATTTACAAAACATTTTGTAAGTGTGAATGTTGCAGTAATGGTCACCTTGATTAGCATTGAATGGCTTTCATTTCTCCCACCCTGGACATTCCATAGATAAACTCCATTTGCCTAGTTTCCAACAGACCTCTGAGGATGCCTGCCATAGATGTGGGCAAAATGTCAGGAGAGAATGCTTCTGGAACATGGTCATACACTCATACAGCCCTGAAAACTCACAGCAAAAGAGCCTGGATGGATGCAGCCTTCAATTTGTGGCAATCAGATGGTATTGGTCTCATCTCAGGCGGGCCACGGAGGCAGAGTCGGCGCTGCAGGAATCCCCTCCCCGGCTCCTGCGCTCCGGCTCCGGCTCCTGTGCCCTCCTCCTCCTCCTCCCAGCTGTGTTGCAGGAAGTGCCAGGAGGAGGAGGAGGAGGAGGAGGGCGCAGGAGCCGGAGCCGATTGGATGGCGCGCGGAGGCCGGTTGTAAAGGTGAGCGCGCGCGCGCCATCCAATCGGCTCCGGCTCCTGCGCCCTCCTCCTCCTCCTCCTCCTCCCAGCTGTGTTGCAGGAAGTGCCAGGAGGAGGAGGAGGAGGGCGCAGGAGCCGGAGCCGATTGGATGGCGCGCGGAGGCCGGTTGTAAGGGTGAGCGCGCGCGGGCCGGGCGCCCAACAGGCAGGGGCGGTGCTTGGCTCACTGGGTGTGCGCTCGCGCCGCCCCTTCGCCCCGCCCGCCCCATTTACAAAACGGGCGAAAGCTCGTAAATACTGTGGGAGTTGCCGTTTCGATATTTAAAAACCCTTCCGGGTTTGAAAATATGTTTTGTTATTGTACCGTAAATGCAAAAATTAACGAATGTTTTACGAATTACGAAATTAACGAACGAAACCGCACAGGCCTACAATATACATTTAAAATGTATTTATATAGTCTAAGAAAAAAATGATGTCAGGAGCGACTTGGGAAACTGCAAGTCACTTCTGGTGTGAGAGTATTGGTCATCTGCAAGGACGTTGCCTGGGGGATGCCCAGATGTTTGATGTTTTATCATCCTTGTGGGAGGCTTCTCTCATGTCCCCGCATGGGGTGCTGGTGCTGAAAGAGGGAGCTCAACCTGCTCTCCCTGGATTTGAACCTCTGACCTGTCAGTTAGCAGTCCTGCTGCCACAAGGATTTAACCCATGGCGCCACTGGGGGCTCCATCTAAAAAAATGATACATCATTTAAAAAAACTTCAATTTATATAAAAATTATTTAAAAGTACAAAAATTCTAGCCTACATTATTTATCTTGTTTTTTGCTTCACTTAACCCAAGACTCCGCTTCTCCCCTATCTTACACATTGCCATTGCTTAAATGGTGTACCATTTATCAAACAGCTATAGACTAAAATAAAAACTTCCTTCTGGAAAGACATTCATTTTCATCAAAGAAATTTTCCCCAAGTCTGTCAAATTTAATCTTTCCCTTTCTGACAAATCCTCCTCAATTCCACATCATATCTTATTGTAGTTATTTTGAAACAACAAACAACAATCCACATTCATCTTATTAACACCCAAACACTCTTCTCTATTTGAAAGTTATTCCATTCATCTACATACCTCAACAATTGTTTTTGAAAATTATAGAGCAGTTGAAGTGCAGGAGGGAAGAGTTACAATATTATGTAGAAATAGGAGTGCATGACTGGATTGGTGAATCGGTGCAGTTGAGTGAATGCACAGATAGTGGCCAGTATGTAGCCACTATCAGTGACTCTGCAACTCCTGTGGAATAGTGATGCTGTATGATAAATCTAACAACACAGCAGTCTCTTTTGACCATGCCAAGTCATCCAGAAATTTTTCTACTTTTTTGTCTGTCATTTCAAAATTTATCTTCTCACCACTTTGTTTTGCAACTCTAAGCAACTGGAGTTTGTTTATTATTTATTTGATTGATTGAGATGCTGCTTTTCTCCCAAAGCTGACCCCAAAGCTGCTTTCAAAAACTGCTTTCTTTGGTCCTTTATACTTCTTCTTTACACTTCCTCTGTCTTTAAAATCTTCTTTCAGTTTCACCATGTTCTCATGCCTCAAAGATCTCATCTCACCCAAACATTTCTGTACAATTTTTGGAGAAGACGCTGAGTTATATGAGGATGCACACAGAAACCTTTCTAGATTTAAGTGAACCAGACAACTCTTTCAGACAGTGTTTGTTCCAGCCCTTAATGTTATAAAAAACAGAACAGTCCCAGGTACTTGGTACATTACAGCATGTCACTTCCTTTTGTCTAATCTTTTTTGAAAAGAAATTTTAGGAATCAACTTTGCTTGGTCCCCCCACCCCACCCCCAAGATGACATACTGTATTCAATGCTGTTATGAAAAATAATACTGAACTAGTTTGACATGAAATGTTGCATGGCAAAATGGAAAATGATCAACTACATGTAGCTATTTCTCAGGAAAGTAAGCACTGAAGATGTATCTAATATAACCAATATATATCATCATGAAGAGGTAAGTAGCATGAAATAAATGTTATGGGATATTAGGAAATCCTTAATCAGTCCTAGAACTTTTTTCATGTTATTCCATGCCCGCCCCCACAAATGTGCTGTGTTCTCTGAACATGTTTTGATTGTACCCAACTTAATGGAAGATAACATTTGTACCATGGTACTATCGGTAGATTAACCCTATTATATTAAAGAATATTCCATTTGGCCCCCATTATTCTTCATTATCAGTTTAGAGCAATCTACACCATCCCATTCTTCATAAAAATTATTTTTCTGCAGGGAATTTGTATATGAAGTCTGTGTGACCTGAATAAGTTGTCTGTAGGCTGTTAAAATAAATGATATTAACATGTGTAACTGCCAGAGATTCTTCAGTTGTCTCAGATCTACTGAAATGTCCTAACTCTAGGTGAAAAATTAATAAGAACATTTTTGCTGAAATCCAATGAAGTGCTTCTGAATTATATTGTATGCTTTTGTTGCTGTAGCCCTCTATAGTTTCTCAGTTCTTCAGATAAGGTTGTTTTTTTTTAGAATGAAGGAAATTGTATAGGAGGGAGAGTGCTTCCCAACCCTGGTGGAAGTAGTGAAGGTACCACACTGGATCCTAGTCTTTACTCCTTCAAGTATGATTCCTGGATTTTAATATATCTATTGCATGTAGAAGGCAAGAGTGCTCTGTCCATGGAAAAAAACACACACACTACACAGGTATCATTGGAACAACAAAGGCCACAACTTTAATGATTACAACTGTAAATAGTGTTGGTCTAAACACATGATTTCAGATCCAGTCATCAATGATTGATTAGACCAGGGGCTCTCTTACTTTTTTTTAGCTGTGGAGCCCTTTTTGAAGCAAAGGTTTCTCATGGAGCCCCAAGAAATGTGTGTATGTATGTATATACGTATATATATATACAGCAGGCATTACAAACTTTAGGCTGCTGTTTTGGCAGCTCCAAATTGTAATTTCCCTGCATTTTTCAGGATGAGGAAGGAGAAGGAGGAAAGCAGCATGGTGCTGTGGAGTCCCTCACTACCACTTGTGAAGCAGCCGCAAAGGCTCTACGGAGCTCAGTTTGAGAACCTCTGCATTAGACCATGTGGACATCCAAACCTTGCTGGATGTCTTGCCCTGACACCAGGAGGTGTTTATTGAGAGAAAGGAGGATTGAATACATCCTTTCCTTCCTGTTCTGAACAGCCAATAGCTGCAAGTTTTAAGAACTTCCTATCATGGACTTCCCATCAAATGACAGATATGTGCTTGTAATTACAATATTATTATTGTTAAGTACTGTGAAAGCATTTGCATATCCATGTATTTCATTTGTAAGTATAGATAGTATTGCTGTATGTGTGTTTCAACACATACATATTTCTTGATTTTAAAATGGAGGCTTCTATAGAACACATAATATGTCATACCTTAGAAATTAACTAAACAGACATCTCTCCATACCAGAGGCAAGCCTTCTTTCTCTCCTTCCATATAAATCCCATTTCTTCCTTCCCCCCCTTCCCCAAACCCCCAAATAATGACAGAAAACTCTATTAGATCTCAAATCCAACAATCAGAATGGAATCCCACAGAATCTACATTTCTAGTATCAACAATAGTGGCTCAAAAGACTCAAGAAAAAAGGACCATCCAAAAAGTATATTGGAATTGCAATACTATTTTCTTTCACATTTAGCATTATCCACCAGCCCGAATAAAAATGTCTCTATTCACAGGTGCCTTTCTTTAGGTATGTTTTGCATTGTTCATTTGCTTTGTTTACTCTTGCCACATGCACAGAGAAAAAATAGCTTACTAAATTTTCTTCTGAATAAACCTGGAATGAAAAATGTTCTCTTTAAGCATTGTTTGGCAGCTTTTTTAAAAAAAAGTGCAGAACAAGATAGAATGTCAATAAGTTGTTTCGAATTTTGTTTAATATATACATGGTGTATGGAATATTTTTAAAAACATACCAGATAACTCACCAACTCCAGGTGCAAGTAGGCATAAAAAAACTGGGTGTGCCTAGATGTTAACTGAAAACATCATGAGCCCCAAAGACCCTCTTCTTCTTCCTAGCAGAGATCATCCAATGATGTATTTTGAGAGAAGGCAAAGAATCCCTAGTTTCATTTAAAACAACAACAACAAAAATATGAGAGTAAACAATCTGATTTGACCATAGATGTATTCAGTTTATATCAATGTAGTGTTGTGTTTCTCTTTGTGTATATGCTCTTTCAATCTTTTGTTCAATAGATACCAGCCTTCATGATTTGAAAAGGGCACACTAAAAATTCCAGCCTACATTTCTTTTTGAATATCTTACTGGTATGCCTTTCTATCAGAGATCTACCTCTTCTGCTTACTTATTTAAATACTCATCTGTTCCCTTGGCCTATCCCTCCTTTTCTTTCTTATTCATTCTTTTTTTACATAGCAAAACACTGGGTGTGACTCTTAGGTTTTATGCAGCCTTTAAGAATGCTTAGTGTTTTGAAGTTTACATGGTTTTCTCAAAGATCTGACACAATACAAAGCTAAGGATTTCCAAAACCAAATCCTATCCCTTTGATGAACTCACTAAGTGGCTCATAGGCCTTTCCGGCTTTACACTGAAATTGTAAATAGACTTACTCAATAAGTCATAAGCTTGTGTCCTATGATGTGGAGATGCACTAAGACACATTAATAATATTGGCCTGCCTTCTGGGAATATTATTATTATTATGCCAGTTTAGTAGCTATCTCAATATTGTTGTGGTCTTTAAAAGCCTTGACATCTTCTCAAAAGAGCTCCATGTCTCATGTTGAAACCAAAGTCCTATACCAGTGTTACATTTACTATTAATTAAAAACAAATGCACACATGTGCAATCTGAAATCAAGCACTTCTCTTCCTGGTAACACTCATTTCAAGTAGATCTTTTTTGTTTAGAACAGAGAGAAAAACTGTAGCAAGTCAAAGGAGCTAATTTTCTGTTTCTCAGACCCTATGAGAACTACATAGGCCACCAAAATAACTGAAAATAATAGGTAGAAGGAGAGGAGAAAAAGAAATGTTAAAAGCTTACATCTAATTTTCTAAAACTATCTCTCTTTTTTGTTTTAAAAAGTTAAACACTGTAGGGGAATGGTTGAGTACTGGCTTGGACTGGAAAAATATTTGGCATTTGAAAATACATATTTAATTAATTAATTAAACTTATTTATTTTATTTATTTCATTTTTACCCCGCCTTTCTCACCTTTCTCACCTTACAGGAGACTTAAGGTAGCTTACAAACTCCGGCAAAATTCAATGGCACATTGACATAACAATAAAATACCATCAAATTATTTATTTTAAACTATATCACCAAGAGTCCAGTGCTCAAGATGGTTGGATTCTGCATGCTTTTAGTGTTGCTATAATACAAATATTCTAACAATGAAAAAATAATCATGTATCATCTATTGCACAAAGGTTAAAAGATCTCACAGCTTTCGCTCCTCATTGTTATATCTTCATTCAAAATAAACTTCAATTTTACTTTGGACAGTTGTTATGAGAAGTTGTGTTTCTTTGCTATCATGGAAAAATAGACATGGCAGGTTTACAACTCAAGAAATGAACTCCATGATTACTCCTTTATTACTGGCTGGTTTCCATTTATTTCTTTTCTTATAGAAAAAGAAGTAATCTAGACCACCTCATTCTTATGTCAGTCTTTGGAATGGCATGTTACTCTGAAGGATAGAAAAATAAATTAATATACCTATGCTCAATACATTTTTTGTTAAGGAATTCTGACAGTCTCTAAATTTTAATTTGCTCTGATGAATTTTCTTTAAATAAAGAATATTGTTTTATAAAATAATCTTCACAGAATTCTGGTCATTAACATTTTGCTTGCGTGATTGTCAAGAAGGGGGGGAATGCTTTCTCCTTGTTGATCACATGGATTACCCATTTTAACCTCAGCAGATGCAACAGGTGCTCACAGAAAGCTCAATTCCTGGTGAAGAGCAGTCCTGGTGACCTCGTCACACCTCATCACACTGGGGCATATTGGCCCCTTGCATTACTTTAGGTATGGGGCCTGCCAAGTGTCATCACATTGGCATATTGATTCTCAAAGTGCCAAGAAAGCGCCACAAGACCCTTTTTCACCATGCTTGGATAAGTGTTTTTTGGGTAGCTTGGATGGATTTACCCAGCAGCAATACATATTGCCGCCCCTTCTCCTGTTTGATGGGGACAAGGTGCCAACGCACCTTGTCCCGTCCTCCACCTGTGATGGAGTAAGGAGGGAGGGTGTGCAGGATGCTGCAAAATGCCCCATGCACCTGCCATTTCACTGTTGATTGCCTGCGAAATGGGGACTCATCTGTATTATGAGGTCCATAGACAAGGGGACAGCCCAGCAGGTACAATGAGGTATCACCCACCTAGAGTGTCTGGACACTAACACACCATTGTGGAGGTTTTGGCCTGGTTCATATGACTGCTATCACAGGCCCCCTTTACACTACCATATAATTCAGATGATCAATTCTGATAATCCACATTATCTGCTTTGAACTGGATTATATGAGTTTACACTACCATATAATTCAATTCAAAAACAGATCATTCAGATTTGATATGGTAGTGCAGATGGGGTCATAGTCACTGTTTTGGACTGGCCCCAGATAAAGCAGCTGATGTAGATGTGGCATCAGAAGTGATTTTATTAGTTCCCTCCTTGAAATACAGTACCTGGCATTAATTATCCCACCTGCTTATCTTTTAAGATCAGACAACATCTGGTTAATTGGTGAGTATTTATGAGGTTAAATCTACTTTATATACTCAGGTATAAGTCAGCCTAATCCACAAATCAAGGACAGGTTTGGGGGCCAACATTATGGATTTTGATATGGATAAGTTATGGTTCATTCCACAAAGAAGGGAAAGTATAAACGTTGCCTCAGGTGGCCCAGCCAACCTTAAGCACTGTCACCATTTCCTTACTCAGGCATTCAAAAAGGACAGAAGCAGCAATTAGATGAAGAGAGTAGAGGAGGCTGGTGCTTCTTTTACATCCTCTCAAGATGGATTGAGCTCTTGCTTTTTGCCACTTTACTCAGAGTTAAGGCACAGTACTCACAAACCCCATCTACACTACCATATAAAATCCATATTATCTGCTATGAACTGGATTATATGTATTGTCGAAGGCTTTCATGGCCGGAATCACTCAGTTCTTGTGGGTTTTTTTCGGGCTATATGGCCATGTTCTAGCGGCATTTCTCCTGACGTTTCGCCTGCATCTATGGCAAGCAGACCTCTGAGGATGCTTGCCATAGATGCAGGCGAAACGTCAGGAGAAATGCCGCTAGAACATGGCCATATAGCCCGAAAAAACCCACAAGAACAAACTGGATTATATTAATCTACACTGCCATATAATCCAGTTCAAAGAAGATAATCCGGATTTTATATGGCATTGTAGAAGGAGCCACAGTACTCACAGTGACCCATGGATAAGTCAATCCAAAGTTCTTTTGGGTAGATTTTTTAACTAAAATTTCTAGACATGTCCGTGAGTATTTTGGGTATTATTTGCTTCAAACTTAAATTAGGGAAAATTGATATTTAGCCATGCTTTAAAAAAAACCCCGAAATCAGTCAAGAATAGCCATACTTCAGTCAGCCTTAACTATCTTCTGTTTGCTTTATTTATTTCTCATGGATTCAGGAGGAAGGAAGACATATGTTTGCTCTGTACTGCCTAGGCAGTAAACTCTTAAAAAACATTGGAATGTAAGAATGACAGATAGCTACTGACCTGCAGCAGTAACACAGGAGGAATCTAAGGATCTCCTAGTTACCCTTTTATCTCAATCAATGGCATCTGAATTCCGACAGGCTTTGTATCACCCTCCTTTTCAACACAACACCTAGGGCACATATACATAACCTGGTAGCTGTCAGCTAGTGCCAGCTTGAGACATCTGTAATAAACATCTGCCCTGCAAATGCCATGAGAATGTTAAAGAAAGGATAGGTTCCTAATCATCTGGCACTGCCTTGTTCAAAATATTGCTGGTGATACAAATTCTGTCCCTCCAATATAGTAAAACAAAAATGTGTCCAGAAATTATTGTAAATGGGTACCACTACTGTTCAGACACAAGTCTCACAGTGTCTTCTTTGTTGCTTTGTTATTATTTGTACATGAATTATGAATGTATGGTATCAAATTCTGCCAATCCTGGAAGCCGCCTTGAGTCGCCGTAAGGCTGAGAAGCGTGGGCTACAAATGCCCTAAATAAATAAATACACTTGTTCAAAGCCTGTTACACCAACACATAATACACTGATAAATAATTCACATCCTACAAAAGTAGGTGTGCTTTGTAATTGTAATTTGTGTAAACATGCTTTTGTTTAGGTTTTTTTGTCTTTGTGTGTGTGTATATATACCTTTGAACAGAGATGAATACATAAATAAATAACCCTAACCCTAAACCGTCCAAAATAAAATGCACACATTTTAAAATGAGAACATTTTAAATATGCGTATCATTTAAAAATAGGCATAACCATGCACTAGTGAAAAAGAATGAGCATATAACTCTAAATAAATATACATGTTCAATTTTTTTAAAATAAAAATGCGTATGATTTTTTTACAGAAATAAAGAACAAAGTCCCATAGCATGATACAAAATGGGTTTTAGAATACAATTTTGATGGGATGTGGGGAAACACAACAAAATTGTGATAGCACTTTTCATAACCATATGAATAACCTGATTCTTTCTTACTGAGAGGCCAGGTTTTATTTAAAGTCTTCAGAAATACATTCTTAAACCACATCAGGGGGAAGAAAATGATTGCAAACAGAAGCTATATGACAGACATACAAATAATACCTCAGCTGTTCTGTTAGGTTTTCAATTCACAAGGCGGTTTGCTCATTTCCTGAATAGCCATAGAATGCATTCCATCCCACTATACCATTTCCTGGCTCACTTTAAAAAAAGAAACATTGATCATCAACAGCTCTTTTCTTATACAGCCAAAAAGTATGGGCTATTAAAACTGTGACATTAAGGTCAAAATATGATTGGGAAGGAAAATTGATTCCTGGTAGTTTTAAACCATTTTGCTTTTTATTATAATTTACAATATAAAATATTTCATTACCCTCCGAGAAGCGATTCTTTCACACACACACACACACACAGATACATGCATATATACACACATACAGCCATCCTATCCACAGGTTCTTTATCCATTAATTTCACCGCCAGTGGCTTGAAAATATTTTAATTTTCTTTTTAAAAACTTCATTTTGCCATTTTACTACACTATTATATATAATGGAATTTGAACATTCATGGATTTTGGTATCCACAGAGGGTCCTAAACAAACTCACAGCAGATACCAAGGGACCACTGTATACACTTGCACACATACACAAACTGCATGTCCATATAAGTGATACACTAAGGAGAGTTTCAGGGGCTATTCATGTGCACCTCTATTTTGTGTTGATGTGTATTAGTAGTAGTGGTGGTAGTAATGCCCTGCTTCTTCTTTCCCAAAGGAGACTCAAGGCAGCACATATGTATTTTTCAAATAAAGGAAAATGATCAGGTGGTTCTTCAGGAAAAAACCTGTAGTCATTGTACACATCTTGTTTCAAGTCATTTTGATATTAATAATAATAATTTGAAATAATAGCAAGTGCTTCAATGCAGCTGATTAGCCAGTCCAGTTCAATATGAATTCCAGACTCAACATCTAATTTAATAAAGCAAATAGTGTCAGAAAACTTGCAAGTATTAGACCATACTGCAAGCTGGCATCATAATTAATTGATTTTTTGTTAATGCTAAATTATCAATTGTTAAGTGATAAAGTTCAGTATGTGAGTGACATTATAAACAATGTTTGGGTGTACAGTAGAATAGATCACAGATGATCAAATACCAGGATGTCCATTTGAAGACCAATCATGAAAATTAATAGTTAATCAAAGGCTATTTCATTTGAACTATATCCCATTTAAGGCCCCTTCTACACTGCCATATAAAATCCAGATTATCTGCTTTCAATTGGATTATATGTCAGTGTAAATTTCGGCCCCTTCTATATTGCCATATAATCCAGAATATCAAAACAAATAAGCTACAGTATCTCCTTTGAACTGAATTATATTAGTCTACACTGCCACATAATCCAGTTCAAAGCAAATAATCTGGCTTTTATTTGGCAGTGTAGAAGGGGCCTCACATAATCAAGCTGAAAGAAGACATAATTGAACTGTCTAATAATATAATCTATACAAGAAAAAATAATGTATACACATAAAAACCCCAAATACTTTGATAAATGGGGTGCATCCATGCATGAAATAACAAGAAAAGCAATGTAAATAATAACATGGAATTTTACAGAATTGTAAGGATTTGCAGGCAGCAACTAATACAGAAGGAGTCGTCCAATTATGGTAAGAATATAATAGTGAAAACAAAAACACAAAAAAGAATTTCTGACGGTGAATTCAGGATTTACAATAACATTAGTTTTATTTCTATAATTTAGGAAGGAGTAGGATGTAGAGTTATCTGCCTAATATTAAGGAAGACACAGAAAGTCTGAATGCTTAAGTGTTAGAATTATACCATCTGTTTGGAAATGTCTATACTAATGAACTACTTTTTTGGATTTTGTAATGAGTTATGTCAAAACATACTTTAAAAGTTTAAAGTTCTTCAAATGTTGAAGATCAATTTAGCAAAAGCAATAAGAATTCAGAAGCAGGGATTTTTTTTTATGAAACTCACATCTATGCCTGGGAAGGCAGTCATTGAAGAGCCTTTAGATTTTTGAAATTCACAGGAAATCACCCAACTTCCTTTTCCCCAGAGATTTGCCAACCTGGATATATTCAGACAAATAAGCCCTGAAAATATCATTTTCCCCCAACTTGCTGTTTGTCTTTCAATGGCACAAATTACTAAGGAAGGTTCGGATGATGTTCTGCATCAGTGGAAGCCTATTTCATGCTGAGTAGCACAACCAAAAGTAGTTCAAATGAACTGAGGGCGGATCCAGACAGACCTTCATCTCAGGAGAATCTGTATTTTAAATACAAAGATTTTCCTGGGAGCCTGTTCACACTCACCTCAGAAAGCGCTCGCTTTCTGGGATGGGTGTCCAGACATTCTCCCAGAGAACATCTGGAGGCCCTACTGCCATCCTCCAAAGCCCCCAGACCCCTTAGAAATGTAATGAAAACTTACCTGGCTTCCATTACAGGCTTCGAGCAGCTCTCCCAGCATGTAGAAATGACACGCCAAGAGAGCAGGGGGAGGAGCGATTTTCCTCCCTCTCCCCAGCTCTCCTGGCATGTCATTTCTACATGCCAGGAGAGCTGCTCGAAGTCTGTAATGGAGGCCTGGTAAGCCTTCAGTACTTTTATAAGGGGTTTGGGGGCTGTGTGGGAGGGGGTGGGTATTCCCAGAGTTTTCCGGGTTTATTTAGCCCGATAAAATTTTGACTGAGGATGGATGTATAGCACAGCACTGTTATGTATTATGATGGAGCAATGCTAGCCCATATTGGCCTACAACCAAGCCTTATTCATTTGTTTTGTGACTTCCCAAGAGTTTCTCAGATCTCTCCAGCTGGTAGGAATCTTCACCACCAACTCCAGAATGCATGCACACAAGTACAAATGACATAATGTATAAGGGGAAAATACAGAGAGCTTCTGTTGCCCTTCAAAAGTAGGAGAAGGGGTTGAAAGTGTGTTTCCTTCCCTGGGAACAAGGTCTATGCTAGAGACCAATGAGGAAACCCTAATAGGCTGGATTGGACCTTTAGACTATTAGTTGCCAGTCTTTCAACTGATGTTTAGTGTTGGAGAGTAGTTCCCAACATTTGGTCCTCCAGGTGTTTTGGACTTCAGCTAACAGAATTCCTGACAATTAGCCAATATGACTATGGCTTCTGGGAATTGAAATCCGAAACACCAAGGGGGGCATATGTTTGGAAACCATTGTTATGTGATTTGAATAAAATTTAGTTATTTTCATAGCTGGTATTTTCAAAATGGAGGAGGAAACTGAGGAGGAGAAGAGATTTCAAGGTCTGGAAGAAACTGACACATTATCATTTGCTGTGTAAGTAAGCTTCTTAACACTCCTTTAAAATTAATTATGAAAATAAAAGCTTCTCACACCAGGTCTCAAAACTAATTAAAATATTGTACATAAAGATATATAGTCCATATACATGGAAAGGTAGAGACTGTTCCTTGTGTTAATCTTGAGGATATTGATTCTGCTGCCTCTTTATTATGTAAATACAATTAGATACTTTTACTTCTCCCTCTTATTTCATCAAAATGCTAATGAACTGGTCTTGTTCACAGTTTATCGCAAATTGAACTCCTTTTAGCCTAACAGTAGGTGAGAGAATACATACATGGGTATATATTTCTTGCTTTTAAAAAAGTTCACAATCATATCTCCCAGAATGAGAAGAGAACAAAACAAATGTGCCATTTAGATTTGTGTGACATTTTGTTAAAAATAAAAGTGACCTGGAATTCTAAGAAATATCACAATTTGCTCTTTATTTTTGTTGTAATTCTAATTTGAAAGTTGAACATCAGAGCAGCAAAGACTTCAGAAAATCCTCCAGGAGGGCAGGCATGCTTTTTCCATAAAGCTTGTGATCTTATAGAAAGTTTAATTAATGTCATTTCCTACGCCCTCCCTTATAATCTTGATAGTGAGCCAAATTTGGGGGTGGCATGAGATAAGAAAAAAGCAATTAATCAACATGCTTATAGAAAGTAATGGACAAATGGCTGAAGGGTTTCAGCAAAAGAAGATAAATGTTGTGTACTGTCAGTGTCAGGATGATGACTAACCTAGCTGATAAAAATTAGGCCTATAGAGAAAACATGAGGATGAAGTACTTGATATGCTCATTCTGATATACTCATCCATGCTCTTAATTCAACAAACTAGCTTGGAATGAAAGAAAATATTTCTCTCATTGTTTGAAGCCTGCTTTTGTATTTTCAAGTCTTCACAATTTACTTTTTCTTAAAAATGTATGTCACCTGAAACACTTAGTAATGTGCATCCTGTGGGTGTGTTGTTTTCTTTAAAGCATTTATAGAACACTGTTAAAACAGCATCGATTCCAAGGCATTTAGTTTAGAATGAAATTTAAAACCTAGAACAAGCATAACATGAACAACAAAACATTTAAGAATCCATAAAACAAATGGAAAAACTCATGAGGCATAGGAGATATAGAAGCCCATAATATCCTATGTAGAATCTAGTCACTGTTTATTTGGAAATTTATAATCAATTTGTGTTTTTTGTATATAATAAGAAAGGAAAGGAATAACACCTTCTGGCCTAGACATTGCTGTTGGCCAATAAATGAAAGTCCTTCAGTGCCAGAAAAGGGTTAACATCACAGATGTGAACCTAGAGAAAATGCAAAAGAGCCATCCAAACTACAGAAGAAGAGCTTCACTCTTTTTTTGATGGGTCACAAATTTCCTTCTTGCTTTTCTCCATTTCTTGAAGAAGACATGATTGATGAATCTAGCCATTTAGAAATGTAAGGAAGTGTAGAGTATCCCTGTTTCAGGAATGTTTAAGGGGGAAAGCCTACAGAGGCAGTAAGAGTTGGAATGGCTAGCCAGATGTAATTAGGGAATTGTTTCTATTTTTTCTATTTTGGCAACTTTTGGAAAGCAGCTGAATATTCATTTTTCTGCATTGCTCAAGGAAGAAATGCCTCACTTTTTTATAATGCACAGCAATGCAGTAATATCACTCGGTACATATTTTATTCCAAATATAAAGTTGCAAGTTAAAAAGACTTTCACAGTTATTTCAAAGTAGCAGGTCTAGAAATTAGCCTAATTTGATTAACTTGCCAATTTCTTGGCTAGGAAAAAGTGCTTCAACCAAAATGTTGCAATATCTTTTGAAAAGGTGTTACATGCCATACCAACACGTACTCTCACTAAGGTCCCTTCCACACAGCTGAATAAAATCCCACATTATCTGCTTTGAACTGGAATATATGGCTGTCTGCTTTGAACTGGAATATATGGCTATCTGAGGATAACCCAGTTCAAAGCAGATATTGTGGGATTTTCTGCCTTGATATTCTGGGTTATAGGGCTGTGTGAAAGAGCCCTCAGTTGAGTTAAATGGGAGGTTATGATTATTCTTTATCTCTAGAAAAACCAGCACATCTGCTAGAGGAGCTGTGTTTGTTGCCCTGGAAGAAATGGAGGCCAGAAGAAAGAAGAACTCTGATATCATCTCAATTCTATACACATAATCTTTTCATTCTGGATGCTCAAACTATCCAGCTGCCTCTAGCTAAATAAGGCTTTGGTTTGAGTTGGATAGGAATTTTCTCCTACCTTTTGCCTCCCTTCCCCCACTTGAAAAGTGGGATGGGGCATAGTTTTAAATAGGTGGTCACTTTACAGCAGTGGCTCTCAACCAGTGGGTTCCCAGATGTTTTGGCCTTCTACTCACAGAAATCCTAACAGCTGGTAAACCAGATGGGATTTCTGGGAGTAGAAGGACAAAACATCTGGGAACCCACTGGTTGAGAGCCACTGCTTTACAGGTAGGTGGGGTTGAACTATGGTGAGCACCAGTGGGCATCATTTTGATGGATGGGCTCTCTAAAATTTCATCTTTAGGTTGTGGGACTGGGGTGGCACTGGAAAAGATTCCTCCTTTTAAGGCATGTGTTTTGAGCATGTGGGTTTCTTCGGAAACTCTTCGAGCATATAGAAAGTCATTACATTTGAGCTACTGCCAAAGCTCAGGTGCCTCAGTCAGATGTGTTTGAAGGTGGAGTCAGGAGAACACTCCATGCCTCTATTAATTCCACAATTATTTCTCCCTCTTGTAGTTCACTATTTTTTTTCAACCCCCCCCCCCCAAATAATCAATAAAAACACAAAATCAAGCAGGTATTTTAGATATACAGAACTACTAAAACTATACAACTAAATTCTTTACAATTATGCTTCAACTTAATAACTTTTTAAAAAAGTAACAAACTTCCCACTCTCTATCTGATACTTGCTGTCTTTTATTAGTCCACTCCCTTTAAACAATCATGTAATCACATTTTTTCCTTGAGAAAACATTTCACTAATTCATGGATCCCACATGTTCTATATCTCATGAAGTTCCCCTGGTGTAAAATACAAGGTATACATTAAAATTTGTTTCAAAACACTGCTCAAAGTAAATTTCAAACTCTTTGTCCATGCCTTCTCCCATTGTTCCAATGGAATTTGTGCACCTTATATGTTGAGCTCATTTGACCATGCAATCTTTCACTTGTTCCAACTTCACTGCATATTTCAATAACTTACACATTTTAGCAATCACGTGAGCACTGTAAGTTTTCAAACTCTGATTTAATTTTCAAATAAAAAATGTATTCCTCTTAAATCATTCAGTATTTTTCTACAAGTAAATCATTGCATTGACTACCCTTCTATCATTATCTCCTCTCTTGATTTAATCTTTTTTTTTTCATGTCAGGAGCGACTTGAGACACTGCAAGCCACTTCTGGTGTGAGAGAATTGGCCGTCTGCAAGGACGTTGCAGGGGATGCCCGGATGTTTTGATGTTTTACCATCCTTGTGGGAGGCTTTACTCATCTCTCTGAATGGGGAGCTGGAGCTGACAGAGGGAGCTTATCCACACTCTCCCTGAATTCGAACATCCAACCTGTTGGTCTTCAGTCCTGCCGGCACAAGGGTTCAACCCACTGTACCACTGGGGTCAAATCCTTATAGGTCAGCCATTATCCTTCTAATTTTTTTTTAAACAATGTTTCATGCAGAGTCTGTATGAGTTGCATAGACAAATTGCATTATTCTCTATTTCCTTCTGAAATTTAGTTGCCGTATAGACAACTTTGAATGAAATCTATCCTTGTATCTATTCGAAACTCACAATAGCAACCTTCTAATCAGTTATTAAAACTTGAGTCTGCCTTTATTTTATGCATGTACCAAAAATCTTAAATCAAAGCCCTCTATTTGCAACATTCTTTTGTTTTTCAGTGCTAACTAGTCTTTCAGATATATCAAACAGCAAACATAATAATCCATTTTCAGATTGGGCACACCCATGCCCCCCTCTTTTCTTATTGTGCAGTGTCATGACTATGACCCTGGGGCTCTTCTCTCGCCAAATGAAAGCTGACAAGTCTTTTGGAAATTGTTTGAATGAAATGTCATTTAGTATGATTGATAGAGATTGAAATAAAAATACCATCTGTGGCAGAACATTCATCTTAATTACTGAAATCCTATCTGTAAGTGACAGTTTTAGCACATTCCACCTTTGTGAGCCTTTTTTGATCTATTTCCATATTTTACCATAAATATCATTAAATAAATTGGATTTTTTGGCAAAGATATTTACTCCCAAATATTTAACTTAATGAATAGCCTGGAACTAGCCAGGTTTTTTACTATTTTTTTTTGTTTCTCTTCAGTCATATCTGGTTGATTGTTTTCCATACTTCTTTAGGATGTTCAAAGTCTCACCAGTATGGTGCAGGTCTTCCTAAAAAAATCACCAAATCAGCAATAACCACTTTTAATTTAAAACATTGAACTTTATATATATCTCTTTTATATTCTATTCAGCTCTAATTGCTTTATTTAATACCTCTCTAGCACCATTAAAAGCTACAACGGTGGAAGATGACATCCTTGTTAAACTCTGTACTTTACATGGTTTAATCACAATTGCTCATTAATGAAAATCTGGACAATTTGGTAAGCATACATCAGTTTAATCCAGTCTTGAAAGTTTCTTCTAAACTTAATCTTCTCCAGCATGGCCCACACTAGTTTGCTAGTTAAATTGTTAAATAAGTTCTGATTCAACCCCATGGCTTGTGTCCACTCTTCTCACTTCTGAATGAGGCCAACAAATATATTTATACATAGAGGGGAAAATGAAGATGTGCTGTATGGATCATTTAAAGAAGGATCAACCAAACTTCAATATTTGGAATCCTCCAAATTGGGCTGTTTCAAAGAGTTTTACAAGACGTCTGAATCAAAGTGAGCGCTTTTAAAATTTGAATCTGATTACTTCTGAAAGTTAGTCAGCAGTTCAATTTCAGAAGAAAATAGAGAATCATGCAATTTGCCTATGCAACTCATACAGTTTTCTTATATAAAAAGCTCACACGAGGAGCTCTCCGAAACTCCACATTACAGAATTTTAGCAGTTTTACATCACATTAACTGCCATGGTTTGATGCTATGGAATTTGGGGTTTTGTAGTTTTGTGAGATATTTACCCTTCTCTGTCCGAGTGTTTTTGTGCCAGAACAAATGACAAATCCCAGGATTCCATAAGACTGAACTATGGCAATTAAAGAGGTATCAAACTGCTATAATTCTGCAGTGTTGATAGGAGACAAATATTAAAAAGCACCAAAAAAGGAAGGGGAGATAAAGAAGAAATAGTGTGATTTGTTGATGGGCTGCTCTATGTTCTCATTACAGTACATAGCATTGCTTTTGAACAATGACCAGTACCAGATTTAGGACCGACGAAGCCCTGCACCAGTTAAGTTATGAGGCCCCTTACTTGGGTCCCAAAGGCAGTAGGCCTAGTAAGCCTACACTGCCTGCTTTGTGGTACACTAAATACTATAATTATGTCTGGAATCCCTCCGAAACAGAACACCTTCACATTTAGAATTACACCAGATAAGCAAAATCCATTGCAAAAATATTTTTTTGGGCAGGAGGATGAGTGTAACAAAGACGGCAGGCCAACACTGCTACCAAATATTTAATAAGATTTCTTTTGTTGCCACCTTCTATTGTTTCTTAGGCCACCTTCTTGCCAGAATGTTTAAGAAGCCACACGAACTCTTCAGGTGAAATGAAACAAGAATATGTTGTTAATTCTGTAAAGAAGCAAAATGGTTTCAATAAACTAACTGACGGTCTTCTATCACTATAGAGGACTAATTATTTTCCTCAAAGAGGTATCTTGTGACAACAGTTCCCAAAACTCTTCCTTCCTTCTCCTTCAAAACTCTAAACTAAGCTTTCTAAATCCAAACTCCCAACTGACTATAATGGCTGCCTTAGCTCCTTCTTTTCCCTTTTAGCTCTGCCCATCTTCAATTGCTAAGCATTTCCCTCCAATTCCATCAGCCAATCAGACTGCACTTTCAGCTATGATGCTGCCTGATCACTCCACCCCCCTCTGCTCTACTTAGCTTTTCCAAGCCAGGCCTGTTTACTGCTTTTACACCAACCCTTTAAGGTAGGCCAATCTGTTACAATGGGCTCCCTTGGCCAACGGGTCCTTGCGCTTAAGGACATCTAAGCACAATGGTAAATCCGGCACTGACAGTGACCTTAAATTAATATATTTCAGTACTGATTCCTATAGTTAATATTTTTGCATAGTGCTCTTTTCTTCAAACAGGAATCTTAAAATCATAAATGTTGATATATTTGCTTGAAAAATTGTGAATGTTCCAATTTATCCTTCCTTTGCTTCAACAAACAAGCAAACAAATGAGCAATATTTATATGTAAAAAGTATATGAATCTGTGTGTCTCTTTGTCTAAAATTTGTCCATTGTTATCCCCTCATAACAAGCTATGAGGCTGGAAATTTTATGCAGTTCCTCAGAACAAACAAAAAACACCTACAGCTGTTTGTTTCTAATGTTAACTGATGAGAAGCATAAACATTTGGAATTGTGTCCTGAGATTTGGATTTAGACCAGGTGCTGGTGTATAGTCAAATTGGACTATGTTCTTTATTGTTGAATCATTCTGTGACTCAAATCTTGGTATCGCTGTACATCCCTACCCAATGTATTATAAAGTAGTCCAGTTGAACTGCCCTACAAGACCTAAGAAAAGAAATTTAGTGGGAATGAAACAGTGCCCAATTTCATTTTCAAACATAAGATCTGTCAACAGACATGTGTCCAGAAATGATTACATAACAGTTGGAGCATGCATTAGTGGCTGGTTAATTTATTTATTATTTATTTACTTCATTTGTATACTACTTTTCTCACTTGGGGTGGGGTGGGGGTGGGGTCAAAGCAGTTTCCAACATATATACAGCAAAATTCAACAGCTCACATACAGAGGGAGAAGGGGAGTATTTAGTCAAATACCAATTGTACAAGTTCTCCCACTTAAAAAAGATGAGTGAGGCCTGTACTTGACACCATAGGTAGACCTCAACTATGAGAGACAACATGAGAAAACACATCCACTGAAAATGCATCCTGCATATCTGATATTTACCTTCTGATTCATAACAGTAGGAAAAATTACAGTTATGAAGTAGCAACAAAATAATTGGAGCCCCCGGTGGCGCAGTGGGTTAAAGCTCTGTGCCAGCAGGACTGAAGACCGACAGGTCACAGGTTCGAATCCGGGGAGAGGCGGATGAGCTCCCTCTATCAGCTCCAGCTCCTCATGCGGGGACATGAGAGAAGCCTCCCACAAGGATGATAAAAACATCAAATCATCCGGGCATCCCCTGGGCAACGTCCTTGCAGACGGCCAATTCTCTCACAACAGGAGCGACTTTCAGTTTCTCAGGTCGCTCCTGACACAACAAATAATAATAATAATAATAATAATAATAATAATAATAATAATAATTTTATGGTTGGGGGTCACCACAACATGAGGAACTGTATCAAGGGGTTGCGGCATTAGGAAGGTTGAGAACCACTGCTTTAAAAGAAACACCACACTAGATTATAATTATTTTAGTAGATTATCATACGTAATGGAAGAAGACAGAAGTAGTCACAGTGATACCTAGAAAGGTGTGTTAGTTTTCTTGTGAATCAAAATAAACTTGACTTCCAGGATACTTCCTGCTCTCTTCCAGGTTTGACAGTCCAATGAGGAGTCTCCTTGGTCTTTTACCCTCATCAGAGCAAATGACACGTGTACATGTCTAGTCCCTTAGGAATCCTTCTGTGTGTTGTCAGTGGGAAGTGGAGTGGATCTGGAGAGCAAAGGTCAGGTTAACCTGCTGTCCTGATCTGAAATGACCACAACTTAATTGGCTGCAGCTTACACAAAAGTCTGACATTATAAGCCAAGTCTTGTGCTCAAAAAAGTTGGTGGAATGGAGATTTCTGAGGCAAAATGTTGTTTGAACATTAGGAAATACTATTGTAATTATAAAAGTTTAACAGTGAGAGGTGAAAAGGTTACATCTAACTGAAATCTAACTGCTCTTTCTAAGTGGAATTTCCTGTTCATATCCTGCTAACTGTCAGTAAATGCTTTGCACAATCCTGTAAGGTTATATATAGAATAGGAAAATAATTTAAATCATTTTTTTAAAAAATCAGTTTTCCCCCATAGGCCAATTAATAAACATACTACTGACTTAATATTTAGCTTCCAGTTGCTGACACTAGGGTTACGGATATAGATGCAGTAGAGTGTAGCTGGGGGCAAGGCCTCCAAGGAGCACTGTGCTTGGCCATGCCCACCTCTCCCTTGGACAGCTTGCCAGGGAAGACAAAGAAAGGTGAGAGATTTTAAAAGTGTTAGTTTTTAAATCTCCAAGGAGCGTTGTGCTTGGTCGCTGGGGGCGAGGCCTCCAAGAGGGCTGTGTTTGACCACGCCCACCTCTCTCTTCTGCATGGAAGCTCACCACAAGGGAAGGAAGGGAAACTGCGAGATTTTAATGGTTCTGGAGGGAGGGAAGGGCACCTTCCATTAACGAAACAAAGGAAACGATTCGTATTTCCTGGTATTTTTGATCTTTTTTTAAAGAAAATTTCAGAAATAATTTAAAAATTGAACCTCCATCGCCCTCTACATACGAAAGGAGTTTAGAACCATTTTTTTCTTGATCAACCAAGCCTAATGTCGATATGTCATAACTGTAGAACATTCCTTCATGGACAACAACTAGATAATTTTAGACTTCTGATTCAACTCTCTGGTTAAGTGATTCTATGATATATATTTGTCTGAGTATCACAAAACTGACATTCTGAAAGATAAGATCCAAGAATAGGAAGCAATTTTCTTTCAGTGGAATCAATGGGACTAAGAATAGTCAATTGGTGGCTTCATGTCGATTAAAAAAAATGCAGGCAGGAAAACCAGCATTATATGTCCCTATCACATGATGCTGTGTGCATTTGGCTGCCAGCAACCCTCACCCCCGGTTATTCTCCCACCCCTAGCTATTGATGGGTAAAACTCATCAATAGTTCCATCCTGCTATGTTCCCACTAGTATTTACTATACTACAATGTGTCCCTCCCTCTTCTGTGCCAGCATGCCGGCACTAAAATGACATCAGAGAGAAGGATTCTCCTCCTTTTCCCTCTCTTCTTCCTCCAGCTCATTATTCCCAAGCTGCTGTTTTTATATATATATATATATATATATATATATATATATATATATATCCTCTTTTTTGTTTTTAATGTTGTGCAATGATGATGATAATGATGATGACGACAACAACAACAGAATTGCATTCCTGTAGGAAGGCAGGATTACAATAGTGTGCAGAAGTATGATCATCGAACCATGTATTGGCAAATCAGCACCATCGCACTATTGAAGAAAAGTGTGCTAATAAAGCACTCAATACAGTACATACTCATTATCTATGCTAGCAAAATAGTGAGTTGGTTTGATAAGGTCCTTTGTCTCAACTAGAGTAAATCGATTCCGTCAACTGTTGTACTTTGAGTTATATAAGGAAATCTTGTTATTTCAATATTCTACTTTAGTAATGATTAATAACATGATTGAGGTAATTGATGGCCATCACTTACACACTCTAAACAGCCATTTTGGGTCACAGGCTATTGGACCAAAAGCCATGCCACCTCAAGCACTGCATTCTTATCAAATTCAGCTGCCAAGCATCCAGCAAAGTATCAAAAGAAAGTAATTGAGTACAAATAAATCAACCTTAAAATGTCTTGGTGTGAAAGCAAACATGCCAGCTGACAGTTCTAGGAGTTTATTGCCTCTTCCCTATAACTTTCCATCAGTATATAAGGCATGGTAGTGCTTCTCTGGCTTAACCTCACATTGCATATTATTGAGATAAATCAAAAACTGTGAATCAGTCTGAAGAGCCTAATAAGATAAATAGTAACTATTTGATATATTGATGGCCATTCCATCCCATTCAACTTGGCTGCAATGGAAAGCAATTGGTAATAATGTTCACAAAGTAGCTTATAGCTTTAGGCAATCACTGGCATTCGAAGTTCACTTGCAGCGACATAATAAACCAGAATAAAGAATAAAAAGAACAGTTCATTTCTCTGAAAAAGCTTTTCAGCACCCATGGGGAAGGTGAATGGCAGTACCAAATAAGAACAAAAATACAGCACATGCAATTTTTCCCCTGAGAAAGAAAAATGTATCCAAACTCTTCCTGACTCCCCACTGCCCAAAGGATCACAACAATATTGTGCATTGCAATATTGTTGTGATGCACAAAACATTACAATACTTGAAAGTAATATACTGATATTTCAAATTTGCTTGTATTTCTTCTGCAATTCTATAATCTGTGACAAATACAGTGCTTTAAAAAAAAAGCTACCTGTGTTACTGGTGCCTAGGGATGTTGCCCCTAATGGTGGAATAGCTTCTTAGCAGCAACTCAGGGAACAATATTATAGAGAAAAACCCACCACAATTTCTACTCCCTGTAGATAGTGTTTTTACAGCTACGTGACTTGCATGAAACTCACAGATGCACTTCAGCTCATAGTCTTAAAGGCAAATCTCTCAGCGCACTATGAGCATGAATTCAAATGTACTTGAGGATTACTCAAGAACACCAAACAGAAATCTATCTTAGCATGCTCCTCGGTATCACTGGAAAGGAAAAAATGTACATACATTAAACCTTAGCTGATGAATTAATTGTAGGCAACAGGGTAGTCCTATGGGGCCCACTATCCTGAGTAGCCAATACTGCAAGTCTAAACCTAGTGTAACATGATCATATTCCCATTAGCAATCAATATCTCAGTCAACAACACAACAGTTGCAAAAACAAACACTATTGGAACAACACTGACACACTTTCACTAGCAATATAATGGAGTTTAGGCATCTTTACCTAGGCTCCCAAGAAGCGAATATAAAGAATAGGAATAGATAATTTCTTCAGACTGGGGTGGCACATTGGTTCCTCGCAAATCCACTGGGAGTTGCTGCTGATGCTAACATTTATTGGAAGTACACTATGACCCTAGAGTACATCCCACACTACCTCCAAGCAGATGAACAACAGCTCACAAACAAGAGAAGTAAAAGGAGGGGGTTGCATGGGATTGGTAGAAAAAATCAAACAAGGTGAAACTGGTTTAATTCCACTGCTGTTCATGTGATTTTCAATAGAGCTATTGGTGGCTGTTTCTTTTTGTTTTCTGTGTTTCTGTTTACACATGATCAAAAAGAAAGAGGGGGCACTGTTCACAGGTGGCAACTGCTGAGAAGTGAGAGACTTGGTTGGCAGTAGAGCTATAGAGTCATTAGTACTATATAGCTGCTATGGCATCTGACATAGTGACCAAGATAGTTAAGCACTGGTGATGAAACTGCAACTTGCATGTGGCTGTTTTGAGTTGTTGCTGTAAACTGCCATTGCATCATAATGGTCCTATGAATGAAAGACCTCCAAGTCACCCATCAACAGCCCTCTTCCTCTTTTCCTACTGTCCCTTAACATATATTTAAAGGTTTTCATTAGCACCTTAAAAATGGAAGGGTAAATTCAACACATTTTTTCAATCAAGGCAAATATATGCACAGAAGATGCTTTTGTCTACTCAGGAAAAATAGAAATTAGCTCTAGGTTTACTTCCTGCTTAGAAAAGGCAGTTTCTGGACCTACAACAGTTTAATATAATGAAAAGGGGACATTTTTAGGAATTTCCTCCCAAAAGTTTTTTTTAAAGATGGAGGCATGAGGGTGGAATATGGTCCTCCAAGGTCCACTGGAAAATGAATATGCTTCTGATCTTTGATGGATGTCCATCCCTGTGCTAAAGACGAAAAAAATCAAAAATATTTAAACATGATTAAAAGTATGTTTTTAAAATGTTAACAAATTCTGACAAAACAAAACTTGAACTGATGAGTTCAGATATATGTCCGATCATCATCTCCCAAAGCAGTTACTATACTCCCAATGCAAGAATGGAAATCGTAATTTTGGTGGTCAGGAAAAGAGATTTAAAGATGGGCTTAAAGCCAACCTTTAAAACTGTGGCATAGACACCAAGAACTGGGAAGCCCTGGCCCTTGACCTCTCTAACTGGAGGTCAGCTGTGACCAGCAGTGCTGCAGAATTTGAAGAGGCTTGAATGGTGGGCAAAAGGGAGAAACATGCCAAGAGGAAGGTACATCAAGCCAACCCTGACCAGGACCACTTTCCACCTGGAAACCAATGTCCTCATTGCGGAAGAACATGTGGATCAAAAATAGGTCTCCACAGCCACAGCCATGTATCCACTGCTACACTTGGAAGGCCATCATCCCCAAGCTATGAGGGATCACTTAAGTAATAGAGGTCAGAGAATTTGCCTAATATGGAAGGAGATACAATTTTGCACTGGCCATGGAACAAGCGCTGGCCATGAAGTTCTTAAGCCTTCTTAAGTTCCAAACTTATAGAAATCTCTAACTGCCCCTGGTGTTAGGAGTTGAAAGGCCCTTCCAGACAGGGCCCAAAATGCAGACCTTGTTGGACTTTTACCTGAGGAATCCAAATGATGCCTCAGGTAAAACAAATTAATTAGCTATTCAATTAGAACCGGGCCTTCCTGAAAGACCCAGGTGTAATGTAGTATGGGCCCTGTGGGAACTCACTTCTGAGTCCTCCCAGGGATCATTCCCCATGCCCATCTTGCTTCTTCAGGCCTCCAAAAGCCCAGAGAAGCAAGGAGGGCACCTGCCCCCTTCCCAACCCACCTAAAAGCTCTTAAAACGAAGAAAAACCAACCAGGCTGCTATTAGGGAGACCTCTGGTGAGACCTAATGGCAGCCTGGTAAGTTTTTCTTTATTTTTAACACTTTTGGTGAGGGGGAGTTTGGGTGGCATGATGGAGACACCCACCCTGGAAAGCCCAGGTTTTGGGAGGAGGTGTGGATAGGAATGCAGGCAACAATGGGTTACTTTAACCCAGTTTTGCTCACAATAAATGTCTGTCTGGAAGTGGCCCAAAGATAGACCTCACACTTCCAAGCATCCACATACCTATTAGCATTATATCCAGTGTGGTGGCTGCATCTGGAACTGATTATCTGAAGCACAACATGGAGTACTATGAAAAGAATTGTTTACTGCAAACATGGGAAGACAAAGGCCATGACTGACTTCATAACTCCCAGAGCCTGGGATCATAAGGAATTAATGACTTGCACAATGGCCATGTTGTCACAAAACAATTACTGGAAGAGCTGGCTAACTCCTCAGTCTGTATCTGACTCACAAATATGATGAAGAAAATTCCAAAAATGTAATTCTACCTTGACATGTAATACGCTTAAAGTAGATTTAAAATTAACTCCAGCAGTTGCCATTTATTACTTTATCCCCCACCCCTGTTTTAAAACAGTTTAAATCCATTGAGGGCACAATTTATGACTCAACTCTTTCCAGCAGGGGAATTTCCTGTCAGCCCCATCACAATTTGTCAGTTAAATGTCAGAAACAGTCATAAAAAGGAAGGTGGGAGAAGACGGTCTGAGATTGCCTTCTGGACTCAGGAACCTGAATATTCCTTTTAAAAAGTACAAAAACATGTGGATAAGAGCTGTCAGAATGGCCCACATTGAATTGAATCTATGACGTGAGCAAATGGGCTGTCATGTGGCCAGTCTCCTAACTTTGAGTCTCCAGTACTCTGCCATAATGCAGCCACTCAATCCTTTTCAGTATTTTTTTTAAAGAAAACCCTAAAACCAAGAAATATCACTACGTCAAAAGATCACTATTTTCCATTGCTTTAATAGAGAGATTTACTACTTTTCTATCTTTTTTTAACACAAATCCCGATACCGTGAGAGTTTCATCCTTCACAATTTCAAAGTTAAATTCACTTTTAGCAAAGGGACGGGGAAAGGATGGAGAATCCACTCGCTTGTGGGATAAGGATGAAAATGGTAAGTCAGGGAGAAACCAGCAGATTCAGATGACATGTGATAAGTAATGAATAACGAAACATAGTGATTTGCAAGGCTATAGGACTAAATGCCATGATTATATGATGCCCCCCCCCCCCAACATGGGATAAGGTCCTTAGTCTAAATTGTCATCATGCAGATTTATAACACTGTTTCTTTATGTCAGCTTTAATATTACTGTTGAAAATGTTGTCGTTTTATTTGTTACTGCTTTTATATTTGCTGCTGGCAAATGAATTAATATGCCTGGATGTAATGTTGTTTCTCAATACTCAATTCCCTGATCTCATCACTATGGAGAAAAAGAAAAAAAGAAAATGAAGGATTTTTTAAAAGCAAGTTGAATAACTGAAGTCCCATAGGTCAATAGCAATCATATGAGTTATAAACAACCAATCTCAAATGACATCTCTATATGGAGAATGATAAAAATTAATAATTAAAATATTTGGAACTGTTGATTTGAGAAAAAAAGAAGCATGAGTCTTGCTGGCACTTCTTTTCTGGCATTAAAACATTTTTGAATGGGCATGGGAAAGGCAGAATAATAAGCATGCAATAAGAAGGAGTTGGGGAATAGATGCCTGTATGCCATTCAAGTTATTTCACATAGGCCCAATGCCAATATTGAAATAACACAATTTGTTCAAGTAAATAAACTTGTGTAATGGAATGGTTAGGTGAATGTAGTAATTATATAGTTAACAAATGCACAAACTGATAGTTTGGTCTCTGGACAATCAGATCGGGACAAGACACATCATTCCACATTGATTTCAGTTAATAGAGCAAAATGCCTTTGACCCAAATCTGCATCTAGGGCAGCGCAATTTGGGATGAGATCCTACACTGACAGAAATAGTTATGATTGTGGAGTGATTTCATAGTAGCTACTTCTACCAATATTCCCAAAATATACATGACTTAAGCCAGGAGTCCTCAAACTAAGGCCCATGCGGCCCTCCAAGGTCATTTACCTGGCCCCTGCCCTAAACTTTAGACTTAGGTTTGCCCTGTGTTTGAAATTATTTGAAGGCACACAAAAACAATCCTAATTAACTTGACTATTTCATCATCCAAAAGTAGGCCCATACTTCCACTGAAAGATAGATGGGTAAGTTTATGTTGTTGAAAATTGTTCTCCGTTTAAAATATTGTTTTGTCTTTCTTCTTTCTTTCTTTCTTTCTTTCTTTCTTTCTTTCTTTTGCATTACAGGTAAGATATGTGCAGTATGTATAGGAATCAGTTCATTTTTTCTCCAAACTATAGTTTGCTCCTCAAAAGTCCGAGGAACCGTGAACCAGCCCCCCACTTTAAAAGTTTGAAGATCTCTGACTTAAACTAATCAATACCCCAACCAAAGGAGTCTTTCATAGCTGCTTATCTCAATGTGCCCTACAACCTACAGTCATCATTTCATAGCACAACTATCTGCGGCACCTCACAAACCTTTCATTTGGGGCACTTCCTGGTTAAGAGACAATTTGGAAAGGTGGGGGAGGTCACTTTTAGTCATTAGCAAGCATAAATGTGAATCCTGGAGAGACTGTAAATCCAGTTTATGTAAATATTGAATGGGATGCCAATCTGCATATTTATTTCATTTTCTCCCCACATCTAAATTTTTGAAACTTCACAGTATTCCATTGTGAGCACAAAGCTTAACTGAGTGTTAGCATGATAAAACATACAACTGTGGTAGGAATTCCAAGTCAGACTTTCAAAAGGAATACACTCAAAGTTCTGAGTCTGGATGTACAAAACTTGTCAGATATTTTAAAGGAGCAGGCAGGCTATGACAACTTAATGACTTAAGGACTTTCGATTCTAGATGTAAAGAGTTTTGTTCATTTTGATACGTTCTTATAAAAAAGAAATAAAATAATATTTTTGACCATTCCTATTGGTGTCTAAATCCTTTGATACAGGTTGGGTCTACTTTATTTAAAATGTTTTGAACCTGAAGTGCTTTGGACTTTGAATTTTTTCAGGATTTTGAATACCTGCATTGGCATACGGCTACATATGAAATGTCCTGGAGATGGGACACAACTCTAAACACATAATTCCTTTATGCTTCATATACACTCTATATTAATAGCCTAAGGTGATAGATGCAGCAATTGAGTTTGATCCTGACCATATGTTAATGACAATTGGTTTGACCTGGACTATAATTTGAATTTGGGTGATTTTAAATGAATGCTTTGATAATTTAATGTTTTAATTACTGTTTTAATTGCAATTGTTATTTATGAATCTGTTTGATGGCATCAAAAGGTTGCCTGTTGTAAGCCGCCCTGAGTCCCTCCTCAGGGGTGAGAAGGACAGGATACAAATATGCAAAATAAATAAATGAATGAATAAGTTTATACACAGTATTTTTACTGATTTTGTAAATGAAACAAAGTATGTACACATTGAGATACCAGAAAACTATTTCAGCTACCTAGTTGGACAATTTTGAATTATGGATGACTTCAAAATCCAGAATTATTGATAGGGCTGGCAGGATTATTTTATTCCATTTCTTCTCTGAGTACTCTCCTCCTTCTAGAGATCAACTGGAAGAAGGTGCATGAGGAAATACTCTTGTTTCTAGGTCATTAAGTGATGCCAAGCTCAAATGTTTTCTGCGCTGACACTTTCCTGTCTTTGTGCTTGTAAACCTAAAACTCAGGAGACTCCTCCCCTTTCATGTGTGGGTGTGAAAAAAGTTAACATTGTATGTTTTAAGGCACTGTGTAAGTACCACATGTAAGTTGCTTTGAGTCCCCCTTGGGGCAGAGAAAGGTGGGATATAAATAAGGTAAATAAATAAATAAACTAGAAATTCCTTCTCCTTTTCAGAATTTGCAGCCCCTAGAATGTAAACATAAGACTATTCTGTCTATTCACTGGACATGGCTAGGGATTTACAAAGCCAAGAGGAGTATTTTCTCCCTAAGAAATTGATGTTTACATATCTTTCCTAAGCACTTTTTTATGACCTTCAGAGATGGAACCTTCCTAATTAGGTTTCTATAGCTCTCAGATAAATTACTTGAATAATCTTTACACTCTTTTTTTCCATGCAAATAGAGAGAGAGAGAGAAAGGGAAAGAGGGAAGGAGAAAGAGAGAATAGTCAGCACAATACTGATGCCTGTTTTCTTGACTAAGGCACTTCATTCAGTCAGTGATGGAGAAATATGTATTCTCTTAACAAAAGACTTGCTTACACAAGCATTCTTCATTAACTCTCATGCACTAGGACTGGACATTGCAATTCTTCAGAGTCACATTGAGTTGTACTATCTACACAGACGTAGTCCTGTGATATTGCCTCCTGCACAGTTTTAACCAATGTTTTCATATTTCTGCCACTTGCAAAGGACAGGATTTTGTTTTGTTTTTGTTTTTTAAAAAAAACAAACAAAACAAAAACAGAAGTAATAAGAAAAAATACAGACTAGACAAAGTATGAATAGATCTATTGATTTTTGTCATCAGGATACTTCTTTTAACCCAAACAGTGTGTTATGTGTCAAGGCCCAAAATGTCTCATGCTGGTCCCCCCCTCCCCCCCCCCCCCAGTAAATAATGATTCAGAAAGCTTAAGTGATATGCTTTGCCTGGCAATAATTTGGTCTCCTCCAGAAGAAATCAAAATTTCTTCTTGAAGAATAAGAACATAGAAAATATCCCTGCTCTCAACAAAAAAATACTTCATATACAATAAGCAGGTAATTTATTCCAGTCTTGATTCTAGTCACAGCCTGTAATGTCACAAGATTCTTACTGGAATGAGAATATATTCCATAATTCTCACAAAATGTTCTTTTAAAAGAAAGAAAATCCTAGTACCAATGGCCTTGTTTTGTTATGTTTGTTTCTGACTTATGGTGATCCTAAGGTTGAAATATCACAGAGTTTGCTTGGCAAGATTTGTTCAGGGGAGGCTTTTCATTGTCTTTATCAGGGACTCAAACAATATGACTTGCCCAAAGTCCTCCACTGGGTTTCCATGGTTGAGTGGGATTTGAGACCTGACCTCTAAGGAGGGGTGTGTGAAATACTGGAGACCAATTCAGATTTCAGATAATTCCAGCGATTCAGCAGACAAACCACCAGAATACAAACTGGGAAGGACTCCTTCAAAGTTTGGAACAAAACGTGAGCTGCCGAATCTTTTGGCAAAATTCAGGAAGGATTTGTTGATTCAGACGTATTGTTCATGAGATCTTATTCCACTGATTGACAAGAGCAGCTGCACACAGTCCCCCCCCCCCTCTGTGGGGAATCTGTTCTTGAGAACAGTATACCTAATTGCAATGGTTTTAATTTTGTTGATCCAGATTGTTCTTAATCACTGTCAAGTTGTCTCTGAATTATAGAAATCCTGTACATCCAGGTCCAGTATATTCAAAACTACAATTGATTGAGTTCATCCATGTGGAATGTGGTTTTCATCTTTTTTTTATTGCCTCCCAATGTACCTAGCATGTTTTTTCCCCTAATGAGTCAAAATGACTTTTGTTAGGTTTTTATTTTTAGTTTCTAGGGGGAAAATCAGGCTTGATTTGTTTCAGGAAGAATATATCAGTCATTTTGGCAGTGCATGGTATCTACAAAACTCTACTCTAGCACATTTCAAATGCATTTTTTTCTTGTCAGCATTTTTACTGTCTAGCCTTCATAACATAGAAATCAAAAATATGATGAGATCGGTGATGCTGACTTTGGTATTCAATGATATATCTTTACACTTCTAGATTGTGTCTAATCCTTTTATAGTTGCCCTTTCAAGTCGTCTTCTGATTTCTTGTCTACAGTTTCCACTTTGATTAATGACTGAACCAAAATATAGATTCTTAAGTTTGTCGCCATAGTAAAAATTCCTAGCTTGCCTCACAGTTGAAGGTACATAAATTTAACCTATTTGCAGCTATGTCTTACTGTCTTACTACTCTCAATTTCATTCACAAAGAAGGAATTAAAACTATGGTTGGAAATTTTCAAAAATTTTTGAAAGTTTTTCTAAGTTAGTGGTTCTCAACCTGTGGGTCCCCAGGTGTTTTGGCCTACAACTCCCAGAAATCCCAGCTGTTAGGATTTCTGGGAATTGAAGACCAAAACATCTGGGGACCCACAGGTTGAGAACTACTGTTCTAAATAATGGCACATCTCTGAGCTCCTAAATGTTAGCCAGCTCCAATGTATCCTTTAAAAAGTTTTGGCATTGAAATTTAGATGTTGAACTCAGAAAAGTTTCCCATAAGCTGAGTGGTTTTTAGTGTGAGGTGATACATGTTTACTCCAAAGTTTTTTTACACTAAGATCAGCATGTTAAGTGCATATTGAGTTGTACTGAAAGGTTAAGAACCAAATACAAATTGCCCAGGAGGAGATAGATTTTAGACACTATCAAGAATGGTTTTCAGTATCTTACATTTATCCAATAAATAAAGACAAACATAGAAAAAGATAAATATAATACTACAATCCTGGTTTGCAGTTTTAGACGGCTGTTGTGCAACATTACAATTTAAGTATACAAAGCAAAAAATAATAATAATAGGTTGAGCAGACCGAAACGGGAATGGATTGTAATTGTACAAATACTGAAAATATAGTGAAAGCCATTTGATATTGGCAATGCTATATTCACAACAAATAGATTTCCCAGTGGTTTCAGAAATACAGCCCCTCACCTTCATCTTTTTGTCTGACATGATATCTTTCTGCATGACTGGTCACTTCCATTTGTGTTTGTAAAAATGAGACAGAATTTCCATTTTTTTCTAAAGGTTTCCATTGTAAGAAAAATCTAAATCATCCCAAGAAGATTGTTTAGTTCCCCCCCCCCCCCCCTCTCTAAGTGCATAAATGATCATGGACTTTCTAATCTTTTGCAGGTATTTCCAGTGAAGGTTGATCAAATGAAGAGATAATAAGTAGGAAAAAACCATCCCTCCTCTTATAGCACATGGATGAAAGATCACCCAATGAATAGAGAACAGACATAGGAAAAGAAAGTATTTCTTCAAACAATTTGTAATTTATTTATGGAAATTATTGATAACAGCAAGGGACGGTTACAGCCACTGACTTAGATAGCAAATTACGAATGGACAAATCATTTATGCTGAAGTAGTCTACTAATGATTGTTGGACATAATAGATAAAAGGAATTTCCACATACATGTAGTTAAGCAAAAAAAAATTGTTCCTGTCTGACCTTTATGCTCTAACTTATGGCAGAGAGAAGTTTTGTCCTCCTCAGTCTCTTTTAAAGTGAAGGCATTTTTCAAGAACAGAGTACAAAAACTCTAGTTCTCTTCTAAGATGTTTATTGGTGCTAGATACCATTTTTTCTGCCCTGGAATGACATGAAAAAATGCTATATAATCAGTTAGCATTGTTCTAGTGGACATTTAGTTGACAGCCAGTGGCTGGCAGGAGGAAGAAAAGTAAAGGCTTTCCTTCTCTGAGTTTGACATTTTTTCCTCCCAAAATGCACACACACAACAGAATCTGTCAATGTCAGCCCTGTCCAAATGGAAAACTAGGGATCCGTTATATTTTGAGAGTTCTTTCATTAACATCAAGATGACTTCTAAATGTTGGAGAGAAGGATGTAACAATTATCTTTCTGTTGAATATTGGTTACTATCATAATTCATGTCCTAGCCCAGCATTTTTTTTCTATTGTTGTTTTCCTCCACATTGACATTCAATGCTACAGTACATGCTTTGTATGAAGAGTTTCAGGTTAAAATTCCACCATCTCTACCTACAAGGATTCTTCAATGGGTAGCATGGATGAAGAAACTCGCTCTAGGTACCAATGTTTCATATACACATTAAATATATTTACATATATGAGTAGGAAATATCAAAGTGGTGATTCCTTTTCACGTGTTCTTTGCAATGGTCTATATGAGTAGCAAATCCTTTTGGGTTACTAGAGATGCAACTCTTGCCAAATTCTTTCTCTGTTCTGAAAGTCTCTGCAACATCAGTTTTTTTGGGAAAAAATCGTTTGGGACTTAATGATGTGAAAATTTGTATGTGAATTTTCTTGCACTGAGAACAGTATTTTTCTTCTGCTTCTAGCACAAAATACAACAATCATTAATGCATTTCTCAAGGAGAAATAATAATAATTACAGATCAGTGTGTAATCCCCCTTTTTTGAGCAAGGTGATTGAGAAGGCAGTTTCCCTCCAACCCCAGGCAGTCTTGGATAACACACACTTCCTTGACTCATTTCAAAACCAGCTTCAGAGCAGGATACGGAGTTGAGACTGTTATGGTCATCTTAGTGGATGATCTCCATCTCAACATCGACAGGAGGTGTGTATCCCTGTTGGTACTTCTAGAACTCTCAGTGGCTTTCAACCATGATACCCTTCTGGAATGCCTGGAGGGGCTGGAAATTGGAAATATTGTGATGCAGTGGTTCTGGATGTACCTCTCAGACATGTTCCAGATGATGGTGCTTGGGGATAGCTGCTCCTCAAAAAAAGAAGCTGTTATGTGGCATCCCACAAGGTGCCATTCAATCCCCAATGATTTTTAATATTTACAAGAATCCCCTGGGAGAGATCATCCATAGGCATGGGGCAGGTGCTGATGACACTCAAATGTATTTCTCCATGCCTTCAAAAAAAGCTTCAGCTAAAGATATTGTGTCTCCTCTGAATAAATGCCTGGAGGAGGTGATGGGCTGGATGAGAAAAAACAAATTAAAAATGAATCCTGAAAAACATAGGCGCTTGCCATCAAGGGTATAAAATAAAGTCATCATCATGATCATCATCATCATGATCATCATCATCCTAATCTGGGGATGGAGGTGTATCAACCAGTTCTGGATGGGGATACACTCCCCTGAAAGACTGTTCACAGCTTGGGAATGCTCCTGGATCTGTCTCTCCAAATGTCAACCCAGGGAGATGGGACAGTCAGGAGTGCTTACCATCAGCTTCAGCTGATATGCCAGCTGCACCCCTTCCTAGATTTGGAGGACCTAAAGATGGTATTGTATGTGCTGGTAACTTCAAGGTTGAACTTATGCAATGCACTTTCCTACGGGCTACCTTTGTACCAAGTTTGGAAACTCCAGTAGGTTCAAACTACAGCATCTAGATTGGTTACAGGAACATCTAGGACTGAGCAAATATACCTATCCTAAAGTCCCCCACTGGCTGCCAATTAGCTTCCAGACAAAGTATAAAGTGTTGGCATTGACCTTTAAAGCTCTACATTGTTTAGGTTCAGGTTACCTACAGGATCACCTTCTCCCATAAAATCCACCTCAAACACTAAGGTCCTCTGGGGGGCATCTGCTCCAGCCAGCCATAACCTAACTGGCAACCGTCACCCAGAGGACCTTCCCATCGGCTTCCCCAAAGCTGTGGAACGATCTGCTGGTAGAGCTCTAACAGCTAGATCAGCTGTTGGAATTTAAGACACAAGTCTCTTTTGGCAGGCCTACCCAGATAGTTTAATGATTAATTTTAAACTTCCACTCAATGTCTAAGTTTTGTGTATTTTAATATGTATTTTATGAAAATATGTTCTAATATATGTATTCTATGAGGTGTTTTTAAATGATGATGTGTTTTTATTATGTGTTTTAGCAATGTTGTAACCTGCCTTGAGCCGTGAGGAGAGGCAGGTAAGAAATAACAACAACAACAACAACAACAACAACAATATCCCTAAAGAACAAATTCCACTTTGACTTGTCTTATTTATATGATATGCCACTTTGTATTTTTCTCTCTGAATTTTTCTCTCTGAATTGTATTTTTCTCTCTAGTAAGTTAAATAGGATGGAAAACTATATCTAACAGATTGGAAGTGTGTAATATACATTCCAATCACTAAGAAAAGTGGCAACGGGAACTGGACTATCATTGAACAATTGCATTAATTTCTCACAAAAACAAAGTTTTAATAGTCAAAAATTTAACAACAAATACTTTTATCTTATATAGTGATAAATGCCAGAGATCCAAGCTAGATTCAGAAAATGGAAAAGCTCTGGGGAATCATACTGAAAATGGTGGATAATGTAGGACATGAAAGCATTTCAAAAGACAATCAGTCTGTGCTTTATAAATTATAATAAACTCTTTGATTGTGTTGATCACAAACTATGTCTCAATGTAAAAGGAATGGATAGATGCAACAGCATCTGATTATTTTGATGCATAATCTCTGTTCTGGAAGCTGCCAAGATAAAAAATAGAGACGCAGATTGGTTTCCAATTGACAATGGGGTAAGAAACTAGTGCACTTTGCCACACTGTAGATTTTATTTATATGCAAAATGTATCATATATAAATGTGGATTAGATTCAGATGATGATGAAGAAGAAGAATGGGAGGTAAGAACACTGACAATTCAGGATATAAAGGTGATATTGTATTATTAGAAGAAAATATGAAACGGAAATGCCTATTGAGGATAGTTCAGTCAAAAAGTGCGAAAGCAGTTGAAGATTAAGAAAACTAAATAATGACCACAGATAATTTATATAACTTTAAAGTGGAAATAGCCAAATTTTTCCTATACTTTGTCTCAATTATTAATTGGAATGGAGATGCAGTCTAGAAATCAGAATAAGACTGGAATTTGCAAAATGAACTATGAAGGAAATTGATAAAATGTTAAAATGTATGCATACCAAAATTGTTCATGCCATTATATTTCTCAAAAAAGAAAAGAGGCCCTGAGTTTGCAGTATCTGAACAGGGTAGTGAGGAGCAGGGTGCCTTGGAAATCTTTCTCATAATGTAACATTAAGTTGAAGCCAACTTGATAGAATTCAAAGTTTTGGTTTTGACCTTTAAAGTCCTATATGACTCTGGTTCAGGTTATCTGAAGGACCCTGTCACCTTATATGAACCTGGTAGACACCTACAATCTACTGGGGAAGGCTTTTTCTCTGTCCCATCATTCACTCAAGCCTTTTTGGTGGCTGTTCCCAGACTATGGAACTTCGTCCCAAGAAAGACCAGAATGGTCCCATCTTTGCTGACCATCCATAGACAGGTCAATACCTTCTTCTGCTAGGAGGCATTTGGGAAAGAATAAGGGGAAGATGCCACTGGGGAAGTGTTTTGGGGATTTGTGGGGGGAGGGGATTGTGAGTCTTAAAGTCTGTTTTAAGTATATTTATTGTAATGTTTTTTTATCATAAACCACACTGTATTTTTTTGTATTGTGCATTTTATACTATGACCAAAGTGTGGGATTGTTAGCCACTTTGAATCCCTGTGGAAATATATGTGAGGTATAAATAAAATTAATAATAAAATTAATAATAATAATAATAATAATAATAATAACAACTTGATAGCAGCCAACAGTAAGCGCTAAATGGAATTTGTACCTACCTAAATGTGTGCAGTAGAGATATCTGCTTGTATTTTTTTTAAAAACTACTCCGTTCCCCACTGCAAGTTAATCTACAGCAGGCAAGAAAATGAGCAGTTATAAGGTGGGTGGAATGTAGGAGGTATAAGAAGGTTATGTCAAGAGGTCAACCACATCAGATTGGCACTCGCTTTGGAAGATATATTTTCCCCCATTTTTAAGCAAAAGGAATACATTTAATATTTAGTGGATTCTACAGCACTGAAATAGTGGCTTATAGTTTTAAGGACTGTTGCTTGCCCCAAGAAATCTGACCCAGGGAAGATTGCCACATCTCTTCTGTACCACAGATGTTAAGAAAATGTGCCGACCCCTAGGGATAAACAGAATAGTTAGCGGATCCTGCTATCAATCTGTTATCTTTGTCTACAAATTCTGTTATTTTTGTCTACAATTGGAATAGAGGAGAGTAGCTTCATGATAACTCTATCCAAATTATACAAGCATAGGGTGAAAAGGTGAAACAAACATTCCCTGGCATGAGCAAGACTCTAGGTAATTTGAGGAATACAGAGCAGTGTAGGCAGACAGATGAAAGTTGTCTGGTATGTAAAGTACTTCTTAAGAGAAAAACAAGCTGACCCATTTTTTTAAAGGAGGCAGGTTTGTTTTTTGTTTTTTATCTCTTCAGGGATTGGAGTAGCTCTTGCTATTGCTGAATATATATAACAAAATGCCATCTTTCCTTCAGCCACATGGAAACATTCACAGTGAGAAACAAATGATATCTAGAAAGATTATCCCTAGACAATACGGAGGTCTGTTTGGCAATATCATGAGACGTCTAAACATAAATCTCAGTTAACTGTGTTCTCTTCTTCATATGATCAGTTGCAATGCAATGTGTTCAGGAGGAAAGCTGCAGCAGGAGCCAACAAGTTGATATCAGCACGATTGTTTCTACAGATACATCTATATTAGAATACATGTGCCAAATAAAAAGCCCACAAGCTGAATCCAGCCCACCACATCATTTTATGTGGCCTGCGAAGCTTTCAGTGCCATGGCAACACAGTTACATTTATTCAATCTTACAATTACAAATGGCCCTTTAAAGGCAATCATAAGGCTGATCTGGCCCTCACTGAAAATGAGGTTGATACCCTTGAATGCAGAGGGATACCACTGTCAGGGCTCAATTGTCTAGTCTGGTGAGCACTCGTTGGCAGAGAAGGCTGTAAGCCTTCTAAAACTGCAAATTCCACATTCCAAACATTGAAAGTGGTGTCAAACTGTATTTAATCTATGGGGTAGATGAACATAGTGTCTGCTTTGATTACTAGCAAGCTTGTGTATGGATTCCGAGTGGTCAGTTCCCTTTGGCCAATCTGGCTTATTCGGCTTGGCCGGATGGTCGTAATGGTAATTGTTCCGCTATTACATTTTTTTCATCCATAACGGGACCACATGGCAGCCTATCACAGCTCCTCCTCCCCTATTCAAAATCACGCATCGTGGAGAGGCTGCCACATGCTGTTTGCATGGGGTTTCTCTGCCTGTTGGGCTAATCGGAATAGAAGAACACCATGACGTGTCTTACGTAATGCTTCCTTAACCTCGTTGCTCAAACCCAGGCTTCCTTGAAATAAAGAAGGAAAAGGGTTAGAATCAGCACTATTTGGCAAAGAAGACTAATGACCTTGTAAAACTACAACTCCCATGATTCCATAGATTAGGGTCATGGCAGTTAAAGTGGTTTTGAACTACATTAATTCTACAATGTAGTAGAATTAAACAGGCAATTAAACAGTATGTTGATTATAGAAATCTGGTTTGCTGCAGAGTGCCTACACAGGAACCACAAGAACCAGCTGCAAACTGCAAAGGAGTTCACACAAAGAAGTACCAGATCTCTGTAATCCACGTTCTGATCTGGTATAATTGGCTCATTTAAAATCAAGTCCCCCCTTCTTTTTCTTACTCTTATGCCTTGCTCTCAGGATTTAAACCATGAAGAGGAAGAGCAGGTGGAAATGTTAGCTGCTGGGTCAGAAAGGTCCAGTTTCCAGCAGTCACCCAACTTTGGAAATATCAGTGGCTGACCTGTGAATAGCAGCTCCAGGCAGCCTCAAGAAGGATGGATAGAGATAGTCCTTGCTAGAATGTCAACAAAAGGGGGGGGGGAGGGTTCAGAAGGTATCTGCACCTTTATCGCAAACACATGATAGTTAAGAACCTAATGTTCCAATGCTTTCATTCCAGAGGAGGAGGCATTCATTTACTTTCCAACTGGGCTGCGTAGTTGTTGTTTTTTTTTTTACTCTGAGTGCTCTGGCTTTAGCCCTGTTGACATTCAAACTGAATTTCAGTGCCTTTGTAGATGAGGTTGTAGATGCACCCTAAGTAAGAGTGATTTCCTGACACTGGTTTACTGCAACAGCTCTAGCTGTGTCCTGGTGTTTTCTCACCTCTCTTCCCTTGTGAAATGTGTTAATACAGGGAAACAATGAAACAGGTATATATACCTCATTTGCTTTACCAACATCAGATCCACTGAATATGATAACCACAGATGCAAGTTAAAAATCAGGAGAAAAATGCTGCCAGATCACGGTCATACAGCCTGGAAACCATGCAACATCCCAACAATGAAACTGATCAGATCTGGCCAATGAATGCGCAAAAGGGGCATTTCCCACAACATTCATTTTCAGCCTTCTACAATGATTTGGTAGATATTCAAGAATTCTTTGATAAATATCTTACTGGGGAAAGAATTTCCCACATGTAGAAAGCCTGAAAGCCATTGAATTTCATCCCTGCATCCCTATAAATTCCTTTGCGCATTCATGCAAACAGCTAAATCTTATGTTTATTCAGAAGTCACATCCCACTGTTTTCCATGAGGTTTACTCCCAGACAACTGTTCAGGATTGCAATGTCAACCATTAAGAAGAATATTCATCCCTCTTAGGTTCTCTTAAATATATATTCCTTTCCCCTCTGAATAAATACCTTACCATTAACATTAAGGAACAAAAATCTCCCTCTGACCCCTTCTTTTACTCTATGGCATTTATAAAAGGCATTTAAAAAACTATAGAGTTACAGAACTAGAGAAGAATGGTTTCATCTTTAAAACAGCTTGAGACATAAATTAAATACTGTTGTAAAGAAACACAAAGGAAAGATCGGAAATGGAAGTCATCTTTCCACTATAGAGCTGAGACAGTCTCTAATACACGCTTGTTGAAATGTCTAAGCAGACTTCAGGGAATAAAGAAAAAGCTCAATGGACTGGAAGATTTAGCATTCTTTCTCCCCCTAATAATGGTGGAAGTCACATGGCCTGCATCCCACGCAGAGCTTTGAAGATTAATCCTTGAGAACTGCTCCGTGTTTAATTAGCCAATCATTAATTTTGATTAGTCAGATTAGACAATATGTTGGAATACTGCTGGAACATGCAGAGCATAATTTAAATGCTGAGTAATCTTATATCTTTGCTTGCAGATATTAATACCTACCCCACACTAATGAAATACGTTGTTTCAGTATGTATTTATCTGTGGCAAATCTGACAGGGGAAATGACTGTAGATGTAGCAGAATTGCATTTAATGGAGAGTGGAAAAATAAATCCAAAGGAACAGATCTATTTTGTTTCTTTCTTTTTTTCCAAAGGATTTTACAGGAGGATTGTTATATCCTCATAAAATTAGATGGAATCTAAGTGCGAAGGGAGGCTGATAAAATATTATTTCATAGATATATACAAAATCAGTTTGATGATCTAGTACAACATCTCAGTGAGCTATGGCAACTATCAATACTGAGATTCCCATTTATTATTATAGATTGCCTTGCTTTTCTCAACTGTCTTGCAAATGGACTGAGATAGAATCAAACGCCTTCTACAACTCCACCCCAGCAATTGCCCTATACTGCTTTCCTTTAGTTCTGAAAGGGATTCAGCCTCTTCCAATTCAAGGGAAGTATTAGCTTTATTTATACAAGAATAAAAGTGATAGTTGTTATGCGCAGACTCATCTTTGCTGGCATGGAAGTAATGGTACACCTTGGCAACAGTAAAGTTACTCATAAATAAACTATCAAAATCAATCAGATTTTATAATTGTCTATGCACAATCTTTAAAAATATATTTTGGGATATTTGCCTGGATTATTTATTGTTTGTTATGTTGAAATAGGCTCAGGGATCAATGTAGGTTTTAACCAAGAATGAAATGTAATAAACAATGAATAATGCATGTCTAGAATTGCAGACCTTTTCATTTTTTTTTCTTTTGCACAAAATCAATGTTAATGACAACTATTTTAATGTTTATTATAAACTCACTCAGAATGCTGAGGCTGTATTCACAAATAATGTTTGGGGAAAAAACTCAAGGCAGATATAGTACAAGGAAATATGTCGTATCTTCAAGACACTCAGTTCTCAAGGGACTTTTACATCAGTTGAGATCAGAAAGTTTTCGGTATTAAGTGGGCTTTAGTTAGCAAAAGAGTATGGAAACGCATGCATATAGACTGATGGTCAATAGTTTCTTCCTTAAAAAAAGAAAGGGCTATTTGGGGAAAAGTCTTCAGAAACATTCAACAGAAATCTCTATGGTTGTTGACAAACATATTCCAAAATGCTGGATCATTGAGTAGTTTATTTATTTATGGCATTTCTACCTCGCCTTTCTCCACCCCGGAGGGGACTCAAGGTGGCTTACATATAGGCAACTATTTGATACCATAAAACAATGTACAATTAAAATAAACATTTAAATAGAATAATAAAATATATATTTTAAAATAAAAACATTTAAGACGATATCTTCACAATCACGTAATTCTTGAGTGTAATCCGGGCCGTTCCAATAGTCATTGCACATCATTCCATATCTATCTATTCCACAAGTTCTCCAAAGGCTTGGTCACAGAGTCACATTTTCACTCTAGTTTAGTTAAGGCATTACTTCCTACATACATTTGTGATATGGAAGCAGAAGAAACAGAAGTGGGCTCTTTCTGTCTCTGTATTCTGGAATTTCCTCTCTTTGTCCTTGGGTAGTCTAACAGGGAGAAAGGTGGTTTGCTGGCCTCCAATGAAAGAAGGCCATGATAACATCATTCTGGTGCTCATTGCTAGGATTGGGAAAATCAGGATAGAGTCAGAGCTTATTTATTTTTTTACAGCATTTTTATCCCGCCTTTCTCAGCCCGAAGGCGACTCAGGGTGGTGTACAGATTGGTAACAATTAGATGCCACAACATGCTTACATGTCAATTAAAAACATTTAATATCACATAATAAAATCTATATAAAACCATTAAAACTATAATCATCAATGTCTTCCAGTTCAACTCCTTTTAAGTTTGTGTAGCCCCCTGCTCTTCTTCCTGGTGTTTGCTTTCAACCCACTCTCCCCACCTCTGACATAGTGTGATCTTGCTGATTGCTTTGAAGGTGGGTAGGATTTTTTTTCCTTTTTTGCAGTGTAGACTGAGGAAATGATTCTGCTAGGGTGGAGTCATAAACAGGTGGTACTTGGCAGTTTGTGATGGGGGTAGGAGGAGTACAGCCAGCACATATGACATCTGTAGGCCTCTGGAAATGTCCCTATACACAGAAGGGTTGAGAAGGAAATTGTCCTTTGGTTTAGCCTGAGAGTTTTTGCCCTCACCAGAAATCATGTGACTTGGGGTCATGGATTCTGAGGTTAGCCTTTCAGGAGATGACTGGTGAGCAACACATAGTTTCAGTTCTCTCCAGGGAAGCTGGGAAGGAGAACTTGGAGATACTAACTGCCCTAGCTGCTCATGCACTACTTTACCTGGCCACTTCTTACACATCTCAGGAGAAAACTAAGTAGGTAATAGTTCAAATAAAATTGTCCGTAGTACTATCCAACCTTTTTATATGGTGTCATTATTTCATAGGTTGGTTAGCAATTCCTTCCATTTTCTTTACTCACAGGTTCAGTTGCTGCTATGGTTGCTAGGTTTTCAATACAGGCAGTCCCCAAGTTGCAAACATCTGACTTATAAATGACTCATAATTACAAACAGGGGGAAGAAACAGGAAGTGAGGGAGTTCTGCCCCTAGGAAGGGAAATTCACTCCTGGGGAAAAGGTGTCTCAACTGCAGCTTTATCACCAATCTATGTTTCCACAACAAGCCATTTTTTTTTCAAAATCCAATTATCACAGGGACAGAAAGTGAGCTGAAATCTCCTGAACAGGGGCACAGACAGCAAAGCAAACAATGATAGGAATGTTAACCCTTCCCTATGCTATCCAAAGCGTATGTGTGTGTGCATGCGTTCCAGGAGTTACACTTAAAAATGTACTTGTTCTGACACATACAAATTCAACTTCAGGAAATACCCACAGAACTTGGGGCAGGCCTGGATAGACATAAGGTGCAACCAGAAATTGTATGGACTTGACAATTAGGAAGTGGTGATTATAAAAATGATTAGTCTTTTATTATGACATAGGACTAATGTTTCAAACTATGCACAATCTGCCAGGTGACTGCCTGTTTAATATCAGCATATCCCATATGCCACAAGGTATACTACTGAGTATCATAATAAAAAGGCCACCAGAAAAGGAGAGAAAATTCCTACTCAGCCATTGAACAAGTAGCAACCATCTGAACTACACAATGAGGAGCAATGGTATCCAATGGAGTATTTCTAATGGTACTGGCTTATATGCCTTGTTTCCACCCTTGTGACTCCATGGCATTTTATACAGCACCACAGCATGCACACATATACCTAACTAACCTCATTACTTCCATGCCAGCAAAGATGAGTTGGGAAGCCCACGTATGAGGACAAATTAGTTGAGAAGCAAAATTCCTCACAACTTGAGATGAAATTACCACATTTTTTCCAGGCAACCAAATGTGGGATATTTGTTTCCCAGAGGAGTTGGAAGATTATGAGCTATGAAACTTAGTTTAATCACTATTTGTCGGGATCACCTATCCTACAAGGTATATAAAGGATAAGTAGGAAGAGATTAACTTTCATGAAAACATGCCCATCAGGCCATCTATCCTAGAATAGTTTCCTTTCTTATGGCATTGTACCTCCCTACCTCTATTAAATTCGCTCCCATATTTAGGGGACATATAAATAAACTATACCATTTGCAAAAGTAAACTTGAAGCATTGGTATCTTGTTCTTTTATATGAAAATATTAGAAGGAGAAGGAAGATGATACATCTTCCTTCTCCTTCTAAGGAAGGGGTCCCGCAAGGCTCTATTTTGTCTCCCATGCTTTTTAACATCTACATGAAACCGCTGGGAGAGGTCATCCGGAGTTTTGGAGTTGGGTGCCATCTCTACGCAGATGACGCACAACTCTACTACTCCTTTCCACCTAACTCCAAGGAGGCCTCTCAGGTGCTAGACGAGTGCCTGGCCGCTGTGTCGATCTGGATGAGGAGGAACAAGCTGAAGATCAATCCCGATAAGACAGAGGTCCTCCTGGTCGATCGTAAGCCGGATCGGGGTATAGGGTGGTCACCTGTGTTGGACGGGGTTACACTCCCCCTGAAGCCTCAGGTCCGCAGTTTGGGTGTCCTCTTGGATTCTTCGCTCACACTTGAGGCTCAGGTGTCGGCGGTATCCGGGAGGGCTTTTGCGCAACTGAGACTCGTGCGCCAACTGCGACCATACCTCGTGAAGGCTGACCTGGCCGGGGTGGTCCACGCCTTGGTCACCTCTAGAATGGATTACTGCAATGCGCTCTACGTGGGGCTACCCTTGAAGACGGCTCGGAAACTGCAACTGGTTCAGCGTGCAGCAGCCAGGATGCTAACTGGAGCTCATTATCAAGAGAGGTCTACCCCTCTGTTTAAGGAGCTCCACTGGCTGCCATTCATCTTCCGAGCCCAATTCAAGGTGCAGGTGCTCACCTATAAAGCCCTAAACGGTTTGGGACCACCCTACCTGCGTGACCGTATCTCCATCTACGAACCCACACGCTCGCTTCGATCATCTGGGGAGGCCCTGCTCGTGATCCCACCCACGTCGCAAGCCCGCTTGGTGGGGACACGGGACAGGGCCTTTTCCGTGGCGGCCCCCCGACTCTGGAACGCCCTTCCAAAAGATCTCCGACAGGCCCCCACACTAGCAGTTTTCAGAAGGAATCTGAAAACTTGGTTGTTCCGTTGTGCCTTCCCGGATTAGGAATCCCCATCCCAAGTCCTAATAGCACTTTAGCACAATTAACATTTGCTGCACACCGTACTTTAATTCCTACGCCCCTCCTATCATATCAGCACTTTTACCTTGTACCCCTCTCGCCGGCCGAACCAGTTTTAATATGTCTTGATGTATTGTTATTGCTGTCTTGCTAATTTCTGATTTTGATTTGCTTTTAATTTTGATTTGCTTTGTTATTATTATTTGTTATGTTCTGTATTGTATTGTGTTTTATGGCTTCGGCCTGTGTAAGCCGCATCGAGTCCTTCGGGAGATGCTCGCGGGGTACAAATAAAGTTAATAATAATAATAATCATAATCATAATTCAGTTAGCTGGGTTATTATAGATATATAATCATCTTTAGCATTGGGGCAACTTGCTTTGACTGGTGGAAATTTTGTAGAACTCTCTCTTTAGAGCAATTGCCCTATTCATAGGGGATATGTTCCAAGACATGGATGCCATGAACTATGGATGATAGTGAACCTTATATTTTGACTGTATTTGGGACAGAATCATACTGGGGTACCTCTGGGGAAGGGATGTTTATAGCGAGTGTGAGCAAGTGAAACTGTGAATACTGAATCTGCAGATAGTATAAATATAAACAGTTTACATTTTAGAAAGCAGAAATAGTACAACAAACCCTATGAAACAAATGAACACCAAAAAAGGGTTCTGGCAGAGCACACTTGGACAATATACTTTCTTTTTTAATATGCTATTTAGCTGCAGTTTCAATTACAAGAGTAGATTGTTGGTGGCATATATCCTATAAGTGCATACAGGAACAAAATGGGAGATTAGAATTAATTCAGCCATTTAAAAAGTTAAAAGGGAAGTTCCTTATAAAAATGTCAATGGGCTATTGTCAAGCCTCATAAAGCCAACACAATTTAGCATTTCTGTGAAGTCATTGTGAATGTCTCTGTCCTCCTAATGTCATGCTGTCATCAGGCATTAACTTAAAATGAGTGAGAAGATTTTTGACAGAAGGTCATAATGTATCAGCAGTGCATGCAACTGTAGTGGAAAAGATGGAGGCATTGACGGGAGGACCTGCAGTCATGGTAATAGCCTATAGTCTGCACTACAGGCAGCTTTAAATGTTGTTTTGGGGGAAGTGAGTACTTTAGCGAAAGGGCAAATGAAGTGAGATGAACTGTATTGAACTTACATCAGCATTCTCAACTTGGCATCCTTTAGCAATATGGATGAACTCTCAGACTTCCTCCCCGCAAATATCTCTGAGCAAAGCTTTGGAACCATGTTTCTTCATCACACAAATAGTCTCTTTCAAGAATGCATTTAAAAACACTTAAATATTTTCAGTTCCACAAGGTTGCACAGAAATGTCTTTGTTCTTTTGGCACATTTGCTCTACCACAAAATGAACTTTTGAATTTGGCTTGTGGTCATCATAACTCCCCATATATTTGAAAAATGCCAAATTTAGCTATTCTGCAGTAAAATCCTAAACTGGAAGAAGTGGCATTTACTCCCTCTCAAATTGGGGATTTATTTTCTGAGAATTATTCTATCAAATCAAAGGCAAGGTTGTCAAAATTGGCTCCCATTGTTTTGCTTTGCCTTATACAGCCCCAGTTCATCCTCAGATTTAACAATATAGAGGCTATATGAGGAATTCACCATTCTTTTTCTCAAACTTATATAATGATAGAGTTGGAAAGGATGACAAGGATAGTCTATTCAATGAAAGAATACATAACATGTAAGGCCTTTTTAAAGACCTCCAAAGTAGAGCCCACAACCTTTTAAGGCAGTCTGTGCCACTGCTGATCAGCTTTTACTGCCAAGACGTTCTTCCTAATGTTTATGTGGAATCTTTTTAAAATATAGTTTAAATGGTTGGCCATATATTAATAAAATTGTGTATGTGTGCATGTTTGTGTGTGCGCCCCATTATTAACGGTGTTCTATGAAAATGTTAATGCTACATATTGACTTCTCAAGAAACAGTAAATAAATACTTCCACCTGATATTCTTGTAGCTCTGGTTCAGGCAGAGGCTGACTTCCATTGTATGAGATCTCACACTCATTTTACTTTAATCAACTACTGTAGAATTAGAAAAAAAAATCCTCAGTTATGGTCTTCCTCAAATTATGTGTTGAACAGCTATCAAACTCCTATGATTTTTTTTTAATCTTGAATTCAAAAGAGAAGCCTTGGGAATACAATGATGCTGGACAAGAACCTATTAACAATTCTAAATTCCCAAAATATAGACACATAAATTTGTTTATCTGGCAAAACTCACATTTCCCCAAAAGAGGCAAGATTTTACACTTATTGCCATGGCAGATATTCTTGTATCCCTTTACTACTCCAGTTGTGCATTTACAGGTCTCCAAAATTTAAGGATTTGCACCATTATTTGCTCCCCTCATTATTTGCTCCCCTCACTGCTTTTGAACCTAGAACCAATCTATACTGTTTTATATCTACATTCCAATTTTTCAGAGAAAAACATATTTCCTGCCTGATAGTGATTGGCCTTATGGTAACTCATCAGATTTCTCTTTTCACATTGGCAGTAATGAAAAACCACGGAAGATTTATTGCTGATATTACAGTTGATTGCTCTGAGGATGTTCTTTTCTAGTATAATTTTATGTAATCCAATTATAGTATTGTTGTTTATATTAATTGTGTCATAATTGTGTCATAATAAAAAAATTGCATATTTTTTAAAATATGCAAAAATGCATATTTATGCATATTTATTTCTTGTAGTACTTTTATCATATTGCATCTTTATATTGAATTTATATATTCTGCATGCAAATGGCCTATGATCTAGGCATTATTGAACCACTACATACCTATCCATACACAACCAAAGCCTATACATGATCCTAGCTAAACTAGGTAGTTTACAAAGGAAACTGCAATTTTTTTCAACAAATGTACTATAAGAGGGGAAGCAATTGGTGGGTTCTGCATCATGTAACAATGAACATGCAAGATAATAGTTGTATTCAAAGGCCTTGGATTCAACTCATGTCTATGTCAGCACAGCTCTCTGTGAAGCAGGCATTTCATCTTGGCATGTATTTCATTTTTCAGCATCTATAAGTAAAACAAGGGTGATTTTATGTGAGTTTCTCTCAACTCACAAAATAGTTTCACTCTAATTATGAGACAGTCATGCGCTGGACATATTTCTGTCAAAAAGGGCACACAAGCCCAAGGTTCTATAATAAAAGATGCTGCTAAACTTGGCTATTAAAAATTGGTGTCAGCTCTCGCTTATGATAGGTGGTGCTATAGTTGGTTTACTGTAATTGCTTTCACTATATTCACATTACGTTACTATCATATATATAATGGTTGATAAAATATGTCAGACCTATAATGAAATAATGGAGCACAAATGAGGGAAACTATAACCATTGCTGTGCTTGTAAATTATAAAGAATAGCATATGACATAATTAAAGAAAGTGACAGAGCAGGGTTTAGATTACCTGCTCTTGGGAAGGGTGTGAAAACTGATGAAGTGAAGGCTTTTTTTCACATTGTGAACTTAAAAATGAACATATACTAGGTCAGGCGGTTTGCCCTCCATTTGACACGGACCCTAATTTGGAACATGGTATGTATTTGCTTTGACTGATTCAGAGGCACTGTAGGTTGCAAGTTATGAGTAGGATACTTGCAGAGTGCTCTGGTATAATGATGCCTGGAGATCAATTTAAGGCTTTAAAAACAGTCACACATGGTCACATATGGTAATATGAGAAAGGTGTCAAAGCACTTCTGAAAAAACAACAAAGCAATTGGCATCCTTTGTAGACCATGCTGAATTAAGAAGGAAGCCCTCTCAATTATTTGGTTACATTTTGTCTGCATCCCCACCTCTTCTGCTTTGAGTGTGGCCACAGAAAAGATACTGGTGAGAATCTTATTGTCCAATAAGTATATGACTATACTTATTGCAATCAACATTCAAGGTCAATATTGAATCAATGGGAACATCTACACTTGGGCAGGTTAACCTGGTATAAATTTGCCCTTGAAGCAGCCTCAGATCCAGCATTTATGTATGAAATCCAGATGGTCTGCTGTCATCATTCCTAATCAGCCATGGAGCTCCTGCATAGCCACTGCAATAATCCCTGCTGGTGTCAGAGAAGGGCATTCCTGTCACCAGCAAGAAGGAGGGAGACAGCAAGGTACTCACATGGAGCTCTGTGTCTGGCTAAAAGTTGCATCGATAATGACACAGGCATAATCCATCCTCTTCCTTGTGCCAAACAGCACAGGAAAAGGACAGTGGGACAGCAGTGTCTGTCTGAATAGGGAATCTGGCTGAAAAAGATCAGATCCTACTTCCACGCTGCCCCAAAGCCCCAGAATATTCCTGAATTTTAAGCAAACTCCAGAGTATTCCCTGATTTGATTTCAACTGAGACAGATTTAGAATATAACTTTTGGCCTGTCTACATAGCCATATAATCCAGAATATTAAAGCAGATAATCCACATAAACTGTTTTGAACTGGATTATCTGAATCCCCACTGCTATATATTCTAGTTCAAAGCAGATCATGTGGATTTTATACAAGTATGTGAAAGAGGCCTAAAAACCTAGGACACTCCTTGGAAATCACTGTGTACCATGAAGACAGTGAGCAGACCATTTGCGGTGTTGACCATCCCTTATCTAGAATTCTCAAATCCAAAATACTTCAAAATCATCCACATGGGTGGCTGAGAATGTGACACTTTCACTTTCTGATGGTTCAGTGTAAACAAAGTTTAATGTACAAAATTAACAAACATATTTTATAAGATTATCTCCACGTGTAAGGTGTATATGACATAAATTTCATGCTTAGATTATCTCATTATATACCAATATGCAAATACAGATATTCCAAAATCTGGAGGACAGGGGACACAGGGCTCAAATCCAAAAAAATCTGTTTCCTAGCATTTTGGGTAAGATATACTCATATTATATTACAATTTTAGGGTTTTGATTTTCTCCAGCGTATTTTTCTTCCTTTCCCTTTTTTATTTTTGCTTTGTATTTTTGTAGACTACTTGATAGCACAGATATCACAGTTGTACCTCCAACAATTTCAGTCTGTTTTTCAAAATGCCACAGTTATCTGAATCCATCTGGGAAACAGAAACACTACTCAGCCAATTTAATTCTAACAGAGATGGTCCATAGCTTGGCATTACAGTGCAAGCTTTGCACGCAGAAGGTCACTAGTTCACTCTTTGTCATCTTTAGTTAGAAGGATCAGGTAGTAAATGATGTGTGTGATTTCTATCTGAGACAAGGAAGAGATCTTGCCAGTTTTAAAAATAAATATTGTGAAGCATGGTGGCATTGAGGGGAGGAAAGAGCTGTCAAAGCCATCCTCCATCCATTAAAACAGAGGTTCCCAATCTTTGGTCCTCAAGTTGTTTTGGACTTCAACTCCCAGGCAGTTTACCAGCTGTTAGGAATTGTGGGAGCTGAAGTCTAAAACAATTGGAGGCCCAAAGGTCGGGAACTGCTGCATTAAAGCATAGCAGTTGGGATTTGTCTTAAACATGTCCAGTATTTGGATAGTGGACCTCTCAGCCATTCAGTCACATTCTCTCTTTATCCTTCCACCCCCTGGCTCATGTTAGATGAATTCTACCTTGAATCCAGCATTCTTTCATCTTAATACATGTAGAAAGATTTTTTATTAATTAAACTCAATTTGTAGCTTTCTGTCAGAAATAGGAGCAGGAGAATTCTAGTAACAAATTATTGAGGCACAAAACAAAAAATAATTGTAGGCATCTGCTACACTGACCTTTTCCAATTTTACCAACACAGGTTCTTCATCTTATATTGAGTATAGGTTTGAGACTTATATTGAGTATTCCTCTACCATGTTCCTAACACACTTTACCGTGATCTAGGGATAATTGATAATTTTCAAGTCATCGTGGTGGTAACTCTGCACCAAAACAACCCCCTCCCCCAATTTTGGCAGACTCATGGAAGCTGCTGAATCTCTTGGGGTTTTTTGAATAACTTCAGACACAAATGTGGAACAGATACACTAGTCCACTCAGACAGCAACCACCAGCTTTAGCCGCCATGTTTCGAGCTCCAAAACAGTCAGGGACTATAACAAATAGCTCTTTTTATTGCCATATGGAAATACAAAGTAAGTATTTATGTGTAGGATTGTCATGTATTATCACACGAAACAGACAGCAAAATTGGATGCATTTTTATGTGCTGTTTCATATGAATAAATGCAAATAAAGAAACAGTAATGAAAAATTTAATAAGATATACAATATAACTGGAAGACTGAGGAGATGATCTTGCTGAGTCTGCTGTTCAGGTGCTAGCTATTGAATTAATTTTCTAGTCCCAAACCAATGCTTCCTTTTGTGATATTTCTCTCTCTTTAAATCAAGCTTAGACTGTATGATTCTTCTGTGTGGGGATGCCTTGTCTTAAAGCTGGAGTCTGAAAATCAGGATGCGTTTCTACATATAAGTGTGTATGTAGTAGTAACAACAACAACAACAATAACACTGTATTTATATTTCGCCCTTCTCACCCAAAGGGCGGATCACAGTATATATACATGGCAAACATTCAATGCCGCTTTATATAGACAATACACAGACAGAAAGAACAGAAGGAGATGTTTTGTTTTTACTCAATGTCCAGCTGTTTTTGGTGCCATGGAAGGTTGGGCTTGAGTTCAGGGGGTGATGTTGCTCTATCCTCTATGACTAAGAGCTACCAGGACTTTCTCCTTCCTTTTGGTCACCCAGCATTTTCTAATCTTCTTTCTTTATGGCATCGTAAAACACCTCCCCTGCTTTTAGCAGTACCTAATTTCTCTAATTACAGCTAAAGCTGTTTTTGAATTGCTTAGGTAAAGAATGAGCTAGGCTGACATTCGGCAGCTCACGCGGACCCAAGCTTCGAACGTGCAACCTTTTGGTTGATAGATCTTATAACTGCTGGTGATCTACCAGCTATGCTAAACCTCTTCGGTTTTATGAACTGGAATGATTTTGGGGTGATATGATAACCTGGAGGAACAAATTAGTTTGATAATGGGCTGTGCCATCGAAGCAGAAATATGATGAATTGCATGAGCCCCTGCAATGTGTCATTAAAAAAGAAACCTGATTTACTCATAAATTGATTAACCAGTTAAAATTCATGAATAAACCAGGTTTCGGGGGGACGAGGACCCTTAACATACACACACACGGCTATTTTTGGTGCAATGTCACCAGAAATATTTTTGTTGAGCATTATGGATAAAGATCTGGAGATAGATAGATAGATAAACTTCTTCTTCGATATATGGTAACAGTAGAAAGAACTGCTGAGAACTGCAGCATCAACAATGAAAGAATGGCTTTATGGTCTTTCAAAATGAGGAACCACAACCAAATATTTCAGAGGCAAATGAAATCACAACACTTGTTTTTCTTTTCCTCTGGAACAATTTTCATGATTCTTCAAATAGATATGGGCCAGTCTCCAAGTTAGCTTGAAGGAAGAAAATCGACAGAAAGTTTTTTAACCGAAGGGTACTATGTTAAAGGAGGTTGTCTCTCTGAACTGTAGTCTGCTGCAAGCATATTACATCACCTTGAGGATTTCTGTCATGATTGGTATACATCACTCCCCTGGAGCCTGGAGCAAGTTCTACTTAGGCACATGTCTCTCTTTCTTTGCCTTGAAGCATCTTGTTTCTCTCAGCTTCAGTACTGGAGTACTTATCTTTGCTGAGCAATCCAAATGCCTCTATCCATACTGTAGGCTGATGTTGATTATTCATCCAATCCCTGCTGTACTGACCAGTATAGAAGGCTTTGCAGAAAGTTTCAGCCACTTATTACACACCAGCATTTAGTTACTTATGTGATGGATTTCAGAAATGCAATACAGTTTTTTTTAGTCAACAGATGTGACCATAATCAATCTAATAGATGGAAAGTGTTACAGATATTTGGGGAAGGAAAAAATAAAGGAAAGAAAAAAAGAGAAGAAAAGGTAAAAACTGGTTTTGCACATCCAAGTCATGGAAATAAGTAAATCCATTTCCATTAGAGGTTATTGCTCCCCCCCCCCCTCAATATTGTAACATTTAATTCTGCTTAAGAAGGAAAATATACTCCTAGAATATGTTTTTAGTATGTGTCTAAATGTGTATTTTCCTTTCAAAACTGCATATTAAAATTAGTGTTTTATATATGCAGGTATGCTAGACCAGTGTATGATCATGATGATCCAACCTAACAAACCAAAGCAGTCAGGGTACAATGGTTAATAGGAGATTAGGCTGCTTGAAGGGCTAGGTTTAAATCTTGCAAATATTGTTGGATGCTGTCCAAAATGCTGAATGCATTTTATTATTTAGCTGAAATGATCCATTCGCTGATAGCTTTCTATGTAGGTACAAAAGCTATCCATAGTACAGAATGTGGTGAAAGTACAGTCTTAGAGGAGACAGACAGAATATATTTAATGGAACATTTCCTCAGCATTGTATCAGCATAGATTCAAAGGTCATCTATACAGGGTCCCATCCACACACACACTGATTCTATATAAGCCATATATTTTCCTTGTTGTTATAGATTGGAATCCCAGGAGAAATTGCTTGGTGTCATTATTTCAGCCACTAAATTAAAGCTTAGTTCTCCCACATTTTTAAAATTGTTATCACTTTTGTTTATTTTTTCTATTGTTTATTTTAAGCCTGTTGTTTTTTAATTAACTTTGTTAAAAGTTTTTATGATTCCCTAGTGGCACAGTGGATTAAACCGCTGAGCTGCTGAACTTGCTGACTGAAAGATTAGAGGTTTGAATCCAGGGAGTGGGGTGAGCTCCTGCTGTTAGGTCCGGCTTCTGCTAGCCTAGCAGTTCGAAAACATGCAAATGTGAGTAGATCAATAGGTACCGCTCTGGTGGGAAGTTAATGGCGCCATGCAGTCATACTGGCCACATGAGCTTGGAGGTGTCTATGGAAAATGCTGGCTCTTCTGCTTAGAAATTGAGTTGAGCACCACCCCCAGAGTCGGACACAAATAGACTTAATGTCAGGAGAAAACTTTACCATTATTTAAAAGTTTTAAAAATTTAATTAAAATGTGTGTATGTATGTATTTATTCATTCATTCATCCATTTATTTATTTACAGCATTTCTATGCCACCCTTCTCACCCCAAAATGGATTCAGAGCAGCTTACAAGATATATATACATACAATATATTATATTATTAGGGTTTGTATGGTGTGGGCATTGAAGGAGCCGCTGTGCTCCCTCCCAGGGCATGATAGGAGCTGGTGTTTTTCTCTTGCTCTGTTTCCCATGTTTCTTTTTCAGCCAATCAGAGCCTGGCTGACTGTGTGCATTTTCCTCCCCTCTTGAGGCACACACTGGCTGGACTTCAATTCTGAGAACTCCATGTGTTGTTGTTTTTTTCCTTCAAAAAAAATGTTACCGTAAAAACTTCTATAATTTCCCAAAATCAGTGGATTAAGGAAACATTCTGAAACTTGGAAGGCATGCAGTTGGAAATGGGGCATGTTTCATCCTGACAAGCCTGAAAATGATAGAGAAGCAAGCCTCTAAAATTCCCCATTGACACCAATGGACTGAATCTTACTGGAACGATAATGGCACCCCCTTCTGATTTCGAGACTTTCCTGGCAAACGGAATGGGGGCAGCCAAAAATGGAACTGAAAACAGTATGGTTTATTGTTATGTTGCCAATATCCTTTTTGAATGTAAATGCAATTGTTATTATATATATATATATATATATATATATATATATATATATATAAAAACAAATCCTTGGAGTCCAGTGACAGTTCAGGCTTTATTTGCTCTAGGATTCATTCATTTGCCATCCAGTATCTGTCAAACTCTCCTTCAGCACCACATTTCAAATGAGTTGAATCTTTTCTTTTCAGCTTTCTTCACTGTCCAGCTTTCACACTTAAGCATAGAAATCTGAAATACTGTGACATAGATGAATCTGAACTTGGTATTTATAGATTTATATGTATTTTTACATTTCAGGATCTTATCTGGTTCCTTCACAGTTGCCCTTCCAAGTTCTAATCTTCTTTTGCTGTATAAAATTGAAGAGACTTTCAAGGACAGTTCATAACACATTACAGGAGTTTGTTGATTTTTTTTTTAAAAGAGAACAAACCAGAGCTTCATTTTCCATCCTGATCATGATTAATTTAAAGTTGAAATGTATGTATTAAAGAACATGCACTTTATGTACAATTAGATGGGGCTATACTAAATGTGCAAAGCAAATGCTTTTAACAAAAAAAAATTATATAACAGGACTATTTTTTTCAATATGACGAAGAAAAGTGATTTCCCAGGTAATCTAAGAAGCTTATATTTCAGAGGTTTTTTTTTTAAGTTTCATGCTGAGAAGCAGTGTGAACAAATTTTCTTGTACCTGTTAATGGAATTAGCTTGCTGGTAGTAGAAATTCAAATTCATTTATTACGGTGTTCCTCAAAATGAATTATGCCAGCATTCTTCAGGGCAGGACCACAGATGTCAATAGTTACAGATAAAGTCCACCCAAGTGAGCAAGGGCTCTATATTTAAGCCATTACTGTGTCAATTAAATTATCCCATGACTAATGCAAAAGAGTGCATTGTGGATCATTAGGGTTTATCATCTGCAGTGCCAAAACAAGAATTTGCTATAACCCTGCTGAGGGGATGCACGATTTCTCCATTATTAGATTAATGTAACACATTCATGTTCAATATAATAACGTTCCCCAAAGCTTTCCTGAGGAGTCGTTAATGTGTGAGTATCATCAACTTGTAATGAATCAAGGCATCCAAGATTGGCTCTTTAAAACTATTAATTTACATGCCTTGGATTCAAGGACAAAAATGACAAATAAACTAGGAAACACAGGGACTCCTTGAACTACAAATCTGTGAAATATTGTTGTTTAGTAAAACACACAATATTTCACTCAGTGTAGAAAAATATACGCCACATTTTCCTTTATTGAAAGCTACAAAAGCTACAGATTTCCATTTGATGGCTCTCAAAACACAAATCCTTTCGGTCAATATGGATTGATCCATTCTTGCATCTCAGGGAGGAATATAAAAGCTTTTGGAACTACACATAATACTGGGTGGGAATTCTACACACTACACAACAATAAAAAAGTTGTGGCCTTTTTATACTTTCTTTTGGGTGGAAATTAACTTGAGGACATCAACAGAATTTATATGGGCATCTCTCAAGGAAGTTTTAACAATGGATTTTATTGCATGGGCTAGCTCTTTAAAAGAATCTTCAAGTTGGAAGAGATCATAAGGGCCATCCAGTCCAATCCTGTGCCATGCAGGAATTCAGTGTCCAGGCAGGTTCGACAGATCCAGACAGATCACCATCCAACTGCTATTCAAATACTCCAGAGAAGAAAATTCCACTACAGTCCAAGTCAGCACATTCAACTTTTGAATGACTCTAACATTTAGATGGAATCTCTTCCCATGTAGATTGAATCTCTTCCAACTCTGTGGTTCTAGAATTCTGCTCCTGGTCAATCAGAAGGCAGACCAAGGAATAGGGATCCAGCCTTTGCTAGATGGGGTCACACTCCCCCTGAAGACTCAGCTCGGCAATTTGAGGGTCCTCTTGGGCTCGGCACTGAACCTGTAGGCCAAGGTATCCATAGTGGCCAAGAGGGCTTTTGTACAATTAAAACTTGTGTGTCAACTGTGCCTTTTTCTTGAGAAGCCAGATCTGGCCACAATGGTACATGTCCTGGTTACATCCCATTTGGATTACTGTAATGTGCTCTACATGGGGCTGCCTCTGAAGAGTGCTCAGAAACTTCAGTTGGTCCAAAGATCTGTGATCAGGCTCCTCACTGGGGCTGGATACAGGGAGCTGGCAACTCCCCTGTTGCAGCACCTCCACTGGCTGCCAGTCTGTTACTGGACACAATTGGAAGTGCTGGTTGTGACCTTTAAAGCCCTAGATGGTTCAGGTCTAGGCTATTTGGCCAACCACATCCCCTTGCACGAACCTGCCTGGACACTGAGATCTTCAAGAGAGGCCCTTCTCTTAGTCTCACCTCAATCTCAAGCTCGGTTGGTGGGAATGAGAGAGCACGCCTTCTCAGTGGCTTCTCCTCGACTCTGGAATTCCCTGCCCAGGGAAGTCAGAAAGGCCCCTTCCTGCAGTCCTTCTGGTGGCAGGCTAAAACCTTTTTTATTCAAACAGGCATTTAAAGATGAAGGTGTTTAAGATCTAAACAGGGGATGCTATAGTTTTTGACTTTGAATATGTTTGATTGATTTAAACTGAATTTTAATTCTGTTTGTATTTAATTCTGTTTAATGTTTTTATATTTGTATATTTTAAATTGGATACCAATGCTTTTATGTCAAGCTGCCTTGAGTCCCCTTTGGGGAGATAAAGGAGGATACAAATAAATATAATGATGGTGGTGGTGGTGGTGATGATGATGATAATGATGATGTTGTTGTTGTTGATGATTATTATTATTATTATTATTATTATTTTCAAATTCAGAAAGTATCCTAAGTTGTTCAGGCAGGACGACTGATGGGCAGCAGAATGGTTGATAGGAATTACACCGTTTTTTTTAATTCTTTCTTTATTTCATGCATGATAGAATGAATTATTTCTAAAGTAATATCTTCCTCCAATTTAACATCATGTACAAATCTTAAACTTAGTTTTTGAGCAGATTGGTTTTTCAAAAAGAACAGGGATTTGAAAGGGAACTATTGCATCAGCTATGTTCCTCAAAGAAATTATCACATCTGCTCTTCCAGAAGTTGGGGATGGTAACACTCAGAATGTATTTGTTCTGGCCATATTTGTGGGAGTTACCATCCCCAACATCTGGAGAAATGAAGGATCAAGCCCTGTTAGGTAGTAGGAAATATTGTGGATGAATTTAATGGACTTGATATTATAAGGGAAAACTTATGGGGAAGAAAAAGAGAAATAATTCTGCCTCCTTGGTCCTTCCCATTTACAGCATTGCCTACTTTTTCACTAATGGAGATTCTCCAGTTAGATTTTAGATGTGGATCTGGAGTCAGAAACTAGAAGTAACAACTTAGAAGTAATGAAATTACTTGTAGTTTATTACATTTGGAGGGGGTTTATTTGGGGTGTGTGTGTGTGTGTGGTGTAACTGGTGTAGTAAGTACAATTGCTTTTAAGAGACATCTCAGAATATGGAAAATACCAGAAATTATTTCCAAAAGATGTTCTGAGAAACTTTGGCTCAGCAAGAAGGAAAGGACATTCAGCTTAGCCTTATGTCTGTTTTCCCCCACTTGGTTATTGGCTTCAACTTGGTATGGTCAAAGCATACTGCTTTCCCTGCGCTGCTACATTAGATATAGGGACTGAATCTAGAGCATATCTATATGGGCACCTTAACCCAGAGCAGGTGAGAATTGGCTCTGTGACATTTACATGATGCATGGAACCAGCTTGCCCTTACTGTAGGCTGCTGTATAATATTTTAAGTATTTTAACTGTTTTAATGTATTATCAATTTATATGTTTAATTCTATTTCAATATTTATATGCTGGAAATTTTAAATTGTATCTTTTAAAAATTGCTGTGAGCTGCTTTGTGTCTCAGTCATAGAGATAAAAGTAAGATACAACAACTACAACAACAAGAACAACAACAACACAGTTGTGACACACTTTAGACCAAGTTGGGGAATACTCCAGGGCTTCCCTGCACTTTGGTGGAAGGAGTGAACAGCAGGGCTGATGATGATTCAGAACGAGCCCCACTGTGCATATGGCTCAATGCTACCATTCTGCTTTCCCTGAACTCTGAGGTGCAAGGAATATTGGGTGGCAATTACCTGTGTCATTTTCCATTGCTGTATTGGTGGCCTTAGAGCTCCAGAGAGCTTGTGGCCATAGCTCCACACCCTTGCAAACCTGCCTGTGTAAATGTCTTGTGTGCTACTCACTGAAGGAAAATAACTCCATAATATTTTCCCATTTTCTTCAGCTGTGGTCAACAATGGATCACAGATGGATCACAAAGCTACAAAAAAGTAGGAGCTGTTCTGAAAGGGGAAATACAATATGTAATGAAGCCCTAAAAATTTCTCATGTAACTCCATAAAAAGAAGTTAAGGTTGGCACATACTGCACTAATTTTACATCAGCCAAGAGATTTCTTTTATGTTGTTCAAATATCTTCAGGAACCAGATTTTATGTGGCTTGAATGGCAAGTGGTCTCGGAATTAAACCATTAAACCATAATCTATGACCCAGCAAATATAAAAGCTCTCATTTCCTATTCCATTAGCAGACTTCATCCTGAATTTCTCATCATATCTGAACACAAAGATAAAATGGTATCACTCACATAGAAAATGACAGAATAGCCCTAAGAATTTATTAGGCTAGTCAGCCAAAGTTTGGAAGTTCATCCAAGTAATATATGGCCTTTCCAGGGTATTAAAAACAAAAATCTAGGCCTACAAATAATACAGTTTTCACCATAAATAGCAAGTGTTCTTTTATACTGAATAAAGTTTCATAAAGAAATGCAGAGCAAACAGACATAGAACCTTGCATACGGTAACTTTTTTTTCTCTGAACGTAGTGGTCCTATCTTCTTCCACTTCACGTATTGATGTGAATTATTTCATTTACATCTATCCAGGGCACTGTATTTTTGCTGTGAATTTAAATGTTTCCCTCCAGATCCAGCCCTCAGAGCATCAGATCAATTTTATGGGCTAGCACAGCTGTTTGAAGGAACCCAACAGCATAGGACATCCAAAGCTTGCTTCCCAGTTTGAACTATGGCCATATAAAATCCAGATTATTGGCTTTGAACTGCAGAATACTAGCTTTCAACAGAATAATGAAAAAGTTCTAGTATATATTTTATTTCTTTTACATTGCATTATCCATTACTACTAGATGCTTACCTATATATCTGATGTCCACTACCATTTGCATAAATGTTCTTGCATCCCTCCCCCAACTTTACACATTCAGATACATTTATAGTATATTGGCCAGTTTCAGATACATTTATAGTATGTTGGCCAGTTTCTTCTATTTTCTTTTGAGTATCTCAGATTCTTGGTTACAATTAATCATTAGAAATTCCACAGTTTTGGCTACTTTATGTCACCACTGGGCTATCCTGTAATCTCAATGTAGTTATACACATGTAAACTTTTATAAAACTTCACTTTCTTTCTATATAGAAATAGAGACAGACAGATACACACACATACACACACAAATATTCCTTTTTCATTTTTTATTTCAGTTCACTACAATTGTAACTTCTATATAACTTGTATGACTATTATTTATCTCCCTTGCAATTATCTTTTTAAATTTGATATGGCTGAAACACCCACTCCTCTATTGTGGCAACTGCGCTACCATAAGCTTGCTGCCTCCCACCTATTCTTTGTCTGTCTCAATGTTGGCATACCTATTCTAGGTGTTTGCCATAAATCTCACATTGCGAATGTACAAATATGTTTGCAAATTAAAATCTCCTTTATAGATTTAGAGTTAATATGAGTGTGTTCCAGGTGTGATATTCTTAAGAAACAGATGTGAATGGAAAACATATGCTTTCCGTGTCCCATCTTGAAACCCAACTACAAAGCTGATTCCAGACTGTTGCTTTGCCCTCACCCTCCTGCAGCCACTGAGTATCTGGAGGCAAGGGTCACATTCTCAAGTACCGAATGCATGTCATGCCAAAGGTTTGATCTTTGCTACAGGAAAACTGTCCTATTTTTTAAATAGAAAAAGCACTATGTATGGGAGAGAGAGGAGCATTTCTATTCCTGCTGAGCAAAGGGGAGGGATCCCATGTGCCTACAAGAACCTTTGGAGCAGCACTTTCAGAAGCAAGGGCAGATGGATCAGTGCCTGTCTGCTCACCCACAAAGATTGAAACTTCAAACATGCATCTCCATAAAAGAAAGCAGTGTTCTCTCTTGGAGCGGAGCAGCATTATTTCTTAGACTGCCGTGCCCAGAATCTCCCAGCCAAAATCAGCTCTGGGAATAACACTCTAGAACAGAGGTCCCCACCCAAACTAAGGCCCGTGGGCCAGATGCTTCCCTCCATGGTCATTTATCCAGCCACACCCTAAACTTTAGACTTAGGGTTGCCCTAAGTCTGAAACAACTTAAAGTCAAACAACAACAACAACAACAACCCTAATTAACATTACTATCTCATCAATCAAAAGCAGGCCCATGTTTCCCATTGAAATACTGGTAAGTTTATGTTGGTTAAAATTGTTCTTCATTTTAAATATTGTATTGTTCTTTCATGGTTTTTTGTTCTACAAATAAGATCTGTGGAGAGGGCATTCATGTTTTTTGCACCTCCCAACAGTCCAAGGGACTATGAACCATCCCTCTGCTTAACAAGTTTAAAGACCCCTGCTATAGGACATATAGACCCAAAACCTTTTATTGGTATTGTTCCTCAATGTCTCAGGAGTGGAGGAGTAGGCTCCTTTAATTGTTATACTTACTTGCTTATAGATTTATGGATTTCAGAAAGGGGCCAGGATGACCTTGAGTCTATTGAGTCACTTCACGGAGGTAGATTGGGAAGGCCTGCCATATGGTGCAGATACATAGTTTTGTTTTGTTGTTTGAACAAGATTGTAAAATATCAACTCAACAATGCAAAAGGAATCTGCAACTTCTCCCACACTACTTTTCAGTGAATCGTTGAAGGTTTACTTTTCTGTGGTCTGTTGACCTCGTAGTATAACTCTTATTTGTTCGGCCCACACTATTCCACCAAGATGTAGGATTATGACAACATATAATTGAGTAGTGCTGTGAAAACAAAGACTTCTGGCATGTTTATGACTAAATAATTGATTGTGCCATCCGATTGCTTCAGCCGATTTCTGTTTCAATATTGAATATCACCAATGTATTCATTGGTCAAAATAGAATTTTAGTGAATCTTATCTTGGGAGAAAGGTGGAATATACATTCAATAAATAAGCAAAAATAAATTCTTTTCTTTTTTTTTAAAAAAAAACCCCCGATGCACTTAAGAAATACACAGCAAAATCAGAATAATCTATAAGAATCAAGGCAAAAGGACACTGGCAGGTAGTTCCACAATCCAATGATAATATGATTGTTTATCTTACTTTACTTACTTACTTAGGTGACCCCTCATAGCTCAACGATGATGGTCTTCCAGATGTGGTGTCTTCGTGGTGGGTCTGTAGGTGGTTGTGGAGCCCTATTCCCGGTCAGGATTGGCTTGAAGTGCCTTCCTCTTGGAACATTTCTCACTTTCACCCTCCATTCGTGTCTCTTCGAATTCTGCAGCTCTGCTGGTCACAGCTGGCCTCCAGTTAGAGCGCTCAAGGGCCAAGGTTTCCCTGTTCTCAGTGTCTTTTAAGGTTGGCTTTGAGCCCATCTTTAAAGCTCTTTTCCTGTCCACCACAGTTCCATTTCCCATTCTTGAGTTCAGAGTAGAGTAACTGCTTTGGGAAACGGTGATCAGGCATTTGGACAACGTGGCCAGTCCATCAGAGTTAATGGCAGAGGATCAACACCTCAATGCTGGTAGTCTTTGCTTCTTCCAGCATGCTGACATTTGTCCGCCTGTCTTCCCAAGAGATTTGCAGGATTTTTCGAAGGCAACACTGATGGAATCATTCCAGGAATGGTGTATGACATCTGTAGACAATTCACGTTTCACAGGTGTATAGTGGGGTTGGGAAGGCAGTTGCTTTATAAACAAGCACCTTGGTATCCCTACAGCTGCCTACTCAAACACTCACCAAGGCATTGAAAGTTTAATTTTTTGGCTGGAAGCCACCCTGAGTCCCCTTGGGGAGATAGGGCAGTTTATAAGTAAATTATTATTACTATTATTAATAATACTATGATTATTATTATTTGAGGGGGTTGTAAGTACTCAAAGTAATGAAGCACCTTTATAGTATTTAGTGAAAGGCTACAAAAAGCAACAGAGTTTTGTGATAAGGATAGATAGCACAACATCAGCAGCTGATACTGACAAGAACAGATGTTTGGTGGTATCAAAAAGTGTGGGCCAGATGTTAGAATAGCCATAAATGCACTTGTAAAGATCATTGAAGTTGTATTCATTTCTTTATCATTTTACATAGGAAGCAAAACCAAAAAATGGCTTATGTCAGCACTTAATTCTCCTTGCTCAGTCAAACTCTCATTTTTAAAAAATTAGATTGGAAGCAGTAGATGTGTCTGAGAGCTTATGATAAAGTGTGACTAACAAAACGAATTGCTGTCACTGAGCCTGGCAATCCACAGTGCTGTGTAAACATTAATTAAATAAGCAAAGATTGCACAACGTACACCAAAAAGTTACTTCTAGCCATTTGCTAATGAACCTAAGTTCATTGCAGAGCCTTCACTGGTCAGGCTGCTCCATTTTAACTTTCTAAATCCGAGAAAAGATAGGGGAAATGACAGTGGTGGCCAAGGTCTCTTAGGTTGCTTTCATGATTTTCTGTCTCTGTGGAATAACCTTTGACTTAGATTGTGATGTGAGCTTATATATGAATATGCGAGGGTTGACTAAAAAGTAATGCCTCCACCTTCATAACTCCTCAACAGATGGCAGTACTGGTATGCGGCAGGTACTGGCTTGTTCAGTAGATTCTGCTCTCCAGTTTCATTTTGGCGGGAAGCCTTAGCATTGAATGGTTGTGTTGTTAAAGTGCAAAGTACGGAACCCTGTTCAGATGGTCGTAAGGACCATTGATGCTTGTATTTTTAATTATTTTAGGTCTTCTTTTAATTTAGTATTCTCTGGGAGAGATTTAATTTGGTTTTATTTATCTTTAATTTGGCCTTGAATTTCATTTATTTGATGTTGTCTCTTCTTTTTCAGTTCACTTTTTTGTATGAAAATGCTCCTATAGGCCTTCATTGTGACCCAAATAGTTCTTAGTGATATTGCTGGAGTCAGATTAGGTTTTACAAATTCACTAATCTCATATTTGCATTTTTTCTACAATGTTTTCTTGTCTTAATAAATTTTAATTTGTTTACCATGTAAATTTTCTTGGTATGAATTTAATTTCCACAGATATTGGGGTGTGATCTGAAATTGTTGGATGGATCATAGAGTTTTTTATCTGGTTGTAGATTTTGCTGGAGGTTGAAATCATGTCTATTAACAAATAGGATTTGTGATATTTAGAATAAAATGTGTAATCCTTATCATTTGGATTTTGAAACCTCCATATATCTTTAAGTGCATAATCTTTTGCTATTCTCTGAAAGCTAGGTGGTACTTCCACACTTTGTTGTAATCATCCCTTGTTAGTTTTCCTATACAGTTGTTGTGTATTACTGCATATTTGATTTCTTACTCAGTTTGTCTTTTTACCCTTCTTTAACAACAACAAAAAATGTACATCTTTCTGCAGAAAATGAAAATTTCCCAAGAATATCCACAAAAGTGAAAAATCACGAGAGAATGTGTAACAAGTTTTGTAATGTCATCTAGTGGAGAGAAAAGTTTTCTTTTCATGTATGAGAATGAAATAATTTAATAATGTAATGATGGACATAAACAACAATTGTCTTTCTACTTACTTTCTTTGCAGGATAAAATTAAAGTTCTTGTTCTATCACTTTGGGCCTTGCCACACACCTATATAACCCAGAATATCAAGGCAGAAAATCCTACAATATCTGCTTTGAGCTGGGTTATCTGAGTCCACACTAGCATATATTCCAGTTCAAAGCAGATAATGTGGGATTTTATTCAGCTGTGTGGAAGGGGCCACAGTGGCATGGATAGCTATTTTAAAAGTATTATTATAATGATGAGGAATAAACAGCTAGGACTACATTTTCTTATCAACTTCTAGCATACATTTGGACCAAGACTAAATAGTTGAGAGCTATTTTTATACCTCATCAGTATGCCTGCTAGATCCAAAAGAGTCCCTTTTAAAGTCTTGTGGAAGGGGGACTTTCACATAATGGAATTTCTCATATCATGGTGTTGCAAGTGTGTGTGCATGTTTGCGGTGGGAAAAAAGCTGTCTCTGCCCCAAATATTCTTTGCTAGAAGAAGTTTAAAGGGACAGAAGTCCTATATTTCTTTTTGATCATCTGTCTAGTTATCGAGAACCCAGTTTCATTCTTCACATCCTTATTTTGAACAGATCAAAGACGATAAAGACAGTCCTATTTTTTCCACAGATTTTTTAGAAACTGCTGATAATCTCATAAGCATATCACATAAAGCAGTGGAGGGGAGGGCATTGTTGCAGCTGGTCACTAGAGGAACCATAATTGAAAAATCTGTTCTTCTCCTCTCCTTGTCCCATCCTTTTTCCTTTCCAGGTTCTGCTCTTTAGATTTTAAGTCTGCAGTTAGACAGTATTTTCTTTTGTTATTGTATGCCCCCCTGTACACAGCTGTACAAAATCCAGATTATCTGTTTTGAACTGGATTATATGTCAGTGCAGACTTAGATAATCCAGTTAAAAGCAGATAATGCATTGTATCTGTCTTGATAGTCTAGATTATATGGCAGTATAGAAGGGCCTGCGGGTCTCCACATGAAATCCTAACAGCTGGTAAACTGGCTGGGATTTCTGAGAATTGTAAGCCAAAACACCTGGGGACCCACAGGTTGGGAACCACTGACATAAAGCATGCCTGGTTATTTTTGGGGAGGAGGAATGGAAGGGAAGGACAGTTGCCATGAAAAGTCACAGGTAATTTTTTCTTTAAAATTCTGCAGTAATGAGAAAGGGTTCAATTTGCTTCTCCCCCTAGAAAATGGATTGGAATAAATTTTAGCTACACTCTGATTTAGACAAAAAGTACTCAGCCATGTTTCCACTTCCATATCTCAAGCAATTTGCAATTTAACATTAATCTATGACATGACATTCCAGTATCATAATTTCCTTGTATTGACAAGTGACAAACAATAAACTGGGACAAGGAAAGCTGGCACAATGGAATCACACTGAACATTTTTTTCATATAAGCTATGATAGATATTGTGTGGAAGAATGTCCATGCATTCAATAATATAGCTGGGTTCTTGCTCTTCCTAAGTGAAGATGTTTTGAAATCACACATCAATTGGATTTATGCCAGTTTTATGAGCTGAAACACCTTGTGGAATCTCAGAGTCATCATCTCCAGTGTTCACATCTCTAATTGTTTACCTTAGTTACATTTATAATGTAAGCAAGAGTTTAGGGACTGTATATTAAAAATTTCAAAGCACCCATTAGGCTAAATTAATTCAGGACTTCAAGAATTAATTACAATGTAAGGAATAGCATTAAGAACTTCTTGGGAGCTTTTCAGGGCTCTTCCACACAGCTATATAACCCAAGATATCAAGGCAGCCAATCCACGATACCTGCTTTGAACTGGGTTATCTGAGTCCACACTGCCATATAATCCAGTTAAATGTGGATTTAATACATCTGTGTGGAAGGGCCCCCACTTTAACTGCCATGGCTCCATCCAATGAAATCTTGGGTCCTCTTGGGCTTCCTAAGCTACAAAGAAATGCAGCCATGGCAATTAAAGGGGAATCATAATGCTATTGTTGTAGTAGGATCTACATACCTTCATGAGATTTTCTTGCTATGATAGGAGTGGTGACCAGCACATTCCAAGGAGACCCCACAACACTAATGTGTAAACCTGAAAATGCAAGCAGCACATTAACTTCTCTGATATGTTTATTTGTTTGTTTACTTCATTTGTATACCGCTTTTCTCACCCTGGGGGATGGGGGACTCAAAGTCTCTGAGGGGCCACTGAAATTCCCGAAGTCCTCCACAATTGAAGGAAAAAAGCTCAGAAATGGACAATTGTGATCTTAATCAGCATATTTCTTTTAATGTTATTTTGCATTTTGACTGCTCCCTTTGGTCACTTGCAGGTTACTCATGGATATAGTTCAAACAATCTCCACCTCTCTATTAAATCAACTAGAATTCCCCAACCTCTGCCTCTCTATCTCTGACTTATATATTGATTTCCACACCTACATTATCATCAACACCAGGGAAAAAAGTTTTCTTCCATGCATCATCTTTTCCCAAGAATCTCGCTCATTCTCTTGAGCTATTTGTACCTTGCTTACAAGGACATCTGATATTGTCTCGTTACTCGCTATCCTCGAACTAAATGTGATAAATATTTTATTTTCTGTAGTTTCTCCCACATTGCTATGCAAAGAGATGTTTTTAGTTACAACATAAGCTAAGCTGTTCACAGAGACAGAGAGGGACAGAAAGGACAATTGTCAGTATGTGTGTCTTTTTAACCTTACTCTGTTTGCATAAGATAATAATACAGTTTTGTGTATCCTTTCCTTTCCTGTCCCAAATTTTCATAATCACACAGGGCTACAACATCCCTACCCAAACAAACATTAGCATAATATCATGTTTAAGTTTCTGTTCACTAGCTTTGCATCCTCCCATCACTTCCATATATTGTCATACATTCCAACCTCTTGTAAGCTTTCTTTTGCTAGGCATAGAGCAACTGACATGGATTTAATGCCTATAGTGTCTACTTTTGTGTTTCTTTTTCAAGATGAAGTTGACCTGGAACAGTTGTTCAGAATATTTTTTTATCTTCTAGGTGTTTTGGCCTTCAGTATGAAAAATATCCAGCATTTATTTATTTATTTATTTATTTACAATATTTATATTATGCCATTCTCACCTCAAAGAGGACTCAGGGAGGATCACAATGTACACATACACGGCAAACATTCAATGCCATTTTCTAGATATACAGACAGACAGAGGTATTTTTGGCATTTCCACTTTGGTGCCTGGAAGTAATGCTTGATTCCGGCCACTGGGGGGAGCTGTTGCTTCATTCACTATGACGTTGAGTCATTTTTATTGTATTTCCTCCTTGCTCTTTGACCACTGGCATTTTTATAGTGTCATAAAATACCTCCCCACTTTAAGGAGTCCCTAATTTCTCAACTCACAGCTCAGCTGTTTTTGAACTGCTTAGTGCTTAGGTGGACAGTAAGCTAGGCTTAACAGTCGGGTGCTCAATCTGACTTGGGCTTTGAGCCTGTCACCTTCCAGTCAGCAGGGATCTATTGCAGCTGGTGATTAACTAATGGTTAGAGAATCAGGAAGCTGAAGCACATAACATCTGGAAGACAAAAATAGCAAGTCACTCCCTTAGATAGTAAATGGTCATAGTGGACATCAAGCAGCAGATGAAGCACATTGTTTGCATATTTTTGCTCATGAATCTAATGCATCAAATGTTCACGTCAGAGACCATCAAAGGAAGGAAAACAAGAAAGCAAAGTATTTTCTGTCCCTCTCCCCAACTTCTTAAAATGTATTTCTTCTCAAAAATGTGGTGTATTTTTTCATCAAAATATTAGGCAAGTATTAAAGCAAAGAAATACCAAAGGGTGCATTTATACAGAAGAGTTAATGCAGTTTGATACCACTTTAAATGCCTTAGCTCAATGCTATGGAATCATAACCATGGCAGCAACATAGGAAGCTTCTAGTGTTGCAGAGAGATCAGCAATGGGAAGTCGGGCACAGGACGTTTCCCTCCATGGGATCTGGTATGCAGGAAGCCAGGCGATATTGTCTGTTATGACCTTATAACCTGAGCCATGGAATCACCATACCCCATGCTGGGTTCTCTACAATGTGTGGTGATTCCAGTGGCTCATGTGATTAGCTTCTAAAGCAGTTCAGCAGTGGACCCTGAAACATGTTTCAAATGACAGGCAACTGGTTTGTAGTTTTCACACATATTCTTTTTACAATAAGCCTCTGAGACCTCTCAACACTGCCATATAACTCAGATTATCAAAGCAGATGGTGCACATTATCTGATTTGAACTGGATTATATGTGTCTATACAACCATATAATCCAGGTCAAAGCAGATAATCTGGATTTTATTTGGCAGTGTAGATGGAGCCTGAGTTGAAGTACTATTAAAAATGCGGGACCTTCTACTTTTCTAAAACATTTTTATCTCTAGCTCCAAATAATGGTTGTGGGGGTTGGCAGGGAGAAAGAGAAAGGCATCAGAAAAATTGCATCAGAAAAAGAAAAGAATAGGTGAACCTCAAGAAAGCTTCTTTTTCTATTTTTGAAGAAGCAATTCTAGAGAATCCATTATGCTGAGTGCATCTTGAATCAAAAGTATGTTCCTTCTTTACAAGCAGAAGTCACTCAAGACCCCTGTATTTCATGATTTTCCTGAAAACAGCTTTTGTCAAATCCTATTCTTCATGTTAATTTAGTAGCATTTTAAATCTGAATATTAGGAATGGGCAGTAGCATGAAAGAAATTGTCACCATCATGTCATGATAATTGTATATGAAGTTTTGTATGGCACTACGTTTTTAAAATCAGACAAAATCTGATCAAAATTGTTCCAGAAGTTCTACTCTATATGAGATCATGTTGATTTCATGGTACTTTATTCAGCTGGAGCGAAAAAAATCTATGTCTAGAAAAGAGAGATGCTGGAAAATATGTTAACATAAAAGCATGTGAAGTACTCCAATTACAATAATGTTTAATAAGAAAACCAATCAGCCTTTCTGGCCTTTGCTTTTAAGCCTCACTTCCCATTAGAGATAGTTGCACAAATTCTAGTTTTCAAGTGAGGATTTTTAGATTGGGCCAGAGTGGTGGGTGCTTTCAACTTCTGCACATCATGCCTTGAATCAAAATTGATTTTTCCTTCCCTCTTCTATATATATAAATCTGTTAGGTTGGTTATACCGGACAGGTAAACTCTAAACCCCCCCAACGAAACTGCACCAAAATTGCCATGGCCCTAGGACAACCCACTCGGTACAAACTAATCCACTCACAATTACAAACAACACAACAACACACTCACAAAATGGCAAAACAACTGAGCATGCGCACTGGAGCAAAGTCTCCAGCTCGCGCGCACACATGGCCGAACGGCCAACGCACCCTCGCACTTCCCTCGCCCCGCCCAGCACGAACATGTCGCCGCCCACACACACACAAACAACGCAACTTCCCCCCGCCCCCTTCCCTCCACCCCCTCCTCCATCTTACCCCTCCCACGCTGCCTCCAAGCCTCGCCGCGCCGCATCCCCACCGGAAAGACACGCCTCCTCCCTTCGCCCCACCCCTTCCCTCCCTGACTCACTCCTTCCCTCCTCCCTCCCTCCCTCCCCCTCCGGAAAGACACGCCGGTGGGGATGCGGCGCGGCGAGGCAGCGGCGCTTGGAGGCAGCGTGGGAGGGGTAAGATGAAGGAGGGGGTGGAGCGAAGGGAGGGGGCGTGTAACCAGAGAGGGAGGGAGGAGGGAAGGAATGAGTCACAGAGGGAAGGGGTGGGGTGAAGGGAGGGGGAGACTTTGAAGACACTCCCCTCCGTTCGCCCCACCCCTTCCCTCCCTGACTCACTCCTTCCTCCTTCCACCCCCTCCGGAAAGACCCGCCCCCTCCCTTCGCCCCACCCCTTCCCTCCGTGACCTTGAGTATGGGAGTTGTAGTTCACCGTCATCCAACTTCGCCCCGCCCCCTTCTCGCCCACACATGCACCACGCAACTTCCCCCCTCCCCCTGCTAAGCCCACCCACGCCGCTGCCAAGCCTCGCCCCTTTCTAACCCTGCCACCCTCTTCCCCCAGTCCAAGCCCCGCCACGCCGCTTCCTGCCCTGTCGAAACCATCTCTCCGCCCCCTCCTTCATCTTACCCTGCCCATGCTGCCTGCACTCCTCCTCCTCCCACCCCACTCTGCCGAAGCCCCACCCACACCCACCGACGCCCCGCCCCTGCACTCCTCCTCCTCCCACCGCCCTCCGCCGAAGCCCCGCCCACACCCACCGATGCCCTGCCCCTGCACTCCTCCTCCTCCCACCCCCCCTCCGCCCAAGCCCTGCCCACACCCACCGACGCCCCGCCCCTGCACTCCTCCTCCTCCCACCCCCCTCCACCCAAGCCCCGCCCACACCCACCGACGCCCCGCCCCTGCACTCCTCCTCCTCCCACCCCCTCCGCCCAAGCCCCGCCCACACCCACCGACGCCCCGCCCCTGCACTCCTCCTCCTCCCACCCCCCTCCGCCCAAGCCCCGCCCACACCCACCGACGCCCCGCCCCTGCACTCCTCCTCCTCCCACCCCCCTCCACCCAAGCCCCGCCCACACCCACCGACGCCCCGCCCCTGCACTCCTCCTCCTCCCACCCCCCTCCACCCAAGCCCCGCCCACACCCACCGACGCCCCGCCCCTGCACTCCTCCTCCTCCCACCGCCCTCCGCCGAAGCCCCGCCCACACCCACCGATGCCCTGCCCCTGCACTCCTCCTCCTCCCACCCCCCCTCCGCCCAAGCCCTGCCCACACCCACCGATGCCCCGCCCCTGCACTCCTCCTCCTCCCACCCCCCTCCACCCAAGCCCCGCCCACACCCACCGACGCCCCGCCCCTGCACTCCTCCTCCTCCCACCCCCCTCCACCCAAGCCCCGCCCACACCCACCGACGCCCCGCCCCTGCACTCCTCCTCCTCCCACCCCCCTCCACCCAAGCCCCGCCCACACCCACCGACGCCCCGCCCCTGCACTCCTCCTCCTCCCACCACCCTCCGCCGAAGCCCCGCCCACACCCACCGATGCCCTGCCCCTGCACTCCTCCTCCTCCCACCCCCCCTCCGCCCAAGCCCTGCCCACACCCACCGACGCCCCGCCCCTGCACTCCTCCTCCTCCCACCCCCCTCCACCCAAGCCCCGCCCACACCCACCGACGCCCCGCCCCTGCACTCCTCCTCCTCCCACCCCCCTCCACCCAAGCCCCGCCCACACCCACCGACGCCCCGCCCCTGCACTCCTCCTCCTCCCACCCCCCTCCACCCAAGCCCCGCCCACACCCACCGACGCCCCGCCCCTGCACTCCTCCTCCTCCCACCGCCCTCCGCCGAAGCCCCGCCCACACCCACCGATGCCCTGCCCCTGCACTCCTCCTCCTCCCACCCCCCCTCCGCCCAAGCCCTGCCCACACCCACCGACGCCCCGCCCCTGCACTCCTCCTCCCACCCCCCTCCACCCAAGCCCCGCCCACACCCACCGACGCCCCGCCCCTGCACTCCTCCTCCTCCCACCCCCCTCCGCCCAAGCCCCGCCCACACCCACCGACGCCCCGCCCCTGCACTCCTCCTCCTCCCACCCCCCTCCACCCAAGCCCCGCCCACACCCACCGACGCCCCGCCCCTGCACTCCTCCTCCTCCCACCCCCCTCCACCCAAGCCCCGCCCAGACCCACCGACGCCCCGCCCCTGCACTCCTCCTCCTCCCACCCCCCTCCACCCAAGCCCCGCCCACACCCACCGACGCCCCGCCCCTGCACTCCTCCTCCTCCCACCGCCCTCCGCCGAAGCCCCGCCCACACCCACCGATGCCCTGCCCCTGCACTCCTCCTCCTCCCACCCCCCCTCCGCCCAAGCCCTGCCCACACCCACCGACGCCCCGCCCCTGCACTCCTCCTCCTCCCACCCCCCTCCACCCAAGCCCCGCCCACACCCACCGACGCCCCGCCCCTGCACTCCTCCTCCTCCCACCCCCCTCCACCCAAGCCCCGCCCACACCCACCGACGCCCCGCCCCTGCACTCCTCCTCCTCCCACCCCCCTCCACCCAAGCCCCGCCCACACCCACCGACGCCCCGCCCCTGCACTCCTCCTCCTCCCACCGCCCTCCGCCGAAGCCCCGCCCACACCCACCGACGCCCCGCCCCTGCACTCCTCCTCCTCCCACCCCCCCTCCGCCCAAGCCCTGCCCACACCCACCGACGCCCCGCCCCTGCACTCCACCTCCTCCCACCCCCCTCCACCCAAGCCCCGCCCACACCCACCGACGCCCCGCCCCTGCACTCCTCCTCCTCCCACCGCCCTCCGCCGAAGCCCCGCCCACACCCACCGATGCCCTGCCCCTGCACTCCTCCTCCTCCCACCCCCCCTCCGCCCAAGCCCTGCCCACACCCACCGACGCCCCGCCCCTGCACTCCTCCTCCTCCCACCCCCCTCCGCCCAAGCCCCGCCCACACCCACCGACGCCCCGCCCCTGCACTCCTCCTCCTCCCACCCCCCTCCGCCCAAGCCCTGCCCACACCCACCGACGCCCCGCCCCTGCACTCCACCTCCTCCCACCCCCCTCCACCCAAGCCCCGCCCACACCCACCGACGCCCCGCCCCTGCACTCCTCCTCCTCCCACCGCCCTCCGCCGAAGCCCCGCCCACACCCACCGATGCCCTGCCCCTGCACTCCTCCTCCTCCCACCCCCCCTCCGCCCAAGCCCTGCCCACACCCACCGACGCCCCACCCCTGCACTCCTCCTCCTCCCACCCCCCTCCACCCAAGCCCCGCCCACACCCACCGACGCCCCGCCCCTGCACTCCTCCTCCTCCCACCCCCCTCCACCCAAGCCCCGCCCACACCCACCGACGCCCCGCCCCTGCACTCCTCCTCCTCCCACCCCCCTCCACCCAAGCCCCGCCCACACCCACCGACGCCCCGCCCCTGCACTCCTCCTCCTCCCACCCCCCTCCGCCCAAGCCCCGCCCACACCCACCGACGCCCCGCCCCTGCACTCCTCCTCCTCCCACCCCCCTCCACCCAAGCCCCGCCCACACCCACCGACGCCCCGCCCCTGCACTCCTCCTCCTCCCACCCCCCTCCACCCAAGCCCCGCCCACACCCACCGACGCCCCGCCCCTGCACTCCTCCTCCCACCCCCTCCGCCCAAGCCCCGCCCACACCCACCGACGCCCCGCCCCTGCACTCCTCCTCCACCCACCCCCCTCCGTTGTAGCTGCTGGGATTTATAGTTTACATGTAATCAAAGCATTCTGAATTCCAGCAACGACGGAAATAAACCAAACGTGGCACACAGGACTCCCATGACCCAACAGAAAGCACGAGAAGGGTTGGGTAAGCATTGGGAAGGAAGAAAGGAAGGAGGGAAGGCAGGAAAGAAAGAGGTACCTAAGGAAGGAAAAAGAGAAAGTAGAAAGGAAAGAAAAATAAAAGGAAGGAAAGGCAGGAAAGAGGTAAAGAAGGAAGGAGAAAAGAAAATAAAAAGTGAAAGAAGGAAGGAAACAGGGAGTGAAGAAAGGAGGCAAAGGAAGAAAGGGGGAGGGAATGAAGAAAAAAGAGAGAAGGATGAAACCAAGGAGCGAAAGAAGGAAAGAAAGAAAGAAAGAGGTAGAGAAGGAAGAAAGGAGAGAAAGGGGGAGAAAAAGGGGGAAGGAATAGGTAGGTACCTCTCTTTCATAACACTCCAGATACCTACCTCTACTTTGAAAAGTTTTACTATAGGCCACAGCAACGCGTGGCAGGGCACAGCTAGTTATATATACAGCTCTTGCCGATTGCCTCTATTCACATTCACATTTTTCAAAGGGCTTTCCCTGTTCATATCCTATTGTTCCTTTTAATTGATACCAAGGTGGAGACCTGATAAAGAACCTATGACATACATTGGGGGGCTAAAACAGACAGGGAGACAATCTAATACACACTTTTCCTCCTCCTCCTCCTTTGTAGCACTAGCATTAGCATTTCTTGACCACCTTTCTCTCAGAATGGAACCCAAGGCAGCTTCCTAAACACATATTCACACATTTTTGTGAGCTTCATTGCCTAGATTCATTTTAGGAAATTGTGTCAGATCCAGGTTTCTGACTGCTTTGAAAACTATTTGTTTTTGGAAACACTTTCTCCCGAGCAAGGTACTTCTTTTTAGGCAAAAAGGTGTGTCTAGTGTGTCACTCTGTCTTTAACTGCTCAGTGATAATTTCTCTATACGAGGCTGGAACAGGAACATAAAAATCCAGTTTTTATTATTTCAGTGAATGCAAGTTAGAAATCAGAGGGAGAATATCCAGCATAGTTGTGGTCAAGCCATTTCAGAAGTCAGTTGGTCCCTTCCAGTCACCGATATTACATGCCCTTGTATTATTGACATGCTGTATCAGGAAGAGTGTTCTTAGGTGAAAGGAAAATCTTGTAGTAAGAGTAGTTTGACACTAGAGTCAATTACCTAGAGAAATACTGCAGCCTCCTGGTTTGGATATCTTCAAAAAGAGACTGGTCATCTACCTGCTCTAGATGGAGATACTTCGACTTTGTGCCAAAGTAATTTGGCAGCTGGAAAGACCCGGGTATTTCCAGCTATGGGTGCTGTGTGGATTTGGCCCGGGGATCGCGTCGCACAATTCCTGGGCCCAATCCATAAAGATGTCTTGGGATTTCAGGGCTCCTGGAGCCCAAAAACCCAAGACAGTCCCCACCCCCTCCCAATACTCCTTTTAAAAGCCTTAAAAAATAACTTACCTGGCCAGCATTTCCCTGCTGCCGGCCCTCTCCTAGCATGTAGAAATGACGTGCCAGGAGAAGGGAAGGGAGGAAAATTACTCTCTCCCTCCCCTCCCCCTTTCTCCTGGTACATCATTTCCATACACCAAGAGAGGGACGGCAGCAGGGAAATGCCAGTTGGATAAGTTATTTTTTTTCTTTTTAAGTCTTTCTGGGGTGTTTACTTTTGTGTCCAGGTATCCTACCAGAAGATCCATCATGGCATCCGTACACTCACCCACCTCCCACCCCCAGGAAAGCGTGGATGTTGGACCGGTGTGAGGACTCTAATGTGGGCCTAATCAGGTTTAAAAATTAAATTAAATTTCTGTCTGGAACCTTCCTAAATCAGTGGTTCTCAACTTTTGGTCCTCCAGATGTTATGGACTTCAACTTCCTGAAATCTCAGCTATTTTATCAGCTGTTCGGAACTGTGAGAGCTGAAGTCCAAAACACCTGGAGGACCAATGACTGAAACTAATGCTGTAGGTAACCTTAGGCCCCTTCTACACTGCCATGAAATCCAGTTTATCAAAACAGATAATCCACATAATCTGTTTTCAAAAGAGATAATCTGGGATCAGAAACTGCATTATATGGCAGCGTAAAAGGAATCATAGTTAATTCTTCTTTCTCTTGGGTATTTATATTTTTAGTCAGAATTTTGTTGTAACATTATTTATTCTGATGCCTGACAGTTTATTATATTCTTTTATCTTTTCCATCAGTTATTTCAGTCCATTCACTGTATCTTCCAATATGATTATTATATCATCTGAAAATTCCTTCCAAAATCCATTTATTTTTTAACAGTAACATTCAATTTTAGATTTGTGAAGGCCTTCTCAACATAAAAGAATATCAAAGCACATTTATTTATAATAATTGAAGCATTATAACATACCTATAACTATTCTGATATTATTCTATACCTGTGCCTTTGGCAGAAAATCCTTTTGAGTCTCCTGTATACAGTATGTTCTTGAAATAATATCTTTAATCTATTGGTTAGTATGAATGCAAAAATCTTATTATCCCCATTCAATAATGACATGTATCTGTAATTTCTAAAAACCATAAGTTGTTAATCTTTTTTAGGTGATAGTATTATAGCTGGGTCCGGAAGCTCCGAGCATTAAGCACATTTCACAGTGGCAGTTGTGAATACGGGAAGGGACCATGTGGTCCAGAGAGGGGGGCAGAGTGAGCGCAGTGGCAGGAAAGAGGGGGCGGAATCAGAGTGGGGCAATGGCAGGAAGATACTTCATAGTTGGAATTAAAGGAAGAATGGGAGGGTAAGGCTTAGAGTTAGGGTTTAGGGTTTACGGTTTAGGGGTTAGGGTTAAGGGTAAGGGTAGGGTTTAGGATTAGAGTTTAGGGTGAGGGTTAGGGTTTAGAGTTTAGGATTAGCATCCTTTTATATTATCTGTGTCCTGCCTGACTTATATTACCTCAGTCGCTCACTCCACCCCCCGTCTCACTCACATGTTCCATTCTGCGTTGTGCAAACAGCACTACCGAAGGATTGAAACAGAAGCTTCCGGACCCAGATATCACACTATTACCCTTTTTTGATACGAGTATAATATTTCTAGGAAGACATGGTTTTGGAGAATATCAGTCTTGAGAGATTTGTGATACCCATTTTGAATGAATTGTGTAGATTGTGCAGTTTTTTAATAAAATCATGAGTGTTTGTGCTTTATTTTAAAAAATACAGACGCATTCCATTGGTATTGTAATGTCTTTTTGATCACTTAACCAGTCCCTTTGTGCTTGCTGCAAGTACATATGTTATTTCCTGGAAATACCCTCATTTCATGCAAAGACATTTTTCACAAATTGGAAAACCACTCTATAAAAAGAAAAGTGTCTTCATCTCATGATGGAGGAGAGAAGTCTTGCAGGTGCTAAAACACTTTCAGCAGGCTGTCTCATGGTGTGACAACAATACCCCTCTCATTCAGAACATGTAATTTAATAAGATTATCAAAAAGTCCTATGTAAAAGCTAGTGATGTTTTAACCAGGTTGAATATTAAAAATGTAGTGTTAGTTGTTTATTTCTTTATTTATCGTGTCAGGGGCAACCAGACAATTGTATTACATTTCTAACAGAACAAAACAAACAGACAAAACACAAAGTTTGCAAGCTTGGTAGATGATTACATGTCCTTTGACCAGTATCTGGCCAGTTGGAGTGCCTCTGGTGTTGCCGCAAGAAGGTCCTCCATTGTGCATGTGGCTGGGCTCAGGTTGCATTGCAGCAGGTGGTCAGTGGTTTGCTCTTCTCCACACTCACATATCGTGGATTCCACTTTGTAGCCCCGTTTCTTAAGATTGGCTCTGCATCTCGTGGTGCCAGAGCTCAGTCTGTTCAGTGCCTTCCAAGTTGCCCAGTCTTCTGTGTGCCCAGGGGGGAGTCTCTCATTTGGTATCAGCTATTGGTTGAGGTTCTGGGTTTGAGCCTGCTACTTTTGGACTCTCGCTTGCTGAGGTGTTCCAGCGAGTGTCTCTGTAGATCTTAGAAAACTATTTCTTGATTTAAGTCGTTGATGTGCTAGCTGATACCCAAACAAGGGATGAGCTGGAGATGTCTCTGCCTTGGTCCTTTCACTATTGGCTGCTACTTCCCAGCAGATGTCAGGTGGTGCAATACCGGCTAAACAGTGTAATTTCTCCAGTGGTGTAGAGCACAGACACCCCGTGATAATGCAGCATGTCTCATTAAGAGCCACATCTACTGTTTTAGCAGTGGTGAGATGTGTTCCACACTGGGCATGCATACTCAGCAGCGGAGTAGCATAGCGCAAGGGCAGATGTCTTCACTGTGTCTGGTTACAGTTGTTTATTACAGACATGTAGTAAGCCAGATTCAGTACCAGAACAATGAAAAGTAAGAGACAAAGAGACCAAGTGATGCATGTTCTCAATAAACTGAAATCCAGCACAACAAAAATGTGATCGTTTCAGACATGTTCATCTTTTTTCTTTTTTCCCTTTCAGGCAGGCTTAGATTATCCAGTTCACTGTTTCGGTAAATCCCAATTACCCCTCCATGGATGGTTTGTTCTCTAATATAGCAATAAATGTGGTTGTTCTGAAACTAATTGGGCAATGTTGCACTACTTTAAAAATGCCACAGTGAAAGCTAAAGGGAGAATGCAAGCAAACATGAGTCAACTAGATGGGACACACACCTCCATGATTGTTTCACCTGTTTTCTTTAGTTTTTAAGGGTTTTTTTGTTGTATTTTTTAAAAAAAATAGAATAAAAGCAGCTTTGAGTAGTTGGAACCAGAACAATACGGCTATGTGGAATATTTAGCTTTTTCTCTTCATGCTGCTTGTGCAGAATTAGCATCCACTCCATCTAGTAAGATGACAAAGAGGAGAAAAGGGGCAACAGAAAGGTAAATTGGGGAGTGGTTTTTAATAGGTAAATGTGAGGATTTTCTTTGTCTTTGCATTTCTCTTCACAAATGCTAGAATCATAAGGGCTCTTTTATTTTTTAAAACCCTTCCAAATTATCACAAAAGGAAAGCTACATGTATACAAAACTATAAAATAAAAATAAAACAATACCCCCATCCCCCATCCCTTCCCAACAGCAGTCTATGAGCACTGTTTAAATGGTACTTTGATAAATAATTTCCATTGCTGTTTTTCCTTTACACAGGACAGAGTCACAGCTCACAAATTTCATTACCTCCCTTCCATAAAATATTGAGGGAGCCAAATGCATCCATCTGTTGCAATGTAGATTGCATGAAGTATTATTGATGATGGGCTCTTGTATTGAAATGGGCTCATTTATCAGTTTTGAAATCGTGTTCAAGGCACCCAGGCTCAAAAGGATGTCACTGAACGAAATGAAAGTGCTGCCTTGTGCTGAAATATTGGCCTCAAACAATGGCAAACCCCTTGTTTAAAGGGGTCTAAATGCAAAATTACTTTGAATGTTAGCTACAACAGTTTTTTGCACAGGGTACAGCTCTTTCTCTCTCACACACACACCCTGGACCTCTAGGATTATGTGCCGTGAATGGGGATGGAAAAGAATTTGATTTCAAAAGTAGACTCAAGGGAGGTAAGGGTTTTGTTGGTGTTTTGTCTGTTGTGTTTCTTAGACTGGACCTACACTGCCATATAATGTGATTTCACAATGCAGATTAACTGCATTGAACTGGATTATATGAGTCTACACTGCCATATAATCCAATGCAATGTAATTAATCTGCACTCTGAAACTGCATTACATGACAATGTAGATACAGCCTTAGAATGCTGAGTAAGATTGTGAGATTCGACTTTTTTCCATTTGAAAATCTATTTATATTTTGGTACTCATTAGGGCTGTGCAATTGATTAAAAAGTTTCAAAAGTCATTACAAAATTAGGAGATGCCAGCATTACATTTCTAAAGCATTCTAAAGCAAATGTTAGTGAATTTTTTTTTTACTATAATGAGAGTAACAAACTTGTTACTTTTTTGTTATAGTAATTGTGCAAGTGGGGAAACTTCAGGGACTCCTTTCTAACTCATTTTTACTAGGGCTGGGCGGTTTCGTTCGTTAATTTCGTAATTTGTTATTAATTCATTTTTTTTATAACGAAGCGATATTGAACCATTCAGGAGCAACTAAAAATCGAAACGAATTTTTCAATTCATTTCGTAATTGTTTCGTAATCGTTTTGTTACTATTTCCGCATGTCTGGTGCAAGTTTTATAGTTGTTGTTTGTTTTATCAGTGAAAAAAAATATAATTATCACACCAACAGTCAACAACAGAGGGAGAGGGAAGCTTCAGAAGTTCCCCCTGTCCCATTTGGAGGTTTTTTTAGAGTATTGCGCGGTCGCGTCCGCCATTAACGAATCGATTCGTAATTGTTTCGTAATTGTTTCGTAATTTCCGAAATTTCGTAAATTTCAAACATTTTTAAAGAAAAATTTCGGAATTCTTTAAAAAATCGAAATGCAAAAACCCCCTAAAAACGAATTGAGTTTAGAAACAAATTTTTCCATGGTTGCCCAGCCCTAATTTTTACAGCTATTGGAGTGAAACTTGTTGCCATAGCAGAACACATTTACCTCTTTTAGCCCATCAAGTTTCAGAACATTTCACTTATCCATGAAAGTCTGACTTGGCCACAGTGGTCCACACTCTTGTTACATCTTGACTAGATTACTGCAACATGTGCTATGTGGGGTTGCCTTTGAAGACTGTTCAGAAGCTTCAATTAGTCCAACGGGCAGCAGCCAGGTTGTCACTGGAGTATCGTACAGGGAGCATACCACCACCACCCCCGCCGTTACATCAGCTTCACTGGCTGCCAGTTTGACACCAAGCACAATTCAAAGTGCTGGCTTTGGCCTATAAAGGCCTATATGATTCCTGCTCAGCTTACTTGTCCCAATGTATCTCCCTCTATGATCCACCTCAGAGATTACTATAATCGGGGAAGGCCCTGCTCTTGATCCCGCCATCCTTGCAAGTATCTTGCAAGAGACAAGATACAAGGTTTTCTCAGTGGTGCCCCCCCCCCCCCCATCTGTGAAACTCACTCCCTAATGAAATCAGGTCAGCCCCCTCTCTCCTATTCTTTAGGAAAAAACTTAAATCATGGTTATGGGAACAAGCATTTAAGCAATATACACGGCGATAATAATGTATACGGCTTATGTGACTGACAATGGAGAGACCTCAGATGGAGAGACTTTGGTTTTGGATTTGTTTAATTTTTAAATGGATGTTTATAATTTAATGTATTTAACTAATGTTTTAATTGTGATTTCATTACTATTGTTTGTTTGGCATCTAATGGTTGCCAGTTGTGAGCCACCCTGAGTCCCCCTCCAGGGGAAAGAAGGATGGGATAGAAATATCTAAAATAACTAAATAAATAATAGTTACTTAATCTCCCCTGTTACTTCAAAAAGGAGCAACTCACTGCAAAATTAAGATTTTGTCCCTTTATTAACTCCATCTTAACTTGCTGCTACCTAAATCATTATTATTTTGCACACATTCTGCATCAGCGCAGCATATTGCCTAATCTCTTTTATCAATCATTCCATTCCCTTCAAACACCTCATAGAACATTAACCAAAAATTGGCCTAAGGGCAGAAATAATGTAATGAAATCATATATGGGAAAGAAAAACAGAAAACGTCAACAGGAGGAAAGTGATCGCTCAAAATTCTCTGGTCAGAATTTAAGTTACTGCACTGGATCAGTGACCGCAATTTTTAAAGTAAAGCATAAATAATAAAATGAAGTCTCTCCCTTGAAACTGTTTCCTTCCTGTCCCTTTCCTTGCTGGATTTCCTAGTTATGGCACAGATCCTATGAACCACATTCAAAAATGCCTCTCCAGATATTCAAACAAAACTTTAGAGGTGGGCCAAAACTAACAAAATGAAGTTCTACAGTGACAAATGCAAGATACTCCACTTTGGCAGGAAAAACGAAATGCAAAGATACAGAATGGGGGACAATGCCTGGCTCAAGAGCAGTATGTGTGAAAAAGATCTTGGAGTCCTCGTGGACAACAAGTTAAACATGAGCCAACAATGTGATGTGGTGGCAAAAAAAGCCAATGGGATTTTGGCCTGCATCAAGAGGAGCATAGTGTCTAGATCTAAGGAAGTAATGCTACCCCTCTATTCCGCTTTGGTTAGACCACACCTGGAATATTGTGTCCAATTCTGGGCCCCACCATTGAAGAGAGATACTGACAAGCTGGAATGTGTCCATGCATCCTACAGCTTGTCTAATGTCTACATAAGCCACCCCCCCCCCTCAAAAAAAACTGTCTATTTTCATGATACGCAGCTGCTTCCACTGAGTATCTCAGTTCTATAGATTTCAATCAGTTTTGCCCCTCTTCAGGCAAAATCAGGGGATACTTCAGAGTATGCTGGAAACTCTGGAGTATTCTACAGCTCTGCAGGGTTCTGAACAGTTGGATCACGGCTGATTTGTCTTGATCTTCTGTCCAGACAAGATACCAGTGCCATCATTTTTTCCTCTGTGCTTATCAGCACAAAGGTTTCTGCAGATTTGAAGTCACTGACCAGTGCAGAAATAGTTTGGGTGAACTACAGAAAGGAAAAACAGAGTGATGTTGACAGATTTGTTCATCCTAAATATTATTGTTGTGGGACTGGAAACTTTTTGGCAAGAGAAGGTGAATATACTCAGGAGTACTGCTGGAAACTGCCTACCAGACCTGGGAAAGCTGCCCAGTCTCTTCTTTGCTGGAGAAACTATAGGTCGATATTTCATCATGAATAAAAAAATAGTTGCAGGATCCCCTGGGGAGAAAAGGAAAAACTTTAAATATTACTTTTAAAGTAGCAAGTTATCATTGTACTTCTAAGACCCATCCAAACTATTTAGTTGTTTTACTTACAATTTCTTAAAGGAATTCTTTACGTTCCAGTTTTTCAAAAGAAGTTTGCACTTACTCATTTAAAGAAAACCCAGACTCCCATGAACTGCTAATCTCTGTCTTTCCATCAATTTCATCATTGCCTCTAATTTCATCATTGCCTCTAATTTCGTCATTGTGTTCACACCCACAAAAGAGCACAAAGCAGCATCGTGAGGCACCACACAAGATACATAAAATTCTTCCTCCAACATTTAATGAGTCTACTTCATAACCTTAAAAATAGCTAAAGGTAACAGCTAAAGGAGTGAAATCACTCTTTATTAAACTGCTATTATAACGTAGTGCCATCATGTCTTTATTGTTGAAATCTGTCAATTACTTAGTTACTTCCAGGCTCACAGAAAGAATGCTTTTCGACAAAAAAATAGTTTTTCCTTTCCTATTTCATTCACCTTGACAGATTTTAAACAATATGTCTGTTCAAACAGCACAGACAAATAGTGGAGTTGATACAAAGCAGAGGAGAGCTGAATTTACATTTTTTGTAAATTAGATTTTTTGTATGATCCTGAAATGCTTGTCTACATTGTTGAAAACAATATGTTTGGCAGAGCATTTTCCTGGTCTGCATTGACTTTGTAGTGACCCCATTAACACCATACATATCACAAACACCATAGTGAGAGCTCAATAACCAGCCATGCATTTCCCCTTCCCTTGTTGTGAAGGGGAAGTCTGCATTTCTAATCCTTTGTGTTATTATCAGTCACACTCCACTTTTCCCATCCATCATACATGCAGATAAATGTATTTGGACTAATACTGATATACTTATATGCAAGTACCCATACACATGTATCTTCTTTCTTTTTCAAAAGTAAGATTCAACCTTGATAATGAGCCATCTTTAAATATCTGAAAGGATGTCACATTGAGAAGATGGAAAACTTATTTTCTGCTCTGCTGGAGACTAGGGCATGGAGCAATAGATTCAAATAGCAGGAAAAGAGATTCCACTTAAATGTTAGGAAAAACTAGTTGGGGATTGTGGAAGATAGTAGTGGCTTTTTCAATTGACAATGCAGAGGGTATATAACAGCCAGCTCCCATGGTCCCTCACCCCTACTCAGTATGTAGCAGAGAAAAAAAGTGATCTTTTAAGGAGTTTGCAATTTTTTGTTAATTGTTGTTAAGTCGTATTAATTTTTTAAAATACGTATTTATGAAACCTCACTCTAAGGAACTTTAATTTTCAATTCAAGCCTGACTATAAAGTTATTTATTTGTGTTTTCTACCAGAGGTTTGCGAAACAGCTGAAATCTGATTAGTAACTCATTTCAGATATTCAGATGATCCACACTTTGATTTGTAATCCAAATCTCCAAAGCCTCACAATTACTTTGTTAAAATTTGTTCCAATAGTAGCAGTGGGGAAATTATGAGTACTAGGGCTGTGCAATTTTTCAGATTAGTTAAATTTGTATGCAATATCTGACACGTTGTTTTGGCCTGTGTCAAAAACTGTTAAATTAAAACTTACCCAATATTTTTGATTGAATTTTGTAAATTTCAGAAGCCTCCCAAAGTCAGTTTCATTTGCAGTGCAAGCAAGCAAAACAAAGCCAAAAAGGCTGCCTTTCCTCTTTAAATTAATGGGTTCTCACCATTAGGACAGGGAAGCAGCAGGGAGAAAGCAGAGTTCTCTGGGAAAGAGGCTGAGAAAGCACAAAATTCTGGGAAATGTAGTTTGTGAAGGCAAAGAGCCCTATGCCAGAGAATTCAAAAGGCCCTGCCCTAACCTACATTTCCAAGAATTCTGCTCAGCATTAGATAGCCCCCATCAGGATAAGGGAGAGATTTGTCCTTCCATAGCAGCAGCCAGACAGAGTTCCATTAAATTGTTGAGTCTGCAAAGAGGAGGACTGACTGAACTTCTAGTAAGTAATTGCCCCTTAACCCCTGAAATAACGAGACAGACAACCATGGTATGGATTCAAATTTGGGCAACTTTATTAAATGTTACCTATTTAACTTTAACTGAACTAAACTATGTGTCTAGGAACTTGGTGGCTAACCGAGGCAGCGTCCTCGGCTATTTAGTGTGTAATATCTGTGTGCCCTGGATCCCCCAACCGGGCAACCTGAAGGTAAAAGTCTGGAGAAGCCTGTGTCAAATTATTGATATCAGCCTCTCTTATTTCTGTGCCAAGTGATGTCCCCTCACCCATTTGATGACCTCTAGGTGAGTGTTTGTTGCACAATGACCCCCACCCTTAAGGGGTGCCTTGCATATACCTCAATGTCTGTGTTTTCCTGAGCTATTTATGCTAGCCTAATTAAACTGGACCACCCCAGCTAGCCCCTAATAACAGTATAGTGTAGGCGAAAAAAAAAACCCAGAACATGGGGGGCAAAAAATTCCTACCCGGCTCCAACGGGCAACCGAATGTTATACTGTCAATGGGCGGGTGTGGTGGGTAGAAAGTCTTCTTAAGACTGAGGGAGGAGGTTGGCTTCAAAGCTCAGCCAGCCTCCGCCCTCCTTCCAGGAGGTTCCACAGGAACCTCCCATCTCTAACATTCAGTGGGAGGGGCAAATCGCTCTCCCCACCAACTTCGTTGGTGTGGAGAGTCCCATCTCTGTGCTAGGCTGGGAAGAAATCTTTCAATGGAAGTTCTATTGGTTAATATGAGAGACATTCAATGAGATAGCTGTTGTGGCTTTTTTTTAAAAAAAAGTCTTTCTCAAAAACTTTTAAAAACATCCCTAAAATCAGTAGATGTATAAATATTTCTGAAAATTGGGGGAAATTATCCCCTTTTATCTTGTATCATTGTATAGAAAATTCAAGGAGATAGCTCTTGTAGCGTTTTAAAAATGTTGTTTATAAAAACTTTGAAAATTCCTCAAAAATCCATGGATAAGTGAAATGTTCTAAAACTTGATGGACTATCAGTGGTAAATATGTTCAACCATTGTAGCAAGTTCCATCCCCAATAACTGTAAAAATGAGAAATTAAAAAGACCCTGAATTTTCCTCACTTGCACAGTGATTATAAAGAAAAAGTAAATAAAATTTGTTACTCTCGTTATAGTAATGAAAGTTTCACTAACAACACTTTAGAAACAGTTTAGAAACAAAATTCCGGCATCCTCTAATTTTGAAACATTTTTTTTCATCGCACATCCCTAGAGCTTAGTCTTCATTGGAAAACATACAAAATTCATTTACAAAAGTTATCCATAATAAAATTTAAAAAATCAGTAAGAGAGAAAAAAGAAAAAGAGAGAAAAGAGAACATGCCTAGAGGTAAGAATGATGTAGAGATATTGTAGTACAGCAAACAAATCTGTAAACATACAAACAAGCAAGTAGTTAATGTCAACATGATAAAAGTGCCAACCCTTAAGAGAGCTGCTATCTAGAATTGTCTTTATTTATTTACTTACAATATTTCTGTCCCACCTTTCTCGACCCCCAAGGGGACTCAAGGTGGCTTACAGCATAGGCAATAATTCAATGCCTTATAAACAAGATATATCCTACATACATTTAAATAGACATTCAATTAAAAATTTAAAAGGCAAATTAGAAAACATTAAAACATTTTCATGTTCTCATCACTTCAAACTTACCTTTTCAGCTGAAAGTGCAACAGTAACTCTCCCATAGAGACAAAATTTGGGCCATGCTGAAAACTGTCCCCACCTATTTGAAGCAAAGATTACCAAACAATATTTTTTCAAAAATTACAGAACACTTTATGGAGAATTGGTAAAAGAAATATAGTGGAAAGACAACCCTATAAAGGGGGGGGGGGGGAGATGCAAAGAAAGAGAAATATAATGAAACACCTTCAAATATCACTTTAAATAATTACCTAACCTCAAAAAAAGCTTGATTTTAAGTCTTTAAAATTACATATCTAGAAAGTGCCTTCCCATGCTGTACGCAGATGATACACTAAAGAATGGTACCCAATACAAGAGAAATGCACAAAATCTCATATTTAGGATAAACAAGATTTTATTACTGAGCAGACAACTGACTATGTAGTTGGGCATTTTCTGAGGAATGGCTGAAAACCATCAATATTGCTCTTAAGCTTAATTCTTTGATGAATCCCTCTTATCCATCTCCATGTCAGAATCTCACAAGTTGTTTCCTTCGGACATGATGTCAACGTGTAGTTGAGCTTTGTCAACTCATAAAAGCCAATGTGAGGGAACATGGCAATGTTTTAATTGGATCAAAGGAGGGCAGCTTTCTGTCAAAGGAGCTCTACAGGATGAGTGGTAAACACTTCATATGTTACACTGCTGGTTTTATGTGCTTAGTTGTTGTCACTGGAGGTGTTTAATTTATCACTTCCATGAATTATTCATTGGAAAGCTAGGAAGACAGAGCCATCAGACTTCCTACATAATGTCACTTAAAACAACAAATTACGATCTCGCCCATACATTCTCCTCCGCAAAGCTTCTAATATCTCATGTGCCTCATGTTTTGCTTAATCTCTCAAATAATTGTTGTTTTCTGCCTGTTACACAGATGCCTCCGTGTCCTTTTCTGTTCTCTGCCTTCCCTTGAAATGATGCGACATTTCTGTGTTTTGGCTGTTTCAGACAGGAATCAATGGCTGTCCCTCAGGCAGAAAGAATCTGTAAATTCAGCTTTGCATTCCCTCCCCAAATCCAATTACAACAGCCCTCCCAGGCAATGCTATAGTTAAATGCCTGTCAGTATTTCCATTATAACCCCCTTCCTGCAGGAGTTTATAACTCTGCCATAGAAATTCACTGTAGGCTAGAACTTGTCATAGATGGTTTCAAACCAAACATATCTTTCTTGTTCCCCTGCCCCCATAAGTTTCTAAACTACTTTTTGGACTGTTCTTTCCCCTCTCCAGATCTCGGAGGTGAAAGCAAACCAAACAAGACAGTCTGATTTATTTTTTTTTGCCTACTCAAGTCAAAGTTAAAAGTCCTTTAGAGTTTATTGTCAGCTATTGTAAATCATATGACACATGTCTTTCCCTCGGAGTCTTGGGTTAGTCTGCACTGAGGCTTCCTGCGACTTCAGGAAAAAAATCAGTACATCACAACCGCACACATACACACACATACATGCTGATCAAAGGTACACGGTATGGACGTACTTACATCTATCTAGATTAAGAGAGTGACCTATAGATATAAAAATGAACTATTGTGTATTCATATGAGAAACTGTAATAACTTAGTCCTATGTTTCTATTGTATACATTCAGACTGCATTCCAGTTTGGAGACATTTCCATTACAATTGTTGCAATTGTTTAAACTGAAAAAAATGTTTTTTGCTTCAATTAGTGACTGCAATCAAAACAGAAAGCCTCCAGAAATCTCATAATAAAAATATATTAGCTGAAAGGGGTCATATTGGATTCTATCCTGCCACACAACATTCATGATGATTTGTATCCTGACTTGTTCTTTGGCCCTTAGTATCCCATCTATACTGCCATAGAATGCAGTTTAAAACTATATAGTCAATATAGGCACATATATAATGTAGTTTATCCTCGCGATCGCATCTTCCCCTATGAACCAGTGCGCACCTTGAGATCTTCTGTGGAGGCACTGCTCTCTCTCCACTCGCCGTCACATGCCTTCTCGGTGGTGGCCTCCCAGCTCTGGAACTCCTTCCCTAGGGAGATCAGACAGGCTCCCACCTTATCCTCCTTTCAGGGTCAACTAAAAACCTGGACATTGCGGTGCGCTTTTGACTAAGCAGCTCACCAGTAACTTTCTTGTTCCTACTTGAAGTTCCGCACTTTACACCGGCTCGCATTTTACACTGGCATACGTCCTACCTCAACATGTGTTTGACAGTATTTCCTGCCCAGTTTACTGTATTGTTGTACTTTCCTGCGCTCCTGTAAAAATGTATTGCACTCATTGAATCTTTATCTCAGCCATGTTTCTTTCAGCCGTATTGTTTTTATATTGCTTTCAATTGTGTTGTTATTTGTTTTATCTGATGTTTTAATTGGTTAAAGTGTTTGACATGTGTGTTTTAATTGTAATCTTGGGTGTGTCCCTTGTAAGCCGCCCCGAGTCCCCTAGGGAGATGGTTGGCGGGGTATACAAATAAAGTTATTCTTATATTATTATAAATTATATAAGACTACACTGACCACATAATGCAGTTTGAAACTGCATTCTATGGCAGTATAGATGATGATGATGATGATGATGATGATGATGGTGATGATGATTTGATTTTTTTATCTGCTTCTCCTCATGGCTTGAGGGATTGCTAAAAATACATAATGAACTAAAACCATCATGTGTGTGTGTGTGTGTGTGTGTGTGTGTGTGTGTGTGTGTGCGTGTGCATGTAATGTTCGTTTGTGGGATTAATAGAACTCAAAAACCAGTGGGCCAATTGACACCAAATTTGGACAGCATATACCTAACAACCCAATGTATGTCCACTCATTTTTTTGTCATTTGGGAGTTGTAGTTGCTGGGATTTATAGTTCACCTACAATCAAAGAGCATTCTGAACCCCACCAACAATGGAATTGAACCAAATGTGGTATAACAGGACTCCCATGACCAACAAAAAACACTAGAAGGGTTTGGTGAGCATTGACCTTGAGTTTGGGAGTTGTAGTTCACCTACAACCAGAGTGCACTTTGGGCTGAAACAATGATGGATCTGGACCAAACTTGCCACGAATATTCCATATGCCCAAATATGAACACATACTTTCTATTTGGGGAAAATAGACCTTGAGATTTGGAAGTTGTAGTTACTGGGATTTATAGGTCACCTACAATCAAAGAGCATTCTGAACCCCCCCAAACGACAGAATTGGGGCAAAATTCCCACACAGAACCCACATGACCAACAGAAAATACTTAAGGCCATCCAGTCCAACTCCCTTCACCAGGGCAAGAAAATCTAATCAAAGCCCTCCTGACAAAGAGCCATCCAGCTATATATATATATACATGATTCACACACAGAGAGATATAGTATCATAGATTTGAAAGGGAACCCTAAAGAAGGACAGCATATTCCAGAGTAGGCAAACCAGAAACAAGAAGAAATATCATTTACCTACAAGCATAACGAGACTGGGCCACAGCAACGCGTGACAGGGGACAGCTTATATATATATTATATGCATTAAAATACAGAGAACAAAGATTAAACATAAGACACCACTTTATAATTTGTGATTGTGCTTTAGTCATTTTTTTAAAAAATGCCTATTAACCCACTCTCTGCCCAAAGATCCAAATGAATCCTTTTTTGGGCCAGCCCCAACAGATAGTTCTGCATTGGAGCTGAGGGAAAAGTTAGAGGTGGCCCTAACCAATTGGTGGGAGGTGACAAGTGTCAGCAGGTCATGTGATCATTCCAGCCAAAAAGAAGTCTTGATTACAGATGAACCCCCCCCCCCCCAAAGACATGTATGTAGGCAATGATATATCAGTATATTCCTATATTAGTATTATTGCACCTTGGCATAGCAGGATAGATAAAAACACCTTAGGTCAGTGGGCCTCAACCAGTGGGTCCTCAGTTGTTTTAGCCTACAACTCCCAGAAACCCCAGCCAGTTTACCAACTGTTAAGGTTTTTGGGAGTTGAAGGCCAAAACATCTGGGGACCCACTGCCTTAGGTGGAAATACATATATTCATATGCATGACAAGAAAGAATAAAAAGTGAAGTGACTACTGCTTTGTCACTACCAACAGAGTGAAAGGTGAACTCTCCATGATGTGACTGCTGTGTTTGATGTTAATGTGGAAAAATACGGAGTCTACGCAGAGCAGGAAAATATGGGGTGGATAAGAGGTTCTTTTTCAAAGTGTAGACAGACCTGAAGAGTGGCATGAGAGACTTTTCCTCAACTTTTGCAGCAGACCTCGTTGGAAATTCATAACTAAAATTACTATATCTGCTTCCAATGTGAAAGTAGCGTGTTATTGTCAACTTGCGAACATGCTTCAGGCTTGACTGTTAAAGATCACAAATTTGACCAGAGGCTGAAGTATCAGCAACAGAGGAGCATGATGAGGGAATTGGAACTGATTGTTTTGTACATTATACATTTTATATCCATAAGGCAATGGAATCCCATGGTTGTCTGAAGAGACTTATGCCGAAGGGACTCTCCAATTATAACTTTGCAATTTGCCCAGAGTATAATGTTTAAGTTAGCTTCTTTTGCAAAAAAATAATTTAAAAAATCCTATTGTGGCTAAGAGCCTAAATCATGTGCAAAGTATAATGGTCTACATGAACAGTTCCATGTCTCTGTTAAAGCTTCAGCCTGTTTACTGACCAGGCAGAGGGAGGGAGACAGGTGAAGAAGTAGAATCCATCTCTGGCTCCTTCCACACAGCAGAATAAAATCCCACATTTTCTGCTTTGAACTGGAATATATGATAGTGTGGATTCAGATAATCCTGGGTGGATCTAGACAGCCCCTTTCACATGGAAACCTTGGCAATAAAAAGGGGGCTCCAAACAACGTTCTGGCCAAACCGGAATTAGAGTATCCAGCTGTTCTTCTGAGCTGTCCTGGAAGAACATCTGGACACCCATCCCAGAAAGTGCATGCTTTCTGGTTTGAGTGTAGATGGGCCCCAGGAACATCCACATTTTTAAACTTGAATGCTTCAGGGATAATGGCCTGTCTGGAAGGGCCCTCAGTTCAAAGCAGATATAGTAGGATTTTCTGCCTTGATATTCTGGGTTATATGGCTGTGTGGAAGTACTCTCAGCTGTACATTGCTGGAGATCCAGAAAGGTGTCCTTATCACTCTTCCCTCTGTAGCTGGGAAGACATTGCCTTGTTTCCATTTCCATTTCTCCTCCCTAACTAATAAATGACCATGACATCACCCCCCCCCCAGCTTTTCCTCATGAACACCTTCTCATAGGATATCCCAAAACATACCTAAACACACTAAACCCTGAACTGTGTCTGTATATATCAATAACATTATTCCCTCCTGTATTGCTTCTCCAAGGGCTATAATGCAATGGAAATTAACATGGCTGGCTGTCTTTTCTCTTTTACAAGTTGCATCAGGGGAAAGTATGTTGCTGTCACTTAAAGAAATGAAGAGTCTGTGCAAAATTGGTTGATCAACTGAAGCAGTTTGATGAGTTTTGTAAAATGTTCAGGGCAACCTCAGCCACTTGGGGGTCTTTAGGGTAAATTGAGCAATTGCATCTTCAAACATTACAGAGAAAGCACTAACGTCAGAGGAGGAAAGAAGAATGATTGCTAAAATTGGGAACTCCGCTAACTAATCTCCAAGAGCAACCCAAATAAGCTACAGGAGCAGGTGGCTTTGGTCTCTAGAACAAGCATGAGAGAAAATAAAGTGGCTGTTCAGACAGCAAGTCATCTCCCTGTGCTAACATTTTTTTGTTCTCGCTCTCTTCCCCCCTCCCCAATCTCAGAAGACCTTGCTCCATGTTTAACTTTACTAGAAATGGCTGAAAACATTTCTCTTCTCACCACCCCAAACTGTCATTACAAATACTAAATGGCTCTCTGGGGGATCTTTTAAATAAATATATCAACTCAGCTTCTGTAGAATGGTAGGAGATGGAAAAAGGAATTAAGAGATAGGTAAATCCTGATATGATAAACAGTCTAGAAATTAATTTAAAAATTTCCCCTTATTTTATAATGATAGAAGGAAGGAAGAAGTTAAGATATCCAATTTCAATTCTATTTACTTATAATGTTTTTTAAATGATAGTGATATTGGCTGTATTTTTGCATTCTGAGCAAGCCGGAGCAATGCAGCCTAGAAAGTACTATAATAGATTTGGCCCTTTAGGTTATTTTTTTATCAAAGAGGCATCAAATATGTACAAATGGCAGTGACAGTAAGGATCCATTATTTTTGAAAGGAAAAAAATGGACTGCCTGGTAGGTACTCTAATAGTGCCAACCTTTAAGGGGAGCTTCTTGGAACCATAAGACGAGGAATATTTTGTGAAATTGCTTTTTGAAAAGCACAGACAGCTACAAAAGCCATCTTTCCCATAAAGTCTTATCTGTAAGAATCCATCTAAGCTTGGCAGTGAAGCATCAGAAAGCCATGGATATCACTAGCCTCTGTCAGGAAGAATATGCTGGGCATGTTCTTGTATCAATAGAAAATTATAGTTTGTCAAAACTCAAGATGAACTGGGACTTGAATTACTGAATTTTCATAGTTCTCCTTTCAACCTCACCGGTCCACTTGTGCATGAAGTATATTACTAAAGTTCCAAAAAGATTGCTTTTAACTAAGAACCTCTGAATCTCTCCATATGGTTTAACTTACTTCTGCTGATAATAACCTTCATGCTACTTTTTAAAAATAAAATACATTTCATAAATTTAATTACAAAGGAATACCATTTGCAGTTGTGGGTGCTCTCTCTCTCATACAGAGACTTCAACAGTGACCTTCTCTACTTATCACAGAATGCTTCGCTGGTGTAGTGATAGTGAGAATGTATGTACATAAGTGGAGGGATTGTCAACTATATGATGTACTTGATCGGAACAGCATAAATAACATTATTTTCAACAATTATATCCCATTTTATCACAGACATGTTTGCAGATGCATCCAACCAATATAGGCTTATACTTCCTCAGGGAGGTGGTCTATCTCCTCCTTTCAAAGTTTCCCCAAAACAAATTCATGCCCACCAAGAAACCAGAGCCACCAGCTTCTGTTGCATACGTTCAATTTACAGCATACAAGAAGCAATGTACTTAATATGTTATGTTGCTATTTTGGCCTGAATCCTATTGTTAGTGCCAACTAACACAGATGCATTGAATTTATACACACATTAACTCATAATTCAATAGTTGATTCAATAGATCTACTCTAGTTTGAACTACTAATATGATTCATAGAATCGTAGAGTTGGAAGATACCATGTGGGCCATCCAGTCAGGTGGAATCTCCTTTCCTGTAGTTTGAAGTTGTCACTCCACATCCTTGTCTCCAGGGCAGCAGAAAACAAGATTGCTTCCTCTTCTCTATGACTTCCCCTCACATATTTATACATAGCCATTGTGTCTCCTTTCAGCCTTCTCTTTTGCAGGCTAAACGTGCCCAGCTCTCCAAGCCACTCCTCATAGGGCTTGTTCTCCAGCCCCTTGAACATTTTAGTCACCCTCCTCTGGACACATTACAGCTTGTCAATGTGTCCCTTCAATTTCAGTGCCCAGAATTGGACACACTATTCCAAGGCAGAATAGAGGGTAGCATGACTTCCCTGTATCTAGACAATATATTCCTATTTATGCCGGCCAAAATCCCATTGGCTTTTTTTTGCTGCCGCATGACATTATTGGCTCATGTTTAACTTGTCGTCCGCAAGGACTCCAAGATCTTTTTCACATGTACTGCTGATGAGTTTATATTCCCAGGCAGTCATGTGAAACCAATTTGATTCATATGATTGATTGAGAACATGGATGGTAGCAGCAGCAAGGAGGAGGAGGAGGCAAAAAAGCTGAGTTGCTTCATATATGATATAGCAATAAACCCATATTAACTATGGGGTAGATATTTGATGGGGAAAATGTAGGCTATCTGATGCCTAAACCTTTCTGCATCAAATCTTCCATGTAGACCTATGAAACTCAACACATGTACTCACCCTGAATCAGAGTGTCTTATGTTATATTGTAAAGTAAGATGTTGGCTCAACATTAGACCCCAGCCCATTAGGCAGCTGTCAGGTTCTTGATTTTCAAGCAGACCCACAGTTTGTGACTCATATCCTGATCTGATGACAGTGGGGGCAGTGAGAAGCCATTTACTTTTCTTACAATGTCATCTATGAATGCTGTTATCAAAGCATTTTGAGTAATAAAAATGGGTACGTGACTTTTTGCTGGCAGGTTGTGGGTCTGGTTGACATAAAAAGGATTCCACCAAAAGACATTTTATGAAATATGCTTTTTAGTCTGGAGATAACTCTGCCAAAAATACCTTTTCCAGTTTGACAAGAGTAAGAGTACAGAGTGATTGGTAACAGATCCTGGCACCAGAAGTTCTCTATTGAACATTTTATGGATGAAAAAGAAGAAGATATAGACAGAATTGTTATTGTCAGTTTACAGACTAAAGTCTATGGAACTTTCTTGCACTGCCAAGTTTAACTTTTTGAAAGACTCTTGCTGAAAGACAAGGTCAGGATGCAATTTCAGGAAGAGAATAGATTTCTCTGAACTCTGTCATCACTTCATTTTTGCTTCTATGCAAAGAAAATTGTATCTTATGTTGCAAGTCACACCACATTTATTCTTCGGTAGTTTTGCAATGCAGTGGCCACCAAGCCCTTTCCTGTCAAAATGTTTACATCAACTACGAATCCGTTACGGAAACTAACAACAGTTCCAGGGCTAGGAACAGCAGATTTTCATCTGATCTTGGCACATCTCTTTATGGCAAGTTCTGTAGAGGAAAGGGGTGGGGAGAGATTCAAATAAACTCCTAAATTTTAAATGAACACAGGTGTATGATCAATACTGGAAGAATAAAAGCACAGAATTCCTACTGCTTGAAAGAGAGGCTTACTTTTATGGCTTGGCCTTTGGTCGTCTTGGTGTGAAGTTTTGAAAAACTACATTTTGAAGAGTTCTTGGTGCTGGACATAGCCATTTAAAAAATAAACTCTGTTATTCACTATATTATGTACCATGCTTTAATTTCTGAGCACCTTAATAAAACTAACCTTCATGCCATCTCAATATGCAGTGTCTACATGTGCCAAATAAAATGGACTCACCTTGAAATTCTTGTGAGGAGTCCACATGATGTATACCTGGTTTTGTAACAAGTGCTCCTTCCAACCATTATTTCATCCCAAGAGAAACTGCAGTTTCCTCTGGAAAATCCAGTAATTTTGAGATAGCTGGGTCAGGCTAGATTTGGCTCAATCCAGTGTCCACATGTCCTCAAACTCCACTGCTATGCAGCTGACTAGAAGAAGTTCCCCAGTAGAGCCTTACCGATGCCATTGCTTCTCCTGGACACAACAGGACTGGGTGCTCTGTTGTGGTCAGCAAGCCTCTTTCAGCTTTTGACTGGCAAAAATGCAGCAATGGGGATAGTAGACCTAATGAGCTCTTAGCCTGGTCTGCCATCTAGACTTCAAAGGGTTCCAGAAATATTCCTGTGCTGCATTTGGGACAACTCTAGAGCATGGTACTCCAGTTCCTTTTTGGAAATTATATGCAACCTTTATCACAAAAGATGACGAAGTGGCATAGTGAAGAGATGAATGCTCTGACTATCAAAGTGATTTTTGGCAGAATGTTTTTTCTTTTGTTTGACTTCTTGAGATTTTGAATTGGTATTCATGAATTGACATATATTGTTTTCCTTGAATTTCATCAACATCTTTTGAGATGAGGGATTGGCTTGGGAAGCCATTCATTTTTTGACTGTAACTGCATGTTCATGTTGGTTGAAATACTATTTGTTTTCTTTATTTGTGGCGTATGTGTGCATATATGTGTATGTGTATAGAAGGCAGTCCATAAATGTCAATCTGAAAGGCATACTAAATCAGAAATGGTGACAACAATGAGAAAGCATAGTAAGTGGTTTGAGTGCCAGTAGGTTTGCCTTAGCATCATCACTGAGAAGTCAGAAATGTCTTGAAAAACATGACAATAATAACAGCTGCATCTCTGTGTGTATAGACACACACACCATGTATATACAAACACACACACATATACAGAGAACACTTTAGTTGTCAATTTATTTTTAAAATCCATTTTCCTTCTTTAGAAAAGATATGTTTTGTACCTCTGTTTCACATATTCATGTAATTGAGGGGATGACAGATGATGAATAGATCAGTCCATATTGATAGCAATGATTGCATCAGCAGAAAGATAGCCACAATCATCCAGAAAGTGCATTCAATAAACATATTTCAAATTATTTCTCATTTCCTATTACGAATTTAATGGAGATATATAAATTATTTCCTATTCCACCCTTTATCACTCAAGTTTTTGTTATCTCCAATGTCTCTACTGATGCCAATGTTATAAGAATTATGTCACATTCTAATTCAATCCTTTATATTTAGTTGATAAATATTATTTAAAATATTCTAATATTTTAAAATAATTATCAATATCCACTCCTGATCCTTAGGTAAAGTGGGTTGATTTACAAAGGGACACGAACAAAACAATTATTCTAAAAATAAAAACTGGCTAAAAGTAACAAAAGAAATGCAATTCTAAATTAAAAGAAAAGAGCAACTACTAGACAAACACTTTCTGTTTACTTCCAGACTGGAAACCTTAAATAAGCTGTTTAGTTTCTTCAAGAATTAGACAACTAACTTTTGAGAAATGTCTCTTTTTTTCTTTTTGTCCTATATTTACAAAAGAAGGCCACTTTGCAGGGTTTCTCTCCCTTCATATTCTCCAGTATTATGCTCTTGTGGTTGCCACCTATCAGATTTCCCACAGTTTCCTGATATGACACAAGGGGCCCATCATACCAGAGAATTGCAGCACAATTATTGCACTTTAAATGTCATGGTTTCAACCCATGAAGTCTGGAGTTTGGAATGTGACAATCTGTTTGAGGATTATAAATGTCCCTCCCTTAAAAGTAAACCTCAAGATTCCATAAAATGCAGACACGGTAGTTGGTGGAAAAATAACATTATAATTCTATGGTGTGAATAGGCAAATTAAGCACCAACACATGACGTTTACAACAAATCAACAGAAAAAGCAGTTCATTACATGGTAACATTATGTAGTAATTACTGTATTTACTAATTTAGTACCAAAACATTGCAATGTATTGAAACAGACTGTGTTGGATAATACACAACATTGGATGAGTGAAGGTTGGATAAGCGAGACTCTACTGTATATGGAATATAAATTGATTCTATAGAATCATTATGAATGGGTTAATTTGCTCCCGGACACACGACCAAATTATTTTACAAAAAAGACTAAAATAATTATAGCAGAAAAATGAAAATGCATTGAAAACACATAAGAGATTATTATGCTAAAACAATTAAATATGCAAATACTATCATAATAAAAAACTATTCAAGAACATAACCATGAAAAAAGAGAAAAAAACAGCATCAATACTTTTTAAAAAAAACCTTTCCCCAATATCAAGTTAATGGCTGAAACCATAACTAATACTCCCTCAGTTGAAAATTAATGGCTGGAAACTTGCTGGAATGATAAAAAAAAATCTTTATTGATAGAAGGACAATGAGGGGCAGAGAATTCCAGAACCTGGGGGTCCCTATTGAAAAGGCCCTTCCTGCAAATTGGCCATCCATTTTCCCACTTGAACTGAATCAATAGATTAAAATACTTCTAGATATTTTGACTGCAGCGATACTATCAATACAAGTAGATTAAATCCTAATTCTCCCACTCCACTGTTCTCCACGGAATTTCTTTGATGACAGGTAAAAACAGTGTGAGGTTAGTAAAATGTTACAGCTGTGATCATATTCATACTTCTCTGAGAATGAGTTCCACCGTATATTAATTTTCAAAGGACCATTTATCAGATGCCTTTGGATAATTGAGTATTCTCATTCCACATACATCATTTTTTGTTTTCCCCCCAGTGAGATAAATTCTATTCAGTATATTCTGAAGTGCCTTGAATCTAATTCAGCAACTTTTCTCACATGGAGAACGGTGAGTTGGAATAGGACAGTCCTCATTATGTCCATGAACTTTAAATCAGGGTTTCCAATCACATGGAGAACATCAAAGGTAGAGCGGGAGGAGAAAGTTATTGTTGTGTATTGCTGCCTGTTCTCTCCACTGCATTGTGAATGACCTTTTTGCAATTCCATACTCAAATATAAAGTCTGTATTTATGATCAAATGATATGTGTTCAGGGATTCAACTGAGAGGCTAATCAATGAGGAGCATTAATATGAGCATAAAATATTTTTATGTTGCTTATCACCTCTATAGATTTTGTATTGTACTTTTATTTCAAGGGCTCAGAATTCATTTTGGACCAGATTTAATGTGTTGTGAATATGTATTTGCTGAGTTGGTATAATTGGCTCCATCTTTTATAGGAAAGCACTGTAGGATTTATTAAGGGGTTCACTTTGTTTCTATTAATGTTTCTGAATAACAAATTTGCTTTTACAGCTTTCAATAGGCTTTAGTTTTATAAAGACCAGTATGGAGCGGAACTGATATTACCCTGTAAATAGAGGGAATTGTGGTTTTCAGGGTGCAAGTCATTTTAAGACTTCTAATCCTCATCTGTGTACAGGCAGCCCCCAAATTATGTACAAGATAGGTTCTGTAAGCTTGCTCTTAAGTTGAATTTGTGTGCAAGTTGGAACAGGTACACTTTTAAGTGGAACTCTAATCAAAAGTATATATATTAAATTTTGGATAGCATATGAAAGCATTAACACCCCTATAGTGTTTGTTTTGCTATCTGTACCTCTGTTCAGAAGATTTCACCTCACGTTCTTTCCCTTTGATGATTGGATTTTGAAAAATTTGGCTTGTTCTGGAAAGAAGGATGGGCAATAAAGCTTCAGTGGAGAGACCCCTTTCCCCCATGATGACTCTCCCTTCCTATTGGTTCACTTCCAGTCTTAACTGTGGTCTTCATCCCAAAGGCTGCCGGAATTGCCACGCATTGTGACGATTCTGGTGGTTCACGTCAAGGGGTGTGGGGAACCCATTGCTCCACACCCCATATCATCTGACTTACCCAAATCACCATCCCACCGGGGAAGCATTGACCACTTGCTTCCCTCCATTGCTCCTGGCTGAACACAGGAATCCTCTCGTGTTGCTGTGGTGGCATGTTCCACTTCGTCTTCCCTTTAAGTACAGACCCCCACCAGAAGTAACTAAGCAGAAATACCTTAATTTAGTAATTCTATAGATGTAATTAACGGTGCCCAGGAATTCTCCTTATGACATTTATACATCTCATGAATGCAGAAGCTTTGGGAAGAGAAGGTGGCATTATTAAAAAGAAGCATGAACAGCATTTAATTCTGAAATGTATTTACAATATATACCCCGAGGTCCTCCAGCATTATAAATATGCACTATGAGAAAACATGCATTGTGATTGACAAAATAAAGGTACTGATTAATGTACCTTTTGGGTGCTTCTGTCTTACTCCATGATTCAGTACACACCTGAGGTGTGTATATTAATGAATGGTACTGCAAAGTCTGACCTATTTCATTGCACAACGAAGTCATGTAGACAATAGAATCTCCTTTTTGTTTTCATCAGCTGGAATAACTTGTGTTTAAAAAATCTTTAAAAAATATATCAGGTGACATTTTCAGAAACGTATGGGAAAAACTTTTGATCATACTCTCCCCCCATGGAGAAAAGAGAGTTGAGGAGTGCAGGAATGCCTTTTGATTTCAAATAAGGGGCTGAACTGACTGGACTGCTTCAAAAAGGTATTCTGTCAGAAAAGACAAAATGTTACACCTTCACTTGCATTTAGCAGCTTTAGTGTACAGAACTGTGACAAAGGATCAGCAGGCAGGTGATAGTGAAATATTTGGTGCATCATCTTTGGGAGTACTGATTACAGCATGCCATGGATACTACAACATATACCACACAATTAAATTAGTTTGATGCTACTTTAACTGTCTTGGTTCTATCCTAGGCAATCCTTGGATGTGTAGTGAGGTGAAATTGTTAGAATTCATTAGCTAGAGAGTTCTGTTTTATTCCTCTAAACTTCAGTAGAAAAGCACTCAAATACAGAATTCTGTACATGCTGAAGCTGGAGCTGATGTCCACATGAGCTGGGACCACAACAGCCTGACTGAGCTGTCACCTGGTACTCCGTGTGCCTGCCACTGCTTCCTACTGGCCACAGAGTTCAGTGTGAGTATTTGGGCATCATCTGTCACATCTGTGATGCCATAATGGGTCACTTGCACAATCACCCAAAATGTTATTGACACCCCCCCCCATCATTTCCTGAGTTTATGGGTAACCATTTGCAAATTAGTAAATAAAATCACGATAGCCAGGTACTTAGAGAAAGCTCTGTAGCCAGAGGACAGCAGCAGCAGGGACACAGAGTATAAGCCATCCCCCTTCCCCTATGGTTATGAGTGATTGTGGCGATATCCAATAGGACAGAGTATTGTGCCCAGTATTCAGTAAACCAGGCTATTCCGAGTTTTGCTTAAGTGGGAGAAAGTCAAACTAAACCCAGAAAACCTGGAATACTCACCAGACATCACTGTGGAGACAAAGAGCAGTGGATTCGTGATGACTTCTACTTGTTTCTTTATTTTGGCCAGTGTATCTCTCAAAGAGAAAATTAGAGAGAAAATATTTCCATATTTGCTCACTTTAGAGAGCAAATATTGTAAGGATTATATTCAGACTACAGTTCATCTAGTTCATGAAGTTTTTATCCTTCTTCTGAACAGATGTGTTGACAACTTTTTGCACTCCACCAGGGGCTGATGAGATTTCATCTATTTTGAAGAGAATTTACAGATTACAGATTTAGAATGACAAATAACCCCCCTAAAGATCAAATGGTATTTATTTATTTGTATATGCATCTGGGGGCAGGGGGGCATGTGTGCTTAATTCTAAAATTCTTCTGTATTAGAATCCATGCATATTCAACTACTGTAGTTTTGCTTTAAGGCTGTTATGACTTTTAAAAACAATGTGGCAGACAAACTGAACATAGGCATCTCCATAAAAATTCATAAAGCCATACCTTAACAGAATTGTTGAATTGGAAGGGACCTCAATGGGCATGCAGTTTAATGTGAGCACCACCCAATTAAAATAATTCACGGCTGATGTGTCCTTGATAGATTGCCACCCAACTACTGTTTAAAACATCAATGGAAAGAGAGGTCACCACTCTAGTCCTCTGTCAAGCAGAGATATTGTTTTGAAGACTTAGTAGAAATTCATTTCTTGGAATTCAAGTCTGATGTTCTTGCAGCAGTAGAAAAACTTTCCAAATATTTGAGGATGGTGTTATCACCTCTAAAGCCTTCTCTTCTCCGGGATACCCATTCCCAACTCCCTCAGCTACCATTTTTTGGTGAGACTATACAGGCATGAAATACTGAACTCACCCTGACTTAACTCCTGCCTATCCCCATGACATTCCTGTACTTCTCGTGACTATTATGGACTTACCAGGCAGTATAGATTGCTCTTGGTCTCCCTTCCATGGAGGTCATGTTCAATATCCTTGTTTAGCTGTGGAGATAAAAACAAGACACTTCATTCCAAATAACATATGGCCAAATAAAAATAGAGTAGTTCTTTGACTTTCCTTGATATGGGCATTAGAACTGCATTTAGTTGATAGAGCCTAGAATTTCATTTCATTTTTCTTTTAATGGTGCCATGTTGCACTGTAATTCATATTTAGTTGTGGTCTATTGAGATCCCATATCCTTTTCACACATACCATAGCCAAATAGGTTGTCTTTGTAGATCTGACTATTCTTCTGCCAGAATGTAAAACTATCTCCAAATCATTTAGTTTGATTTGGCCTAGCTCACCAATCTGTTAACTTCAATTTGTTTACTGATTAACTGATTTTGTCTTCCCAGGTAATAGTTACCCAGGTTTTCATCTTCTGCAAATTTGATAAATCTTCCCTCTACACATTCTTTCAAGTAATTTATAAAGATAAAGATGGTAAACAACACCAAGCTCTAAACAGAACCATAAAGCATTCTCCTTGCTAGTTCTTTCTAAGATAATGAGAAACAGTCAATGATTACTCGTTGGATTAATCTGCTGGAAATCTACCAAACTGTAGTATAATCTAACCCACAATTTACCAGCAAGATCACAAAAATTGTTGATGCACCCTTGCTGAAATCAAAATGCACACCACCCCCAGTCAACAAAGCTGATAATTCTATCTGGAAAAGAAAGGTTAGATTAGACATTTGTTTTTGAGAAAAATCTACTAGGTCTTAGCAATCACAGTGCTCACCAAATGTCCATTTAATGATTTGCTTTAGACCCTAGCCTTGTAACAGCATTAAGCATCTGGTCAGTAAAATGTATACAGTTCTTCACTACATTCATTCTCAAAGGAAGCAGTAAGTAAGTTTAGTAATGTTTCTCTCACAGTGAGAAACTTTTGAAAATTACAGTTTTGTGGCCAAGAAACTAAGCTTCCAATAAAAAAAAATATTAAAAGGAATAAATCAACCTGGCAGACTTCTCCATTCCTACCACTCACTCAAATTGACATGAAAATGCACATGTCATGCTCTTTAAACCTTTTTTAGCACATCCTATCTCCTTTGCTCCTGTCACCCGGGGGTGGGTTGGGTGGAGGTTGGGGTGTACTGACTAGAAACCCAAGCCACTGTGTGGTGATCTGCAATTTTGTGCATGTGTTTACCAGTTCTCCTGGCAGTGGAGATGTCTTCTAAAATGGGACTTCTACTTTAGTCATTTTTCCTTGAAGAAATGCCCAATTTGCAAGTCTGGAAAGAGCTCACTTTAGCCAACTCTCCTCACACATCCCCAACAGACTAGCATATTAAATAGGATTGAAAAATAGGGAGGAATTAGTAGATGGAAAGGTATTGTTTAGGAGAGAAAGTTTGAGATTTATTGGGGTTAATTTGTTGTTGTTATTTGACTTCAAATCATTTCCTTTTTATGGCAACCCTAAGGCTATCATGGGGTTTTCAAGGAAACCTTATGACAGTTTGTTTTTCTCTGAGGGTGAGAACATGTAATTTGTCCAAGGTAACTCAATCGTTTTTAGTGTCATAGGGCACATCTATACTGACCTGTTAAATTGGTGTAGAATCAGATCAGACCTGCAGCTTCTATATGTCACATGGATGTTGCCTGTGATAATGTGGGTCAAAGTCTCTTTAATGCTCTTTTGCCTCATGTTACTCAAAGTCAGGAGAAAGCTCTAGGATTCAGGATTTCACCAAATTTAGGACAGTGAAGACAATTGGTCTGATTCCCAAGCAGAACTGGTCTTAACTGTCCTGACTGTCATTGCACATTCCTGGACTTAGGTGGCCTGGGGACATGGGATGGGAGTCCCCTGTCTCTACCTCAAGTGTCATGGCTGTCTCCATCCATGGCACGGCACCTACCTTTTCTTTGAGACTCATCCTGATGTAAGTCACATTGATGGGGACCACTGGAAAGGGAGGTGGAGAGGAGAATTGATTTCCTCCTCTGACTGTGGACATCTTTTAGGTCTAATCTGGTATCTGGCAAACTAGGTCAAACCAGTCTAGATGGTGCCATAGGCCAGCACTCATACCTTTCCATCATCCTGGCTTAATATATTTACCGGTAGCTCCAATAATATATTGTTAACATTGTGTAAGGTAATGTTTATTAGCAATAAAATAGCATACAGATTTTCCATCCCATCCCACCTGTTGAATTTTCCCCTGGGGATCATGAAGCGACTCTTTTACATGCATCAAAATGATTTCTAACTCCCCACCCCCAAACTAGGTAACAACATTAACTGCTAATACATTCCCCATGGGGGATGCATAGATATATACATTTGTTATTTTTAAAGTTTACACATTGAAAGTTGTTAAAACTCTCTCCAACATAATTAAACCTTTGAACAGCTTTTCCTGGAATTAAGGATATTGAAATAGATTTCTAAATATTTTATGTACTGAGGTGGATGCTTTAATTATTTAGAGACATCTACAGAAAAAAAGTGCTTTCTGTTAATGAAAAGTGAATTGCCTAAAATAATTGTACATTTTATCTTATTTTTGCAAACCAGTTTCATTTGCCAAGTCCTTTTAGAGTAAAAGTAGGTACCATCAAACATTCAGATGCCGTCTATAAGGTGCATGTCATATTTTTAAAAACCTGAAGATTTAGTTTTTATAAAAATACAGAAGATTTAAAGTATTATATTGAAATCATACAATAAAGACTGTGGTTACACTGAAGGACTCCATGTGTTCTACATCCAAAATGTTCATTCATTCTACTTTACCATGCATTTTCTTATTGCTTGGTCACATTTTTTCACTCACTGTTTCCTGTAGATTAAGCATCCTGTCTACAGTTGTTGTTGTTGTTGTTGTTGTTGTTGTTGTTGTTGTTGTTGTTATATTTATTTATACCCTGAAGGGGACTCAAAGCACCTTTAACATAAAAGCATCAGCATCACCATTTGAAGTATACAAATATACAAACATTAAAACAATATTAATTATAAACAGTATTTTAAAAAATCCCAGTTCTCTTCACATGGTATAATCTCTGTTTGGGCTTCATCACCATAACATTTGACTCTGTTTTTAGAATTCAATGATACGGCTGAATTTTTGATCCTAAACTCAAGGGTAAAATCTTCTGCTGTAATTAACTAGAATGGCAAAGTCAAACCACATATAACTACTACATGAACTACCCAGAAGGTGACCATTTTATGACCAGAACATTTTGCTGAATAAACTGTTTCAAATCTCTGGGGAAAGTAGGATTGATTTGTTCAGAAATAAAGGGCTTGATGGATTTCGTTATAGTAAATAATTTAAAGAACTTCGACCCAATTTAATTATTTTGCCAGTCTATGACTGCCAGCTTTTGATTTAAACAACACTGAATTTTCAGTCAAAGCCACAAGGTACATCTGAAAATTGTTGGCAAACAAAGGCACAGTAAAACATTACTAGAAACCCAAAAAATTGTATGCTTGGATGAGGCCATGATAGAATCTGGTGGGCCAAGGATGGAGCTAGAAAGCAATTTAGAAAATTAATGATGGAAAATGATAGAATTTGATCAATTCTAGGTAATCAATGGGATGGTGACTCCATTTCATGTTTTGAAGCAACTACCTAAGGATCGAATCAATGCAGTCTGACACCATTAACTGGCTGCCAAGGCTTGAGGCTATTGAATCCTTGGAGTTGTGGTTTGGTGAGGCAACAGCACTCTTTAGCATAGAAGGTAAAAGACCTTGTAAAGCTGCAACTCCCAGGATTCTATAGTATTGAAATATAGTAGTTAAAGTAGTGTCAAATTGTATTAAATCTACACTATGGGTGCTGCCTTGGGCCCTATCTTCACTGACAATTTAATGCTGTTTGAAGCTCGCTTCAAACTGCAATGGCTAGCCAATATACAACCACAAAAGCACATTATTATTTATTGTTATTTACTTCATATATAACCCGCTCTTCTCACTCCTATGGGTGAGACCTGTAAGAAAGCCCTTAATGTGCATTGGTTCTCTGTTTTGTGCAATAATGATCCAGGCTTCCAAGATTTCCTCTCCAATCATCTGCACAGTGAAACCAGTTTCATCAATACTGGTTTGAAACTTCATTAAACGGTGAGTGTAAATGGGGCCTCAGTTGCAGGATCCTTTTTTAAAAAACAGATCAGCATATTTATTTATTTATTTACTATATTTCTACCCCGCTCTTTTCACCCCAAAGGGGACTCAGAGCAGCTTACAGGTATGGCAAGATTCAATGCCACATTACGATATGAATACCAAATAACACATGGAGTAATAAAAACAGGTAAAAGTATATAAATACAATTAGAAGATTTAAAAGATTAAAAACATAGTGCCTGGTTTCGTAGTCATTGTTAGTGTTGCATTCCAGGTTGCCCTATTCCCCTAATGCCTGGTGCCTTAGCCAGAACTTCAGCTTTTTCCTGAATGCGAGGAGGGAGGGGGCCAATCTAATGTCACTGGGGTGGGAGTTCCATAGCTGAGGGCCCACCACTGAGAAGGCCCTGTCTCTCATCCTTACCAATTGCACCAGCGAGGGGGGTGCTCTAACTGGTTCATAGAAAGAGATATGTTCGGACAGGTAAGTGGGGCCAGAACTGTTTAGGGCTTTATAGGCCAAAATCAGCATTTTGAATTGTGCTCGGTAGCAGACTGGCAGTCATTGGAGCTGGCATAACAGGGGGGATGTGTGCTTCCTGTACATCACTCTGGTGAGCAACCTGGCTGCCACCAGTTGGACTATTTGAAGCTTCTGAACAGTCTTCAAAGGAACCATACGCTTTGCAGTAGTCTATTCGAGATGTGACTAGAGCATGGACCACCGTGGCCAAATCTGGTTTCTCAAAGTATGTGCACAGCTCACACACAAGCTTTAACTGTTTGAAAACTCCCCTGACCAATGATGAAACCTGGGGTTCCAGGCTCAGCAACAAGTCCAGAAGAACTCTCAATACCACTTAGAACCGGTTTGGGAGGAAATGGTTTAACTCCACAGGTCTGCAACTGGTTTGAGGCCAGGTTGATAATTGTATTAACCATGGAACCTGATCTCAAAGAGCTCTTCAGGTTCTTTTCCCAAATTTCTGAGAGCTGAGTATCACTGCTGCAGAAGCATAGGAGGCATTGTTGTTGATGGTGGTGATAGTTTACAGGTAGCAGCAGAGGTAAGCAATAGCCCCCTGCTAATCAGGCAAGCCCTCGGGCATTTTTGGCAGCCCCTGTATTGGAGTCTACAACTTGCTTCAGTACATTATAGATTTCACTCTGGATATGGCATGCATTGGCACCTGCTGCAGTGCATTATATGGTTGAACTTGGACTTTCCAGTGACTTTTTTGATGTGCTGTATATCCTTAAATGTGCATCGCAGTGAGCATTGGCAGTGTGCCTTTTATGGTTGTAATGATTTTCCATAATCTTGAAGCTGCATTGTAGTGTACATGTGGCCATAGACAACTCCTTTGAAGTTCAGAACAGATTTGCCACTATACAGACCACTGAGTAGAACTTGATATTCTGATACCAGGGTAATCAACATTAAAAGCATCTTCAGCAACCAATGCTGGCATGAGTTAACCTTAGAAATCCTACTTCTGGTTGTTGTGTGACTTAAACTTCTCCTAGTTTTATTACCGCTGTCCATTACATGGTCTGGCGAGAGGTGTCACTTTAGCCAGATCCAAAATGATCAGGACTCCAGAGACCCTCAACAGTTGATGCAGGATGGATCTATGTGCTATTTACTGCCATTCCCACCCTGAAGAGGACTCAGAGCAACCTTACAATAGCCAACAATTTGATGCCATATCAAACAAATATATAATAGAGATAAACATATACATTAAAAACATAAAATTAAAAAAGAAATATAAAACATGAACAACTAAATATAGATACAACTGAAATTATGCACAAACATACTTTAACCCAAGGATGGGGAATGTGAGCATCACCAAAGTGTTGTTTAACTAAAACTCTTATTTCTCACCATTGACTTGGCTGGGTAGTACTGTAGAAAATGAAGCCCAATGACATTTGGAAAGCCTCAGCTTACATGGTTTAATTTGTAGGATTTCCTTTACAAAAATATGGTATGTAAGTGAATACATATAGTGCATATGTATTTATTTATTATTTATATATTTATGATATTTTTATTCCGCCTTTCTCAAGTCTGAAGGCGACTCAAGGCAGCTTACAGATTGGCAGCTATTCAATGCCAATCTGTATTGAAAATGTATAGAAACATCCATGTGGAAAGAAAAAGCAAAGCTTTGCAATTATATACAAAGTGTGAGACTGGGCTGTAGTGGGATTTTGGAGAAATGCAGTACAACTGAGACTGAGAAATTTCACATTCCCTAGTTTTTGGGCAACTCTACCAGTTTCTCAAGCATTAGTGATGGAGTAAACTTAAAGTTTCCCACAGCATCACTTATGAAGAAAACTACTGATTCCCTCCTTTTTACACATCTAGATAATTTTATATTCATTTCAAAATGATTTTTATAACTATAGCGCATACACACACACACACACACACACACACACAAATTATTCTTTTTCAAATGGAAATGTTTATAGACACATTCATAGATGGATATCTACTCTGAATAAAGTACATAGGAAATGATGTTGCTCCAAAGTGTGGTTAATAAAAATACTTTATTTTTCAAGTATTTGCACATTATCAAACATGTCCCCCCCCCCCCCCCCCCAGAATGAATCAATGTATGCCTTTCTCACTATAAATTCTGATCATCCCTGTTTGACTTTGGTAAGAAAACTTTTTTTTAAAAAAAATGAAGATATTTTTCACACAGTTTTAGTTTCAGATCTCCAGCCCAAATTCCTGGAATAGCCTAAAAGTCAAGGATGCCTTCATCTTGCTCATCAAAAAGAAGTATGATGGTTAAAATCCATTGAGGCTCACTTATCAGAGCTGTCTGGCCACTTGATGGAATCTTACAGCCCTTAAAGGCTCACAAAATGGCATTACAAGGTGTCAGTGTAAAGCAAAAATCTTTCCTTTTCAACCTGAAATCAAACCAAACCAGTTATTGCCTTTTACAGGAAAATATCTTTATCTTAGTTGTTGAAATTCAAATAGGTCAAGCAAATTACAGGTCTTTTTTTTCATGTGTAGAAAAATCTATCAGGGCAAAAAGAAAGAAATTTTGATTTACTGTGAGCAGCATCAAATCCCAGAAGGGTGAAAGAAGAAAATGTTATAATTCCATAAAATCCTCTCAGGCGTTACCCTGTTGTCTGACTGAGGTTAGAACCCATCCCATAAGGCATAATTATTTTAACTCCTGAAATGAAGCACATAATTGAAAAGGCTGTTTTGTGATTGTACAAACACAGACATAGTTGAATGTGGTATTGTCATTCAGCTATGTCTGTGATTATAATAATCACCCTCTTATTGTAGCACAAGATTCAATTACTGGAGAGCACATCTGTTTCATGGGTGATGGAACCGCTGGCTTTCATTTTACCTAATACAACATCATGATGAAGTCTTCGGAGAAGTTCATCATATTCAGTGGAGCAATAGCAACAAACACATGGGGCCTTCCTTCCCTGAATATCTTAGAGCTTGGACAGACTCACATGGACAGCTATGAGCCTTCATTTTGGATTTAGCTGATGGATTTAGCAGTGCCAGCAATCTACTGGTACTTTTATTCTTTCTTTATCATGGGGAATCTATTGGTGTGAGTACAAATTTGAGAACAACCACCATTTTTGAAATGTGCCCCAACTATTGCTGCAATTTTATTTTCCCCCTAAAATATATGAGCTGTATTTGTAGTTTAGGAAGGGGTCTTTAAATTGCTCAGCCAATCAGGTCCTGGACCTCACTAAACTACAAACCCCAGAATTCTGCAGGAGGCAAAAACCAGATTTAAAAGTGGATCCATGTTCTAGTGCAGTGGTTCTCCCAAATGTGGGTCCCCAAATGTTTTAGCATTCAACTCCCAGAAATCCTAACAGCTAGTAAACTGGCTGGGATTTCTAGGAGTTGTAGGCCAAAACACCTGGGGACCCACAGATTGAGAACCACTGTTCTAGTGTGATGAGGTTGAAAGAGAAGCATAACAGGCTCTACATAACTGAAGGGAATGACCAGGAAAGGTAAAATGGGATGGAAAAGGGACAACTCCAGACAATAAGCATTCGGTCCCTGGCCCTATCTGACTCTTCTGGCAAGTCTACAATGCATGAAAACCTGGACTCACCCTGAATTGCCTCTTGGCTTGCCACACAATATTCTGCAACTTAGCTGTTTAACCCTTTGCGCCACCACGGCCCCTGAGGTACTTGTGCAGTATTTTTTCTTGTAAACACTTGCAGTCTAATGTATTGTCGAAGGCTTTCATGGCCGGAATCACTCAGTTCTTGTGGGTTTTTTCGGGCTCTTCCTGCAGAGACACAGATACCATCCCACAATTTCTCGCAACCAAAAGGACTTTCAAAACACCACAGGCTCACCGGATCTATGACCGCCTGGAACGCAACCTCTTAAGAGAGAGAATCCACACCATCTGCAAAGAACTCGCAAACACAGACAAGGAACTGCTGCATCTCCATATCAATATCAGCCAGAAGATGAATTCCCAGGACTGGGACAAAATAGACAATCTCACTTACAGGAAAATGGAGAAAAACATGGTTGTCCACACCAACAGACAAAAACAAAAATTCCACAAACGACAAAAGCAACAGCCGAAACCAGAACTGGATACATCATGGACCATCATCAACCTGACAGACAGACAACTCTCTGAAGACCAAGTATCCATACTAGCGAAAGGAGGAAACTTTGCTGTAACCGCCACCAGGATCCCAGTAGAAAACATCATTGTCAATGTCGAATCAGCAATTTACCGCCTCCCAGAGGAGGAAGCAGAAGAAGTACGAGCGGAAGCAGCAAGGATCCTGAAAAAGGCAAAACTCCCCTCTAGTAACATTACTAGGAAGGAGAGAGAAGCCATTAGAGACCTAAATTCAGATCCTGATATCCTCATTCTGCCAGCAGACAAGGGGAATGCCACAGTCATCATGCATACAGAGCAATACAAGGAGAAGATCAGAAAACTCCTGGACCCTACTATATACAGAAAACTTAAGCAAGACCCAACTTCCAAAATAACCAGAAAAACCAACACTCTAATTAAAAACTCTTCAATCAACTTCGACATACGACAGCAGCTATGTAAATCGGAAGCCCTTCCACCCAGGCTTTATGGACTCCCCCAAATCCATAAGGACTCCACCCCACTCAGACCAATCGTGAGTGCCATTGGGTCCCCTACATATGACTTAGCCAAATTTCTTGCTGCGCAGTTACAAAGACACATTGGGCTCACAACACACTACATCAAGGACTCAGCCTACTTCATTGAAAAAATCAGCAATCTCAAGCTAAATACAAATGACAAACTGATCAGCTTCGATGTGGTGTCTCTATTTACCATGGTCCCAGTTGCAGACACCATGGCACTCATCAACCAGAGGTTCCCAGAAGACATCGCGGCGCTGTTTCACCATTGCCTCACCACCAGCTATTTTCAGTGGGACAATGAATTCTACGAACAGAAAGATGGAGTAGCTATGGGGAGCCCTCTCAGCCCAGTCATAGCTAACTTCTACATGGAACAATTTGAAAAACAAGCTCTTGAAACAGCAACCAAAAAGCCCACGATATGGTTCAGATATGTGGATGACACTTTCACCATTTGGAGCCATGGAGAAGAAGAACTCAACAGGTTCCTGGAACATCTTAATAGCATCCACCCTAACATCCAGTTCACTATGGAAAAAGAAAAGGAAGGAAGACTGCCTTTTCTAGATGTCCTAGTCATCCGCAAACCAGATCAACAATTGGGTCACACCGTTTACAGAAAACCCACACATACAGATAGATATCTACATAAAAACTCCAACCATCACCCAAGTCAAAAAAGAAGCACCATTAAAGCCTTGGCAGACCGTGCAAAAAGAATCTGCGAACCCCACCTCCTCCAAGATGAACTGAACCACCTCAACTGGGCTCTACAGGCCAATGGATACTCCACCTCAGACATCAGAAGAGCTGCAAGACCAAGAACAAGCCACAAGAGTAAAGATGAAGATCCGCCCAGAGGAAAAGTGTTCCTGCCATACATCAAGGGAACCACTGATCGCATAGGGAAGCTGATGAGGAAACACAACATACAAACAATCTACAAACCCACCAAGAAAATCCAACAAATGCTACGTTCAGCAAAGGACAAGAGGGATCCTCTCACCTCTGCAGGAGTCTACCGCATACCATGCAGCTGTGGACAAGTCTACATAGGGACCACCAAACGCAGCGCCCAAACAAGAATCCAGGAACATGAAAGGCACTGCAGACTACTCCAACCAGAGAAATCAGCCATAGCAGAGCACCTGATGAACCAACCTGGACACAGCATTTTATTTGAGAACACAAAAATGCTGGACCACTCTCACAACCACCATGTCAGACTACACAGAGAAGCCATTGAAATCCACAAACATGTGGACAATTTCAACAGAAAGGAAGAAACCATGAAAATGAACAAAATCTGGCTACCAGTATTAAAAAATTCTAAAATTAAAACAGCAGAGAGAAAAACAGGCAGGGACATTTAATCACCTTTCAAGAAGAGTTTGCTCCAGGCACAGTCAGCCCATTGTATGCTAATCAAGGTGGTCAGTTGAAAAGATTCACACCTAGCCCATTTACAAAAGCCTTTTGTCTCACCCTGGTCATTCCACAGATATATAAACCCCCCTTTTTCCCAGCTCCAGCAGACCTCACCTCTGAGGAAGCTTGCCATAGATGCAGGCGAAACGTCAGGAGAAATGCCTCTAGAACATGGCCATATAGCCCGAAAAAACCCACAAGAACTGACTTGCAGTCTAATCTGGATAAGGAGCTCTATAGATATAAATGGTATGGTTTAATGCAGGGATCCTCAAACATTTTAAACAGAGGGCCAGGTCACAGTCTCTCAAACTGTTGGAGGGCCGGATTATAATTTGAAAAAAAAAACATAAATGAATTCCTATGCACACTGTGCATATCTTATTTGTAGTCCAAAAGCACTTAAAAACAATACAATAATTAAAATGAAGAACCATTTTAACAAATATAAAGTTATTAGTATTTCAATTGTAAGTGTGGGCCTGATTTTGGCTGATGAGATAGGATTTTTGTTGTTGTTGTTGTGTGCTTTCAAGTCATTTCAGACTTAGGCTGATCCTGAGTGAGGGCCGGGTAAATGACCTTGGAGGGCCGTATTCGACCCTCGGGCCTTAGTTTGAAGACCCCTGGTTTAATGGATCAGAAAGTATATTTGAATAAATGAGCATGTGAATGCAGCACTCTCTCTCTCTCATAGTTATTCTCAGTTGGATGTGCATATAAGTGAACATCTGACTGGCCATCTTTTTCAATCACATAGAGCTTGATGTGACTATACCTGGACAAGGATATCTGTGACTGCCAATGCAAGGTGGATTGTCTACATTTGCAGTGATTTCTCCATCTTCAAAGATGTTTTTATCCATTACAAACAGATATTTTAGAGCCTGAAAGAAACAGGTTACATTCAGTATTCTATTCTGAAAGCTTAGTCTAACGTGTAAACATACTTTTATTTAAAAATGTGAGAACACAAGACTGAATGCACTATTTCTGGTAATAATTCTGATAAAGTGGGAGGTTTGGGGATGGAATGGAAAAATAGATTTTTAAAAAATCTACATCAATTAAGAATAAGTAGTGCCAGGGCAAGCCTGAATGAACTGACGTAGCTTCTGATAAAATTATTTTTGTGGTGAAGGAGATGAAAAATGATTTACTGAACCTGTTATTACATTAATCCATTAACTGATAAAAGGATTTCTTTTTTTTCACATAAAAGCAGATTTGGGATGTTGAGGGTTTATTTTTTTCTTCAGTACACTATTCCGGAACCTATTATAATATTACTGAGCCAATACACAAGTTATTTTAATCATCATCATATACATTAAGCAACGTCTGAATCTAACTTCTTTGAAAACCTTTTGGAAATTTGCAATATTTTATGCTGTAGGTTGGAGCCCCTGGTGATGCAGTGGGTTAAACCACTGAGCTGCTGAACTTGCTGATCAAAAGATTGCAAGTTCGAATCCAGGGAGTGGCATGAGCTCCTGCTGTTAGCCCCAGCTTCTGCCAACCTTTCAGTTCGAAAACATGCAAATGTGTGTAGATCAATAGCTACCACTCCGGCAGAAAAGTAACACTGCTCCGTGCAGTCATGCCGGTCAGATGACCTTGGAAGTGTCTACAGACAACGCCGGCTCTTCGGTTTAGAGATGGAGATGAGCACCAACCCCCAGAGTTGGACACAACTGGACTTAATGTCAGGGGAAAATCTTTACCTTTACCTGCGTTGTAGGTCATATATTCCCCCTCTACTCTTAAGGCAGAATGCAAAATATCTACACAAACTAAATAGAAGGCTTATATTACGAAGAAACCCTTGTTCTTGTTATTTGTTAGTGTCCAAGTTGGATTTCAGAAATCCAAAATAATTGATACGGGTAGCTGAGATGATGACACCTTTGCTTTCTGAGAATACAATGTATGCAAACCTCTGCAGATTATTTAAAATATTGTGCATAAAATTACTTCCAGGCTATGTGTATAACATGCACATGAAACATAATTGAATTTCATATTTAGACTTCAGTTCCATCTCTACAATATCTCATTGGATATATTCACATATTCAATTTTTTTTTTAAAAAAATCAAAAATATGGAACACTTTAGATCCTAAGCATTATGTATAAAGAATATTCAACTTGTACAGACTTTTTTTTGAAGAATTGACTGAAGTACTAAGGTTGTGTACATACATTAAATCTATATTGTATTTATCCAAAATGGACTCTTTATGTTGCATTACCCTGATTGTTAAGAGGAGGGTATTCTCTTGAAGCAGTCTCTAGTGATAGCCTCAAGGCAACAAGGAGATAGGAACAATCTCTAGTCTGGCAGCTAGAGAAGAAAATTTTGTATTCACATTTCCCTTCAAGCACTGGTGCATAGATGAGGTCAGTCATGGAGAAAGATATTGCTACTACAGTACATTCCTTTTTCTAGAAGAACATGTTCCACAGAGACAGCAGGCTTGATAACTTTCATGGTTAAGCAAAAAAGCCATTTTGCCATCTAATAAACACTCAACAACATACATATTTACTTATACAGCTGGATTCTGTGCTAGTTTTTCTGTTCCTGTTCATTGCTAGATGTGAATATAGACCAGAAATACATTTGATTTCCTGGATATAATTCCTGCTTTTGGATAACTGTGACAAGATTACAGCCTTGTACATCAGACTTATAATGCCCCCCCCCCACTTTGACACCATCTATACTGTCCACTTAAGGTGATGTAAATGGGGCTCACCCCACAGTGGTCAAACATCACATGGGGTGGACTTGGGTAACACAGGGCAAGGCCACTTTAATCCAATATCCCAAATTGAGAAAAGTCCAAATACAGAATTTAGACTTTTTCCTGATTTAGGAGCTATGGGGACATGGCTGTAAATCAGTTCTGTTTCACTCAGTTCCCACTGCTGACTCCCATGCCATTCTGTATTTCCAGTTCTCAGGTAGCCCAGGGACAAGGGATGGCAGTCTCCTTTCCCCATGCCCCATATTGGGTTGCTCTCAGATTGTGACATAGGTCCTACCTATTCTCTACCGCATGCTGTGACATCAGCTAGAGCAATAGGGAGCTCTGGGAAGGGAGTGGGAGACTATGGGTGTTTCCTTCTCTCCCCCTTCTTCAGTTGCCCCTTGCCCCAGCTGATGTCATGGCATGCAATGGAAAACAGGTAGGATTTGTGTCATGTGAAGATAGTTAAGGTGGCTGCCACAGTCAACAAAGCATGTTTGGTGCCACTGGGTGGTAGGGAATCCTTCCCACCTCTGTGACAGCAGGGTGAGTCCCCGTAAGCATTTCAAATCAGCCCTAGGTTTTAGGCCTGTGCAGATCCATCCTAAATGAGAAGCTCCATTGCAGTCATAATAAATTTCAATCATACAGATATATATGTAGGGTTACAGCCAAGCCAGATACAATATGTCTTGTGTGGATACAATTAATACATGTAGATTTCAAAGTCACCTGAGTATCATTCCATAGTCAGACAATATTATTGTTGTTGTTGTTGTTGTTGTTATTAACAACAACAACAACAACAACTTTATTTGTATCTCAACTCCATCTCCCCAAAGGGACTCGGGGCGGCTAACATGGGGCCAAGCCCAAGCAATCACAATAAAGCAAAATAAAATACATATAAGACACACAACAACAACAAATAAAAATGCTTATACAATAACATAATAAGCCAATAAAGTAATAACAATATCATAATAAAACGGAGTATAAAAAACAGTATAAATATTTAAATAATAGTACCATACAAAATCTGGAGATTTTGCAGTGTTGTAATATCTTTCTTAAATGGGTACTGCTGTAGTTGCTTATATATGAGTCTTCCAGGATAGGTTTTCTGTAAAATGAATCTCTTGGTACTTAGATTTCTAGCATCAACCCAGCTGATGATCATTGATGGGCCATTGAAACTGTGTGTGTCTGTTTCCAAGCACCATCACCTTGTTTTGGTATAATTAATGTTCAGCTGTTCTCTATTTTGAGCTTCGAGAGCAGCCTTCTCAAACCTATACAAATAAGTGAAATGAAAACCATATCATCAGCATAGAAAGAGTAAACACTTTCTTTGATGTAACAGAAGTCAGTAGCAACTGGAAAGGGAGGGGGAGAATGAGGGAACAACAGGATGGAAAAAAGAAAGTAAATATTTAACTTTTCCATTCTTCCACTTTGAATTGTGTAATTTTGCTCCTAGACTGCCATCCTAAAATGTGCTATTTTATCCAGTTGTATCATTTTATGCAAATATAATTAAGTTAATATATTAAATATTTTTGAAGTCTTCTATTCATCTTGCCCTCCACTCCATAACATCTCTTCTTTTAGAGATGAGGTGCCTATCTATCATGTCTCTTCTATGCATCATTTACACAGTTGTTATTATTTAATCAGTGCAAACTGGATCACTGTTCAGATGTTATTAGATGGCATCAGTCAGCCATCTTAGCCAGCATAGCACAATAGAAATGAAAACTAGGAATGTTAGCCAGATAATATTTTGAGGGCTCCACAATTCCCAACGTGAATTGTGGAGCATGTAGAGTACATTACACTGTCAGTAAAGTAAAGATCTAGATCCAGAAAATAATTGTGCAGCTTGCAGAAAATAGCTTATAATGAGAAATATTTTTTTTAAAAAAAACTTGATTTTATGCTATTGTTGATCTTTTTAACAATTTAAGTTTATTGTAACTTCATGATTGTGTGTTGTTTGTTTCTGATGTATTTGTTTTTGTGTGCCTTCAACCCCATTGAAGGAATTGTGTGCTGCCTTGAATACCATTTTGGGAGGGAGATAGTCTATATAAAGTTAATATTTAAATAAATAAATAAATTTGAATAACTTCTGACTCATTGTAATCCCATGGGATTTTATGCCAAGGTTTCTTCAAAGGAGGTTGGTCATTGTCTTCCACTGAGCCTGAGAGAGTGTGACATCTCTGAAGTCATCCAGTGGTTTCCATAACTCAGCAAGGATTTGAAACCTGGATTCCGGTAGTCAAGCACTCAAAGAACTACGCTATGCATGTTGTTGTTCATTTGTTCAGTTGCTTCCGACTCTTTGTGACCTCATGGACCAGCCCATGCCAGAGCTCCCTGTCGGCCGTCACCACCCCCAGCTCCTTCAAGGTCAAGCCAGTCACTTCAAGGATGCCATCCATCCATCTTGCCCTTGGATGGCCCCTCTTCCTTTTTCCTTCCATTTTCCCTGCATCATTGTCTTCTCTAAGCTTTCCTGTCTTCTCAGGAAATGCATACTTTCCTGAGAAATTCACACTATGCATACTTTCCATTAAAAACACATCGAGCATGGTAGTAAGGTATAAATATGAAGCAATAAACAAACTTTAAAATAAAAATATTGTGGGTATATGTGAATATATTGAGCAATTTCTATGTTCTTAAATTGTTACATTATTATTTGTATTATCCTCCAAAATATAACTTTACTGCTGAGTCTAATGCAAAGCTATAGATCTGACCTAGTCACATTTAACTAATGTTGTACTTTTCTGGACTTGTAATAACTAGGGCACCCTTTCATCTACAGAACCAATTTAACAGCAAACTTTTACATTTCCTTTCCTTGATGCCAGGTTTCTTGCTTCATTGACTGCCTGGATTTCGCCACTAAAGTAAAAGATGCAGTTATGATTGGTCCATCTCACAAAAGGGTTGCCATGGAAACCCTACCTAGCTTGATTATATTTACAGTGGCCTGTCTGACACAAAAATAAAGGTGGGGAAAACACAACAGGGAAAGTTAAAACTAATGTTGATGATGGCGCTATCAACAGAATGTTGGGGATTGACTACTGTTGAAATTTTGCCCACTACTGCAGTTTTAGTGTGTGTCAGGAGTGACTTGAGATACTGCAAATCACTTCTGGTGTGAGAAAATTGGCCGTCTGCAAGGACGTCTGAATTCAACTTGCATTTTCTGTTTTATCTTGCTAAATTTTAAATCTTTACAGAGGAGTAGGTCTACATTTTTAAAAACATGCACATTTTCATGCATTGCTGCAATGCACATACTTATTAGGGGTGTGCAATTCAGCTAAACCTTGTGCAGTTTTTGGTGTCTGGATTTTGGTGCCCCCAACCCATTTTTCAGGAGCCTCCTGAATTAGGGCAGGAAAAATTCCATTTTCTGATCCAACAGCTGAAAGACCCAAAAGAATCCACTTTTTCTGGCATCTTTTATCCTCAGATCCTTCAATAAGATTTGGGTTTACGGCATCAGACTTAAGAAACCACCCTTTCAGGCATTGTTTCCTCTTATATCCTTCAATAAAACTTGGGTTCAAGGCATCAGGTTTAAGAAATCACCCTTTCTAGGATCCTTTCTTCTTATATCCTTCAATATGATCTGGGTTTAAGGCAGCTGACTTAAGAAACCACCTTTTCTGGCATTGTTTCTCCTCAACATGCTTTCAATGATGCTGAGTTAAGGCATCGTTTTTCAACTCTTATTTCAGTGGGAGCTACACCACCTGAAGAAGCATTAACCATTCTTTTAAAAAGATTTAAATTGCCTCCACATTTTATGGTGGCTTTCGAAATGTAAAGATACATCTACCCCACATTTGAAGCTTTCGTCAAGCGAGGACACCATTGGTGGCAACTTCTTAGGTGTGTAGAAAGTAAACACTGCTATTTGAATTAAAAAGCAGGCAAGCAATGCAGAGCTGCAAGCAGCACTGAGAATTTAAATCACCAGTGGACTCTCAGAAGCCTGCTCACAACAGAAAAATGGAGGCCCAGCTTGGCTAAAGACACTTCACTGCTATCTTCTGTTCTGATTCGCTCAACAGACAGGGCTCACAAAGGAACCCTATTTTGGCATGGGCTACCTCTCTGCATTCCTTATGTAGCTGAATGAAACCAAAAGTAGCTGTGGTCGGCAGCTGCGTAGTCTATTGGAGCAGGAAAAACATGGCAGTGGCACCCGTGCCATTACAGCTCTCCGAATGAGCCAAACCAGATGGAGCTCATTTTTTTAAAAAATGATCTGTGCACAACCCTAATATTTTCCATAACTTGGATTGTTACATTTACAAAGCATCTACTTTATCACACAAAAGGTTCTTGTTACTGTTACTATAGTCTAAAATTTAATTTGATGGATTAGTTTTTACTAAGCATTTGAATTACTGCCACTATTGGGTCATGGAAAAGCACAGGAAAATGTTCTCTGGTTCATTTCATTTATGATTCTAGTTGGATTGCCTTATTTATTTTCACACTCCAATATACCTATATGGGCACAGCATGGCATACAACATGGCAGGCCTGTAGCCAGGATTTTGTTTTTTTTTTTGGGGGGGGGGGGAGCTGAATTTTTTTCAAGGGGGGGTGTTTTGGGGGGGGTGAGTTTGGGGGGGGGCTGAGTCTGAGTGAAAGAGGGTCTAGCCTAGCAAACCTTTTGTATCATTACCCCAATACCCCCATGCATATGGGATATATTGAGTATGGTGATCAGATCATGATATGAATAAACATAACCGTTTAAATAATGCACCAGTAAGGCCTTTTTGCGAACCACCATTAGAATTTTTTTGGGGGGGGGGGGCTGAAGCCCCTCAAGCCCCCCCCCCTCCGGCTACATGCCTGCAACATGGCTACCATATACCCTATGCAAAAACACATTGGGAAGGATGCAGAAGCAGTAATATGCTTAATGACCATTCCCTATATCCCTCTGATCCAAACAGTTTCTTTAAACCTCATGCTTGTATAAGCATGGATTCAGAGAAACACCCTCCCTCGTTTAAATTCCCTTCTACATCTCACACTAACTAAGTGAGTGAGTGAGAACATTCAAACTAGGGGCACATCTACACTGTAGAATAGTGCTTGGCACCGACTGCTATGCCTCAATGCAATGGAATTCAAGCCTTTAGCCTTCGCTGCCAAAAGTGCTGGTGGCTCACCAAACCACAACCCCCATGAGCATCGAGCCATTGCAGTTAAGATCCTATCAGATTACATCAACCATACTCATGAAAATGCACCCTTGGCTGTGTTAGTTTAATGACTCATTTCTCTCAGGAGAGAAAAAGTCATTGAAATTAATTTATTTAAGAAAATATCCTTCTAGGTATCTCTTGGTCCTGTAGTACATGATCAACTTCCACTGGACCATAAAATTGCACCGGAGGACCTTGCAATTCCTTGAGAAAACATTTCAATCAAATACAGAAATGATTAAATCATAAAAGTCAAACCCACAGATGCAGAAGACTAACTGTATTACATTGTTCTGCACACGCGCGCACACACACAATTTTATAAATCATAATGAACAACAGTTAACAAATAGAAAAGCTATAAAACCAAACAGTGTTGATACATAACACCACAGATCCTCACTGAAAGCTACTCCCTTAACTTGAAATTAATCAAGATCTTTGTCTTTTCCAGTATCAAAGTAGCATACACTGAAGTACAGAGTCTGGGGTAAGTGGAAATAATTATCTGTAATTATTTTCCCATTGCATTGGAATTACAGTTGAATGTGGAACAACTTCATTCCACTTTCTAAGTAACTGCACTTTTCAGTTAGAAATATAGAGAACACAAGCTCACTGAATGGTGGAAGGAAATTATCATATCGTTGGAATCCTTGCTACTTCATTCTGATATATTTTAAGTTGACTATTTTCATTATTGCTTGTAAAGCATTCATTTTTAATTTAAACCATAATCACAGCCAAAGTTTGTTCAAATGTAATGGTAACTAACAAATCATTCCATGTTCTGATGCTGTCTACTGTCTAGCCTTTTAATGTTGTACCAGAGGGAAGTTTCAAAGCCGTGTGTTGTCATTTTCATCTGCTAAGAAGAGTTCATCCTCCTCATTCCTGTGGACTAGAAACGACAGCATTTCCTCAAGACCCTATTTTGTATGCAGTGTGAAGTCAGGTTCATGTTCTATATCAAAACTTGAATTCAATACCGTCTTGATGTATGATGTTGATTTCTTATTGCAAGCTGTCAGATTTTTACAGAGAGAACAACAGAACTGCTGAAGATGATAAACACGTCAAGGTCAGTGAAGGATTATCATCCCACTTGAATATTACAGTGTTGCAAACAACAATTGTACAGCTACAACTGTGTCAGCATTTTCATTATAATCTTCTTTTCTTGGAGATTATAATAGCACACTGTGTTGTAAATGCTGAAAATGGGAAATGTACAGCACAAAGCATTGTTACAGGGTTGAATTAATTTTTTCTGTCACTTTTCACAATACAGCCATCAAATGGGTCTGGTATACAAAACATATGACCCTCCAGATATTTTTGGACTCCAATTCTGATTAGGCTCAGACAGGATAGCCAACAGTGAAAGATTATGAGAATTTCAGTCCAACAACATTTGGAGGACCACATGTTTTTCTGTTCTGGAATAGATGTTCTCTCAAAAGTATTTAGGCAAGGAGAAGAATCAGCAATGTTTATTTTAAAATGCATATTTAATAGAAATGGAGGAGAGTATTTTACAGTCTTGTGGAGAAAGGAGAATACATCATATCATCAAATTAATGCTTGAACAATGCAGATTGAATCTAAGGGCTTAAAATATTTAATAATGAAGATGATCAACCAATGGATAGGGTTACACCAATGTACTGATAAAAATCAGTGTGTAGCACTGTTGAAGAGTCTGTTAATTCTTTTGCTATGCATAACTAGTTCATAAATATTATGAACTTGACAGGAAACAAAATCATTCATTCTTTCAGTCTGACGTTTGTTTTACATATAGACAATTAACAAATGAGATGTGATGTTATTAAGTGATGAACAACTTTAGCTGCTTTGGCTGCTTTAGTCATCAGATGAAAAAACTGTCTATAGGTGGAATTTTTCTACCAAGGAAAGAGTAGAACCATGGATCAAATCATGTGTCTGGAAATGAAACACAGCCAGCACTTCATATTTGCTGAGGTTAGGGGTACAAGGCCCTCACAAATACAATTTGCTATATATTTTTATCTGAGAAAACGCCTCTCTAGGAAATTTTAGATTCTACATCATGAATATATGGCCTTTATCTTTTCTACAAGTGAATTCTGCCTACAGATCTCTAGGTTCATTAGCAGGACTGGGTCACAATGGAGGATACAGATATTCCCAGAAAGAACCTTTTATTCCAATCTGCAAATAATCAAATCCACAAAAATCAGATCTGAAAATACTGAAAAGTGATTACATGCATGTTGAACAGAAAATTCATGGCTTGTGCTATAAATAATAGTTTAGATTATGATATTCAGGGAGCTTTAGGGCATAAATGAACAGGTCATTTCTGAATTCAAACACAAGGTTCTATAAGTAGTAGTATCTAATAGACATGGAGTTCCAAATTCTGCTGCTTGAGTCGTCATACTATATATCCTTGAGATGAAGGCATCACCTTGAATAAGGCTGATGTATAATAGCTTAACTCCTTCTTTGGAGCTTACATGTAGAGATTGACACGGCATAATCTTCTTTATTTATATTCATTTTCTTTTAACAGGATTACTCTCTGAGAGGTATTGTGTTACATGCTACTAATGTATAAGGATTACATTTACATCATTAGTAGAAACGGGGGGTGCGGGTGGGGATAGGAGAAAGGGCAGAGAATTAAGATAAGCATGAAAATGACCTTCTTATTATGAAGAAGGTCTACAATGGAGGGTGTTCAAGAATGAAAAAGAGTGCATGCTATGCAATGCCAACAGCATCACAAACTACAGGTGAGATTTGTGAGTTACCCGTTGCAATCTATTTGATTGTCAACGTGGTGCAGACCATGAACAATTTGTCTATGAACACCACAGGGATAACCTAATAGTTGTGAACATGGGCATTAATTGGACTGTGCTAGCTGAAAAATGTGTTAAGGGCAGTAACAGAAGTCTTGCAAAATGCCTTCACAATACTCAGAACTGTGATATTTAAAATAAATAAAATACATTCAGCACACTGCAGACAATAACTGAAGAAGCAACAAATAGCAATAAGGGTAGGGAGCTGACTGACATATAATTGTGTGTGTGTGTGGATAGATATGTTACAGACAAAAGAAACAAATATGCTATAGACATGCAAACATATCTACTTAGCCCTGTGGATCATAAAAGAATCAGAAACTGTTATACATACACTCAGGAACAATTTCATTCCCATGTTAGATCAGAAGACTTGGTAAGCATTTTGAACAGCATCACAAAGACATGAAGCACATATTTCACAGCTACTATAAAGTAGAGCTATTAAAACTGACTGGTGAAAATTTTCCCTCTCTGAAGTGGTTTATGACCTATACCTCAAAGCTGCTATACAAAGTGAAAACTCAGCTATGACCTGGCATATATGCTAGTGGGGTGACCCAAACTTTTCTACACAAGGCAGAGCAGTGAGTATTGCCTCCAATTTAGATCGGGGGAATGCCAGTATCCAATGCTCATGACATATGAGGAAGAAAATCACACACATTTTTTTCTCAGCACCAACAGGAGCGAGAGAGAGAGAGAGAGAGAGAGAGAGAGAGAGAGCGCTTTGTCAAATCTGTAAGATTATTCCAGATTTGTAAGCAATCCTCAGTAGACAACTAATTAATCTGTCTTGCACTAAAATAGGGGGGGGGGGAGGAAAATACTAAAGCAAGCTACCCAGAAGCAAAATAAGAGGGAGATATTTTCTCATGTGCCACTCTTTTAGGATACTTTAATATTTCCTTTTGTTATTCTCAACACTTATATCATAGTTGTTTTTAATAGATATTGAAACAATACCAGCTAATGTGATGTAGTGGTTTGAGTGTTGGGCTAGAACTCTGAGACATCAGCATTTAATCCTCACTCAGCCATGAAAGACCATTGGATGACCTTGGGCAAGTTATATACCTTCCGCCTCAGAGGAAGGCAATGGCAAATCTGCTCTTAACACTTCCTAATGAGAAAATTACATGGGAGGTTCACCTCTGTAAGTCAGAAATGACTTGAAGGCAACACAAAAAAACCATAAAAAGCATCTCCCACATGTTTGGGTAATACTCAGTGTAATTATTCACTGGAAAAGGAAGCAGATTGTGATTAGGTAGGCGTGCATCTACAAAGGTAGGCAGGCATGTATCTACATTTTTTACACCACTTAAACTGTCATGGTTCAATCCTATGGAATCCTGGGATCCCATGAGATATCATTAAGCCATGGCAGTTAGAATAATGTCAGAATGTGTTAATTCTACACTGTAAATGTATCTTAGAAGGCTACTGGAAGGTCACACCAGCATCATTGCCTTCCTCATCACATGGGGGAAAGTGTTGCTGCCCATCTTCCTGCTGTGCTTGTCCTGTTGTGGGCTATGAGAACACGGGAAGCCAGCCAGCTGTGTTCTCAGGGCTCCATCCTAGGATGCTTCCAGAATAGGACCCCATCGAAAGTAGCCATGTGTTGTGTGGAGGAGTCTGGTAGACTCCATCCTGGAGGTGTCCTAGGACAGAGTCAGATTTCCATGTGATGAGGTCCACTATTTTAAATATAATCACAAACATGTGATTGCCCAGAACAGTGCTGAATGAAGGGAATAGTGGTACACTAATATTTGTAAGGCAGATAACATGTTGGACGTTGCTAGAAAAGCCAAGAGCACTCTAGCATGTGCATAAGGGACTTTCTTGTAATTTCCGTGCACTTTCCCTGGAGAGGTTGCATGGGTTTGAGCTGCCTAGCTGTGATTTTAAAACTTCTTTTATTGAGCATGTTTTTGAAAATATCCTGTGCTCCCTTCATATTAGATACAATCAAATAGTTGGCTTCCAATAGTTTTATTTAAACATCAGTTTTAAATTTGTTTTTAAAGATGTATTGTCAAACACCTACAATGCTTTTGCAGAGCCCTAGGATTTTATGAAACACAGTTTTGGAGCTGGTGCTCTAGAAAGCTCAATCTAAAGATTATACTGCAGCTCATCTCTTGGAATCATCTGAGTCACACTTTTCCTGTTCTTATATTGAATTTCGGTTCCTGCCCACAAACCAATCCCACCACAGACATGCTCACTGCTAATGAATACTCATGTAGACAAACTCTTGAGAAGGAAACCGCTTATATACTCTGGTAATGGATTTAATTTTGCAATGAATAATTCAAGTTATTTAAAAACATATTTAAATGTAACTAATCTGAATTAATTTTCCACTTGAAATGCTTAGGCTTAACATGTGACAGTTATATTACTCGATAAAGCCCCAAGGTCCTCTTTTTATTTCATAAATCTGAAGTTAAATAAAAGACTGGTGTTAAATGTAATTAGAATTTAATAAGCAATTTAAAACTTGAGATGTATTTTTAGAACATATGTGAGCTATACTGAAATTGTTCCTCCAGTCCTTGCTATGGCCACTAATGGATTAAACTGAAACAGGTTAAAGTAGGTAAAGGGAAGGGAGAATTATTTGACTTCTTGTTATTGTTAGTTGAAGAAAAGCATACTAAAAATCTGCATCAATAAAAACACATGAACAGCAATATATATCCATTAATAACATTCAGACACAGAAATAATGTGCTCTAAAGGACTGCATCTCCTTGTAATGCTCAAATACAGGCATAGAAACAGTTTGTGTCTACCATTAGGTAGGTAGGTATGTGTATATGTGTGTGTGCGCGTGTGTGTGTATGTATGTAACAGAATGCACTGCATATCAATATTAACTGTCGGATTTAATTGCTACATAGTTGTTTCTGACAACTTATTCAATTGCAGTGCAATCCTGAGCATATCTACTCATATGTATATTACATTAAGTTCAATGGGTTTAATTCCCAAGAAAGTTGGTATTTAAATTACATTGTTAATCAATTTATCTTCAAATGAATTTACATTTACATGAAACTGCCAAATAATTGCCATAAACTAGTTTATGTTTTCAGTGATAAGGAGCAAAATGTTTTAAATAATATCAAGTTTCACAAAATGCTACATTTAAGAATATAGCCAGTTTTTTGAAATTGTCTAGTGATTAGAGTCTATAATAAAATACTTGTTATTATGATAAGCAACAGTTCTGGCTTGTTGGTGAAAAAAAAGATACAATTTCACCTTTGTTTTGCAGGTGTCATTATGGCAAAGAAGGTTATAAGGCAGAATATCCTTCAAAATAAATATTATTCTAAAGTTTGTTTTTGGCATTTCTTTCTATCTTTCTTTTAATCAATCAATTTGACTGTGAGAAAGGAAATGGATCAGATTTTGCAATTCTTAACTGGTCACCAAACTATGATATTTGTTATGTCCAAACAATGGCATTCTGCCTAATTTTTGTTATCAATATGTGAACATTGGAATGATCACAGAACAGATCATAGAATCATAGAATCATAGAATCAAAGAGTTGGAAGAGACCTCATGGGCCATCCAGTCCAACCCCCTGCCAAGAAGCAGGAATATTGCATTCAAAGCACCCCTGACAGATGGCCATCCAACCTCTGTTTAAAAGCTTCCAAAGAAGGAGCCTCCACCACACTCCGGGGCAGAGAGTTCCACTGCTGAACAGCTCTCACAGTCAGGAAGTTCTTCCTCATGTTCAGATGGAATCTCCTTTCTTGTAGTTTGAAGCCATTGTTTCATGTCCTAGTCTCCAGGGAAGCAGAAAACAAGCTTGCTCCCTCCTCCCTGTGGCTTCCTCTCACATATTTATACAATTTATACAATTTCCTATTTTTAAACATTATTACAAATCATTAATTTTCATTATTGTTGCATGCTTATTCATTATTCTGTTTACAAATATTTCTATGAACTCAGCTAAGAAACAAGTGGACCCCAACCTGGAGAGAGTAAACTCAGATTGTTTGTCATCTTGATTTCAGAGCACAAGGTTAAATGTGGTTTTCTTTTTTCCTGTTGTGCTACCTAAATTCATCTCCAAAAATGGCGACACAACATCTTCATGAACAGTTAGTGAACTCTGCCATCACAGAGGCATATGGCTTTGTAAAGGACAGAGCAAATCACAAGATAATTTGTAGCTGCAAAATGGAAAAGGGATTTTCAAAAGAATTTGTTTAGGAATTTCTAATAAAAATTAAAACAAATACATATACCCACCGAGACCTGGGAAGGCCACACCCTGTGGCATTTACATCTTCAATAAAAAAAGAACGACATGGAGTTTTGGTTGCAAATACCTTCTAGGAGACATGGGATATTTTTGTCTCATTTTGGAGACTTTCTTGGCTCATTTTAGACTAAGTAAAGGGGTTTTTTGCAACATGTAGTGTGGTGAAATTATTATTATTTGCTTTATTTTTTCTACCCTTCTTCCCATAGGAACTCAAATCAGCCAACTATGACATAACACAATGCAATAGAGTTTAAAAACAACATAAATACATAATATACATAGGACTATAAAAATTAAAAAACAAATATATGTATCAAGAGTGTAAAAATTAAAAAGCAGTAAAATCCAATACAAATACAATTAAAATTACATTTAAAAACTAGACAACCCCATCAAATCTCACGCACAGCATCCCCAGCAGCCTGCCCTTGATCATTCCCTAAATACCCAATGCCTATTGCCATTCACAGATCTGGTATTGGTTCAGACCAGTAGCTACATGCCTGTTGCAGTGGAATTTAGTTGCCTGACTGAGATATTTTCTTGATTACTTTTATATGAGGGTTGAATGAAAAGTAATGTCTCCACCTTCGTTACTTGGTTTTGGATGGGAATATTTTAATAAATCAAATGCAGAAATAATCCTTAGAATGTGCTCTTTGACTATCACTATTCACTTTTCTACACAATCCCCAGACAATTGGATACATTTCTGCCAAAAAAAAATTATCGTGTCAGGAGTGGCTCCTGGTGTGAGAGAATTGGCCGTCTGCAAGGACGTTGCCCAGTGGACGCCTGGATGATTTTGATGTTTTTATCATCCTTGTGGGAGGCTTCTCTCATGTCCCCGCATGAGGAGCTGGAGCTGATAGAGGGAGCTCATCCGCCTCTCCCCGGATTCGAACCTGCAAACTGTCGGTCTTTAGTCCTGCCAGCACAGGGGTTTAACCCACTGCACCACTGGGAGCTCCAATGATGAATGCTGCCAATGATGAACAAGTTTTCTGAAGCCATCATGGAAGAAGTCGACACTCAGTTTCCGCAACCCATCTTCCGATAGCCAAGTAAAGCAATAATGTGACCCACACACTCTTGTGAAATGCCAATTATGCTTGAAATTTCTCTCTGATACGACAATCATCCTGAATCAATCTGTCAACCTTTTGCTTGTGAAACTCAGTGGTTGCTGTCACAGGATGTCCAACTCTTTGTCTGTCATGCAAGTCAGATGTTCCAAACTTAACATCTTTAAACTTATTTGCCCAACGACGCACAGTACTCACATCAACACAATCACCATAAACAGCTTGCGTTCTCTGATGGGTGACACCTTCTGCTGTCAAGACTACATGTTGCTTAAGTCACATTGTCTGACTGTCTGTGCAGGGTTCCATACTTCACACTTTAATAACACAACCATTAAATGCTAAGGCTTCTCACCAACATGGAACTGTAGAGGAGAGTCTACTGAACAAGCCAGTACCTGCCGCATACCAGTACTGGGGAGTTATGAAGGTGGAGGCATTACTTTTCATTCAACCCTTGTACATTTCATACCATGTCATCACACTGGGGCTGCCCCCTTTGTAGCACTTTGAGGACAGTGCCTGCCGAACTTGGCAGCCCCCCACCCCCATTGATGGCTGAAGTGCCGAGGAAGCACCACAATTGGGTAAGTGCTTTTTGGGTAGCTCCCTCCTTCTTCCTGTTCACATTGACATCCTGTTCTGATATCAGCAGAGGTTCCTGCACGATTAGTGTTTTTCTCATCTTTTTCCTGGTCAGATGGTGCCTCTGCAAATGTTGGAACAGGGTACCGATGTAATCAGGTAGAATGAGGGGATATTCTGCTCTGATGTCAGCAGAGATTTTCATAATGGCCAGGAGCTCTCTCTGAGTTCCATGACAAAGAAGGAGTGGTAGCAAAAGTGGCAATGACAAGGGGAAAGTTAGGTGCATGGTATTGGATTCAAAGCTGCTAGGGGGGAATTTCCTCTGGACTATACTGCCTGGGATTGATATGCCCTAAGAAAAGTGATCACATAGCTTTGAGTGACCATCTGACTATTGCCTGTTGTGTCTACTGGTGTTCATGCAGTTGTGTCAAAACAGGTGTCCATGCAGTCAGTAAGAAGGAGCAGGGCAAGTGATAAAAATAAATTAACCTGTCTCTGAAACTATTCCTAAATAAAATAAATCTCTACATAAGTAAATAAAGGTTAACTGACCCTGAAATGAAAATAAATAAAAATAAAATAGTCTGGCTCTAGTCCTGTTTATACATAAGAGAAAATAAAATGCGTGGCTCTGATCCTAATCATCATCATCATTGTCATCATCTGGCCCTGACACGAAAATAATATAAAAATAACAAGATAACTAAAATAAAAATATAATAGACTAGGCAATCCTTAAGATAAAATAAAAACAAAATATATAATAAAAATAAATAAGCAGGCCCTGATCCTAAATAATAATAGTAAAACAATGAAAAAAACAACAAAAACAACAACAACATGCCTGAGGGGATATTGCCAATCAAGGAACCTGCCTTTACTTAAGAAGAAAAATATTGGAGGTGAGTATATATATATATATATATATATATATATTTAAAGTCACATAGATTTCTGCCAGAGTCATATAAAAAAATCAATAATCCATCTCACCCTGCCTAAGTAATACAAGTTAAAATTGTTGCTCTCACGGTGACATTTTATTTCACAATCATGTTGAGAACCATAAAATGTGTCCAAGCCATCAACAAAGATGCCATTTCCAACAGGGTCAGTCTTTAAACACGATGCATTGTTTTGCTATCAAAAGGTATTGATAGTAAAACTGTAGCTGCAGTATGAAGAATAGCAAGGTCAACTCAATCTTCAGAAGGTAACATTTCATTCACAGAGACACAAGGATGAATTCTGACCAATACATATATTGCTTAATTTCTTGCCTATGAATTCCATAGTGTTGTCATACATTGACAGGCAGCCTGAAAGCACGTACAGTCACAGTATAGTGAGACTTATGGCCTCTTCATTTGGTCCTTTCGGGCTGTACCATTTTGCTGGTAGTCACCACAGGAAGGGAAGGCACGCGGGGTAGGTTAGGGCACCCCATGTACCCTTCCTCTTCCCCTCATCTCATGCCCTTTCCCCCATCAGATGGCAGACAGGGTGGCAACACATGGCAATGCACATTGTCCCACCACCCTTTCTGAATGTGGGTGGAGCCTGCTATGCATTGTGTGATGGCACATGGCAAGCCCTGTCCTTGCCAAGAACAAAAGCAGCAAAACAGGGCAAAAATGCCTCATCTGAAGATGTCCCTATTTCCAGTTAAGCAAGTGCATGGTTAAAACTTTAATCTAATCCCACTCCTTCTCCATAGCTGGTTTTAAATGTATTTTTAAAAGCAAGAAATCCAGTGAAAAGTCTCTGCTGCCACTTCTTGCTTGTCCTTACATTGCAGTCACGTGCTGAAAAGAACACATACTGAAAACAACTGTTTAAACTGTTAGACCTCGCTACCTCTGAGAATGCTTGCCATAGATGCAGGCGAAATGTCAGGAGAGAATGCCTCTAGAACATGGCCATATAGCCCGAAAAACCTATAACAACCCACTGTTAAAATCATTGAACACTGACACAATATGCTTAGTGTGTTTCAACATTATAGGGAAAAAAATACTCTTTTGATTTATTTTGCTCCACATTTCAACTTTTTTTACCTCCATCTATAAATCTGTCTAATATCATTGTTTAAAATGTACTAAAAGCTCTTAACCTTTAATGATGACTAAAGAAGACAAATACATATATATATACACTTTATTATTTATAGAGAAATGCCACTCTTTTTTTGCCTAAATTAGACAATTCTTTTTTTTTATAGTTTCCTTGAAGTTGATAGCATATATTGAAATTATATAATTCCTCATTAGGTGAATGTTTTCTGCTGTTGATGTGTGCTGTCAAGTTACTTCCATGGCAAGATTTGTTCAAAGGGGAGTTTGCATTCCTCTGATGCTGAGAAGAAGTGATTTATCCAAGGTCCCCAGTGAATGTCCATGGCCAAGTAAGGACTCTGATCTCCATATTGTAGCCCAATACTCAAACCACTACAGTATGCTGGCTTTCTTCATGAATGTCTGCGGCATCTCTTATTTTGGAGGATGGGTTACATAGTTCTTTTATTCTTCCCTAAGGCAGAAGGAGAATTTATTCAAGACAAAGCAGGAAAACCTTGCTTTATCCTTGGACAGGCCCACGGGGATTCCTGAGGCTTCCCAGTGGCCTGTCCATATACCCATTTCACACCTTTTTGGCTCCTGGAGCCCAGAGATGCAAGATGGCCCCCTCCCCCAAATCCCCTACAAAACCCTCAAAAACAAACTCACCAGGAGCCATTTGGCTTCTCCTCCTGTCTGATGGAACATACCAATGATGCCTGAAAAGAAGGGGAGCCAATCGCTCCTGCCCCCCCCCCCCTGTCATTATGTATGTCATTGCCATGTTCCTTCAAGCAGAAGGAGAAGCCAAATGGTTCCCGGTGAGATTCTTTTTTATTTTTAAGATTTTGGGAGGTTTTTTTGGGTGGCCACATGTCATCTTGAAAATATTTGGGATGGTATGTGGACAGCCAATTGGCAAAGCCAATTTCTTCTCCTACCTGTGTGGATTTAAATCTCCATTGGAGCGGGTTTCTAAAACCCACTCCAAAGTGAGTTTAATGTATGTGTGGAACCAGGTTGATGCTGGTCATTGACTGTAATAAATCTTTGATTGATTGATATGTGTGGAACTGGTCTAAGTCAAATAGGAGCCACTACTCTCTCTTAAGATCTGAAAATGTGAGAGGAGCCAATAAAATTCAAGAGGAGCTATGGATCTCTCTGACTTGATAAAATGTCACTTGTAAATTGTTGGTTGACATAATTGAAGCAATTGGCTCAACCTCTACATCGGAGGTAAGTAACTGCCAGGTTTTGGAGGACCACATTCCCAACAGCTCCTCCTAGAAAGGGAGACTTTTAACACCCAGAACACCTGCATGTAGGACAACCGTATCATGTTGTTGTTGCCTTCTCTAAGCCATTTCAGACCTGAAGAAAAAAACTTCTAACAGGACATTATCTGGAAGTTGAATTCTAAGTCACTTTATGCTGGGGAAAAAGTCTTACTTGGGATTGGGCACAGTTGAAGGGTTAGATGTAACTAAATCATCTCCAATAATTACTAACGTAAAAATGGTGCAAAACATTGGAACTCCTGGGGTTATGAAAATGGACATGAGGCCTTGTGTGGCCTGCAGGATGCACTTTCTCCACTCCTGATTTACGTACAGAAAGGGTCTATTATAACACCAAAAGCAGCTCTAATATCCCCATCTTGATGTGTTTCTATTCTTGCCTCTGAGTAAATTTACTGGAGGTATGAATCATTTCAAAGTGCCACATTGAGTTAGAATCTATTTCAATGAACTATAATGAAGAAGGATGTGAAAATTTGTCAGTCTCCTTTTCATTAGCTTTCTCAGAGTCTCACAGATATTTTCATCTATCCTGTCCTCTGTCAGGCTATGGAACTACTTTTCCCCCTTCCTGCATTGACATTTCTTACATACTTTTATTTGGTTTTGTGTGCATTTTGATATTGATTTTTCCTTCAATACATGTTTTTGCATATAAAATACTAGGCCTGTCGGTTTCGTTTCGTTAATTCGTTATTTCGTTTTAAAATCGTTATTTTTTGCATATCCGAAGCGATATCAAAACATATTTTCAAACCCGGAAGGGTTTGAAAATATCGAAGCAGCAGCCCCATTTTTGTTACGAGCTGAAGCTCCGCTCGTTAATGGGATGGAGGCTGCTGTGCTGCAGTGCTGGTGCCTGGGAGCCAATCCGGCGCTCCCAAGCACCCCAGCAGTAAATGGGGCGGGCGGGGCAAAGGGGCGGCGCGAGCAACACAGCTGGGAGGAGGAGGAGGAGGAGGAGGGCGCCGGAGCCGATTGGATGGCGCGCGCGCGCGCGCGCCATCCGATCAACTCCGGCTCCTGCTCCCTCCTCCTCCTCCTCCTCCTGCAACACAGCTGGGAGGAGGAGGAGGAGGGTGCCGGAGCCGATCGGATGGCGTGCGCACGCGCGCGCCATCCGATCAACTCCGGCTCCTGCTCCCTCCTCCTCCTCCTCCTCCTGCAACACAGCTGGGAGGAGGAGGAGGAGGAGGAGGGTGCCGGAGCCGATCGGATGGCGTGCGCACGCGCGCGCCATCCGATCAACTCCGGCTCCTGCTCCCTCCTCCTCCTCCTCCTCCTGCAACACAGCTGGGAGGAGGAGGAGGAGGAGGAGGGCGCCGGAGCCGATTGGATGGCGTGCGCACGCGCGCGCCATCCGATCAACTCCGGCTCCTGCTCCCTCCTCCTCCTCCTCCTCCTGCAACACAGCTGGGAGGAGGAGGAGGAGGAGGAGGGTGCCGGAGCCGATCGGATGGCGTGCGCACGCGCGCGCCATCCGATCAACTCCGGCTCCTGCTCCCTCCTCCTCCTCCTCCTCCTGCAACACAGCTGGGAGGAGGAGGAGGAGGAGGAGGGCGCCGGAGCCGATCGGATGGCGTGCGCACGCGCGCGCCATCCGATCAACTCCGGCTCCTGCTCCCTCCTCCTCCTCCTCCTCCTGCAACACAGCTGGGAGGAGGAGGAGGAGGAGGAGGGCGCCGGAGCCGATCGGATGGCGTGCGCACGCGCGCGCCATCCGATCAACTCCGGCTCCTGCTCCCTCCTCCTCCTCCTCCTCCTGCAACACAGCTGGGAGGAGGAGGAGGAGGAGGAGGGTGCCGGAGCCGATCGGATGGCGTGCGCACGCGCGCGCCATCCGATCAACTCCGGCTCCTGCTCCCTCCTCCTCCTCCTCCTCCTGCAACACAGCTGGGAGGAGGAGGAGGGCGCCGGAGCCGATTGGATGGCGTGCGCACGCGCGCGCCATCCGATCAACTCCGGCTCCTGCTCCCTCCTCCTCCTCCTCCTCCTGCAACACAGCTGGGAGGAGGAGGAGGAGGAGGAGGGTGCCGGAGCCGATCGGATGGCGTGCGCACGCGCGCGCCATCCGATCAACTCCGGCTCCTGCTCCCTCCTCCTCCTCCTCCTCCTGCAACACAGCTGGGAGGAGGAGGAGGAGGAGGAGGGCGCCGGAGCCGATCGGATGGCGTGCGCGCTGCGCGCGCCATCCGATCAACTCCGGCTCCTGCTCCCTCCTCCTCCTCCTCCTCCTGCAACACAGCTGGGAGGAGGAGGAGGAGGAGGAGGGCGCCGGAGCCGATTGGATGGCGCGCGCGCTCGCGCGCGCCATCCGATCAACTCCGGCTCCTGCTCCCTCCTCCTCCTCCTCCTCCTCCTGCAACACAGCTGGGAGGAGGAGGAGGAGGAGGAGGAGGAGGAGGGCGCCGGAGCCGATCGGATGGCGCGCGCGCGCGCGCGCGCCATCCGATCAGCTCCGGCTCCTGCTCCCTCCTCCTCCTCCTCCTCCTCCTGGCACTTCCTGCAACACAGGAATAGTAATAGTAAGAGAGAGAGAGAGAGAAACAAAACCTAAAACAATCACAAGAAACTAATGAAATACTTTAAAATATTCAAAAATTGATTAAAAACATGTTGAGAAATCCTAATAAGAATCTTAGACTAATCACAATAATTACAATTTGGGTTCCATTCTGTGCAAAATACATGTATGCTTGTTTTGTGCAGAAAATAGAATTTTCTGTGCAAGAAACAACATTTTCTTCATGGAGAACAATACCTCGATACAGAAATATTAATCCCTATGCAAAAAAAATGATATAAGAGATTTATTCAATGTAAGATTCTCACATGGATAACTTTGATAGAAAATAGTATTTTCTGCATAGGTATTAACATTTCTACCGCTGTTTCCTGAAAATAAAAGGCTGTCTTCTGAACAAAACAAGCTCATGTAAATTTTACACAGAATAAGTTCTGAATGGCAATTAGCCTATGGAAACTGTGTGGCTTTCAAAGATTTTCTGACAAGAGGAAGAAAATTGCTGAAATTGCTTGTAACTAGCTTTATAAAAAAAACTGGGTAAAAATGCATCCCTACAAGATAGTACAATTTAACAGGTATAGTGGAAACATACATAAGACAAATAAAAATAAGACATGTACAATATCTCTTCAAGTATGTGCATGAGTCTTTGTTACCTATTGACTTACAGTAACCTCTTGAAATTCATATTTTTTTCGTATGCAATAACAATATAAAAACATTGAATAAACACCATAAAACAATACTCAAAAATTATCCCACTTTGGCTAAAAAACAACATTGATGAAGTAAATAATAATCAATGTTGTTTGATCCCCCTAGAACACAACAATAAAAATCTAAATCAATTACAATTATAACTTCATCAGACAAGGTTCAATAAAACCAATGGCTAGAACTACAAAATGGACATGGTCAACTAAAAAAGGGCTGGACAAGGGATAGTGCAAACAGTGTACCATAGGGCCAGGGAAGTGGAGAAATACTTCCATATACAACTCTTCCAAATTTTGAAATTGTATTCTTTAAGAAAAACATGCAATCAAACCTAAAAGTGTTATTTTACTTCTAGTTGATCTTCTTCAGGAGAAAAATATAAACTCCGAAATAAAAGATTCTCCCCAAAATTCCCTCCAAGGAATAATTTGAATTCAGTTATCCAAATTGGTTTGTTTAGTATTATAATATAAATTCTGGTACAAAGGGATCAGACATTATAAGACATTTTCTCAATAAGGTCTATTTGAATGATACAGTCTACTTTAAAAGATCACCCAAGATAAGACATAATTTAGAAAATGACCAGATTTCCAAATATGTGCTTGACAACAGTAAACTAACATTTTACATTTCTGTTGGAGTTGGAAGATATGATCTTTCCACTTGTTTTATTGCATGATAAAGACTAGCTCATAGCTGAGTAGTTAGGATGACTCTTTCCTTAACATTTTTTTTCAGCAGAAATTACAGAACCTTCTACTCGAGCAAATCTTTGAGAATTGATGTTTACCAACACAAGAGCTTTTCTTTTGGTGCTCTACTGTTTTAAATAATTGATAAGTAATATTTTGAATGGTTTTGATTCTGTTGGTACATAGTGTTTAAAACTCAACTATTGTCTGCTTTTAAATATATGCTTTTATTGTAAATTTCTGCCTTTCTTGAACTGCCTTCAGTCCCAGTCTGGGAGAAAGATGAGATATAAATAAAGTGGTGGCTGGATGGAACTACTATGTGTATGTTTTTGGCAGAAAGGAAAAATATTTGTGGTCTTGCCCTGTATCTAAACGGGTCAAAGGAAACATTCTCACCTGAAATCTCCCATAAACAATCCAGACAATGTATGGCCAATTCTGCAACAGAAATGCTTTTTCCAGCCTTTAATCCATCATAAGAAGAGCTCCAAAGTAACCCCCTCCCATTGTTTTTGATATGAGAACAGCTGGATTAAGCTCGATGCAGGGCAATCCTCTGCCTACACATCAAAAAGATCTACCTCTGCTTTGTTGGCCAAAATCAACTCCCCAGCAGTCCCCTTGCTAGCAACAATACTTCTGGTGTTCACATGGCTGGATGCCCTGTTGTCCCAGGAAATGAATCTACCTCTCCATGTCACTATTTCTAGCACAAGTTTCAACATGGGGGAGTATTTGACTCAAGCCTAAATTATCCAGATCTGCAAAATAATCAAAATCATTTGCTCAGTAATGGTTTTAACTTGGTATTCTATTTCAGATAATAACAGATTTCTAGAATCGTTTTTATTGCTACCCTATGACAATGAAATAAAATGCCCATCAAATATAGAATTAAAGGCTTATCTTTGAATTATCCTCTACAGTGCAGCAGTTAAGAATTATTGCTGTTTTATGAAGTGGGAGAAAATGTGAGAAAATATTCAGAAACTATCACATTCTACAAAGAGAGAAGATATATATATATATATATATAGAGAGAGAGAGAGAGAGAGAGAGAGAGAGAGAAGGGGGGGACTGGAATATAGGTTATTTATTTTGTATCAAAAGCATTGCATAAATTAGTATAAAACTGATAAAAATAGAATGAGCGCAGGCAGCTAAATATCTTTTGACCAAAACAGACAACAGCAATGGCATTGTCTGTAGTCTCCAACAATTCTTCCTCTGTACATGAGGCAGGGCACAGTGGACAAGCCTACAGATGCCGAGTTGTCTGTTCTGCTCCACAGTCACACAAGAAATATAGGTGACCCCACAGTTTTGTTTTTCTCTGTGTCTTGAGACATTTGAGGACCAGATCTGACATAGCAAACCCATCTTCATTTTCAGCTGGAGCATGCCTGAATAGCCACTTTTCTTAGGCCGCTTCCACACAGGCCCATAAGCAAGTGAAACTGGCATTTTAAAGTTTAAATGTTATTGCCATGTGGATTTAGGAAATCTGTCCGTTTCACTTTTTGCTTGAAAAGAATCAAGTTCTTTGAGTAAATCTTTAAATGGGTATACATTTCTGCAAAAATGAAATAAAATAAAATTCTGCTTATTTGCACTGATCAAACTGGTTTCCTATATCTCTTTTCAGGGTGGATATGGCTATGTTATCCTTGCCTGTTATACAGATGTTAAAGAGAAGAAGTCTCGAAAGGGAGTAAAATAAAAAAGAGATGTCCAACCTAAATAAATATTGACGTGGGTATAAATCTTGGAAGTCAAACTAGGCTGTAAATTTCTTTTTGAAATCATAATTTTCTGGAATGTATACAATTTGAATGTTGTGAAAAGCATACTGACATATTTTCTCTATAACTATGGATGAGTGAAAAATATGACTGTTTAAATTGTATTGGTTAGGACAAATTCTGGTTTAAAAGTGAAATCTCACTCAAGATTCATTTTTTTAAAAAATTGTAGGGTTATATTTAAATCTAAATATTAAAATAATAGGCTGTGTTGCCATTTTTTAGTAGCAAACAATACTTGGCAGAAATAAAATAAATAGCACAAGGGAAGTCACACTCTGTTGGCTCTTGATTTCCTACATGCCTAGAACAATTTCAGGGTCATCTGGGGACATTTACATTTTTTGATGAGAGAGTGATGCAGATGGCATTACAAGGATTCATGTGATAATACGTTTAAAGTTTACTGACACGTATGAAGAATTTAGAGATGGATCCATGTTAGTCTGGCATATCAGTATGCAAAGGGATCTTGTAGACTAATAGAGAAAACAAAGTTGGTAGCATAAACTTTCATAGACCATACTAATGCTATCATCCCCTTAGCATTCCTGGTATTGTTACTGCTTCAGTAATCATCTCAGGTGCCCCTTGCTGACATCATCAGAGGCACCCAATGGCCAGGGAGAAGGGGGATCACCACCTCTTCCATTACTGCACTCTGCTAATGTCACCATGAGGTACCCAGAATGGTCTCTGAAGCCATTGTGTATGGAAGGTCTCCTGACTTTCTTTAATGTGGCACTAAATCAGTTTAACCCAATTCACCCTTCAAGAAGATCCAAAAGTGTCCAAATATGATGAAGACATTCAGAAACAACAATGTGGTGTGATAGGATTGGTTATACACGGACGATGAATTTTGGATTACGATTCCAGTTATGAGATGCATAGGATTGTTATTGGTGGCCCAATAATTTGTACTGTATATGTGTTTTATGCTTTTAACTGAATATTGTTTTTTTAAATGTTGTAAACCGCAATGAGTCGCCGATTTAGGCTGAGATATTAGCGGTATACAAGTGCATTAATAAATAAATAAATAATAGACAATTCTTTAGTCTACCTCCTAGTATGAATTATTATGGACAAGTTGGTAACTTAAGAACATGGTCGAGACATGTATGAAAGGCAATCACAAAATGCCTCTTTGTTGCACTGAATGGTATTGATTACTTCTTTTTTGTTCTTATACTTTTCTCTAGTCTGTTCCTTCCAACCCTGCATGTCGCCTGGTTCATGAGGTTGTGTTTTTGACTGTGGAGGTACAACATCTTCAAATTTTAAAAACCCTAGTAAGTCTAGCAAATAGGAAAGAAAAAGATTCTGGGAACTGAAGCCCATTAATGTCCAAAACTTTCCTGTTTGAGAACCATAGCTAAACATTGTATGTGGGGATGATGGTCCCAAATGTCTCCCTGAGATCAGTAGAAACCTTGGGGGTGACTGATTTCCTAGTTTGAGGGGCATCTGAAGAGAGCAGAAGCGCATCTCTGTTGTACTCCCAGAAGTCCAATAAAGTCACTTTCCCATGGACATAATTTGATCTTGCCAAGAGGAAATTGGAGTTTTACTCCAGAGGCTTCTGAAACAACAGTCATTCCTTCCTGCTGACCTCTCATTAAGTTGGCTATTTTAGGGAGATTTTCTTGCTTTTACCTAAGTAACACAGACACTGACAAAGTTGATCTTTGTTCTGCCATAAAAACTAAATTTCACATTCAGTAAGGCACTCATTCACATTTTCTCCCTCATTTGTAGTTAATGTTCCATGCATCATTGTTAGAGATCATAAGCAGCCAAGAGTTTGAAACATTTTGGAATTCCTTTTGGGTACTGGCAAATTACTGAATAGTTAAAAATCAATAATCTCTATAGCAAGCTGCCAGAGCACTAAAATTGACATGATTGTGTCCTTGCAACAAAGTCATTTTTGCTCTTTGGAAACACATAATTCCAAATCACAACTTTCTCAATACAGTTTATTCTCCAAACTTTGTTTTGGTATGATGTGAATGAAAAACAGCCTTGTCTCCTTTCTTCCCATTCCCTCTTTTGTTTTCACTTTCCTTTAATGATGTTGATTTGTCACTAAACCAGTCGGTCAGTCAGTATCCTTTATTTTGGTCAACAAACCATTGGCTAAGTCAAGTGAAAGCAGGATAATGGAATACAACATTTAAGTAATTAATAACATCAAATTTGGCTTATGATTAATGAAAACAAGTATCACCATGTGTCATCCAAATTGCTGGACAAGAGAACATAGTATCTGATTTGACAAGTATGCTCTATCCATAAATTCCTCATTCATATGTAATTGCAAACTACTGTATATGCTTGAGTATAAGCCTAGTTTTCAGCCCTTTTTTAGGCTGAAAAAGCTCCCTTTGGCTTATACTCCATTGAGGGTCCTGGTGGGGAGCTGTGGGGCTGGAAGAAAGGCTTCTTTCAGCTCCACGCCTTCCTACCAGGATCCTCACCTCTGCACACAGCAACGCCACTCTCCTCCCTTTCAATTCTCTCGTGCAAAGCATACCTCCCTCTCCTCCTCTCTCAGCGCCAGTCTTTCCCACTTTTCCTCATTCATATACACACATTTTCCTCAAGATGTATAGTTAAAATAAACTATGGTGATTATTGTAAGGATACGTAAGCACATTTACATTGAAGAAGGTTAGAATAATGATTTAATCAAAGCTGGACAGTCTTATCTTAAATTACAGTTTTATGTAAATATTCAAAAACATTTAACTTACTGATGCCTCAATTAATGTAATTTTATTGGTATCTATTTTTATTTTGAAATTTTGCAGTAACTGCTGCATTTCCCACCCTCAGCTTATACTCGAGTCAATAAGTTTTCCCAGTTTTTTATGTAAAAATTAGATGCCTTGGCTTATACTTGGGTCAGCTTATATTCAAGTATATACTGTATATTTAATGGTGTACTAATGACCAATGGGATGGAATGAAAAGAGGAGGAAATGCAGATTTCCCCCATCCCAGTGTTCCACACCATGATGGAACTAGGTATGTCATTTTCTGAATTTTCATACCATCTTAAAATTAAACATTGCTCTGAATGGAAATATATGCCAAGTACATTATAGCCCTTGAATCTGCAGAGGATTCTCTCCAAGACTCACCGTGGATACCTGAAACTATGAATATTAGCAGACCCTTTATTTTGACTGTACTTGTGCCAGAAGCATACTATGGAATTGCACAGGAGAACATAGTGAGGACAATAAACACTTCTAGGGAAATGATTTCTGGATTATGGGTTAGTGAAACTGTGAATATTGAATTCATGAATAAGGGTCTTTTACTGCCCAACAAAGGCATACCTTTACACAGCCCAGTGAACACTTGCATTTTCTTCCAAGTAGCACTGTTAATGCTCATATAGCTTACCCTAAAAATAAAAATAATAATAGCTACTAAATATATGTAGGGGGAAAGGGCTCTGATTCAATCACTGTTATAACTATTTGATAAGGTGATTGATAAAAAGATTGATATTTCTCTTCTTGGACAAACTGGATGTTGCAGATGAATTCTACATTTCAGATTGCCTTCCACATATACAATCACAACCCAAACCAGGAATGCCACATTCATTGTGTAGTATATTATGTACTGAAATATGCAGTGTCAGCATCTGTGCTCTACTCCAATTCTAGATGTATACATAATACAAGGAGTGTCAAAGTACACATAAACCTGTTTCTATAGTGAGGTATTTGTCATTTATAAATATCACAGAATCAGACAGTGAACATAGAATCAATATGTATTTAGCCTATTAACCACTGTTCCCAAGGTGTGCTCTAATGCATACTTTCCATTATGAAGTAGAAACTCCTTGGGCTCTGCTCTGGTGTTGACCCAATAAATAATAGCCCATCCTTGGGACTAATAATGTAGCTCATCATGTCAATGAGAGCTTGGAGACTCCAATCAGCAAATTATTGGCATGTTATTCTGCAAGAGCTCTCAAAGAATCTATTATGGTCTTCTGTGTCAGTGTGGATGAAATTACTTCTGAAAATGTGAAAGGATGAAAAGGCTTTGCAGTTCACCCATCAGCATTTAATTAATCTCTTTGCAGCATCTATAAACCATGATGAATACAAAGAAAAGCTTGATCTATTATGTTTTGATAGTATATCATATGGGACAATCCAGATGTCTCCACATTTCTCATTTATTTCTGCTTCTTCTCAGAAAAAAAAGGTAAGAGAGAGAGAGAGAGAGAAAAAGAACAATAGAAGTTCAGCTATTTATAAAAATGATTGGGAGGAGCATATAAAAACATCATAGCCAAAGGTAAAGGTTTTCCCCTGACATTAAGTCCAGTCATGTCCGACTCTGGGGTGTGGTGATCATCTCCATTTCTAAGCCGAAGAACTGGCATTGTCCACAGACACCTCCATGGTCATGTGGCCGGCATGACTACATGGAGCGCTGTTACCTTCCCACTGGAGCAGTACCTATCAATTTTCTCACATTTGCATGGTTTCGAACTGCTAGGTTGGCAGAAGCTGGGGCTGACAGCGGAAGCTCACGCTGCTTCCCGGATTCATACCTGCGACCTTTCAGTCAACAAGCTCAGCAGCACAGCGCTTTAACCCACTGCGCCACCGGGGGCTCCAAAAACATCATAGATGTTACTAAATGACTCTGCCTGATTGTCTTCTTTCTAGCACCATAATTTCTAAATATCCCTTTTGTCTAGGAAAATAGTTAAGTATTGGGCAACAACGACAATGAAGTCGCAATACCCATGGGATTCTTGCTTTATACTTGGGTCAGGAAGTTTCTGGGAAGGTTAGGTGACTTCCATTCAGCTAGGTTTCTAATGCAATCTAGTCATCTAGATACATCCTTTTCCATTAGGACTGAGGAGCCCTGAGTTGGAAAGCACAGTGCAAGAAACACAGGAAGATCCATTTGTTAATGCATTATATTTATTTGTGCAGTAGTGTCCATCAAGGTTAACAATCTAAAAAAAAGTAAAAGTTTTCCCCTGACATAAAGTCCAGTCGTGTCTGACTCTGGGGTGTGGTGCTCATCTCCATTTCTAAGCTGAAGAGCTGGCTTTGTCCATAGACACCTCCAAGGTCATGAGGCCGGCATGACTACATGGAGCTCCATTACCTTCCTGCCGGAGCGGTACATATTGATCTACTCTCACATTTGCATGTTTTCGAACTGCTAGGTTGGCAGAAGCTGGGGCTTACAGCGGAAGCTCACACAACTCCCCGGATTCGAACCGGCAACCTTTGGGTCAACAAGTTCAGCAGCTCAGCACTTTAACCCACTGCGCCATCGGGGGCTCCTACACTAATACATAATATTCACGACCTGCATTAATAATAATATTCACACAACTCACTGAGTGTATTCATTGAGTGAGAAAAGGACCTCACTAATGAACATCCCAGTTACAAAGTAAAAACATTTTATTAAGGGAAAGGGTAAATTCAGTATCTTCTCCCATGGATAACTGAGCTCTTCAAGGAAGCAAGCTATCAAAAGCTAGAAAGAATGGGATGTGGCCTGCACCATCTCCAAGGGTGAAAATGAAAATGTTTCTTATTGTACAAATGGGTCATGAAGAAGTAATAAAATGATAGTCAATCAAATAGATTTAAATGGTCTAAATGGGAAAATGCATCTGGATTGGGATACCATGTATAGATGTTTTTACAATGAGGCGTTGGGGTTGTAAGTAAAGTAACCAAAAGAAAAATAATGGAGATATAAGAATCTTTGGAGTCAACTCTGTAAGAAAGTAGAGAAGGCATAATGGAGCAGCTCTGTATATCAGGGAAGGCATTGAGAGAAGTAAACTAGAAGTCATTAAAAAGGCTGTCTCTTCCACAGAATATCTGTGAGTGACATTGCCAGACACCAGAAGGAATGTAGTATTAGGGTCATTTTTCTTCAACCCTGACAAAATGTTTAGGAGGATCTCAAGATGGAGAATGAAATTAGGGAGACATCTAAGAAGGCAATGTTCTCTGCTACTCCTTGCAGAGAAAATACTACTGCAGTCATGTGCTGTTAGCTGCTTCCCCATAGCCTCCAGAATGACTACTATGAAAATGGGATGTTGAACTTGGAGGGAAAATGCTTCTTTTGATATCATTATATTACCAGTGTTTACATATAACATTTCTTCACCATGCATCCATAGTTTCAAAAGTAAAATATAACATATGTATTGGTGTATATAGCTTTCAGAAACCAACACTCTGTTGCAACCTTGGTATTCACTGGCACAACATCAAGAACAGTTAGAACTAAAAAAAAACCCACCTCTTTGTAACACATATTTTCTCTTGAAAGCAACGTGCATGGAAAGAAGGGTGCATAGAAGATGCATCTTGCTCGAAAGCTAATTAGTGGCTGCCAAGAATGCTGGCTTCAAAATAAGAGGTACACCGCTCTAAACCATTTCTCAAAATTCAACTCTGAATTTTATAAAGGCAGGTGTTTCTTTGCTGCTGAAATTCAATGCCAAGGGATCAAAATTAAAGAGGGAAAAGTGCTGCAATTTTTTTTTACTCTTTCGAGGTCTATGGAGCATGGGTAGTCACTGCTGCATGATCACATCTCTGTAGTGGAGTAACCGCAGCATATTCATATAAACCCTGATATATACCACTCTGTATGGGTTTTTATTTAATCACACAGAGAAAAGCCATTTTAAAACAATGATTTTTTTTTTTAAAAAGAGGAACATTTCACAGTCAGAACAGGGTTCCTCATGAATGTTCACTAGATGTTCAAGTCACATTATTTTCATGACACTGAAGTAGTTGATGTGTTTAAAATTCACATCTGTTAGAGGAAAACACCTACCTTGCAATTTCTCGTAGGTTACTTTGATCAAAAATTCTCAAATGCCATTGAAAAAGAGGAAAGCTGGAGCAACAAAAAGTAGAGTTGACATATCCTTATGTAAATTATAGCACCTCCCAACCCCACATTATATATTATTATTATATATACATATAATCACAGTTTCATTTGGAGCCCTGTCAACACTTGCTCATCCCATTTGGAAAGGTGGTATTAACATTCATTTATTTAACACATCAACTCAATATAACATCATCTCAATCAATGTATCCCCTTCTTTGCAACCTGCTAATAAATTAGTTAATTAAATTGCACAAATAAATTGGAACACATGCAAGCATCTTTGAGAAAGGCAATACATTAAAGTTTCAGTTTATTATCTTCAGTTGCTTGTTCAGTAATTGAACCAGTTTGTACTTTTCAATTAATTCTAATTGCTTTCAGTTTTCCATAATGTGGGCAATGCTTCTCTGTAAGGAAGACCACCCTGTCTAATTAAAGAGCCTCATTCATTTTACATTTGCTTTCCAGCTTTTTTTTTCTTCATTTCTTTCATATTCCAAGCAGGGAAAGACCCTTTTCTATATATTCATTTTCTTCATGTCCTCAACATGGCACTCGGAAAACTTCAAAGCATGGTACATCAGCATGGCATAAAACCCAAAGCCAGCAAGAATTGGCTCCATGGTGCTTGCATGATGAACAGAGCCATTGCAGCACAGCTGCTTAACTTAGGTGTGCCCCATGTTAGGGAAAGTCAGAAAATGCTCCAGAACTTCCCTGAAGCTCTTGAACAGCTCCGAACTTCAGGGCAGTGAGAACAGTTTGGCCGGTTCTGAAGTTGAACTGGCCCCATTGTTCACATGGGCCACTGCTATCACCCCAAGTCCTTTGCACAGCATGCCAAAGGGCAAATGGGGTTGCACTTACACTCCTGGCTAACCCTGGGCACCTGCTGTGGACAGCTTGGAAAATGAGGATGAGGAGATGCTGGTGGAAAGGTTAGCAATTGAGCTGGAGCCCATCAGTGCTCAAAAGCTCCTTCAACCAAACTTTGAAGCATCACTGCTGCTGCCCCCAAGGCAGATCCAAAATATTGCCTCTCCAGACTGCCCCAGCAGTAACTGGCCCAAATACATGTGCCCCCAGGTGTATTAGATACAACTCCTGAAATCATTTTCTCTCTCTGTGATGAATATTTCAGTTAATCTTTACAATCTCTTCAGAACTATTAAGTGATGAAATGTATTGGGTAGAATACTTTTCTTTTGAGTTGGTAGCCAATCTAGCAACAGCATTCCTGTATGGCAGGAGAAAGTGATACACCCATGACCGCATGCTCACTCATCAGTAATTTCATTTGCAGATAAAAGACACCATCCACATGTCCCAACATCCTTTACTGAGGGAAAATTGAAATTTATATAAATAGAGATATTCATATTTCTATTAATCTCACTCACTTTTTGTTGTGCTAAAATAAAGTGGATTTTCCCCCTTGAGTCATTTTGTCCAACAAGTCAAAATTCTTCAATGGAGTAATTCACAAGTAAAAAGCTACTTGAATAAATGAAGCAGTCATTATCCCAGCTGCCACCCCTGTGGGTTGTAGGCATCAATTTGGGCTCTTCTTTTATGAATTATTAAGAAACTGTATTGTCCCACCAACTCATACAAGTCTATCCTATGAAAAAATTGCATTTCTTTGCACAAATCAAGTCATGATCCCCAAAAGAGAGAAGAAGAAAAACTATGGGAAGAAATATTGAATTGCCCCCTAAGACTGGTACTTCTTTCCCAGCCAAAATACATTTTCTGGCTATCAATGTGTGCTGAAAAGCTGAAGGCAACATTGAATACAGCAAGAAAGGAGAACAATTATATTATAGGTTGATTGACTCAATAAAGCTTTTGAGTTTTCAAGATCTGGGCAGGTCTGTTCATGAACGGTGCTCATGGAGGTCTCTTATTCATAGCGTTGCTGTAAGTTAAAGCCAACTTTTGAGCATCTACTGAATTATAAAATTAGTGAAGTGCACTAAGACTGGTACCAGTATGGTTGGTCAAACAGAAATCCAATGCATTTTGGGTTTAGGTTCAAGTGTCTGAAATCAAGGAATGTGATGGCATTCAATTCCTCCTTGTCCTTACCTGCATATTCCACATTACCAGGAGAACAATGGCATAATTTTCCACTGTCTATATAACTTAAATCTGCCTGTCACTTTTCCTGTCTTCTGATGCATACTTACACTAGGAATGCTGCCAAGGACCTGCTGTTTGTTTAAAATGCTAGTCTAACAAGCTTGATCCAGTATCTCCAATTTGCAGCCCCAATATTTCCACTATTCCCTGGAATTTTTGTGTTTAAAAAGTAAAATGTTGGAGAAAGAACAGAGAAGTTTTGACTTATATTACAGAACAGATAAACAGACAAATATTTTAATTTATGATATAATTTGCAATTTAAGGAGAAATTATTTATTTATTTATTTATTACTGCGCTTGTATACCGCCGTTTCTCAGCCTAAATTGGTGACTCAACGCGGTTTACAACTCTGCAAACAATCACAATAATCAGTTTAAAATGCATAAAAACAACATACAATACATAATATTGGGCCACCAATATAATCCCATGCATCTCTTAACTAGAATCGCAGTCCAATTTCATCGTCCATGATTACCAATCCTTAGTCATCAAATTTCTTGCACCGGATTAACCGAATGCTTGTTTGAACATCCATGTCTTCAACCTTTTCCGAAACACCATCAGTGAAGGGGCTGATCTTACCTCTATGGGGAGGGCGTTCCAAAGCCGAGGGGCCACCACAGAAAAGGCCCTGTCTCTCGTTCCCGCAAGCCACACCTGTGAAGCAGGCGGGATAGAGAGCAGAGCCTCCCCCGAAGATCTTAGGGTCCTGGTGGGCTGATAGGCCGAGATACGTTCGGAAATACTGTATCTCCTTTGTGGTAACGGTAATCTTTAGTTACTTATATAGTTACAGGGCTCAGGATGCAAGAGTTCAATTTGACTTGGACTTTAGCTGTATTCCTCCTCACCACAATCATCTATAAAACCTTAAACATATAGTTCTGAACACTGGACAGCAGCAGAAAAATTAATTTGAGTGTATTTAATTTATTCAAACAGATACACGTTGGGGTGCAAAAAGTATTAGAGCTACAAGGAAAAAAAACACATTCGAAGTCAAAAATTTCTCATGCGTAAATCCTTATGGCCAGCTATCTGTTGGGCAATTTACCAGAACTCAACATATTTCCCCAGGTAGAAACAGTATTACACATTCAGAAATGCATACAGAAAATTTTACAGCCAAGGCCTAGAGATGATATGTCAGTATTTCTGATAGTACTTCAAGGTCACTCAAAGGAGAAACACACACACACACATACAGAGGGGGGGGGGGGGGGGAGTAAAAACTGTTACATCAGGAAATGAATTTTATCATTCTACTACTTATTTGCCATCGAACTGATGAAAAAAAACCCCATAAAATCCAATTTATAGTTAAGGTAAACTCAATTTTTAAAAGATAGCTATAACCTGGCAGCTATCCAACCACTCATCTCTAGCCTCCACAATTTCATGTAGATTGGTTACTGAGCAAATTCAAATATACTTCAAATTGCCCAATTGGGAAAGCAAATAACATAAGGTTTCCAGATTATATATATTGGCAAATGCATGATCATGTGTCTATGGAGATGAAGATATTGATGCTGACTCTGATGCAACAGTAATTGCAGGCAACTAGTCAGATGTAATGACTGGTGGGCCAAAAAGAGAAAACACATCTCGGTTCATGACAAAATTATCCAGTCCAATCAATAATATGGATGGGAATGTGCAACCAGAGTGTAATGCAATCAATGCACAGAAGACTATTCATACATATTGAACCATTTCAGTATCTCTCTTGATATATCAGAATAATTTTGTTTCAAAGATAGTGATAAATAGAGCAACAAGTGTCATTCAAATAATAATTAGTATAATTTTTATTCCCCACCCACTTCTTTGGCCTACTATTCATTAGCTCCGATGCACCTAGAAAGTTCTGAGCATGAATATTTTGCCCATTTTGATGCTCATACCATTTAAACCTATGAATATGCATAAAATTTCACCCATCACCATCTCCTAATAACTTTTTTGACATTTTTCTTTATTATTTTTGAAGGAGATACAATTATATAGACATTTACTATACATTTCCCCTTCTTTTATTTCTTTCACCCCCATGTTCCCCCTCTCCAGAGCCATCTCTTCTTCTAAAATACTGCCAAAAGTTTAATTCTTCTAGTGGAGGTAAATTCCCATCTTTTTTCCAGTACTTTTTCTAAGGATTTTCTCGGAATATTTTCAGTCATTTTCTTCCATCTTCTATTAACTGAGATCTTAAAATAGTGACACTTTGAGAATCTTAGGACTTAGTCATTGCCTTCACAATATCATGAAGAATATTTTGAAGGCCTCTTTATGCACAATTCAGGACACAGTGATTACTGAAGGAAAATGACACACAACTGAGGCAAAGGGCTGTCATATACATCCAGGCAAACGGTCTTGTAAATTATTTTTTAGATCACCAGTGTGGAAAAACCATTTCCGACTTCATATGCTTCTTTGGATAAAATGTTTCCATTCACAGTTTTTAATTTTTTCTTCTTCTCTTTCACACTTTATAGGGTTCAGGAAATATATTGCTTACTGAAAACTGAGTGGTATTAAAATATACAAAATGTTCTTTGTCACTTGAATAAAAAAAACCCTGAAGTTATAGAGGTTGGCTACTTGTTGCACTACCAGTGTTTCTGAGCTCAGGCTATAAATTCAGATGACTGTCTAGTTTTTAAAAGCATCTGACTCTTTTTGATAAGACTTGCTCATTGTGAGGAAAACATTGGGGGGAAGTGATTTACCATGTAACAAAGCCTATCTGGCTTGGATTGATGTTTTGCTGATCGAGCAAAGCTTGCAGAATGTAGATCAATGAATGGGGATGAGAACCTGTTGACAGACTTGTTACATGCTGATGCCCTCCTTATCAGTAAGACCAGCACCGTTGGTGTCCAGTACAATGGTAGAAGCCATACTGTTGGATAGGGCTCAGCATCAGCTTCCATTGAAAGAAAAAGAACATTGGAGACAGGCAATACTGTGTCACTTCTGGCCCTGTTGTCAGGCACTGTCATATAAAAAGGCAACTCCCCACACAAGACATTCCAGACATAAATTGGCTCCTCGGACTTGGATGGCAAAGTCTGGTTCAGTCAGATAACCCACTGGAGCCCCTGCTGCTAGCTGTTACCTTATGGGATACCAAAACACAGCTTTCCCAGTTGGTACCTATGATAAACCAGTGACATTCAAAAATGCATGGATGCTATTTTTAATATAAAAAACATACCCATGTAACACTCACAGGAACCTTGCCTCATGGAAACCATGTTACAGGAAGTTGTAGCAGGACCGTGTGTGTGTGTGTGTGTGTTGAAGAAAAACCTTATGATGGTAATTATTATGTGCAGCTGGTAATGTAGGTCAAACAGCAATCTTGGACCACACCTGATAGGGTATAACGGTATGGGTTTTTAGAATACAGTTCTGGAGAGCTTTTTCTCTGAGGAGATCTATGCTCAAAGGCTCTGCTCTTAGGAGCAGGTTGGAGAGAAGCCATTATCCTGCTCTAAAGGGGGCTATGAAGGAATAGCTGTTTGCTCAAGGTTTATATTTTGCTTTCTCATTTGACTTAAGATGAAGATGCCTTATTTTGTGTTACTTACAAAGACTATGTACGTTTTTTGCGCTGTTTGTTTTTGTATGCAACATTGCAAATTTGTATTTCATCTGCTATTAAGAGTAAAGCTTTTTCTGTTCATTTCTACTCTTGTCTGTGAGTCTTGTGCATGGGACATGGCTAAGATCCGCTTGCTGTGCAACAAACCATTCATGGCAGTCCACTCATGACAGTCCCATTAAACCCCTCTACTTATTCTCAAGATCAAGGACTATGTTGAGCAGCTTTTATATTTGACAGTAGTGCCCCACTTTTCCTTGGACTCTAAAGCCAGCCAAATTTCTGACAGGGAGTTTCAGGTGTTATCATGCTAATTTACTTATAGTTTGTTAATTTTCAAGAATAAGTATTAAAAGCTGTTTATTTCTCTTAGCAATTAATAATGTACAAGCAAGGACCTTTATGTGTTGGATCTTTTCTCTAAACAATCTCAATCCAAATATTTGTAAACATTTGGAAAATTTTAAAACTAGAATTTGTTGGGACAGCATGTAGGTAGCCAGCACACTAGTACTAACTAAGACAGCAGCAATCACCAAGTGGTTATTTAGAAAGGTCAAGAGAAGACCAGGACATCTATCCATAAATCTATCACTCACCAGCCCCATGGCCACTATGTCCTCCTCCACCACCAGTGACTTGTCGCTTACTACATCACTCCTGATTATGTATAAGAAACATAAGGAAGACACAGAAAGAAGGAAGACAAATTGCTTACAGGTGTGATGAATTGTAGACACCCACGTGTATATTTTTTGTGATGCACGTATTTAGATTTACAAAGTATTTACAGAGGGAAAAAAATGTATGTAATGCTTATGAGCATGCACCTGCCTTTTAAGAATTTGGGATGAATGTGTGCAGTTCATTGCCCAGTTCATTGCAACTGTTTTACTTGAAGGCAAAATAATGTTCAGAAGCTTGAGACATTTCCATTTTTCCTAAAAAAATAAAGTATCTTGTGTGTCAACATCAGAATATATGAAATTTCATAGAGAAAAGGGTAAGCAAGGGATCCTACTCATAGTGCCAAGCATCTCTCAGTGCCATATTTCCATCCTTTGTTATACATATGTAAATCATTCAAGTACATTTATTATATTCTCCCAAGTCACAAAATACTGTCCCCACTATATAATTTCAGACAAATCACTCCAATTGTAACTGTTTACTCACTGAGGCTTTATTAGGGACATAATCAGAAGTGTACGATGACATCTATGGCTGCCAAACTGGTGCTTCCACTTAATGAAATACAAAAAGGTTGACATCTCCCCAGCATCATCAAAAGATCCTTTTGAATGATATCAAGCAGATGAGCAACATTGCTTGGTTCATATTTCTACAGGCCTGGTATGTTGGCTAAAAAAGCCAGGCCCTAAAGGGTTTGGAATTGCACTGATGGCAGTAACTACATCTACTTTATGGTTCCTTTTTACAGAAATGGACAGAGGGAGGACAAGGAGCCTAGTAATTTGCATTTACTGTGTCAAGTATCAGTGGATGTCTCCGTTAACACAACAACTGCAAATTAACAACAACAACAACAACAACAACAACAACAACAACTTTATTTTTATATCCCATCTCCATCTCCCCGAAGGGACTCGGGGCAGCTTACATAGGGACCAAGCCCAATATAAACAAAGGTTATAAAGTAAAACAATTAAAAACAGATAACAATATAATATATTACAACAATAAAACCAATAAAATATGAACCAGACATCAAACAACCAATAGCCGAGAGAAGTGGGCATGTGCAGATTTGAGACTAATAGGGCAGGACAAGGGCTTGTGCAAATGCAAACTGTAGGGCTGGAGATCCAACCAGAAAATTAGGACTAGACAGACTTAAATGTATTCTAGATTTTAGCCTGTCTAATAGCTTTGTGCACAGATTCATTTTGAACATTTGCCTCTGGCTTGTTCAACTTGTTTGGAGGCCCATGATGGCATGGGCTCTACCATCATTGTTTCACCGTCCACAAGAGATCAGTGGCTATCGAAAACTGGCTGCTTTTGGTTTCCTTTGGTTACACATGGAGTATGGGGAGGGAGGTACATGCTAGAAGGAAAAAGATCCCAGGAAGCAAGGTTTCTTAAGCCCTCCTCTTTCCCTTGATTTGGAAGCAGAAAGAAGATTGAAGTATTTGTGGGGGAGGGGGGAGGCATACTTCTAAGGCATCAGCAACTCCAAATCAAGAGAGAAAGGGTGACTTTTTTTAAAAAGAAGACCAGGTTAGGGTTAGGGTTATCTCTCTTCCTTCCCTGGAAAGTGGGAAGCCCCTTCAAAATTCCTAGGAAAACTGCCTCCTGCAGGGAGAGAGCTGTGCACACCTGCAGCTCCTTTCTCCTCTAGAATAGAAACAGAGGGGCAAATCTCTCAGATGCTGAGCAGTGTGCTGCATTCTGGGAAATGTAGTGTAGGGCAGGGCCTTTTGAATTCTCTGGTATAGGGTTCCTCCCTTCCCAAGCGACTTGTCCCAGAATTCTGAGAAGTTTCCAAAAAAAATGATGCTCCCCCTTTTCCCCTCTCCTAATGGTGAGACTCCATTAATTTACTGAGGAAAGTCAAGGTACAAAGGTAGCTTTTTGGAGGTGCTTTGCTTTGCATCCTTGTACTGAATATGAAACCGACTTTGGGAGCCTTCTGAGATTTACAAAACTAAAACAAAAAAGTATGGGGTAAGTACTGATTCCTAAATTTTTGACATGGGCCACGCCCATGCATTGGATCTTGCCTTGTAATTACAAATTTAACAAATTTGATCCATATTATGAGGACTAACAAAAATGCACACCTCTATTGGCTAGTATCATTTCAGGCACTGATTTTTTTAAGCCCTGTGATGGCGCGTGTGGTGCCACATATATGTAGTACTGTTAGTTGCAGGATTTAAACTGTCATTTTATTCCTATCTACCTTGTATATGTATAGTTAAATTTCATTGGTTATTATAGCTGTCAATTTATTGTTGTTGTGCATCAATTGGCTTGTTTCCCCAGTTCATTTGTTTAGGCTCCACCCCTTCCAAGGGAGAAAGGAAAGGTATCTCTCTCACTTTTTTTGCCTCAGAAATAGACTCATTGGATGGATGTGTGCAAAGCTTGGCCCAAAGCCCCTGGTCAAGGCATTTTTTACCACCAACTCTTACGTTTTTACCCCTGAGTCTTATACTTTATGTTCAAATCCCCTGAACAACATTGTGAAGATCTCAGGTGCCTTCATTCCGTTTTTTTGGCACCATAGGAAGGTCTTGTCCTTCAACATAGGCCATTGAACTGGGGTTGGGGTTTGCTCCGGCATTCACAGCCATTGAGAGAGAGAGAACAGATAAAAGCTTCTCAGCTTATAACTCCTAGGACCCTGGACTTTAACGTTTGTAAAGTATTTTTCCCTGTTGAAACATCAAGTTTGTGCCTAAGAAAGAGAACTCATTGTCAACAATAAACACCATTTCGAGTTACCTGTTGTGTTCTGGTCCTTGGAAGTTCCAGTTTCCCTAAAGGAGGGCAAGAAGCAATCCCCTGGGGAAAGACGTCACGTCCATGCCTCTTTCTCTATAGCCCCAGGCGCGACAGCATAAGCCCAGTGGGCACTGCAAAGGCCAGAACAAAAGGAGCAAGTTACGAGTAGTGCTCCAGTGGCACTGAACTGGTTCCTGCACTGCTGTGTTGTGTAGCTGATATTCACCTGCAGAACATTCTGAAGGCTCATGAAGATCCTAACTGGATTTAGAAAATGGCCTTTGAGTTTGATTACTTGTTTAACCTCAAGCAGCATACTCCCATTTCCCTCTTGTAGATAAGATTACATCTGTTGATAGCCAGTGCTTTATTAAATCTTTAATAAATAGTATAATGGTTTAGGTAAAAAGTGTGGGGGGAATCAATACACTGCCATGTGGATAACATCATTCTTGACCTTTTTGTTTCATATCATTTTTATTAAACTTAAATACCTCAGCAGTTCTTCATTTCAGCTTCTTTAAGCCAGTTTCTGGGAGAAAGAATTTTAGAATGGAAAAAGTAAGGGTACTGGAATGCCTTAACAAAAAAAGACATCATTTTTAAAAAGACATAAAATATTCACCCACTGAGTAAGAGAAAAAAAATAGGAATAACATCCATAACTTGAGGGCACTTGTAACGTTGATTCTCATGATATGGCTAAGGTAGAGTGCCTCCATCATCTTGGCTTCTAGGGAGAGTTTCAGCTTGATTTTCTCTAGAATCCATTTATATGTTTTTATAGCAGTTAGGGGTGTGCAATTTTTGTGTTAGTCCTCGTAAGTTGGATCAAATTTGTTAAATTTGTACTTACATTGTGATATCTGATGTATGGGCATGGCCTGTGCAAAAAACTTAAGAATCAAAACTTACCTAATACTTTTTTGTTTGCATTTTGTAAATTTTAGAAGCATCCCAAAGTCAGTTTTATTTTCAGCACAAGGATGCAAAGCAACGCCAAAAAGGCTGCCTTTTTTCTTTAAATTTATCATCTCTTGTCATCAGGTGCCCTTCCACACAGCCCTATATCCCAGAATATCAAGTCAGAAAATCCCACATTATCTAAGTGTGGACTCAGATATCCCAGTTCAAAGCAGATATTGTGGTATTTTCTGCGTTGATATTCTAGGATATAGGGCTGCGTGGAAGGGCCCTAGGAGAGGATAGAAGCAGGGGAAAAGCAGAGTTCACTAGGAAAGAAAGCACAAAATTCTGGAAAATTGTAGTTTGGAAGGTGAGGAGCCCTATGCCAAAGAATTCCAAAGTACCTGCCCTAAACTACATTTCCCAGAATTCTACTCAGCATCAGAAAGCCCCAAACAGAGGAGAGCAATTTCCCTCCATAGCACCAGCCAGCCTAGTAAGCAAATCTCTGTGCTGGGCAGGGAAGAAATCTCTCAATGGAAATTCTATTGCTTAATATGAAAGACATTCAGTGAGATAACTGTTGTGGCTTTTTAAAAATAAAAAAAACATTTTTGGTAAAACTTTAAAAAATTCCCTAAAATGAGGAGATGTATGAATATTTCTGAAAGTTGGGGGGAATAATCCTCTGTTATCCTGTGTCATTTTATAGAAAATTCAAGAAGATAACTCTTGTAGTTTTTTTCAAAAAATGTTGTTTATAAAAACAACATTTCCCAAAAATCAGTTGATAAGCGAAATGTTCTGAAACATGATGGGCTAACAATGGTAATGTGTTCTACCATTGTAGCAAGTTTCACCCCCAATAGCTGTAAAAATGAGTGAGAAAGTAGCTCCTGAAGTTTCTCTAACTATAGTAATTATGTTCAATTACTATAATGAAAAAGTAACAAAATTTCATTACTCTCGTTATAGTAATGACATTTTCACTAACTAGACTTTAGAAACACTTTAGAAACAAAATGCCAGCATCCCCTAATTTTGTAATGACATTTGAAACATTTATCCAACACGCATGCATAGTATCTAAAAAGGCTCTTTTCAAGCACCATATTTCCAATGGGTTGGATTTTTTCCTATCACTTTCTTTATTGTCCACCTTTCATAGCCATACATTGAAATGGGAAATATGATGACATAGACAACCTGACTTTATTATTCAATGATGTTTCTTGACACTTCATCTGAATTATTGAATGTTTTCATCTGTCTACTTTACCATTATGTAAAATTCCCTGTGATCATTATTTTTGTTTTCTTAATGTTCAACTGTAAACCTCTTTGTGCACCTTCTTCCTTGATGTCTTTCAATAATTGTTCCAAGTCTTTGTTGTTTTCAGCTAGTAGTATGGTGGAAGCTGCATATCTTAAATTGTTGATGTTCCTTCCTCCAATTTTCACACCATTAATGTCCAATTCTAATCCTGCTTTACCTATGCTGTGTTCAGCATGCAAATTAAACAAAATGAAGTCTTCTGTGAACATCAGGTCAACTGACAACCATTCATATTTCCATTTTCTGCCCTGACAATAACCTCTTGTCTACAGGTACAGACACATCTTTGGTTGCTTGTGATTTTCTGAACAGCCCTAATACCTGTGAGTATGTTGTAAGATGAACATTCTTGAATCCAGTTTCATCATTAGCTGCAATGCTACATATAGTTGTTTTCTGCTGTATCTTAGTAGATTGTGGAGTATCTTCTAACCTGGTAGTGTCATCTTCTGGCACTATTTCTTGTTTTATATTTCGGCTGTCTTATCATAGAATTTTCATAGAAAAAGGCATTCAAAAGAGGTTTACTATGCCTCCTTCTGCACAGTATAACAAGCGTTAGCTATGGTGCCAGTGCCATTGTCATTGGGGAAAATTCCACCAATGTAACCACTCTCCTCCCACCACTCCTGCTTCTGCACAATTGCTGTTTAGTACCTTTAGTCTGGTTTCTCATCTTAAGAACTATCTGAGGCCCCAGGTACACTGTCATATAATGCAATTTCATAATCAAGTTTAACTGCATTGGACTGTGTTATATGAGTCTACAAATCCATATAATATAGTTCAATGCAGTTAAACTGCATCATCAAACTGCATTATATGGCAGTGTAGATGGGACCCGACAATGGAGACATCACCAGCAGCATTGTCACAGTCAGCAGTATATCCTCTTACTCACAGAAACAACATTATTCTACAGAAAGACAATTCCATGCTGTGTGATCTCTGTATATATTCTCATTACAACTTAAATGTAGATATGTGTGTTTTTGGTATGATATATATGCATGAACCGTCTAGAGGCATTTTTGAAATAATGTTGATTTACAAAACTGCTGACTTTTAAAAATGAGGTATTGACATAGAAAAGAGCATTTCCTCTGCAAATGGTATTTTGAAGTGTCTGTATCAGTCCTGGAGTACCATTAGACCTCACACAAATCAATTATCTGTCCCCTCATTCCAGTGCTAATGGTACATTTTTATAAAATGGAATTTTTGTATTTAATAGTGGATTACACGTGCTTCATTTTTATTCAAAACAAGAGAAACAGAAAAGTTACACCACATGCATGACACCTGGTCATTTTTAATGTACACTTCCACTCCACATTTCTATATATTAGGCAATAGAGCTCAGAGTGAATCTGTTGTATTTCACTTTCTAAAGAGAGTTAATAATATTTTTCTTTTGATGAGAATTATTTATAGTTTGAAAATTATATGCATAAAAAGTCAAGGACAACAATGATCATGATTGTTGTAGTAGCTGAAATATAGCTGAAGAGATGTGTTTGTTTTTTTTCAGTACTGCAAACTGGTCCAGCATTCTTTTAAAGAATAGAATGTCCTGGCTGCTCATTTTGTTCTCCTTTACAACTGTAGATTTCACTCCTATATGTCCTTGATATAAAAATGAGTAAAAATGGAAAGAATAGTCACATATTTTCTCATCCTATGTGTAATGTCAAGAAAATACCAGACTATCAAAAATTGAACACAGTTTTCAACATTCAGAATGGGAAACCCAACTGCAGCAGAATAAAAGTGAAAATCAACAGGGTGCTAGTACTTGAAATTCACCAATTGTCATCGCCCCTAAACCTGAAAGAACTTAGAGAAGCTCTTGAGTGATTCAAAACTGGCAAAGCACCTGGCCCAGATGACCTTGAAACACTTGGGCCCCAAAGCTGAAAACTGGATTTGAATTTTTACAATCAATGCTTTGCACACATTCATATTCCCAGACAATAGAGGAAAACTAAGATTATTGCCATTTTTAAACCTGGTAAAGATGCCGTCAATGCCAAGAACTAACAACTAATCTCTCTTATGTTATCTCTATAAAATATATGAGAGGATGCCATTAAATCAATTAGGTCCAGTTATTAAACCCCAGCTTATTGCACAACAAGCAGGCTTCAGACCAGGATAAAAACTGTACAGTTCAAATTCTTAACTTGAGTATATCAAAATTCTTAACTTGAGTATATCAATGGTTATGAGAAAGGTTGCATTACTGGAACAGTTTTTGTGGGCCTTACATCAGCCTATGACATGGTGCAATATAGGAAATTGCTGCATAAAGTCTACCATATCACCCGGGATTATTTTATAAAAAGTAACCAGACCCTTCTAGAAAACTGCAGCTTCTATGTGGAAGGAAAAGTAGATGGAGGAGGCAAAAGAATGGTTTACCTCAAGGCAGTGTTCTTGTACCAACCTTATTTAACTTTTTTTTTACTGACTATCAGCCACAAGCACCACTCACAAAGAACTCTATGTATGCTGATGACTCTGACCCATACAAGCAAAAGACTTTGAAACAGTTGAAAACCAACTTACTAATGCTCTGAAAGGTCTCTCAAGCTACTACAAAGATAACCATCTGAAGCTTAACCCTGCCAAGACACAAGTGTGTTCTTTCCACCTATGTAATCATGAACCCAACAGGAAACGGAAGGTTACCTGGGATGGCCAAGAGCTTGAACATTGTTCCCACCCTAAATATCTCAGCATCATCTTAGATCAAACACTAAGATTTAGGAAACACTGCAAACACCAAACACAAAGTAGCTGCATGCAATAACATTCTGTGGAAACTTACTAATAGTGAATGGAGTGGAGGTCCTAAATTAATAAGAACATCAGCCCTGGCCTTGTCTGAGTATGCCTACATTTTGCTGTGCCCCATTATGCAGCCCCTGTTTAGCAATGGGGCATCTTTGATGGTGCTCTGTTGGGCATAACTGCAATTTTCTTATGTGTTTTTGCATTTTGTCACTGATGTAATTTTGTTACCTGAATAGTACAATTCATCAGAGCATTTCATACAGAATTTTGGCTATTTATACACAAAACTTTGATTTGATTAAAACACTTACATTTCTCTGAAGAAAACAATATTTTACATAAAAAGAATGGTCCTATAGGCATATTTATAGTTAGCACAAAAACAAAGTTTCTAGACATTTTTTACCTATAAATATAATTGGGGGGGGGGGGATATTACCAACATGAAGAAAATCGCACAGTGGATGACCATTTTCTTAAATGTGCATTTCAGTATGTGAAGATGCTCTTTTTCATCAAGGGCAGGTAAATTCATCAGCATTATTTAGTTAGAGCCATATTGACTTATCCACACATACACAGAACAGAAAAAGAGAATCTTCGAGATACTGTTACTCAGAGATGTGAAGATCTATAAAATAAATAAATAAATTGGGAGTTATGTAAAGCAAATGGTCCAAGAATAATTTGTTATCAGGATATTTTCATGCAGATTTACTTGGTCAAATATAGACTTTTACAGCTTGCTGATTTGCATGTTTGCTTTCTAAAATTTGCATCTCACTTCTCTGCCATCAAATAGCATCCATTTCTTCACCATGTTCAACTTCAATGTTACATTTTCCTCTCTTTTACATCCTCCCTCTCAGAAAAAATAAATTATTCCACTATCCCATTGTCTTGTGAAATGTGCACATTTAAGAGAGCAGAGAACAAAATAAATGGTCTGGTGCATAGGACACAAGTATTAATAAAATAATAATTTGACAAATGCCCAAAGTCTATTGGGGCCTTTTAGATTAGAGAAAGCCTTGTACTAGCTGTTAAAACTAATCTGAATCTCATTTCAGTAGAAAGTTACATTTTATTTCAATCTTGTTTTCAAGGACTCCAAATTCATGGGCACACTCATATTACAGGTGGCAAGAAAAACAGTTGAGGATAAGGAAGATGTGCTATCGAGCATCTCTGCAATGTTTGGATGTATTCAAGCTACACCTCTCATATAAATATTGCTGAAATTGGAGACAAATCGTTTATCCAGTTTAAATATTTTACAAACTCTTTGTATTGTTTATTTTTCTGTTGTGTGTACACACACACACAGGCTAAGGTTAATAAAGTATACTTAGCATCTTTTGGCATAGACTCTCCCAATCCTGATTTAGAGAGCATTTCCCATCTATTGCAAGGCAACACACTGATATTGTTTATTTATTTGTTTGTTTCCAGTATTTATACCCTACCCTTCTCAACCCTGAAGGGGACTCAGAGTGGCAACAATTTGATGTCAAGGCAACAATTTGATGCCATATACACAACAGACATAAAATACACACATACATTAAAACATGAATGTAAAATCATATAAAGATTAAAGCACATTATTAAAACCATGCAATCCAAGATAATAGTAAAAAAGCCATTCCATCTCCTCCTCAGGAATGTTCAGTCAGAAGCAGGATCCCTGTCTCAATTCCTTCTTGTACTAGAGATTGGTTGTGTTTCTGTATGTGCAAAAAAGTCAGTCTGCTCCATCACATTCAAGGGGGAGAGAGCCAGTCTCCAATATTTTCAACAGCTGATTCTCAGTAAGTCAGGACTAGGAGCTTTTATGTTTATAGCATACTAGCTTGGGGACCTGGGGGTGTCTGAGTTATTTGAGAAAGGTATTGTTTTTTGAAGTTTGGTAATATCAGTTTGGTAATGTATAATGCTGTTTATTAGAAAAAAGCCAGTATTTCCTTTTGTTTTTTATGACTGCTCCTATTCGCAGATGCGTAAGGTTGTGGGTAAACTACAATGCCCAGAATCATGAGTCAATCCTTCCCAAACCCTGACATTATGTACAGTTGGCCATGTTGGGTCTGTGTGCCAAGTTTGGCCAAGACACGTCATTTGTGGGAGTCACAGGGGTCCGTGGAAGTGGGTGAAGGTATTGCAAATCCCATCTGTGGTCCATCCTCCCCTAATCATCACCAGGACATGAAGTACATCATAGGGAGTCTGTGTGCCAAATTTGGTCCAGGTACATCATTGTGGGGGTCATAGTGTCTTCTGGAAGTGAGTAAAGAAACTGAAAATCCCATCGTCCCCATTCCATCCTCCCCCAACCCTCACCAGTACAAATCGTGTAACATGGAGAGTCTGTGTGGCAAGTTTGGTCCAGGTCTGTCGTGCATGGGGGTTGCAGTGGTCTGTGGGAGCCGAATTGGGTGAAGGTACTGCTAATCCCATCATCAGTGGTCTGTCCTTCTCCAAACTTCAGCAGGACATATAGTGAGTTATGGGGGGATCTGTGTGCAAAGTGTGGTCCTGATCCATCATTCATGGGGGCCACAGTGGTCTGTGGAAGTGAGTGAAGGTACTACAAGTCCCATAATCTGTGGCAAGTTTGGTCCAGATCCATCTTTAGTTGGGTTTACAGTGCTCTCTGGATGTAGGTGAACTACAATTTCTATAAATCAAGGTCAGTTACCCCAAACCTGGTCATGGGGTTCTGCATGCCAAATCTGATTCAGGTCCATTATCGAAGGAGGTCACAGTGCTCTGTTTTGATGCAGGGTGAACTGCAGGGTGCAGGGTGAACCCGTCCTGTTGAGTCAGTCCCCCAAACCCCTCCAGTCTGTTAAGTTGCTGATCAATTCCTCTGTGTTTGCAGTGTCCCATAGGAAAGGGTAGGAAAGGGTTAAGGGAGAGGTAGTGGGCGGGGCCATGCAAATTCCACACAAAGAACCCTGTGGTGGAGGAAACGCATCAAATCTAGGATGAAATTCTCCCTGAATGAAAGCATTCCTTGGGTGTTGATCAATAGTGTTTGGGGAGGACATTGGCAGAGGACATTGGCAGACATGTTCATGGCATTTGCGGTAACCTGCAATGTCAGTTGAGGAAGTGCCTCTGGAGGCTTCTCAGCACTTTGAACTATAGCCTGTTTGTGGAGGTGCGAGGCTGTCTGGGTAAGTGGACACATCCGCCACATACACATTTTTCACTTTTATTATGCGTATAGATTTCCTTCAATATTCAATATGCAAGGGCCATAAATATGAATAAGTTCCAAATGTGTAATTCTGGGTTACATATTCATAACTGCAATCATGAATTCCAGCAATCATATTTTTATATTTGTTAAAATTAATACTATATTTTGGGTTATGTTAAATTTATGCTTTTTGTAAAGTATTTAAAATATGCTATTTGTCTACTATGCTTGCACAAACAAGATTAATTGTACAGATTCAAAATAATCACAGCTCAGAGGACTTCATAGCACAAGACAAACATTGGGTAGTCTGGATAATCAGAATGGGCCTAATTTTGTTTGATTCACCATCCATACTGGACAACAGTATGATTAACATTCCCTGTGCTCATTAGCATACCAATGTCACTGCCACTTTCACTCCTATCCAGCCACAGAGCTCACCTCCTTCTTTCTGATGGTGTCAATGCCCCGTTCTGATATCAGCTAAAGGAATGATTTGATATTGTTGAGTAGAACACTGTGCACAACCTCAATGCCCAACCACAATGCATAATGAGTAACTGCAAAGTTTAATAAGTGATGCACAATGTACAACACAAACCACAACAAACAATTGAACTTGCAATGTATAATGCACAATCAAAACATGCAAAGACAAGGCACACACGAACATGCTACTCCACTTCTGCTGCTCTCACTAGAATGCAGCTGTTGTCTGGTGATGATTTTTTGGCCCCATAGCATGATTTGTTTATGCATATAACCCGTATCTGGATGCCAACCACAGTGTGGTAGTGGAGCCAGTTTGTAGGGTCAAAGCCCTGGGACATTTTGATTAGCAGGGACTGCAACATCATCCGCTACCTGTCTAAGTCCCCTGTTCTCTCTGAATTAGCTATAGCCACCAGAATAAATTGGGATATAAGGGATTTTCCCAGCAACAATACATTGTCATGACCTGTATCTTTGTCGTAATTCAGATTATTTTAACGAATTTAATGTGACTTCTGAGGAGTAATGATTTTTTTGCACACTCCATCTACACTTACCATTTAATGACTTTCAGATTGGAAATATTTTGCTGTGAAGATGATTCCATAGGAAATCCGGGAAGCAGTTTGTGGTCTAGATGGTGATTACACAAACCACAGAGTACTGGTGCACATCAAGGACTTTCTTTTACGGGAGTTTGTTGTCTGGCTTCCACAGTTTGAAGCTAGCTTGCTTTAAACTGCATTAAATGATCAGTGTAGATGGGACCTATGTCCTAAATGGACAAAACTTGTTAGCTTTACAAAACACTAGCTCTTGGTAGTATAGATGAAAATTGGTAGAAATGTGAATATACACACATTTGTGTGTCTACACCAGTGGTTCTCAACCTGTGGGTCCCCAGGTGTTTTGACCTACAACTCCCAGAAATCTCAGCCAGTTTACCAGCTGTTGGGATTTCTGGGAGTTGAAGGCCAAAACATCTGGGGACCCACAGGTTGAGAACCACTGGTCTACACTAATCTGGCTGTCTGCATTTTGGTCTATGTGTGTTAGTGCTGCTAGCAATACTGTCCTAGTGAGGGCATTTCAAAATACGCAACTACTTTCTCCACTCCAATCTGGTATTTGCCAATGTATATAAATTCTACTCCTTTGCTTAAGAAAGTCAGCATTATTGTTTTATTTCCAAAGTCAATTCTGTTTTTCTGTTGGTTATGTACGTTGGTCTAGCGAGTCAAAATTATTCCCAACAAAATTTATTGAAAGCTCTCAGAAAAATGAATGAATAAAGAAGAAATTACAGTCTGGTCACAGATGTTCTTTTCATTAGAAAAGGAATATTTGCTAGGATAAATTATCTATGGAAAACTATTAAACTCGGTTGTGCACATTAATGACTTCTAAATCTTTGGGTTTACAAATTCATATGACATTTTGCCTAATAACTGATGTCTGAGGAAAATATTATAAACAATGAAATAGGAAATGAACTATACATAAACATAAAACACTAGGAACGCTGAAGTACAGTGTTTAATAAAAACCAACCCAGCTGTATTATGTTAATGTTAAGTAATTCCTTTAAATAACTTTTGGCAAGGAAAACTTTGGGTATCTATCACAGATCTGCTATAAGATGCAAAGTACTGAGCTCTACATTGTATTTCATTTCTGTGAACTGGAGTAAGAGTCAGTGTGAAACATTAGTGTTAGACTCTCTTCCCGCATTGCAGAATTACAGCAGTTTGACACCACTTTAACTGCCATGATTCCATCCTATGGCATCCTGAAATTTGTAACTTGTGGCACCATAATTCTCCAACAAAGACAACTAAAAAATACTAGAATTCCATAGTAATAAACCATGTCAGTTGATGTGGTGCCAAACTGCTATATTTCTGCAGTGTGGATGCGGTCTAGTGCCGTGGAGTAGAGGTGTGCAAAAAATCATTACTCCTTGGAAGTCATATTAAATTTGTTAAATTTTGGCATACAAAGGTGAGTTCTGAGGCATGCAGAAAAGGTGGGTGGGGGGATTTAGAATTTGAATCACTTACCCTTTCTCCCCCCGGAAATGTTCGGTAACGTTCGGATGTCTCCCAAGGTTAGTTTAACTTTCACAACCATTAAGTAACTTTGGTAAAGCTAAAGGAACTTTTCAAATCTCATTCTTTTGGCTACATTTTTGCCGGTGCTGTCAGAAGGGAGGTGGCAGGCATGGCCAATCACAGCAATCTTAACTGTAGTGTGGGAAAGCCAGCCCCCCAATAGTAGATATTGCAAAAGGCCCTGCCATTAAACTACATTTCCCAGAATGCAAATCTGCTCAGTAGGCAAATGATGGCTGAAGGACCCAAATAGCTGGCTGTAGCAGTCTCTATGTAAATATAAAATAAATTGATTGAATCTGCAAAGAGGTTTAAAGGAAGCAAGCAATAAGCAACTTTTGCAAAGTCAAGAGAACATAAACTACTTTAAAAAAAACCCAATCCTTTAACTTTGGCCCAGTTACCATGAGCAAGGCATTGGGGGGGGGGGGGGGGGGAGCCACAGCCAGCCAGCTGTTTACAGTCAGTAATGATAAAATAAAATGATTGCATCTGCAAATAAGAATAAACATAAGTAATAGTATAAATATGTGCTTAGTTGAAGTTATGTGGTTAATTATGTGTCAAGGGAATTGCTGTCGTCGCTTTTGGGGGGAATAATTGATTTTCTCTAAGCCAATCTCTATGCTGGGAGGTAAAAAAAAGTAATGACCTACCATATATGAATGTGTCTTGAGTGTCCTCTCCAACTCAATAGGGGAATCAAATAGATGCAGGAGAGTTTGGATGATGCCTTTCTGCCCAGAGGAAGGAGGTCAGTCTAGATGTCCCTTGATGGTGTCTGTACTATGATTTCTGTTCTTCACTAATTTAACACGGTTTATGCCACACAAACAAAGTTTCTGGTGTAGAACAACTATTTTCAAAGTAAAGACCACCCAATGAAACAGGAAATAACACTTTCAAACCAGGAACAGATTTTCTGTATTATTAAAACAATGTTTTTATAAAAACTCTGAGAATTTACCAAAAGTCCGTGGATGAGTCAAAGGTTCTAAAATTTGGTGTGGTAAGAGTAGTAAATGTGTTCTACCACTGTAGCAAGTTTCTTCAGGATATCTAAAAAATGAGGGAGAGAAAAGCCCCTGAAGTTTCCCCAGTGCCAGTGATGTTTTCCCTATTGTGCATACACGACCACCATTAACAAAGTACTTACAAAGATTCTGAAGTTTAGTAAAGTTTTGAAGTTTTTACCCCTAAAATTCAGAAAGGACTGTAGAAATGAAGCACCAACATCTACTTTTGAACACAGTTTAGAACCTTTTTTTAAAATCACACTTGCCTAATGTGGAGACCAGGATTCAAATGTCTTATGTAACATGAAAACCCACTCAGCCTCAAATGAAGGCAATGGCAAACCTTCTTTGAAGAAATCTTGCAAAGAAATCTCTGTGATAGATTCACCTTCAGGTCACTGTAAGTTGGAAATTACTTGAAGGATCATAATAAAAACAAACTAGAATAGAATTCGGCTATAATACTAAGCACATTTACTTGACAGAAAACCACATTGAACTTAAAAGAGAGTTACTATCAAGTGAACAAAGGCAGAGCTTTGTATACAGACGAATAATTCTAGATTTTCCATTTCTGAAAGATGCCAGGCAAAAGCAATCCTTTTTTCTTTGTTATAACATTTTGAAGAAAAATACAGCAAAATTGAAAATCCATAATAGAGACTTACCATTATTAGTCAATCGTATTGCACAAAATAAATTATGCAAGCTTTTGAAACATACATGGTGTGTTTTGTGTACTTTGGTTCTCCAATAACTGTATCACTTTAGGTGGAGTGTCCTTAAAATTGCTACTGCTTCACCCTTCTCATGTGTTACATTTTGGCGTATTATGCCAGATGCCTTCTATTTTGACTCTATTTGAGGAGGTCATTAAAGCATCCCTCCACCAACAGTGCCTTTCACTATGTCATCCTGAGTTCAAATTGATGCCATAGCTATTGGGTTTGTTTTCTTTTAAAACACACAAACACAAAATGCTCAATTGTCTCAATTTGTGGCAATTCCTGACACCATCTACAATATTTTATTCCCAGACTCCGATGAGTTTCTTTTTATTCTGAGACATAGTGGAACAGTACATTTCTCTTCTTTCTTTTCTTTTTAGAGTTATGGTCCTCTAACACATCAGTTAGTAGTACTCTAGTACTCTGTCATTCCAAAAGAAAATGAAGAACATTTGTCTTTTAAACCATAATATCACCACAACAAACTCCAGCCTTAATACAGAGTCAAGAAATGCTACAAATTGCCCTCAAGAGAATTGAATGAATGCACATGGAAATGGCAACAATTAGCATATCCCAGGTATACTGGAAGAGCTTCCAACATTCTGGAAGAATTCGGGGCTAATGTTTTGTTTTGGAAACTAGAATTTGGTTTCTGGCTACTTACAGTCATTTCCTGCAAATTTCCTTTGCAAGGAAAAATCCCCAAACCTTTTGATAAATGGATCCCAGATGAAAAACTATTGATAGGTTTTCACTGGAGGATAGAATAATAGCCATTTGCTAATAGGAGCAGTCATAAAAGCCTCCAAAGAAGGAGCCTCCACCCACTCAGGGGCAGAGAGTTTCACTGTCAAACAGCTATCACAGTCAGGAAGTTCTTCCTAATGTTCAAATGGAATCTCCTTTCTTGTAGTTTGAAGACATTGTTCCGTGTCCTAGCCTCCAGGGCAGCAGAAAACAAGCTTGATCCCTCCTCCCTATGACTTCCCCTCACATACTTACTCATGGCTATCATGTCTCATCTCAGACTTCTCTTCTTCAGGCTAAACATGCCCAGCTCTTTAAGCCACTCCTCATAGGGCTTGTTCTCTAGATCCTTGATTATTTTACTTATTCTGGACACCTTCCAGCTTGTCAACATCTCCGTTCAATTATGGTGCCCAGAATTGGACATAGTATTCCAGATGTGGTCTAACCAAGGCAGAATAGAGGGGTAGCTTGTTAAAAGTGGGAGGGAGACAGGCTGTCCTAGTTCAAGCATTGATCTTATTTAGTTCGAGGAAGTTCTTTGTTGTCAGTTATGGTACCAACATTGCAGGTGTCTTCAGTGGTCAGAGATTAGATGAATTCACAATGCATTTTTGAAAGCTCCTGTTTCTGATATATCTTCTGAGACACTTCTGAGTTTTTATTACCTATTGTTACTTAAAAATGCTGATTTGTGCTAATGTGATTTAGAATTAGCAAGTCACTAATGGATCCAAGACACCCGTCTGTTGTTTTGAGGGATGCAGTCAGATGCCATGCAGCCATTTGTTCCCATGTTTATACTGCTTAGCTGGAGAAATGAGCTATCATCTTGACACTTTGGAACAAGGGTTGGGAACATATTGCTTCATATCGAATTTAAAATGGTTGTCTAGGATCATAGAAACATAAAGTTGGAAGAGATCACTAGGGCTTTCCAGTTCAACCTTTGGCCATGCAGGAAGATACAATCAAAACAGTCCTAACAGGTGGTTATCCAACCTGTGTGTAAAATCCTTCAAAAAAGGAGACACCACCACACTCCCACAATTCAAATCAGCGTATTCCACTATTAACACATCTCATCTAATATTTAAGCAGAATCTCTTTTCCTTAGTTTGAATCCATTTCTCCATGTCCTAGTTTCTGGAGCAGTAAAAAAAAACAAAGTTGACCCATCTTCAATATGATGTCCTCTCAGTTATTTGGACAGGGCTATCACATTACCTCTTCACCTTCAATTTTCTGAACTAAACACACCCAGCTCTGGAAACCCCTCCTGATAAGATATGGTTTCCAGAACGTCTATCATTTTGTTCACCATTCTCTGAAAGGCAAGTTAAAAATAAAGAAATAAAATTAATAATAGTGCCCAACCACATGGAGATGTCTCGTAAAGAAGTAAATATTCTAACTTCTAGTTGTAAGTGCAGAATTGTAGAGTTAAGACTTGTAAATGTTCAGGTTCTGGGTTTGAAACTCCTTAGTGATAAGATGCTAACTAATCTAAAGTAACAAAACTCTGTCATTGAAAATTCAGTGTGGGCAACTTTCCTTCCAGATTACTTTGTTAGTATAGTTCTGTTCTAAATAAGACGAAGAACAAACTACAAAGGCAGGGAAATGATACAGGCAGGTGAACAGGCTGAGCCTCTGAAGAATACATTCAAGGACTTTTTTTCTTTAATTCTCAGAGGGGGAAAGTGGAAAAAAGTATGGATTGGAACTTCAAAACAGCAAACAATGCTTCCAATACATCCTTTAATCCTCTGCATTGCCTTCAGAGGACATTTCTGTCAGTGCTGAGAATTAACTGAATTGAAAAAGTAAAGAATTTGCAAACTTTTCTCCTGTACCACTTTCCCCACTTTCTCTTCAACATCCTCTAATGAGGAAGTGAAAACACGACTTTAAAAGGCAAGCACAAATTTCTAACTCCCTCTAAGGCAGACACCAAATGGACATGGTTTCATCTTCAGTCCAATGACAGATTATTATTTTGGATTTTCAGTGAGAAATTCAACATTTCCAATAAGTCTACATGAACTGGAACTAACAGTAGGATTTAGGCCAGTGTTTGCAGTAACAGAAGTTGCATAGTGGCTGGAATTCTTTTCACTGGCAGGAAAATATACAACTTCCCCAGAATAGCTTTTTTCTTCCAGAAAATGTTTCAGTACCCACTTTATGTATTCCAATTGTTGTTCTGATGATTGTTTCAGGTCATGATGGTGAAGCTGTGTCTATGTTGCACCACAGTACTTCTTGAATATGGGGTTGATTTTCAGTATCAGAAATAAGGAAAACTACCATTTACAATGTGTAAAACCTCTCCCCTCCTGATCTCCTCTGCATGCTGGCTAGATAATGTCATTCCAGGTACCAAGAAGTGTTTGCCTTCATTTCAGTGCCCATAGGCATTCCTAAGGTACATTAGAGAGCTGCAAGGCAGGTTCCATCTCATTTTCCCAGACTGCCTGAGCCCAGGAAAATTGGGATGGCATTAATCAACTCTTCTACTCCCTGAAAGCATAGCGGCACATTGATAAGTGGCCTCAAAGTCACTGGATAATCTGGCATTTTAGGGAAGCTCTGAATTAGCCAGCAATTTCAGACAGCGTTATTGTAGATCAATTTCATGCATCGTATAATGACCAAGAAGCTGATCTAGTTCTCCTAAATGGCATGTCAAGATGCACCCTTATGTTTCACCAGCTTTGAAGCACAACAGGTCCTTAAAAAGACAACATGAAGAAGCCTAACTAAAACTAAACTAAAATTATCATGGATATTGTTGGGGAATCTGGGCTGTTGGGCTAAGAAATAACCCTCAGTTAGGGTAATTCCACCAAAATATAGCAGAATACCAAGAGTAAACTCCATAAGCAGCAGAAACATATGTGTGTTGAAAGGGGATAGCCTTCTAATCTTTAGGATGGCTCAGGATTGCAGAATCAGAACTTTGGGTTCAAAATATTTATTAAAGTAAAAAAGAAATACATTCTTCATAGAAAAGTCTTGGAGCTTTCTAAATCTCATCTTTTAAAGAAGATAAAAGGTTAAAAAAGTCAATGCAGCTACATTTTGCCTAGAGAGAGGCACAATGCATCCTCACAGGGAGAAAGAAAAGCAGAACAAAAATGGTGGAGAACGCATAGTCTTTCCAGGGAAAATTCAAACTTAAAAGGAAATTCCCTCACAGAATTCCATTACTATGTCATCAAAGAGAGAGGAGACAGTGGCTAGCAGTAAAGACAAAGACAAAGCACGTTGGGAACATGCATAGGAATGTGGGGAAAGGAATCCCGGAGCTTAGCCCTGCCTCTAGTCTAGCTATTCATTGAGGACTAGTAACTTAATGACACAAAGACTTGTGCAGTCCAGGGATGAAGCCCAATGATAAAAAACAACAAGAAGAAGCCAAGTTCAAGAAGAAGCAAGCTGCAATTAAAATTGTCATAGATATAAATGAAGGAATGAAAAGGAATAGCAACATTTGCCTCAGTCTCTTTTATACTCTGTTGCGATATATAATTCCCCAAGTAAAGGATTCTCGGAGGGAAGACAACATTCTGGGTTTCATTTAATTATCTCTTTCCCTTATATATTTCATCGGCTCCTTCCATATGATTAAACCTTTGCACACTGATCTTCCAATTTGGCACATAATGTTTAACATTTCTGGCATCTCTTTGCTTGTGACCCAGAAATACAAACTAAGTCCCTCCCCGTGGTCCTGAACCATTCCAATAGGCCAAACCTTTTATGCATATACAGAAGGAATGGAAATGCTATTTTTCTTACTTACAGCTGTTGTTTCCAAACCACAACAACCTATAAATCTCAACATGAGGCAGAAAGAAAATGAGCAAATTAACAGATTTGGCTCTGTTAACCCGATTCCAATTCAATTTCAGCAATTAAAGAGCTATAGGTGTTCTTACTGATAAAACTGTGCCAGTTTTCTTAGGCATGCAAAGTATTCTCTTGATTTCTCTAGGAGAGCAGTTGGGGAGCCATGTTGCCTCATTGGTTGGACTAGATTCCCCATGATCCACGTATAAAATTATTTTGTTCAGGGATTATTGAAGATAGAATCTAAGAATATCCAAAGAGCAACAATTTCCCTTCTGCTTCTATAATATTTCCCTATACTCTTCAAAGAAGTCAGTGTTTCTATATGAGCTTCCATGTTGTGCAGTTTAGTGCTCCAGCTCCAACCCTTTCCTCATCCAAGTTTGTGGCTTGATTTAGGCATTCTAAATGAGGGGTGGAAATAATATTTGTAATTGTTCATGCCCAGTTTTTATATAAATCAGTTCCCTGACAGTCAAGGAGTCGCTTCAAATTGAATAAAACACCAATGAAATTTTGTCCATTTCTCCCCTTATATCCTTGAAGTGGTGCAAGTAAATTATTCAGAGGAGAAAAACATGTTAGGAAAAATTGATTTCTTGAACAAAAATGACTATTTCCCATTTGGGAATCCTTTTTCTTCACAGAAACACCATGATTTTTTTTTGCTACCAAAATTCCACAATGCATTTTCTGTACAGAATACTTCCTTGACAATATTTTGTGACATTCTAATACAGGAAGAATCATTTTTTTATGTCAGGAGCAACTTGAGAAACTGCAAGTTACTTCTGGTGTGAGAAAATTGACTGTCTGCAAGGACGTTGCCCAGGGGATGCCCATATATTTTGATGTTTTATCCTTGTGGGAGGCTTCCCTCATGTCCCCACATGGGGAGCTGGAGCCGACAGAGGGAGTTCATCCTTGCTCTTCCCTGATTCGAACCTCCAACCTGTCAGTCTTCAGTTCTGCTGGCACAAGGGACTCCTAGAGTACTGAAAATAAATATTCATGATCTCCCAGAGTGTACCATAACTAATCATGTTATAATGCAAGGACAAAATAGTCACTTTGAATGAGTTATCCAAGGAGCTGAACCCTATCTCCCAAATAGGGTCACTATTTAGGATAGCTCATTTAAAGTTCTAAGTAAAAACTGGAGCAGATTGACCATCTCACAGACCTCAGCAGCACCTGTCACCGCTGGTAGGATGAGGTCTGGTCCAGGTAGCAAAATATATTGGATTGGCCCTGTTCTCCACTAGCATACTCATCGATAACCCTTCTTTTATTCATATACATGGTTCATTCTTAAGTAGAAGCTTTTCAACAGCATAATTTAACGCCTTATTACAATTTAAGAGAAAAAGGCGGTATACCAGTATAGTAAATAAATAAATAAATAATACTCTAAATGTCACATCATTTGTCCACTCCTACATCACATGTGGGCTGTAGCCGTAATCACATCTTCATATGCAAACTGTGTTGTGTGAATGAGAAACAGATTTTTGATAAATGCATAGGATTATCATTTTATCAGCTTTTGAGCTTTAAAGTTCAGATTATCATGTGCTTACTGTGCTGCTATAAAGACAGGTGGGGTGGAGGGAGAGCAAACAAACCTGTCAGTGTATCCAGTGTAGCTAAAAAGATAAGAATTTCAAATAATCGATGCAGTCGTAAGGACTGGTAGCACAGCTGACATTTCTGTGTCAGGCTGAATATGCCCCCTGTAGACACAAAGAAGCTATAAGTTTCTTCTTTGGGAGGTAACGGGATTTTTCCCCCTTCTTTTCTCTTTTAACCTCATCATGCAACCACATAAGAGCCTGTCAAAGCTGAGCTTTTATCTCTTAAATTGTAATTAAGGCGTTAAATTATGCTGTTGAAAAGCTTCTACTTAAGAATGAACCATGTATATGAATAAAGGAAGGGTTATAGGATGGTATGGGGAGAATAATCAGAAATTAACCAGCTGGATAATAAACAGAGTGCCACTATTCATCTCAGAAATAGGCTCCAAGTAAAGAGAGACATTCATTTTTCAAAAAGTGCACAAAATACTTCAGCCTACAGTTATCAGCTTAGCATGACAGTCAGAGAATCAAAGTTTAATTTGGATAAACAGATTGGAAAAGAAATGTGGTTTTCAGCTGACAGGTAAGCCTGTTTTCAGTTCAGATAAATTGTTCCACCAAAGAACTAATATTGACAGGCTTATGAGGGAAGCAAATATGCGTGTGAGCTAAGGGTACATGGGGGAATGGGGGTTGTTTATTTCCCCGCCTGTTGTTCTGCATCTGTGGGAAGGCTGCTCCTTCTGAAGGCTTATTCTGCTCCAGGTAGCAACGACCCAGGCTACACGGCAGGCCAGAGTTTGCATGAACGAAGCAAGATCTTGCCTTCTTTCTTTCTACACACCTCTCTCTTTTTTTATGCCTGCAGCACAAAGATTATGAATAATAGAAAATATCTTGTCTCTTTTAAAGTACAGAAGAAAATTCAAGATTAAGATTCTACTGAGCACATCTTGCAAGCGTCTTGTCTGAAGGTAAGAAAACTGTGTAGCAGCATGTAGAGCAAATACGCATGATGCAGCTTACATACTCTGGCACTCATGGAGGTCTAAATCGCCCCCCATCCAGCCTTTTCTTTTTAATTTTTTTCTATTTAAAGAATAAAAACACATTAAAACACACAAGCAATGTCTTAGATATATAAAAATAAGAACTACATAGCTGCCACATATTATCTACCACTACAAGACTATTGACTTCATCACACACAATAAAATCAGTGTTTCTACACATTTAAGAAATGGCAACCCTTCACAAGATGTAGGCTTCAAGTGTGGGGGTTAGGTATTTTGCAGTATCTAAAATGTTTTTTCCAATGATTTCTGAGTCGATTGGCAAGTGACTTATTTTTAAATTCTCCATATAGAGACGTGCCAAATGGCCAATTTCCCAGTGTGATGTAAATCACTGTTGCATGCTTTTGTTGCTTGGATATAAAACAATGTTGCTGTGTGTGGGAGGAACCGAAATGCCCATTTTCCCAGATTGCCAATGCAGAGGCTTGGGGAAAGGGTGACTTTGAAACTACTTCCTACAATCACCAATAGAAGGCCCTGGGAAAGATGAGAATTAATTTAAAATCACTTCCTAAGATCTGGGGTGATTTTTTTTAAAAGCTAAATAATCAAAATCTTGGTGGGACAATGGGAGGATACCTCAGTACAAATGACCCCAGGGCAAGTGCCACCTTAAAAAGGGTGCTTCTCTTTCAGTCAAGGGTCTTGAGTGTAAACAATCCCAGTGCCACCATAAGAAGGTGGAAGAGGCTTGAGTGCAAATGAAGCAGAAAGGTGTTTCTGCTTCAGTCTAAGGAGTTTGAAGGCAGTGCTGCCTTAAAGGATGTCTGCTTTAAGAAGTGTGCCGGTATTCTTGAAATGGGAGGAGTCATTGCCTGCCCATGTGAATTGAATTAAATGGATGGTTGAGTTAGAAGCTGGAGAAGGCAATCTCAGTATGATGGAAGGGGGTAAATTCTTCACCTTCTTTAAAAACAGAACCCCATGAAACTCCATCCTCCCCCCCTCCCCTCGTTTCCCTAGTTTTCTCTATGTCAATGTGATGAAGTCCTATGACTGAGTATTAAAAATAACACAACAGAAAGGCAAGGACAAAGCACACTTATATAGACAAAACAAACAAACAAGAACAAAAATCTCAAAAAATTCTCATCCTATTAGCCTAATTTCTTTAAATGATCATACTTCTAGGCCTCATCTATAGTGATCATTTAATTCAATTTCCAACTGGCATTGAAGGAAATAGTTGATTAAGCAGGAAGCTTCTCTGCTAAAAAAAATGCCAGTGCCTCAACAAACTACAAATCCCAGGATTCCATTGCATTGAGCAGTAGCAATAAAAGATGTGTTAAACTGTATTAATTCTACAGTGTAGATGCACCCTTAATATCTCAGATTATTCTGGATATAGTAAAATTGATGAAACTGATAGGAAAATAATATTCACCAGAAATAGATAAACCTGTACCTAAAGAGCATCATTAAGTATTTTCATTTTTACGGCTCTATCATATATTTCTGTCCTTTACCAGGATTCTATAGAAGGAACTCTGCCAGAGTCTGAGTATCAATTGCTGTTCCATTTGGATATAGCATGTCCTGAAGTGCTGATGGCAATAATGTGAGTGAAAGATGTATAGACTCAGTGCACTTCTCCTCCATTTTCTCACATTTAGCAATGTGTTGTGGCTACAGGTACATTTAGCAATACAACGCCCCATGTTTCTTCCCTCCCACACATGGAGGGAGTGAAAGTGCACTGAGTGCATTCCAAAGCAAAATATATAGTGGCTACCAGTTTGTCTTTGAAGAGAGATTTATATTAAAAAGGCAAAAGCAGCATGGCTGTAGCCCACAGCTGCCAATGCCGCCCATTCTGCCCCCTCAAAAAACTTTTCAGAACATTCTTCATCCCCTTCTTATTTTGTGTAGAAAGTTTTTCCTTGGAAAGTTTAAACTCAGCAGTGGTTTTAAGGCCCCTAGGAACAATATGCTTTTCGGCATAACCTGTGGAGCAGAGTACAGGAATATTCCCCAAGGTTACAAGTTTATCACAGACTTCTGAGACAACATCTGTGCAGTGCTTTGAGCACATAAATGGATAAAGAGATATCCAGCAAAGCCAAGCACTGTTGTTATTATCAGTGGCCAGTCCTTTGAGTTCCTTATGATTCTAAATTATTGATTCTGATGTGGTATTTGTTCTCTGACTGCATCGGGAGTTACTCATCTATACCTTATGCTATGTGGGTGGAATTTTTTACTGGCAGGACATGGTCTCTCAGCATTTCTAAGATGTTTAAAACAGCTATGCAATAAATGTTGGAATGGGAAATGAAGATCATTTGCTTCAATCTACAGTGTGACTACACTCACCAGGCTCTGGAGTTGCTCTGATGCAGCCATTCACACATGGCTTGGTGCATGACACGGTCTCATCAGAAATGTGACATTCCCAGCAAGCCTCTGAGAGAATCATAGAATTATATAGCAACAGAGTTGGAAAGGGCCACATGGGCCATCTAGTCCAACCCAATTCTGCCATGCAAGATAAGCACAGTCAAAGTATTCTCGACAAAAAGCCATCCAGCCTTTGTTTAAAAGCTTCCAAGGAAGGAGCTTCCACCACACTCCAAGCCAGGAAGTTCCACTGTTGAACAGCTCATAAGGTCAGGAAGTTCTTCCTAATGTCCAGGTGGGATCTTCTTTCCTGTAATGTGACCTATTGCTCCTAGTCCTAGTTTCAAGCACAGCAGAAAAGAAGTCTGCTCTTTCTTCCTTATGATACCCTTTCACGTATTTATACATGGTTATCATGTCTCCTCTCAACCTTTCTCTTCTGCAGGCTAAACATACACAGTTCTTTAAGACACTCCTCATAGGGCATGGTCTCCAGACCTTTGATCATTTTAGTCACCCTCCTCTGGACACCTTCCAGCTTGTCGATAACTGTTTTGGACTGTTGTCAAGCCAGGCATCACAGACTTCTGAGACATCTTTGCATTTCGTTTTTCTGCCCAAGTGTAGTGTCTTAATGTGTTTTCAAAAGCTTTCATGGCCAGAATCACTGGGTTGCTGTGAGTTTTCCAGATTGTATGGTCATGTTCCAGATGCATTTTCTCCTGTTGTTTCACCCACATCTATGGCAGGCTTTTTACCACTATCATTACTGTTGTTGTTCATTGAATTATCTCTGAAATTATTAGTACTGTATTTTATTGCCCTGGTTATCATTATTCTTTTTGCACTGTGTGTCCAATATTGTCTTTCTTTTTGTTTTCAAACTTTTTATAAAGAGCTAAGCACTAATGGCATACTGTATTCACTATCATATATTTCCATTCTCCAAATATTTAAAACGGAAATGTTTTGCCATTTCCATTTTACTTTATATGTGTGCTGTTGTTATCTCTTCTTATGCTAGACAGCCAGAAGGAAAAATAACCAAGAAGACCATATCTGCCCTAGAATGTGCATTCAGATAACCTAGGCTGAAGTCTGTCTGTACTTCCACAATTACTATAACTCAACTATATTGCTATAATAAATCACAGTTTTATAATAAATAAGTAGATCCTGCAACAAAATGTTGCAATGAATTCTCTCACTTCTTTTTCAAAGATATGCCAGAAAGCAACTTGAGCATAACATGATAGTTAATGGGAGTGAATCACAGCCCACTACACTTAGGCAGAAAAACAAAATGCAAAGATGCAGAATGGGTGATGCCTGGCTTGACAACAGTTCAAAAGAGATATCGACAAGCTGGAAGGTGTCCAGAGGAGGGTGACTAAAATGATCAAAGGTCTGGAGACCATGCCCTATGAGGAGTGTCTTAAAGAACTGTGTATGTTTAGCCTGCAGAAGAGAAAGGTTGAGAGGAGACATGATAACCATGTATAAATACGTAGGAAGAAGGAGCAGACTTCTTTTCTGCTATGCTTGAAACTAGGACTAGGAGCAATGGGTTCACATTACAGGACTTGACTACAAGTCCCATCAAACCAAACAATTTGTAGTTCAGAGACATCTAGAAGATAACCAAGCCTATTTTAGAAGGGAAAAAAGCATGTTCTAAAAGAAAGGGGTATAATGCCTTGCTAAGTTTCTCTTGGAAGAAAGCAATGAGAAATTTTAGCATTTTTTCCTGTATGCTGTAAAAAAGTTTTTGAAAACTACACAGTTTTCAAAGGTTATCAGCAATTTGGGATATATTTTGTATGGAATTTGCACATGGTTGTTTTACATTGGAAGTATTTGTCTATGCAGAAATTAATTTTAAATGCAAAAATGTTATTTCTTGAGCAGAAAATAGTGTTTTATATGCAAATCAACCACATGCACATTTTGCATAGAATAAATCCCCAATTGCAGTTTTTTTTTTTGCACAAGTAGTGTTATTCCTATATAGAAAGTACAGAAATGCTGTTTTCTGTGCAAAACATTTGCTGTGCAGAACTGTTTTCTGTGCAAATAAACACAAGTGATTTCTTTTTGCAAAGAATAAGCCCTTAATTGCAAAAGTTCTAGTCAATCCAGGATTCTTCTTACCAAAGTTTCTCAATATTCAAATATATTTCAGTCCAGTTTTAAAATAATTTCAAATATCTTTTTTTCTATTCCTTCTCATGGTGATAGTATTGGATTTATTTTGTTTTTCAAATGGAAGTCAATGGGCTCTTTCACATTACACAATTATAGCACTATGGTTCCACTTTAACTGACAAGGTAGCATCCTATGGAATCCATGGAGTTGTAATTTAGGAAACCAGTAGATAAGCTCTCTGGCTTAGTGTTTTATACTCCCTACCATAATCTCTACTTCCCTTGATGTCATAACATAAAACCATGGCAGTAAACATGAAATATAGTGCTGTAATCATGTAGTATGAAAGTCTCCAATACTCCCATGACTATTGAAAGGATTCAGCTCTCAGTGGTCTGCTTCTTGCAATGTTGGAATCTTAAAATTGGATTTCTATCAGTGCTTGGAAGCTAACATGTTATTAACAAGATAGTTATCTATAACAAAATACATTTGTGCAGCAAGGCGGGGACCCTGTTACATTTCAAAAGTTACTTTACGTGAAGCAGTTAATAATAATTCTAGTTATTTCTAAAAATAAACAACTTCGATATTACCACTAGATTTCTGGATCTGGTGAAACTGCCACCAAATTTCAGCATAATAAAGAAATAAAATTTATTTTTCACTCCTTTCTCCATATTGACACACTGAGAAAGAAGATTACTTTGTAAAATGTATGCCAGGGTGCTAATTATGTAGACAGTGGCCTCACAGAAGGTATTAAGTAACGTTTCATGACAAGGATGAAAGCCTCCCCATGAAGCCATGGCACGTTCGAAAACTCTTAAGTGGCTGCTTGTTCTTGAAATGCATCCCAAAGATAATGAGTTTTGCAACCTGAACTGATTGAACAAATTAATGAGGTTCTGTCACCTCTGTACTCACTTGGGATACCAGAAAAAACTGAAGGGATCTGGATTAACCTGAAATCTCATTTCACTTCATTTCCTAATGTTGTCCTGCATTTCATTCATAGCATCCATGATTTAATAAAACTCCCTATCTTTTTGTAGAAAACAATGGGGATTGAATGGCCCCAATATTCAATAAAGAGCTATTAAAATAGCTGTTTCCCTCTTGTGAGGTGGCAATCACACCCATTTTTGCTAAGCTCACCCAATATTGATAAATTGTATGCTTTGAAGTAGAGGTGGGGATTATGCAGCCTTCCAGGGGCCATTGGACAATAACTCTTAGTAATCTGGGCAAACATATCTCCTGGTAAAGAAAATGCTGGAAACTCCAGTTCAATAACACATGAAAGACTGCAGTGCATATTTAAAAGAGCAAGTAAAGTAACCTCCCTTTGGGAGTAGATTGGTAGCAGTAGTAGCTACAAAACTCCAGTGAAAACTAGATGCCCCCAGTTTGTTTTCTGACAGAAAATAAATTATGCACACTGTCAAAGTGGTGTAGTAGTTTAAATATTGGATTAGGACTCAGAAACAACATTATTTACATCCTCAATCAGTCATGGAAACTTTAGCTAACTCATACACTCTGGGCCTTATAAGAAATCAATTGCAAACCTTTGGCCAAGGAAAGCCCTAGAGTAGGATCATAGTTGACTTGGGACCTCTTCACACTGGCTTGATTTCAGCGGTGGCAACAGGTTTTCTTTTTTAGTACAGCCATGGAGCCCAAATACTCCCATCACACTCCTGAAAAGTACTTTGGGGGGAAGATCTGTGGCTGAACTGGAAAAGCAACCCTGCCATCGCCAAAAAATTGCCAATGGCAGACAATGAGAGGCTTCCCAACTTTCCCTAAGGAAAGATAGGTCAAGGCAGCTTAAACAGGCTTCCCCCCATGTGATGAAGTAGAGGAGAAGATTGAATGGTGTATGTAGGGCTTGGGGGGACAGGTCCCCACATCCTGTAGGCAGGCATTGCTGGGACATGGTGATACTGGTTGTTTCCGGTGGTATAAGTGACAAGGTTGATAATGTTACAGAGCAACAACTATTTCTGAGTAGGACTACTCATTTGTCAGTTTCTGGTTGGACTCCTGGAATCACATCAAGCTAGCTTCCAGGCTGGTGGCTTTAATAGTGGTCTGATAGCAGCAAATAAGAAAAAGAAGGGGGGGGGGAATAAGTATAAAAATGAAATCTCTAGTCATTTCTTGAGATTTTTTTTCAGTTTTGAACTAGGATTCTGACAAGTACTCAAGTAAATTTTATGAAGAAAACCTCATGGTGGTTTGCTGAAAATCATACAGATAACTTGAAGGCACATGTCTATGTTGACAAGACAATAATTTCTGCTAGCTTTAAATCTAGGCCATAAATCCTCTGGGGTGTGGGAGAAGAGGAACCTAGTTTTGTAAACTCTGAAAACCAGAATGCATGATAATAAACACATTTCAAACACTGGAACTAACACAGAATTTTAGTTTTCCTTCAGCTAAACTGTATTGAAAGTCTCCTCCTTAAAGGTCTTATCAAAAAGCAACTGTACTGCAGCAATGTTAGTCAAAGCAGAAATAACTCATTATAAAGTTCTGTTTCAGTACAAAGCTCTATCCAAGAAATGCACACAAGCCAGGGTGTCAGCATGATCATTGTTACTGGAGAACAATAAAATGGAAAATGTTCATCATTCTCAGAAGTAAGAAACAATTTACTTCTTTTTTCGCTGTTATAAATTTAGACCAATCTGTTGCATACAATAATTTGGAATAGCAATACTTTATATGCTTTGTTGCTACCAGTCAACATGGAATGCTAATGGGTGGAAGATGAATCACTTAAGGCATTTGAAAATTTCCACCCACTGCGGTAAGGTGAAACATTGTCATTATTTTTAAATGTATTTGCCTTCAATCAGAATATCCAGAGTCAAATTCTTCATTTTTTCCTATTGGGCACACTTTCCATGTGGTATAGGCTCTTTTATTTATTTTGATTCTATCCCACTCTTTGCTCTAAAAGGGTTTGTGAGGCAGGAGGAAGAGCAAGTAAATTTTTTTGGTTTCCTCCAGACAGCAAATTGTCTTGGTTTCAGTAATTACAAAATCCCAAAGCATTCATTTGGAAAGGAAATTCAAGATAGGAAAGTGCAGCTTCCTTAGAACCTTCATTTGCCTGAAGAAATGGAGTGAGCATTACCAAAATACCAAGTTACTTTTGGGGATTGCGACTGCAAGACTCTTCCAGCCATCATGATCACGAAAGAAAGTGTGCAATTTTAGAGTCAGCGGACAGTTTTGTGCCTTACTATCTAGAGAAACAACTCACTTCTTATTTCTCTTTGGATATCAAAATAACTCTATGAACATTTTCTGCAAAACAAACTAGAAAAGCAAAAGATAACTCATAATGACAATATTCCCTGGTCATGGATGTGTTATTTCATGATTCTAAAAGCTACTGCATTTCATTAGATGTGAAGCATCTATCGGTTCAAAAATACATGAAATCATTTAAAAAAGAGAATTCTCAGTGAAGCAATTATAGCAGCACACCTCTGTTATTTAGCTGGAAAAAAGTGTTTTTGTTGAAATGGAAAAAAGGTAATAAAACAGGATTTGTATTTCCCATGTTCATGTTGTTTCCCTGAAGCTCAAGTTCTGAAATTATAATTTGACCTTTCCAATTTTATCACTGGTGCATTTTTCTCTCAAAACTTTCCACACTTGAAACTTAGCAAAATTATACTTCCAAGTGACAACATTAAAATATAAGTAGTGCAGTTATTCTATTTTAGTGTTTTTCAAAAAGAAGACAGTGATTTTCTGAAAGGATTGGCAGTGCCTTCCTATGCATTCATATGGCATTCCTACAGAGCTCAATGGAATTTATGACCAGGTAGTTGTTGGTGGTAGTGACTTCCATGAGGTGATACATCCATTTTTGGTATAAATCCAAAACTGAAAAGGCACTATCAAATGTGCTGACCTATTTTGTGATCCAGGGTGAAGCACACTTGCAGGAATATTATCCATTATGTCCCACCACATGTCCAATCCCTTCAGCAGGATGATGACATTTGGTTATTTGAAGAAAAAGATAAAATGATATTGCCAAGATTCCAGGGCAGAGGTTGACCAGATTGGTAGGAGACATTTAATACAAAATGGTGGAACATGTTCTGCCTCACTTGACACTGCATGCATGCATACATTTCAATGCATGCTTGCAGTCCCTTGCACGAAACACAAATTACATGCCAGGGAGTATTATTATTATTATTATTATTTATTAACTTTATTTGTACCCCGCTAGCATCTCCCGAAGGACTCGATGTGGCTTACACGGGCCGAAGCCTCAAAACACAATACAATAGAAAACATAACACAACAATAAACAAAGCAAATCAAAACAATTAAGCAAAATAACCACAATGAACAATACATCAAGACACTATTAAAACTGGTTCGGCCAGCGCAATGGGGTACAGAGTTAAAAGTGCTGAGATGGCAAAAAGTGCTGAGTATGACTGATACCTTCCTCTTACAAAACCCACAGTGGGAAATGGTAGAATGGCAGGGTTGGGGATGGGGTTAAGAATGCATTACTTTTGATGTAATTATAGATTGTAGGGCTGGGCGGTTTCGTTTCGTTAATTCGTAATTCGTTAAAAAATTTGTTAATTTTTCAATTACAAAACAATAACGAACCAGTCTGGAGCAATTTTTTTAAAAAAACGAATTTTTAAATCGTTTCGTAAATGTTTTGTATTTCGTTATTGTATTCGTTTCGTTATCGTTTTGAGGTCGTTTCGTTATTATTTCCGCATGTCTGGGGCAAGTTTTATAGTTGTTTTTGGTTTAATTAAGCTTCAGAAGTTCCCCCTGTCCCATTTGGAGGTTTTTTAGCATATTGCGCGGTCGCGTCCACCATTAACAAATCGATTCGTTATTGTTTCGGAAATCGATTCATTATTGTTTTGCAATTTTTTTCACATTTACAAAATTTCGTAAATATTGAACTTTTTTAAAGGAAAATTTTGTAATTATTTTAAATAACGAAACGCAAAAACCCCCAAAAAACGAATTGATTTTAGAAAAAAAATTTCCGTTGTTACCCAGGCCTAATAGATTGCACCTTGGTAAACTTTGAGTCGGAATAAAAATCACAATAAAGTAGCTATTTGCATAATTATTCTGAAGCAGCTTGACTGAAGAACTATTTTGCAGATGAAAAAGGAGGAAAAGTCTCATTGTGATTAATCATAAATGTACTTTGCAGAACCCCACAGATCCTACAGTAAGAAATACAGTTCTGCATCAGAATGGTATGAGGGTGGCTTATGGTCTTCTTTTAGGCATTTAGTCAAGTCTTCCTCCCTGATACCCCTGTCATTTCATCCTTCTCACACAAAGAGAAAAAATCCATATAGGAACAAAGATATCAGAACAAGAAATTATCACTAAATCATTTGATCCTAAATTAACTGCTCGCTTATGTATATGCAATTACATATATTAATGTATAAGTCAACCTCATGTGTAAGTCAAGGGCAAGTCTTGGGGCCAAAATTACGGATTTCGAGATGATCTGTGAATAAGTCAAAGAAAGGGGAGGGGAAAGCACCAATGCTGCCTCAGAAGACCAGCTACCCTTCGCCACCACTGCCATTTCCCCCAGCCAGGCATTAAAAAAAAAAACAGAAGCAACATCATAGTGAAGGAGGTGTTTTGGTGTTTCTTTTAGATTCTCCTGAGATGGACTAAGCTTGGAGAACCAACTTGCTTGAAAGGTTTTTTTAAAACGTGCCTGGGAACCAACTTGCTTGAAAGGTTTTTTCAAACATCCAGGGAGTGGGGTGGAACCACTAATCCATTGATCTGGGGGCCCTCATTTCTCTCCATGATTCAGGACACACCAGTTGTGTGAACTGCAACTGCCACCATCACTGTAGAAGTGTGAACGAGGATTGAATGTTCACAGGGTTCTTCCAAGGCAGATCCTGACACCAACCCACATGATCACTGAGTTGCCTTATCCCGATATAATTCCACAAAAGTATTTGTGCAAATCATTTCACGGTGGAGAATACCAGCATACATGATTTACAATATTCATCCCAAAATCAGAATTCTTTGAACATGTTCAGTCCTTTTCCTTTACAAAAACAGTCCCTAAAAGGATTTTTTACTGCAAACTTGATAATTTCTCTGAGAATCATCTCTCATCTGTCCTATTTTGACAACAATTCTGGCTTACTTACCACCAACAAAATTTACTATTAATAGAGTACCCCATATATGGTGTACATATAGAGCAAAGTGGTATAGTACCCCCACACTACAATGTTTCTGCAAGAAGCTGAAAACATGGCTCTTTAGGCAGGTTTGTGAAAATGACCCAAGACATCAGCTAATCCAAAGGATCAAATAACTTAATATTGACATTGGCACTTTAATGTTTGAAATTTGACTGTGGCTGGGATGTTGTACTGTCCATTTTAATAGTAGTTTTGCTGAGTTTTGTTGATTATTCATTTAAATTGGTGTTGGTTTTTATTTGTAATGTTTTGTTTTATGGTTATGGATATTGCAATTGTTTAGCATGTTGATGCAATTTTATCTGTATATTATGTGTTTCATGGCACTATTATGTGCTACTATAAGCCATCCCAAGTCCTTTTTGTGAGATGTTATTGGGGTAAAAATAAAGTATTATTATTGTTGTTATTATTATTATTCTGACACAAAAACACAGTATATTACAGCAAACGAGATATATGTGCTGGATTTTGTATCACAAAATCACAAGTCGAACACTTCCCAAGCATCTAGGACTGTGTGATGTATTTTCGAATGATGCGCACAGATCCAAGTAAGGTGGCCTTTTGCAGTTGACAGATCATGATTTTGTAAATGTTTATTGTTTTCAAATGCCAGCTGAGATCTTTTAGCACGACATCCAGTGTGCCAATCACCACTGTAACCACCTGTACTGGTTTATGCCAGAGCTTTTGCAGTTTGATTTTGAGGTCCTGATAACAACTGAGTTTTTCCTGTTATTTTTTCTCAATGCGGCTGTCACCCAGTATGGCGACATCAATCCTAACTTTTTTTCTTTTCCACAATCATGATGTCTGGCGTATTGTGTTCCAAATCTTTGTCAGTCTGGATTTGAAAGTCCCACAGTATTTTTGTGCGTTCATTTTGTACTATTTTGCAGGTTTATGATCCCACCAGTTCTTTACTACTGGCAGGTGGTACTTGTGGGTGGAGCTACCGCCCACAAGTACCACCTGGATTAATTAATGATTAATTGGAACTTAATTGACATAAGTTCCAATTAATCATTTGGGCCACAGAGTTGTGCCTCTGTTGGTAGGCTGATTATTATTAGTATTAGTATTATGGATTGAGTGTTGGACTAGGACACTGGGAGATCAGGGTTCAAATCTCCTCATGGCCATGGATATATAATGGGTGATCCCAGGCAATTCATACTCCCAGCCTCAGTCAAAGGCAAAGACAAATTCCCTCTGGAAAAACCCTGTGATTAATTAATTTGAGGGTCACCATGAGTCAGAAATAACCAGAAAGCACACTACAACAATATACAGTTCACCTAACATGCTGAAGTATATTTACTCAGAGTTTTGAAGCTACTACCATTTTCAGGCATGAGGAAAGATGTTTCTTTAGGGCATGTTTTATAGTATAGTGACAGAATGGGGCAGAACCAAAAGCAGTCAGAACTATGGAATGGTTCTTCCATTCTATTTAGTTTAACAAATCTCAATCCAAACTGAGATCCTTGCCTTAAAATGTCTGTAAATGTATTTTAAAAGTGGTGACTAAACCAAGATGGGTGAGGGGGGCTTGTTTATTGTTTATTTTCTGAACAATGTTGTAACTTTATGTCCTTCAAAATGCTGATCAAGTATCTGCAGAGCAAAACCTATTTCACCATCCAAAAATCAATTATGGTTACATGCCAAATTTTGAAGTGCTTGCAAAATTATTCTGTTTCAAATAACACTACCTAAAGCAAGCAAAGCTTGATGTAGAAGACATGGCATGCCAAAATTAACAAATTTTTGAGACACAGTGGGGATGTTTTTTGGAAGAAGATAAAATAACAAAAGGCCAATTGAAGACAAGAGAAGTCCCGTTTATTGCCAAAAGACTCGCAGCATGAGCCTTTAACTGCAGTTTTACAGCTAGCAAGGACAAAGTTGCAGTCTCTGGGACAGAGATCTTCTGTAATCTGTGTTGAGGTCATCCCTCCCACAATAAGGGCACAGAAGACTGATCCAAGCATTTATTTTTGAAACAGAGATAACTGTGTATCACTTCATTTTTATGTGATATGAAGTACAAGTGTGTTTCAGATTTATTTTTTTTGAAACCTAACTCTGGGAGTGAATCAAGTTACTTCACATAGATCTATGAGATGCCTAGATGAAACAGGGGCTACTCTGAAGGACACTGCCTCTGAATATTCCTAAAGAGTTGTTAATAATCTCAATCTGGAGGGTAATATAGTATGCCTTCAAACTTTGCTGCAATTCTACCCAAGTTTTTGGGAGCAGAAGAGGGAAGAAATATAGATTTCAGAATAGCATTTCTAATAATAATTGAGGATTTTAGCAGACTTTGCAGTTCCAATGCTTTGTAAATTCTCACAAGACTTGAGACATCCAGTAATTTACCGCCACAGTTAGAGTGTCACAGATTGATTGAGCTTGATTGAGTCTGAGTTGACATTTTTATATGTGCATGTGTTTTATTTTATTTTAATTTATATTGTGTTCACTTTTATGTTTGTTTTTAGGCACTTTGTGCAGTCTGTAATCCAGCCCAAATCCCTTACAATCATAGAATCATAGAGTTGGAAGAGACCTCATGGGCCATCCAGTCCAACCCCCTGCCAAGAAGCAGGAAAATTACATTCAATGAATCCCCAACAGATGGCCATCCAGCTTCTGTTTAAAAGCCTCCAAAGAAGGAGCCTATACCACACTCTAGGGCAGAGAGTTCCACTACTGAACAGCTCTCAGCAGTGGAACTTTGAATTGAGTTTCCACAAAAGTTGTGGAAGCAAGAAGCCATCTTTGCTCCCTTTGCTTCAGGTAAGCCTTGTCTTAGAGTGCATTAGAAATCTGAGTGTATGTTTGAGACTAGCTGCTCTGCATGTTGCATTGTTTGGGAGGTGAGGCAGTGATTGACAGTTTCAGGGCAACAATTAGTGGCTCATTGTTCCCTGTTCTTTGAAGCTCTCTGGGAGTGAGTGTATTTTCCTTGTTTAACCTATATAAGCCAGGGCCTAAACTCAAGTGGCAGTTGAGTTCCCACAGAGGTTGAAGAAGAAAGAAGCCATCTTTGCTCCAGGTAAGCCTTGTCTTAGAGTGCATTAGAAATCTGAGTGTGTTTGAGACTAGCTGCTCTGCCCTTCGGGGAGATGATGGTGGGATATAAGAATAAAGTTGTTGTTATTCTTTATTTATTTATTTTAAACATTTATATTCCACCTTTCTCACCTTGAAGGGAACTCAGGGCAGAGCACAGCATATATACGACAAACATTTAATGCTGGGACAAGAATTAATTATATGCATACATAAACATTAAGAACATTTGTCTCAATATTAAAATACACTGTTGAAAACCGTCTTGATCCCTTAGTACTTATTGCTACTCCTTCCTAGTTCTCTTATGGTTCATACCATAAAGATATCTATAGCATTAGGGCTGGGGGGTTTCGTTTCATTAATTCGTAATTCGTTAATAATTCGTTAATTTTTTAAATTACAAAACGATAACGAACCATTCTGGAGCAATTTTTTTTAAAAACGAATAATTAAACACGTTTTGTAAATGCTTCGTATTTCGTTATTGTATTCGTTTCGTTATTGTTCTGAGGTCATTTCATTATTATTTCCGCATGTCTGGGGCAAGTTTTTTGTTTAATTAGTGAAAAAAAATTATAATATCACACCAACAGTCAACAACAGAGGGAGAGGGAAGCTTCAGAAGGTTTTGGAGGTTTTTTAGCGTATTTCGTGGTCGCGTCCGCCATTAACGAATCGATTCGTTATTGTTTCAGAAATCGATTCGTTAATGTTTTGTAATTTTTTCACATTTACGAAATTTCGTAAATATCGAACTTTTTAAAAGGAAAATTTTGTAATTATTTTAAATAACGAAACGCAAACCCCCCCCCCAAAAAACGAATCGATTTTAGAAACAAATTTTTCCGTTGTTACCCAGGCCTATATAGCATCTTTGAAAATTGTCAGGGGGCCTCTGCCACTATATGTGCTTTGGTATAAACTCAACATAGAATGGGTTTCACTAACACAATTTGAACATTCTTTTTTTACCCAAAACTCTATAGCTAGCCTTCTATAGCTTTAGGGTTGTTTTTGGAAAATCAAGAGTGCTTCTATTATATATAAGAATTGTGTCCCATGCCAAAAATCCAACAAAACAAACCCACGAAGAATAAGTGCATATTTTACTGAAATTTATTGACCTCTAAATATGCTGATGTAGAAATTTCCAAGCAGCCATTCCTTTATAAACTGGCAGGCTTGATTCCCTTAGTAGGGTAAAATATGTGCAAATGTCACTCAGTTCTGGCATGAAATGTAGAACATTTTTTTTTTGTTTTGGCATTGGCAGTTCCCTTTTTCAGAAAACCAAAATGTAAAAGGACACAGCACAAACCACTGGAAAAAGTTGTATGGAACCTGATAGGTATAATTCCTGCGCTTAGGGTTTACCAAGGATCTCATCACACTAAAGCAGTGGTTCTCAACCATCCCCAGATATTTTAGCCTCCAACTTCCAGAAATCCTAACAGCTGCTAAATTGGCTGGGATTTCTGGGAGTTGTAGGCCAAAACACCTGGGTCCACTTTATATACGGTTTCTGCCTCCTGAATAATTCTGGGGTTTGTAGTTTAGCGAGGAGCCTTTAACAGCTTCACTAAACTACAAACCCCAGAATTCTACAGGTTTTAAAGTGGATTCATTCTCTAGTGTAATGAAGCAGTAGTGATTTTTTTGTCTATACTGATAAATATTAAAAATGCTACCTCCATTTTAAGAGTAAAAAAGATTTGGATTTTCCAATGTGGAAAAGTATTCATATTCAAGTTAAACTTGTTAGGCTTTAAACTGATCTTTATTTATTGTTTTCTTATTTGTGGCATGGTGTAAACAAGGAAATTTGAAGATAAGCATTGTGTTAATATGCAATATTTTGGGGAGAAATAGTACATTGAAATATTATACTATTATACTAAAAAGTTACTGTCCTATATTTCAAGACAGTAACATTTTCTGTGATCTTGAAAGACACAACTAAACCTTATGTGAAAAAAAATTGTTGTGTGGATACTTTATCATCTTAAAAATAAAGATGGGGAGGGTCAAAGTATGCTGCATAAATCAAGCATCATAATTCACCCTGTTTCAAACCTACTGGGTTAAATGTTTATTGACATAATTTCCCATTTTAAAATATGAGACGAGAAGGGGCAGATAATTTTAAAGAACACATTTATGCAAGACATCTGGCTGGAGAGAGGTGGAGAAAAATAGGAAGTACAAGTGAGCAGTACCCTGGAAAATCTATCTATCATCCATCCACCCTAGTAAAGGTCAGATAAAGGTTTTCCCCTGACATTAAGTCTAGTCATGTCTGATTGTGGGGGTTGGTGCTCAACTCCATTTCTAAGCCAAAAAGCCGGTGTTGTTCCTAGACACCTCCAAGGTCATGTGGCCAGCATGACTGCATGGAGCGCCCTTATCTTCCTACCAGAGCGGTACCTATTGATCTACTCACATTTGCATGTTTTCGAACTGCTAGGTTGGCAAAAGCTGGGGCTAACAGTGGTAGCTCACGCTGCTTACCGATTCGAACCTGCGACCTCTCGGTTAGCAAGTTCAGCAGCTCAGCGGTTTAACCCACCGAACCACCAGAGGCTCCTACACCCACCCTATATCCTGCTTTTACCCAGTATGGGATCTAAAGTAGCATGCAGCATTGATTAAAAATATAATTAAACATTTCTTTTTTAAAAAAAAAAAGCAATTGAACAAGCAATCCTAGTGAACACTTGTTTTAAAAACATTAAAAACACAGCAATGAAAAAAAATTCATTATCCCCAATTTAAAGATTCTTTTGTCAAACCCTGTTAAGATACGGTCATAATACATCTTCCTTTTCTAGGATATATCAAGGCAGATTTTTTTAAAAAAATCTCAGATTTCTTACAAAGCCTGGACTGGCAGAAGAAGCAGTCAGATAGAAGAGCTTTAAGATAGAAAAAAGAGATATACCAGGTTAAAGCAGGGGAAGAGAAGCTCCAAAAGCAGGCAGCCTCAGCCCTGTGGAGTTACCAAGTGACTCACTGGCTTCCAGCTAAGGCAATGATTGGAGGAAGTGGGCGAAGAGGAAACAAAGGGAAATTGTTATTATTTAATTGTGATGAAGGTTAGAAATATTTATAGGAACAATTAGCACTGCTTATATAATAGGGGTATTTAAAGTAAAAGTTGCCATAGTGATGTGTGTACCCCTTTTTTGCTTTTCAAAATATGGTAAATTATCTGAATACAAAAGTATTTGCTGATAGAAAAAGACCACAGAGAAGGCCAACTGGGCTTTCCGTGAGAGTGAATTCTGCAGCCAGGGAACAACAAGAACAAGAACAACAAGAACAACAACAAACTTTATTTATACCCCAGTGGGGACTCCACTGAACCACTGAAGCTGGATCTGCACTTATAATCCATTCTGAATCCAGATTGTCTGCTTTGAACTGGATTACATGGGTCTACATTGCCATATGACCCAGATAAACAGGAATTGGGTGCCCAAACCCCACATGTATTTGGGGGGGGGGGTACTTTTTATACAATCTTCCCTCAACTCTTTTCAAAAGTACATATGGGAATAGGGAAAGTATACCCTTTTCCATGAACTGAACAGGGAGAGTATGCCCCTGTTTGTTTTGCTGGTCTCTCGGCAGCTTTCAATCCCAACAACCATGGCATCCTTCTGGGTTGCCTCAAAGGGGTGGGACATGGGGTCACTATTTTATAGTAACTTCATTCCTTCCTGGAGGGGCAAGTCCAGAATGTGATGGTGGTGGGATTTATGTTTTACTTGTTGACTGTTGGCCTCAGTATTCTGTTCCCCATGCTGTTTAATATGTACACAAAACCACTGGGAGATCTCAGCCAGAGTTTTGGGGTACAGTGCCATCAATATGAGGATCAATCCAACTCTACTACTTTTCTCCACCTCAATTCAAGGAGACAATTTTGGTCCTAAATCAGTGTCTGCCATCAGTAATGAACTGAATGAGAGCAAGCAAATTGAAACTTAGTCCAGATATAACAGAAGTTCTCCTAGTCAGTTGATAAACAAATATTTGTCTACATTCGATTTTTGATTATTTTGCCTCAGAAGATATAGGTTCACAGTTTGGGATAGTCCTGGCCTTAGCGCTGAACTTGGAGGCTCGGGTTTCTGTGTTGGCTAGGAGTAGTTCCATATATTTAACACCTTTACATCAACTAATCCATTCCTTGAGATGCCCAATCTGTTCATGGTGGTACATGTCTTAGTTACATTCTGTTTGGACTACTGTGATGTGCTGTATATGGAACCATTATTAAAGAGTGTTTAGAAATGTCAGTTAACACAAAGAGTGGAAGCCAGAATATTAACCTGGGCCAGGGACTGTATGATATCTCTGTTACAACAGCTCTATCACCTGCCATTTTGCTTCTGGGAACAATTCAACATGCTTTTTATGACCTATAAAGGTCTAAATGGTTCAGTTCCAGACTATCTGGAGAATATTGTGGGCAGTGTGGGTCCTGAAATTATCAGGAGATGGATTTATGTGTAGTATTTAACAGTATGAGTTAGCTAGAAGACTTTGAGTGAAAATAAAATATTTGATCCAAACATATTAAATTGTGGTAAACTTGATTAATTACTTATTACTTTTGTGAAGTTTACCTTTTTTTTTCTCTGAGGTCACTTGACATAGAATGTTTGAGTTCTAACCTGGAGTCTGTCAAAGCTGCAGAGAAGAGAGTGGGCATCACTTCCTACACAGGAATGCTGAGGGTTTCTAGGAGTTTCCCACAATTGCTGATCACATAGATGGAGCAGAAGGAAACCTTTACATTAGCATCTGTGGCAGGATAAGGGAAAGAGCTTCCTTTTGATGGTTTCAATGAGATTTGTGGATATCTTCACATATGGTGGGATCAGGGATTTAGGCAAAGCTTCCATCTGGTAGAAAAAGTAGTTGGACTAAAGTCAGAAGCCTCATATGAAGAGACATAGCCATTTAGATAGTCTGGCCCCAAGCCAGACTGAATTTTCCCCTCTTCATTGTTGCCTTTTATTTCAGTCTGCATATTGTTCTTGACTGGAGAAGGAAGTAGAATTCACTGGGGCATGTCTCTTACTAATCTTACTCCACTTGTTTGATAGTGGTTTGAGACAAGAGCATAGCCTTCATTTTTCCCCTGGATTTTGCCTGTTCATGGTCTCCTTGGAGATGTTAAAAAGCTTGCTACTTGACAAGTTGTCTTACATTCTTGATGCACATATCATAACAGCTCCCCACACTGCATGACACCCCATGGAGAAAAATCCAAGTTTTTCTAAAAGCAAGCACATGTAACAAGAGCATTGCTAAAAGATGCTTGAAGTTGCCTTTCCTTAGGACACAAGTGAATTTAATTTTTCTGCAATGATATATAATTCATCATTTACTATTTATATTGTATTATTTTTGTCATGAATTCTTCTCAGACAAAATCTTATGGGTAGATGTAGTATTCTGACGTAACTATTAATATTAACCACAATACTCTTGTTTGTGGTTAAGTGTTCTTTGTATTTCTTGATAAATGAAGACCAAAAATCAATAAATGGTGAAAAAGATTTATTTCAAAATTACCCTAAAATTATGCTCTGCTATTTTTCAGGATGCCACTGAAATCTTTTGTGCCTGGTGCAGACTTTACAGAAATAGGCAGAGGCCTCTATGATGATAAAACATTCATTTTTAATAAGGTGAGGCAAGATATATCAAAGTTTCCCCTGAGAGCAACATCACCAACTAGCTGAAGCAGAAAAGTCACATTTGAATAAATTAAGTGTGACTATTGAGAATGTGAACAACTCCACAGTTGCTTATAGCTAGATAATTGATTGTTCTGGTATGCCAAAGCTGGAAACAGAAGCCATTTCTTTCCTACCTGATCTTAAACTTGATGTCCAGGTTGCAATAAAGAGAATGTTTAAGAGCGCCACCAAAATGACATGAGATGTAAAAGATCCTGAATAAATCAAGGATCCTAGGGATTTCAAAGAAGATGATAGGCCAAATGTCTTTCAGTGATGCGTATGTAAGATTGTCGGCAAAATTTGATATATTCCCCCAACCTGGTATTTGCAAGACTACCTTATTTTGTTGCAAAACTAGAGGGATAAGAGCTTTGTATCTGAGAACATGCTTAGCATTTTTTTTAAATAAAGGATCAAGTAAAGGGATTCTAGTATCACATCAAACTAAGTGGTTAGTGTAGATGCACCTTAGGTTGCCAAATATGCTACTAGTATCCTGCCCAGGCAGTTATTGAGGCCAGGGGCAAAATTGTGGCAGAGAGAGAAGAGGGGCTTGGTGTTTCTCTTAGATTCTTCTGGAATGGACTAAGCTCTTCCCTTTCACCATTCCACTCAAAGAAGTTAACAGTTCCTTTTTTAAAAGAGTTACAAAGCAGTATTTACATTGACCGATGGATCAAGTTGATCCAGGTTTTTTGGTCCAATTCTTAACTGTCTAGACTTACACATAATATATACAGCAATATATATATATATATATATATATATATATATATATATATATAGGTCCATTAACTTCTAAAAGGAAAAGGGGTAGTAGAGGTGTAATCTGGCAGTCCTTTTAAGACTACCTCATTTATTTTAATATGAGCTTTCATGGGTTTCAGTCCACTTCATTAGATTCATTGATTGAAATAATATCAAACAACTGGCATATTAGCCCTTATATACATGTGAAGGTACAGCCAGAACATAACAGGATACAGAAATATGTAATTTCTGCTAACTCATTGATGTGTGAAAAGGCAGTTTTCTATGTGTTTCCTTCTTGCAGCAAGTGTTGTTTTTCGAGGAATGGGGAGCTGGGAACAGGAGACAATATAGGTTTCCATCACTTCCTTTGTTCTATGGAACAGAATAAATATGATGCAAGTGAGTGATCTATTCTAAAGGTTAGAATACCCAAGTGTGATAATGCCTACAAATGATGAATATCTGCCTGGATTTAGTACAGAAAATAAAGCGATTCTTTGTCCAGGTGACAGTCAAGGTTAAGAAATCCACCCTGGGAAAACGGTGGAATATGTATATCCATGTCTTCTTCTCAATCCAGATTTCTTTCATTTCTCATCAAGGGAAAGTCCTATTTTCACTGTGGTTTTTCTAATCATGTATGTAAGCCCATATTCAGGTTGAGTGACGTGGCCCTTTCTGACTATGCCATGACAATCCATGTATTTATTATATTATTTTTAAAAGGCTTAAATCTTATAAATAAGCTTTTCTTTTTTAGATTCAGTGTTTCTTTTCCATCATGCTTTCCTTCCAAGTAGCGCGAACATTAGTTTTTAATGATTGGTTTGGTCAATATTTAATATAGCTCCATTCTTTTCAAATCTAAAATTATTGAGATGAAATATTCATTGCCTGAGTATGCCTTTCTAATATCTTTCCAGTAATTATTGTTGAAATTATGCAGGGATGGTGACACATGCAAGTGATTCCCTGTAGTAGGCTTGTGCAATCTAGGTAAACAGAGATCCATTTCAGTGTTCCGGATTTTGGTGAGGGGTCCCAATCCATTTTTTTTAGATCCTCTCAAATTCAGAAGGATAGAAATCAGTTTTTGATCTGCAAGGCCGAAAGATTTGTTTTCTATCTGGCCTATTGGTGGCAATGGGGTGGGGGGAGACACAGGCTCTGCTTCCCATCATTTTAGACATTGTTTGCCCTTATCTCCTTTATTAAGACCTGGATTAAAAGCATCAAAGGTAAGATACCACTCTTCTGTGATCCTTTCCCTTCTGTCTGCAGAGGAGACCGGGTTTAATGCTTCATTAAAGCCGTTTCTATTCTAGAGGAGACAGGAGCTGCAGGCACACATGCTCTCTCCCTACAGCAGGCAGTTTTCCAAGGCATTTTAAGGAGATTTCCCAAGTTCCCAGTGAAGGAAAAGGGATTGACTTGGAGGTATCCTACCTTGGACATCTATTTAAAAGCCCTCTCTTCTCTCTTGAATTGGAAGAGCTTGATTTGGAGGAGCCTTTTTACCCCTCATGCTTTTCCTTCTAGCTGCTGCCTTCCTTCCCACACTTCACGTGAAACCGAAAGCAGCCAGTTTTCGACTGCCACTGTTCTGTTGGAGCAGGTTAAAAAAAATGGCAGTGCCGTTATGGGCTTCCAAACCAACTGAACTAACCAAACAAGCTGAAGGCAACATCCACAATGAATCTGTGCACAAGCCTAATGTGTATTTATTAGGAGCATTTCTATCCTGTCCCTCTCACCTCCAAAGAGGGACTCAGGATGGCTACCAGCAGGAACCATTCGGTGCCAAACAATTTAACAAGCATAATATACAATTAGCCAACATTAAAAAGAAATATAGATACATTAAAAGAGCTCACAGTTTCATGTTGTCTTCCAAATAAAAAATGTCCCTGTCTGACTTACATACCAATTCAACTTAAAAACAAACCTACAGAAACTATCATATCTGCAACTTGGGGTCTGTCTGTTTATTTATTTATATCATACATTTATCTCAAGTGGCACACAACATAAAAGCAGTGCAGTTCAAAAAACTCGAGATATATCAAAATTTAAAAAGAATTAAACCAACAATGTGTTTTAATTCTACATCTGTTTTTTAATACATTTGTTTCAATGGTCTCTTGTTTTCATCTAACTAGTTTAAAGGCATTGCTACCTCACTTTGAGCTGTGAGGAGAAGTGGGTAACAAATAGGGGTATTATTATTATTACAACTAACAGCAAGGGTAATGTTGGTGTCATGAATGACTTTTCAATAACTTTAAAGCACAGGTTATTTTTACTGAATTCCCAGTGTGAGAGGGGACATCAGATTACAGAAAAACATTTAGACAAACAAGGACATTGGACATACAGATGCTATGCAACTACATTGGATTCACAATTACATGGCTAACAAACAAACAAAGAGGAATTACATTTTCACTGAGCATTCACACATGTACACACATTCATCCTCAGACATTCAAATATTACCATATCATTTTCTCCCTCTTTGGAGAAGCACCTGTTAGGCCAGACCCTGCTTTCCTGCAGCCTGTCAATGTACAGTTCCCACACTTCATTAATGCCATAACTTCAAAATGCCAAAACTTCTTCCCTAAGAACAATGCCAAGGACCAGATCTCTGTTTTCCATACAGCAGAACGTGACTCCCTGTACAAAATTTAAGACTCCAAAAGCGCACTTCTTCCTCTTCCCTTGAGAAAGAAACCCAAAAGTGTCCAGAATCATATGTAGTGCATTTGTTGGGACTCCACAGGGCAAATAGAGAGAGAGGCTTAGCTCTCATTAACATGTTTACAAAGTATTAAAATCTGGAGAGAGAGGTACCCGAAACTATGATTCTGTTTCTTTGTTCAAAGTGAAAGCATAGGGAATGTCAAGGGAGGATTCTTTTTTCTGACACCCTTCTTGTCTTTTTTCCATAATAAAACAGTAAAATTCATGAAGAATCATAAATGGTTATATAACTGCTATTTGCTTCCAATGTAGTCTGCTAATTGTTATTTTACTCCAGTGCTGTGGATTCCATCTATCTGCCCCTTTAACACAACAGGAAAGCAGAATAGTCACATTATTTTTAAATTAGATGCCATTTTTTTTTAAAAAGAAAGGAACTGTGATAAAAATGTTGACATTTTGATTACGTGAGCAGAGGGAGATGGATGAGGTCACATCCATAAGGCAGCTTCTTTTTTCATCTGGCTGGGAAATGACTGACAGCTCCAGGTATGCTATAGACCTTGCATGTGAGATTATCAGGCATTAAAATGAATCACAACTGAGTTTTGAATGGAAGGCAATTGGTGCTTCTTTTCCATGTGCAGAGGGTTTTTTTAACCTCTGCTGCTTGATGCAATCCTGTGTTTCTATAAGTGTCACTCAATGGCTTGCTTTTGAATTTTCAAGTGCAATGGGAACACTCAAGTCAGGAGAGGGGGAGAAAGTTAAAAGAGAAAAATCAGTAATTTCCATACTTCATATGCTTGCCCTCCGGCACAACGAGTCAAGCACTGCCACAAAGAACATGACTGGAATAATATTTATGACCAGGGCCAATGCAGAAACAAGGGTCAAGAACGAAGATTCTTGGGGTGTCACAGGGACAGTCTTGAGTGATGTCATTAGGGTGAATCTTTGTAAATTCAGGCATGGGTTGACAAGCAAACTGGAATTGGTTCAAGGTAAATTGATAGTGGAAATGAACATGAAGGCATACCATGTGAAGAGTCCCAGAATTTGGATGAAACTCATCTCATTTGGTAATATAGCATCATAGATCTGGAGGAATGCAGTTTTTGGCACTGGGATGGATGATTAACAAATCTATACCATCACAGAACACCTTTTTGCTTTCTCTCTCTGCCATGATTGCCCTCTTTGGTGTATATTCTATATTCTAGCTTTCCCTTTCACTCACATACTTGTATTGCTCTTTGCTTCCTTTTGTGAATCCCTCCAGAACTGTTATCTGTCCCGTCCCCCCCCCCCCCCCATTAATGTTTCCCCAGCTTGTTTTCCAAACTTTACAATATAATCTTAAATTACTTTATTCCCTTTCCCATCTTAGGAAGAGTTTTGGTGCTCAAAATCATCATCATTATCATAATCATCAGAGCCACATTTCCACCTGAATTTTTTTTTTACAGAGTGCCTCTACACAGAGTGAAGCAATTATATAGAAGCCAGGTGCGAATCATTGCAACTCATTTCTGAGCTTTTGAGAATGCTCACAATTTTTCATATCTTAATTAAAGTCCTTCCCAAAGTGGTGACCAGAACCGATTATTTTTCCTGTGGCTATTTTGAGAAGGACTCCAGTGAAAATTGTGGCATTGGAAGGACTTAAGAAGTTCTTATGGTTTTCTTTGTGGAACTAAATACGTATAATTTGGGACATTTGAGTGAGCTTCAATGTTTTGTTTGTTTTGTTTTAAAAACACCCCAAAATCATACAGAATTTATTTGAAAAGGTAAAACTGGAAGGTTGTGTGGCTTTGAGTGGCAAGCAGAATCCAGAAGAAAAGTGAAGTCCTTTATCTTCCTGTGGCCAAAGGCTTTTACCACCCCATCACATGGGAAATCCCTCTGAGTAAATGAAGATACAGCTTGTTACTGAAGCTTTGCTCTCCTGTGCATCAGATCTTTTATGTTGTGTGTGCTCACATAACATCCTCAATATACATTTTTCAGTTCACACAAAAAACCCATGAAAAACAGGTATTCCTTCCAAAAGGATACAATCTATTTTCAATTAGAATATTGCTTGCATTTTGAAGAAAAGCAGACTATTTCATTTATTAATACCATTTATTTAGTACAATGGGTTTTACCAACTTTAATTTCAGTTGATGTGGACTAAAACTCCCTTCACCCAGATAAATTGGATATGGAAGGAATTTTATTATTTATTTGTTGTTATTGCTTTTGTTATTGATGTGTTGTGGCATTATTATTATTATTATTATTATTATTATTATTATTATTATTATTTCTGCCATAGCACTTGTGGAACCATGAAAGGCTGTCTTATATCATTGAAGGAAATGTGTGCATGTAAAATATATAGCAATCTATAATATGTTGAAAGCTAAAGCTTTGTATAGTTCACTCAAACTTGAGCACCCTTAGATTCCTCTGGTTTCAAAGGGCATGCAACATATATTTTAAGCTGAGTTGAATGCAATGAAAGGAAAGGAAAAATGCAACTATGACAGACATGGAAGTAGAAACTATAATTGCAACAGACTACTATTTTTTTCAAGTAACCTCCCTGACTTCAAGAGACAATGTTTTGCACGATTGTAGGAAAACTACCCCCCTGCCCCGCCCACAGACACCCCAATAGAACTTCCATTCAGGCTCAGCACAGAGATTTACTTACTTGAAGTATCTGTCAGTCCTCCTCTTTGCAGATTCCATCATTTATTGCAACTCTAACTTGCTGCTGCTACAGAGGGACAAATCTCTCCCCACTCCTGATTGGGGCTTTCTGATGCGGAGCAGAATTCTGGGAAATGTCATTTAAGACAGGGCTTATTGAATTCTCTGGTCTAGGGCTCTTCACCTTCCTAAACTACATTGCCCAGAATTCTGTGCTTTCTCAGTCTTTTTTCTCCAGTGAACTCTAGTTTCTCCCTGCTTCTTCCTTCTCCTAATGGTGAGAGACCATTGATGTAAAGAGGAAAGGTAGCTTTTTTGGTTTTGCTTTGCTTCCTCACACTGAAAATGAAACTGATTTTGGTAGGCTTCCGAGATTTACAAAATTCAAACGAAAAAGTATTGGGTAAGTTTCTAGTCTTGGTGTGGGCCATGCCTGTGTTTCGGATAGCACATTGTTAGTACGAATTTAATGAATTTGATACGACTTAAGACAACAAATGAAAAATTGCACACTCCTATAAAATGCATGTCATAGTGCTATTACACAATATTCTTTTTTACTTTCTTAAATTAAGGGGTTGTCAAAAATTTATTATTCCATGGGAGTAAGTATATTTGTGCCCCCTTTTATGATATATTGTTATCATAACTCATCTCTTTAGCAATAACATATTAAAATTTACAGTTTATTCTTTTCATTCATTCAGTTCCGCTCCCTTTTATGGGAATGTAACTGAATGAGAGGGGGGAAATCCTTAAATTTAATGAGTTATTTGCAATGTGTGATAACAAAACTGAACAGTGGAAAATTAAGGACGGGAGGAGCTAGGCTTGTGTGATGGGGTAAGTACAAACTCCTGCTTTATTTTGGAATGGATTACGAATGAAATGCCATGGGACGCACATTCAATCTCTTGCAGTGTGATGAAGTCCTAAACTGATAGAGGGATGAATTACAGTACTATTTACAAGTGCTTTTCTGAAGGGTTTCCACACTATGTAACTAATTATCATTCTTCCCTTATCCCCTTCTTTGCTTCTTTTATCAAACCAAGTTGCAAGAATTGAGCATCTTTGAGAAAGTTGCAGTACTCGGCATTGCCTATAAAAATTATAATCAAAAGGAATAATAGTCTATTCATATATGTTTTCCCCAAACACTAGAAATATTATCCTACCACTGCCCACCTGCTGATTATACATTTATTCAGTGTCTGCTCACATTTCTCCCACAATGTGTTTACCTACACTTCTCCCACAAATGAGACTCTAAGTCAGTCATTCTCAGCCTGTGGGTCCCCAGATGATTTGGCCTTCAACTCCCAGAAATCCTAACAACTGGTAAACTAGCTGGGATTTCTGGGAGTTGTAGGCCAAAACATCTGGGGACTCGCATGTTGAGAACCACTGCTCTAAATGAACAATGGGAATCATGGTTACCTTCATTGTGTCCTTATGCTCCTTCTTCTTGAAAGGGATTTTCAAGTTCTGATTTTGACTGGCATCTCTGTGTCTCAGGAATAACAGTATAGAAGCTAGATATCTAAGGAGATCTACCAAAGAAGAAAAGAATCATAGCTATTATACAAATACATAAATTTGGTTGTTGATGATGATCATGATGATGATGATGTTCTTGTTGTTCAGGTAATTTCTGACTTGTAAAAACCAAATGCCAAACATCTGATTTTCTTTCAAGATATGCTAAAAGAAGCCTTTCCATTTGATTCATCTCAGGCTGAGAGAGAATGACTTGTTCAAATCACTGCACTATGTTGCATCTGATTCACATGACAGAAAATATCAAGGTAGTAAATGGACATGGTATGCACATCCTGAAGGAGAGTTCATTCTTACAAAAGTTTCTTGACATGCTAGAAAGGGGCAAAGAAATTAATAAAGTATTCTCCAAATTTTGATCTATCCCCTTGTCTGGGATGAATGCCACAAATTGATTGTAAGGGGAAGCATAAATACACCACAGGAATTTCTTTGCAAATGTTGTCTGTGTCAAATATATTTAGTATTAAAGGAAAATGGAAGCTGCAACTAAGGTATTTCTACTATGTTTGTGAGAGATATCATCACTTCAGTGCAGTGCTGAAGCTGTCTCAAATGTTTCTGCAAAATGGATGCCCTTCCTGATGTTTTGTCTGCACTTCCCATAATATCTGACCATTGGTCATGCTGAATGGGGAAGATGGAAATTGTGGCCAAAACCATCTTGAGGAATTCAAGGTGGAAAAAACTATTGTAAGGTTTTGATGGAAAAGTGGGTATTTTCTGTGTTCTAGGTTTAGGGAGACCTGTGATCCTTACTTAACTCAAGATCACTCTGGAGTAATTTTAAACTTAGAGGAGAACCAAATACCACTTAGCTTACATTAATTCTGACCAAATACTATCTCAGTTTTTCAGAAATATGTGAGGATTTCTGAGATGACTGAATGACATGAAATGATTATACTGTAGCCCATGGTCATAGCCATGTTTTGGTATATTGTCTACTGATATTTGGTATCGGTGATGGTGATAGCTTGATTTAAAGCCACATGAGTTTTCCATTGGGAGGAAAGTGTCAAAGCAATACCATGTGATCTCACTTGTGGAACATAGGTGCACATTGTGATCTGATACTGGTATAACCTTTGAATAATATGTGTTTTATTATTAGAAATAAAAAGTTAGGAGAAGTTATTCTGTCATACTGGAATAGTCTGTAGATCAGAGTTAACAATATAAATTATGAAAAGTAACACATGAAAGTTAGAGTATTCTTTTACAAAATTCATATTATTCATCACTAATAATTTTAATACTGCTTACTTGTGTAAGAATGTATAGGCATGGGTGTCTGTGTATGGGTATGATATAACACCACACAATTTGACCCTATGCATATGTACTCAGAAATATTTTGACCAAAATGTTTTTCCATGTAATAAAGTGAATTTTGGTTGAGTGTCCCTGTTAAGAATTATGCTGTCAAACAATATGAATTTGTTGAATGTAATATTTTTTTCATTTGCTTTATAAAGTGCTATGGGATGACACTATCTCTGTTTTGCATTCCACCTCACATTATACTGAACTGTGTAAGTTCATATTAAATGAAAATATGCAAATTTAACAAATGGATTTTGGCAGTACTTGCAGCTGTATGCTTCTGGTATATTAAATTACTTGTTGGTAATCTAAGAACATTGGACATAGTCATACAATCCATAAATGATTAGTTTAACCTGGAAAACCTCATTAATAAAGCACAGTAAGAAGCTCTTCAGTTTTTTTTATAACTAAACGAAACTTTCCAAGAGCTCTGATGAAGTTGCAAGAATAGTAATTTCAGACCTTGTTAAACTTTTCAAATATCTTGAAGCTAACCTGATGCTATAGAAAGAAATTTTCACCTAGCTTCTTTGAAATAGCAAATATGAAATATGTACGTGTCTGGAAATTAATTTTTCTGTATGTCAAAATAATGACTGGATCAGCACATCACTCTCCACTAAGAGGGGCCTAACTGAATATTTTAAACTCTCAGCAGGCATGTGTAGTTTGCCGAGCAAAGCACTTTCATTTCATTAGAGTTGGTTGCAATGAAGTGATTCTCAGAAAAGGCATTCTGGGACTGCAAGTACAAGTGAAACTGCTTCCTTTGCATGCAGCAGATTAATCAATTCCAATATCTCCTCAGTCATCCAAAAATATATTTTTAAAGTTTTTTTAAAAATTCAGTAACCCGACTTTTTCTAATTAAAGAAATGGGGATGTTTTTAAAAGAAAAAAAGAAAGAAAGAAAGAAAAACAAGAATAGTCAGAAGAAGAAAAAATAGAAATGATCAAATCAAACACTTTCAATTCTATTGTTGTCAACAAGAGTATTATATATGTATGTCGAATGATGCAACCAATATGAGCTTTTCAGAAGGAAGCTCAGGACTAATATTCATTACCATATGATGTTTTGCTTTTAAATGATGTCTTAACTTATTTGCAAGAAATTGAGTCTGACTCTAAGGCTAGGTTAAAATTCTCTGCTAGATTTCCAAAATAAATCAACTGCAAAAATAGGTACTTATTTTCTATAAGAAATTCTAGATTTTCACAGATTGTTAGTTTTAATTTACCATACCCAACTGTATGTGGGCATGGGTTTTTCACCCCTCTTCACTTTTAACCCTTAAATAAAAACAACCATACAAATCTCACAGATCATAAAGAAAGAAATAGTTAAAATGTATTGTCGAAATAGTTCACCAAACATGGCATAAATAGAAATGTTTCCCTCCCCTTCTCCTCCCCAAATATTTTATCCTGCTTTCACCCTCCCTCCCCTCCCCCCCAAAAAAAAGATTACCCTTTTAATCTGTATTATCCTTGAATATTAAGCTTTCTCGTAACCTCCAGGAATTCTGTGATAGTCTGGTGTAATTTTGTACTTTTTTTCCATTACAGATTATTTGAGAGGGTGGTGATAAATCACACCATCCACCAAGGAGAAAAGTTACTGTTTAGGCCATCCCATATATTATGACCATACAACATGCTCAACTTCCATCTATATTATTCTTATGACTCTGCACCCAGGCTAAGAGTAATATTTATGATTAGCCCAAATCCCTTTTATGTTCATATCTTAAGCTTCCTTGTCTCCTTTTTGAAATTAATTGGGCTTAGAAGTGCTGAACATTGAGAGGACTGGACAAACAGGATTTTTGAGTCAATTGAATTTGAATGGGAGCCATTTCGATCTCTTTCTTTGATTAAACTTGAGCGCCTGACTCAAGTCCTTGTACAGTTCATCAAGTTCAAAAAAGAAAATGTGAAGCAACCCTGCACATTACAACACAGAGACTTTAATTCACATTTGCAGAAGTAAAAGCTCTCACACAAGCTCAAGGACACAATTAGAGCTATGAGCAAACCAAAGGCTACACAAAGCTTAACTACTGAATCTCTACACAAATATCAAGGGATCACAGAAAAAGAGATCACCAAATAGGGCATGAATAGAAGGAAATGATGCAAGAAAAATGTATTTTTTCTACTTTATTTCCTCCCCCTTTCTTTTTCATACAATGCATAATCTGTTTTACATTAAGAACAGGAATAGGTTCATGAAAAATCCACCTGGTATACATACAGTTCTGTGTAAAACCACAGCAATACAATAAAATGTAGATCAGTAAATGTGATCTACATTTGTGGATGGGGTGGGCTGAAATGCTAATGTGACATTTCGGAACCATTGGTGATCATCTTTGAGAGTTCTTAGAGAACGGGAGAAGTCCCAGCAGATTGAAGGAGGGCAAATGTGGTCCCAATCTTCAAGAAGGAAAAAAAAAGGACAACCCAAACAATTACCATCCAGTCAGCCTCATGTCAATACCAGGCAAGATTCTGGGAAAAAATAATTAAGGAAGTGCTCTGCAAACACTTAGAAAGAAATGTGGTCATTGCTAATAATCAACACAGATTTATCAAAAACAAGTCATGCCAGACTAATCTGATCTCCTTTTTTTGATAGAATTACAAGCTGGATAGATATAGGGAATGCCGTGGATGTAGCGTATCTGGATTTCACATCACTAATTTCAGCCATCATCCAACTTTTTAAACTTCTCATACAGAAGACCTGCATTAATCTTTTCAGACACATACTTCTGAGGAAGGTGACTTAGGACCCATATTCATGAATCACACACACTGATGCTGATCTGGAGTGGAATTATCTAGTTGAGCACCACAGGAATCTCCATGGACAGCTGCTGAGCCAGTATGCTGCTTGGCAGGTGTCTATCCTGTGTGGCACAGCTGAGTGTCACAGTTTGCACAGCCCAGCAGCACTAAACCCAGTTTGATATTGCTGGACTGCCACCTTTACTGCTTTCCTCCTGTCCTCAGTTTAGCAGCAATCACCAGGTGCAAAATGTCTAATGGTCTTCACTTGTCAAATCTACTGATGCTGGCCTGAATGCTAGATTGATGCACCTTCATTGATTGCACTGTCACTCTGTCCAGATCACCCATTGGGTGTTTGTGGCTGGCTGGGGATTGAATTCCACTTTCCACCATTCTTGTCCAACCAACAACCAATATAGCAGCATGTATAGTGTGCAACCATGGGTATAAGTGGAATTACATCCCTATCAGATTCTGGCTTCTGTTGAAATTACTCACTCCCAACACATACTTCCATTTAGAAACCAAAGGACTCCACATGCTGAATAAACGTTTAATCCTGAAGGAGAGACCACCCATCTGGTATCCTCTTAGACAGGGGATAAAGAGAACGCATAACACTAATGTTGTGTCAAGCTCATTTCATTAAGTTAAACTGTTCAATTACTGATGTTATGTGCCCATTAAGAAAAAAAATCTGCCAGTGGGAAAGTAATGAGTGTTATTGTGACTGGCTTTTCACTCCAGACTTCAAATGCCTAATTATATGTGATAGTGCAGTTAGATCCAACACATGAAAAGCTAGTTGTAGTCACAAAATAGCTACCTCTATCCACTACTGTCTGGAAATCAGATTGGGGTTCATGGGTATTTCCTTTATTAAAATGGTTTGAGCAATGTTTGCCAAATTTTCTCCTCAAGACACCCAGCTGATCATCTCAATGGGCCCTCTTTAAACAAAGTAAAAGACAAGAGAGAGTTAATCAATTAGTATTCAATTGGTGCAAAATACAAATTCACTTGTTTAGTAGTACTTAAGGGACTGAGTATGCTGGTCACTTAAATGCAATATTCAATAAGAAGCTGATGAGGCATGTCTGCTCAGTGTAATTGGTTTGCAACTCTATACGTTGCTCTCTGGATGATGCGGAATAAGAAATAAGATTTTTCATTTCATGCTCTTTATTGTTCTAACAGTCTACTTTCTTATCAAAGTAGAGATTCATAGAATGTTAGGTTTTGAAGGGGGCACCAGTCCAAACTTTTGGTAACAGTACTCCTGATAGATGCCCATCCAACCTCTGTTTAAAGATTTCCAAAGAAGAAATGCTCACCACCCTCCAAAACAGTCTATTCCATCATTGAACAGTTTATACAGTAATTTCTTGCCCCGTTTTCTTGTAATTTGAATTCGTAGGTTTGTGTTCTAGTTTCTGATGCCGCATGCATGATCCCAGAAGATGTTCCCGCAGCCCATACTGCCTCCATGGCCTCAGGCAGCTCCAAGGAGGTGGGGTGGCAATGGCACCCTTCCCTCCATGTCTCACTCCCTGTATAGCCATTAAAAAGGGAGAAAAAGCCTGACTGAGGTTGAAGCCTTGCTGAGCCTCCTGTCTCTTGAAAATGAAATTTGGAGAGGAAGTTTTAAATGCCAAATCCTTTTGCATTTTAGGCTGTCTGAAAGAGCCCCCAGTCTTCTCTTCTCCAAGGTCCCTTTTATACTGCCATGTAATTAAAATTATCAAAGCAGACAATCCACATTATCAGTTTTGAATGGAATTATAGGAGTCTATACTACTTTATAATCCAGTTCAAAGCAGGTAATCTGGATTTTATCTGGCAGTGTAGAAGGGGCCTTGGAGATGAAAAGACCGAGGGTCCTCCAGACAACCTGAAATGCACGAAAAATTAGCATTTAAAATTTCTTTATAAAATATCATATCCGGATCATTAGTCATCTTGGTCGCCATTATCTGGAAATGATCCAGTTTGTCAATATCTTTCTTGAACTGTAGTACCCACAACTTAATATAGTATTCCAGGTGGAGTCTGATCAAAGCAGAATAACATGACACTATATTTCCTTTGATCTGATTCAGCTTAGAATTGGAAAGGTTTTGGGTCTGTTGTATCACACTGCTGACTCATTTCACCTGTGGTGTAAGTTGTTAGGATTTGAAAAAGGATGCCATGTTATGGTGGGTTAACTGGAGAGAGAGATGTCTCAGCAGCCAATTGGCTGGGTGTGCCAGCGACAAGGGTTCTGATTGGCTGCTGCCCCTGTCTAGCTGCTGAGGCCAACGGTTCTAACTGTCATTCTGCCATTTGCTCTCACTTTGAAGAGAAAGTGCTGGCTGCCAATTAGCTCAAAGACTAATAATTTTAAGCATGAGGCTTATTTTGAAGACTATTTAAAGGGGCTATTTTATTCCTCTGTTCAGCTGACAGAATGCATATGGGCTTCAAAACGGCTTACATTCACATGACAAATGCTGCACTTTTGCTGTGTGCTAAAGAAAAAGAGACAGTTGAACACAATACCAATATCATCTCCAAAATGTTTGATTTGCTTATATTTCATATACGTGTTCAGACTGGATGCGCACACAGGGGAACATGAATCATGTGATAGGAACCTTGGGAAACAGTAGGAAAAGTGTGTCGAAAACAGAGTAAATGAGTATGTGTTGAGGTCCTCTATGGACATAGAAGAAAAATGGGAAGTACAAATCTAGATATGTGCCTAGATTATCCAACCATCTATGCCTTTCCCCTTCCTGATACTATTGTGATAAGCCTCTGTCACTGAAAAATGGCCTGGGGATCTGTGCCTGACCTTAGTTTAATAAAAACATAGAGATGATCCAAACTTGTCTTCCTAGGATCAAAAGGGAACAATGCTTATTAAAACCTTACCTTTGTTTTGCATAAGTCTAGTATCTTAAAAGTGAAGACAGATGACAGGAGGAGTAAGAGATTTCTATAGATACCAAAAAGACCAACAAATATATCCATGAACAAATCAGGTTCATTATCCCTAGAGCCCAAAATGACTAAATTGATGATATTATAGTTTGAATATATCATGAGGTATCATGACTCATTAGAAAAGACTTGCTAACATGGAACATAGCAGGAAAAAAAACTGGTGGTCTGATTCAGACACTGAAGTCACTGAGAATCTGTCAGTAACAAAGTGTCTTGCTCCTCTCTCTTTCATAGAGTCATCATAAGTCAAAGTTTACTTGGTGGAAATTTACAAATATCATGGAAATGATAATGTCACTGTGTCAGCTTTGTGGGGGCGGTTCCAGACAGCAGTTTAATGTGAGTGCAATCAAGTTTTAAAAATGCGATTGCACTTTCATTGAAGTCTGCAGCCCCTTTTCTGGAGAGGGGGATGTCCAGATGTCCTAGTGAGCTTTCCAGCAGGGCACTGGGACACAAAAGAAATCCCCTTTTAAAAGCTTTTTAAAAATAAAAATAACTCACCAGGCCTCCATTTCCCCTTCTTTGGTCCTCTCCTCGATCATACCAATGATACACCTGGAAAAGGGTAGGGGGCAGGAGTGATTCCCCCTCCCTTTTCCAGGCGTGTCATTGGTATGTCCAAGGAGAGGGTCAAAGAAGGGGAAATTGAGGCCTGGTGAGGTATTTTGCTTTTTAAAAAGCTTTTAAAGGGGTTTTGGTAGGGGTGGGGGCTGCCTTGGGTTTCTAGGGCTCAAGTAGCCCATAAATCCCAAGACAGCTATGTGGATTGGGACCAGAAGTTATGCAATGCGATCCCTGGGCCCTATCCACACAGTCCCCACAACTGGAAAGACACAGTTCTTTTGAAAGACCCACATCTTTCCAGCTGACAAATTACCTCGGGACAAAGTAGAGTTTTCCTGCTTTGTCCTGAAATAATTCTCATTAACCTGAGGCATCATCTGGACACCCCTCTTAAAGAAGCGGGAGCTCCCACTTCTATTGGGCTGTCTGGATGCACCCTGGGAGGAACCTTATCAATATGCAACTTTCACAATGAGTGAAGGATGCTTTAGTAGAGTTAAATTTTAGTAAGAGGTCTGAATTGGTAGACATGATTTTTCAGAATTTCTTCAGTCACACTGGCTGATGGACACTTTTTCTCTGCATCTTGCAGCTCCATTCTCTTTGATGGTGTTGCCAACCACTAAGATTGGGAACTGATGTGCGTCAATAATGTTGGCTAGTATGAAGCTCATTTCTAGGGTAACAAAATATAAAACACATTAAGTCCGAACTTTTTTAGAGAAAAGTTTTGTGGATTCACTTTAAGGCAGAAGTTTCATACTCCAACAACTTTCATTCAGCAATTGTTCTTGTCACTGTTGTCCATCCTTTTTTCACATTACAGTGATAGCAAAAAAAAAAAAAATCCCAAGTAGATATCAGAAAGCATCACACTGGCAATTCCGTTATTAGCCATGTTATTTTTTAATGGTACATTTATGCTAATGAAAATTTATCCTTAAAAGTCTTTTAAACTGTCAAGCTGCTGTCATACTCCAAAGCCAAAAAGTGCATCAGATGCTAAACACAATTAATTATTCCATAAAAACAGAGCTGTTGTCAAAAGGTTACATTTTTAAAAGGCATCAAAAACGGGTAATAAATAAGGACTCCATGCACGTTTGATCTTTAAAGTCTGCACAAACAAAAACTAATTAAGACTGAGCAGATTACAAACACCTCTCTGCATGGATGATGGGTCAGACAGGGTTTGCAATACAGTACAAGTGGACACAGCATGGGCAAAATGTGTTTTTGTTGTTAACTGCTGTCAAATCAACTTCGACTTATGATGGCCCTATGAATGAGAGTCTTCCAAGTCACCAGATCATCAATAACCTTGCTTGGGCTTGCAGCCTTGAGGCCATGGCTTCCTTGATTGAATCTATCAATCTGGAAGGTGGAGTTTCTCTTTTACTACTGCCTTCTAAGCATTATTGTGTTTTCCAACAAGTTACATTCTTTTGATATGTAAAAAAGCATGATAGTCTCAGTCTCACGTTAGCTTTTAGGGAGAATATATTCATTTTTTTTCAATTCACATTTTGTGACAGTGGATAGATGGAAGCTTTCACGATTGATAAAACAATGCACGAAAGCCCTCTGTCTCCGATCTGAGATGAGGCAAAACATTGAGCTAAAACATCAAAATGAGTTTCAAATGGAAGACTTGTTGCTGCTGTTTTGTTTTCTTGTCATGAGCAGTAGTTTGCGTAAGCCCTAACAAATTGTTCTTGTTGCTGTTATGAGCCTTTAAGTCATTTCCAACTGATAGTGACCATAAATCAACTCTATTACAGGGTTTTCTTGATAAAGTTCATAGAAGGTATGGCATTGTTCATAGAAGGTATGGCATTGTCACTTTCTCTGGCTGAGAGAGTGTGATTTGTCCAAGGTCACCCTGTGGGTTTCTATGATTGAGCAGGGATTAAAACCTTTCTGTTCTGAGTCATAGTACAAAACCATGCTGGTTTTTTCTTAATCCCATGAAATGCAATAATGTTTATAATGTTATATTTTGTTTGGACTCCAGCTTTCTAGCTGAAATGTTTGCAAAAATGAAACCTTGTGGAAAAGAAAGTTTTGCAAAAGGGATCTAGAAACTATGTGAGATTTAAATTTTCTTGCAGAAATTTTACACAAATGCTTTGCACTCCTTCTGTGAGATGATTGCTTGCATAGTAAGTAAACAATGTTCATAAACATACCTGTAAATTGCTTAAATATGGTTGTATGCAGAAACGAGCATCTGTTCACTGTCTCTCTTACCAGATTGTTCACTAGTCTTATTACAAAATTATTCAAAATGCCTCAGGTGTTCACGGATAAAGTTGCCTCCATCTTTTTTTTTTCCTTGAGAGAATTGTGATAGCAATTCTACATTTGTCTTTGAAGGAAGCAATTGACATAAGTGAAATGCCTGAGTAAATCCAACAGAGATATTTAAGTAAAAAATAATCAAAACCCAGACTTTGATTTTAAGTTTGAGTTTTGGGAGCACTTATAATCTTCATTTACAACACCAGAGACATCTAAAGAGACAAACATCTGCTTAGCAGCTCACAAGACCATCTCCAAGATATTGCAGTTTAAATTTCAAAGCATGGAAGACTGTAAAAGAGGCTCCCAAGTGTATTGTGATAAATAGGAATATTGGCATTTGTTATAAAACCTTTGCATTGTATATAATAACTATATTCTTATATCCCACCTCCATCTTCCCAAAGGAACTTGGGGCAGCTTAAATGGAGACCAAGCCCAATATAAGCAAAGTAACAAAATAACACAATTAAAACCCTATATCAATCAAATATATTAAAACAATAAAACCAATAAAATCTAAGAAATCATAAAACATAGCAAGCAACCAATGGCCAAGAAAAGTGGGCAAGTGCAGATTTCGGACTAATACTAATATCAAGGTTGCTGTGAGAGCTGTGCATGCCAGCAAAAAACCAAAAATATAGTGCCTTCTCTCCATTTCACATACAAAAGCCAGTTGGATTGGCAGATGACTTGTGCTACCAGTCGTTCAGGGTTTTCTGCAATGTTTGGCCAAAGTGTAATATATGTGGTATACACAACTCTGGCCCCATCAAAACTGCCTTATTATTTGCTTACTTATGTAGATGATCCCTCGTTGTCCGAGTATGATGGACTTCTAAGTACAGTGTCTTGGCAGTGCATACATAGGTGACTGTAGAGCCCTATTCTTGACCTGCATGCTCTTCCACAGTGAGGACATTGGTTTCCAAATGGAAGGTGGTCTCTGTCAGGGTTGACTTGATGCACTTTCCTCTAGGCATGTTTCTCCTTTTGCCCTCCATTCATGCCCCTTCAAATTCCATACCACTGCTGGTCACAGCTGACCTCCAGTTAGAGTGCTCAAGGGCCAGGGTTTCCCAGTTCTTGGTGTCTATGCCACAGTTTTTAAGGTTAGGTTTAAGCCCATCTGTTTCTGTTCTTGAGTTGAGAGTATAGTAACTGCTTTGGGAGATGGTGATCAGGCATTTGGACGATTTGGCCAGCCCAGCAGAGTTGATGGTGTATGAGCATCGCTTCAATGCTAGTGATCTTTGCTTCTTCTGGCACATATGAAGTTTGTAAATGGTCCACATTTTGCAGGCATATAACAAGGTTGGGAGGACAATAGCTTTATAAATAAGCACCTTGGTATCCCTATGAATATCCCGATCCTCAAACGTTCTCTGCTTCATTAGGAAAAATGCTGCACTCGCAGAACTCAGGTGGTGATGTATTTCAGTATCCATGTTGACTTTTGTGGAGAGGTGGCTGCCAAGGTGAATATTTATTAACACTACAGCATTAAGCTGTATTTTTAACATTGTAGAGCGATTGGTTGGTGACTGCTAGAAGATCACTTTGGTTTTCTTGATGTTCAATGAGAGGCCGAACTTCTTGTATGCTTCTGCAAAGGTGCTTAGAGTGACTTGTAGGTCTTCTGAATTTGCATGGACTATGTTATCATCAGCATAATGGAGTTCTCTAACAGATGTTGTTGTGACCTTGTTTTTGGCTTTCATCTGCTGAGGTTAAATAGCTTGCCATCTGTAATGAACTAATACCTTTGCTTGCTAGGCCGCAGCATGGGAGTCAGTGAGTCGGCCTCCATGTTGGTAAGGGCAGAGAGGCAAGGGGAGGAGTCAGCCAAATCCTGATTGGTTTAGACCCAAGGGGAGGAGTTGAAGGAGAGTGTAAAAGGTTGTCATTTCTGACAGGAGGGGAGAAGAATGATTTGATCAGAGAGAGAAGGATTTGATCTAGCAGAGAAAGGATTAGGATTTCAGACAGGGAGAAGAGAGTTTATGAGTGAGCTAGGAATTAGACAGAGAATAATTAAAGAGCAAGTGCTTCTGTGTAGTTTGACTAGGGCAGTCAAAGTGAAGGCTTGTTTACTTGTATTGGGATAGAATACAAGTGGGTTTATTTCCCTAAAGTTCAGAGTAGACTAGTAGAAACCTAGATACTCTGGTAGGCAGCCAGGGTGGCTGGTCTGGGAGACACACTGTTACTTGCTATAGGGATAGTGTGTGGAAAGTAACTCACATCAAATAAAAGTTACTCCTTCTATAGAAACCATTTGTTTTATAAGTCTGTGCCTCAGAAACCAACTACGCATATGTAGCACTCAGTAATTAGTTGTCTGTTTCAAATATTTTAATAAACCTGTTCCCTAGTTTACTTTTCATCTGCCTCAGCCTTGCTTTGTTATATAAAGCTAGATTCAGTCAGCCTCTACATCTCTGCAGTCCAGTCACAGGAAAGGGAGCCAAAAAGAAGAACCGGTGTATAGGGACATTTTACCTCAAGTATATCATCTAGTTAATTCCTCAATCAGAAGTTTGAGGTGGTGGCAGCAAACCTACCATATACACACACCTTTCTCTCTCATCACTTGTAACACCCTCGCATATTCCTGTCACACAGGAGCAATAAGAGACCCTGATCTCTTAACCCTCTTTACAGTGTTGTGGCAGCGGTGGGATTGGAAAAGGAAGGTTCCCCCCTGTCACACATGTGCTAAGGGACCCCTCGTTCCTTAACTGCCTTTACACCATCTATCTGATAGATGCCTTATATGGCAGTGTTAATGGGGCCTCTGTCTTCAGTGAAAGGAGAACAGGAAAGGTGGCAACAGAATCTGCTACCAGGTATGCCTTCAGAATATATGAATGGACTCATACATGTTTTCAGTATATATACTGTTATTCTTGTCATTTTGGCAAAAACAATGTGTCATGCACCCTGGACTCCAAATCCTGAATTCACAGGGAACTCTCTAAAAAGGGGAATTGTATTGACATTACATTTCAGAAGTGTTAAATCAATTACCCTTGCCCCAGAGCTGACCTTTTCTACAGTGTCGTTTCCTGTCTGTAGTGCATTACTTTTCAAAAGTGCTTTCAGCACCCTTCACTTCAACGTCCATTGTGATCAAAATATAATATAAGAAAATAACTAGGCATCAGTCCTAGCTTGTAAAAACTGAAAAACTGTGCCACTGTAACATGCTGCTATGTTATTCCTGAATATATTGTTCAGTCCATTTCTACTGAATGAACTAGTTTGACACCTGCTGAATCCATGGCAACAAGGGCATTTGTGCAGAGGCCTCAGGGTCTAAATATTTATTTAATCCAGAACAGTGAGAGATATTTGTTATTTGACCCCTGGGAAAATAATTGGATTACTATTGGCTTCAGTAAAATCCTTTCTGCTTAGGAAATTATATGATCTGAAGCCATTTTTTCAACATGAAATTGAATGAATGCCATTCACTTCACACTTTTCAGCTAAAAAAATCTTAAAGAGGAAAAATATTATAAATTAATAATGTAAATAAAATAATATATTTAGAAGAAAGGAAAAATCCACTTCTGTTGTTAAAATGATACAAAACCAATAAGTAAGAATGATGCAATACTAATAATAAAAAAAACTGTCTTTACTACTTATTTAGCAAAGGCAAACTTTCCAAACCAGAATTCTGGTTCCAAAGCTAAGGAGAAAGGTAGTTAGGGACTACCCATAAATCTTCAAGATGTTGTATCCTGCCTCGAGGTGCAGGAAGAGGCAAATAATAAAATTATTATTAGTAGTAGTAGTAGTAGCAGCAGCAGCAGTAGTAGTAGTAGTCGTATTCACTGCAAGAACTTAACAGAAGCCCCATCTACACTGCCATGTAATGCAATTTGAAACTCGAACTGTGTACACTCATATTATACAGTTTAGTACAGTTAAATGGCATTATATTAGTGTACAATCAGTTCTTGTGGGTTTTTTCGGGCTATATGGCCATGTTCTAGAGGCATTTCTCCTAACGTTTCGCCTGCATCTATGGCAAGCATCCTCAGAGGTCTGCTGGAGCTGGGAAAAAGGGGTTTATATATCTGTGGAATGACCAGGGTGAGACAAAAGGCTTTTGTAAGTTGGGCTAGGTGTGAATCTTTTCAACTGACCACCTTTATTAGCATACAATGGGCTGACAGTGCCTGGAGCAAACTCTTCTTGAAAGGTGATTAGATGTCCCTGCCTGTTTTTCTCTCTGCTGTTTTAATTTTAGAATTTTTTAATACTGGTAGCCAGATTTTGTTCATTTTCATGGTTTCTTCCTTTCTGTTGAAATTGTCCACATGTTTGTGGATTTCAATGGCTTCTCTGTGTAGTCTGACATGGTGGTTGTGAGAGTGGTCCAGCATTTTTGTGTTCTCAAATAAAATGCTGTGTCCAGGTTGGTTCATCAGGTGCTCTGCTATGGCTGACTTCTCTGGTTGAAGTAGTCTGCAGTGCCTTTCATGTTCCTGGATTCTTGTTTGGGTGCTGCGTTTGGTGGTCCCTATGTAGACTTGTCCACAGCTGCATGGTATACGGTAGACTCCTGCAGAGGTGAGAGGATCCCTCTTGTCCTTTGCTGAACGTAGCATTTGTTGGATTTTCCTGGTGGGTTTGTAGATTGTTTGTATGTTGTGTTTCCTCATCAGCTTCCCTATGCGGTCAGTGGTTCCCTTGATGTATGGCAGGAACACTTTTCCTCTGGGTGGATCTTCATCTTTACTCTCGTGGCTTGTTCTTGGTCTTGCATCAGAAGAGCTGCAAGACCAAGAACAAGCCACGAGAGTAAAGATGAAGATCCACCCAGAGGAAAAGTGTTCCTGCCATACATCAAGGGAACCACTGACCGCATAGGGAAGCTGATGAGGAAACACAACATACAAACAATCTACAAACCCACCAGGAAAATCCAACAAATGCTACGTTCAGCAAAGGACAAGAGGGATCCTCTCACCTCTGCAGGAGTCTACCGTATACCATGCAGCTGTGGACAAGTCTACATAGGGACCACCAAACGCAGCGCCCTAACAAGAATCCAGGAACATGAAAGGCACTGCAGACTACTTCAACCAGAGAAGTCAGCCATAGCAGAGCACCTGATGAACCAACCTGGACACAGCATTTTATTTGAGAACACAAAAATGCTGGACCACTCTCACAACCACCATGTCAGACTACACAGAGAAGCCATTGAAATCCACAAACATGTGGACAATTTCAACAGAAAGGAAGAAACCATGAAAATGAACAAAATCTGGCTACCAGTATTAAAAAATTCTAAAATTAAAACAGCAGAGAGAAAAACAGGCAGGGACATCTAATCACCTTTCAAGAAGAGTTTGCTCCAGGCACTGTCAGCCCATTGTATGCTAATAAAGGTGGTCAGTTGAAAAGATTCACACCTAGCCCAACTTACAAAAGCCTTTTGTCTCACCCTGGTCATTCCACAGATATACCCCTTTTTCCCAGCTCCAGCAGACCTCTGAGGATGCTTGCCATAGATGCAGGCGAAACGTCAGGAGAAATGCCTCTAGAACATGGCCATATAGCCCGAAAAAACCCACAAGAACTGAGTGATTCCGGCCATGAAAGCCTTCGACAATACATTAGTGTACAATGACTATAATCTGTATTAAATGGCAGTGTAGATGGGGCAAGGGAGCTAAATATACATAGAAAAAGGCCAAAGGGAAGAATAGAAAAACCACATAATAGGAAGGATGTACAACCATACCAGGAGCTCCAACTTCATTTTCTTTCTATTAAATGTCTGCATGCATTCCAAGGTTTCAGGCATTCTGCAAAGGTGACTTCCCTTGGTTTGCATTTATAGGGCCAATGACCCATCAATCATTGTTAGGTTTTCATTCCGCCCCTTTCCCCAGGGCCCTGGGAGGAGAGGGAGCCATTTTTAGTTCAGTCTTACAGAAGGAAATTAAGCTACAGGACATGGACCAGCTCCACTTGCATAAAAGCTTTATTTCTTACAGCTTCAGGGGAAACAGTTTTGGGAGAAACAGTTTTACAGACCCAAAGAACTCCAGCTGGAGAATTTACAAAGCCTTGACTGGTAGGTCTACTCGGGACCCAAGACGTAGTTTGGAACCGGTAGTAGGACCCACATCAGCAAAGCCTAGATAGTAGATTGCCTGGGAGAGGTTAAAAAAGGGTTCTCCTTTCAAAAGAAAAGAAACAGTTCTTAAAGCCTGTCCCTTGTGGACAAGATAAAGAAAGCCACCAGTCATTTGTATGATTGTCGTTGAAGATTGAAGAAGCATTTGTTTAATTTGTTCAATAATAAAGGACTTTGTTAAACCTTTCAAGCCTCTAAAGACTCTTACAGAGGAAAATCCTTAGGGCCTCTCTATCAAGGCACCCTTTCTCCATCTAATTTTTATCTGGAAGGAGAATCCAGGGTCCTTACTCCCAAATCTTTAGGCTATCCTCAGGGGCAGGCTCTTTCACAGTTCTCAAAGTTGTTGGGAGAAATGAATACACTTATCATGGTCGATGATAAGTCAATCTGACTGCTACACTCTGAGGTAATTTTAGTAGCAACTCTGAAGAGGAACCCAACAGGGAATGCACTACCATTATCCTAATGAGACGTTACATTGGGATATATAACAAATGGGCATGAAAAGTATTCACAGAATGTATCATCCTCAATGTGAGAAGTTTCCTACCCGGGGGAAAGCGAGAAAAATCTCCATAGGTTTTCATTGTCCATGATGATGATGATGATGATGATGATGATGATGATGATGATATCTTTATTTATACCCCGCTACCATCTCCTCAAGGGGACTTGGGGTGGCTAACATGAGGCCAAACCCAATAATTACAACAAGGCAAAAAGAGTACAAACAAAATAATACATCAAATAAAAAATATTAAAATATAACAAAACAAACAATACAAAATAAACACAAGATATAAAATAAAATAACAAAAAAAATGAGCAGAGTGGGCCAGGCCAAAACAAATGCACCCCCCCCCACCAAAAAAAATCAAGTTTTATGCAATTGCATGTAAATTCTCTCCACAAAAATATTGATGTTTCTCTTTATAATGCAAAGCACACTCAGCAACAAGCACAGGATTGTGTGCTTAATGGGAAAAGACTCAAATAACTATCCAGTCTCTTTGGGATTTCCAAGTGAGAATTTGTATTCCTAGTTCTGTTGAAAATTCTTCAAATGAAGAAGAATTGTGTTGAGGGTGAATATGGGCCAGCGACATTTCTGAATGTCTGGAAGAATGGAATTGTTATCTCAGTTCAGTCAAGAACAACCTGCGTTAACTGTAACCAAGTCATTTTCTGTTAACTTCAAGTACCTTAAGATTTATTTATTTATTTTGCAAGGGCAAAATGAATTTGGATGAAGTCTGAATTTAAAGTTTCTGCGAATATCACTCTGGCTACAAAGTGTTCCCGGTGGTGGAACTGGCAATGTGATTTTAATCAATTTGCTCTTACACCTGTCACCCGCCATACAACTTGCAAAGATTATCTCTTCCACCAAAAGATAAAGCAAAGCCACATTTTCAGGTGGCTGGGAAACCATTCAGAACATTGCATAAGTTTGAATTGTGAGCTCCTAAGGGAAAGGGTGAATTAAAGGAAAAAAGCATTCCACCAGCAGAAACCCTGACAAGATCAACATATTTTCAGGGAAATGAAAGGAGCCATTCTGTTTTCAGAAGTGCATCTCAAGATCTAAGCCACAGCACAGTATGAACAAGAGTGCTGGACTAAAGTGGAATGTATTTCAATGTGTGATTAACCTGAGGCCTGCTTTCTGTGATGACGCAAAAAAAAAAAACACCAAACAAACAAAGCTTACCTGAGCTCGATCAGTTTTGATTGAAGATCTAAGGCTTTACAAATAAACAGCTGCTGTAGTTTATGTATTTATGTTTGGTCATTTTTCAGTCTTACTATGTATGTTATCAAGGTGAAGGACATTTGAATTTCTGGCTTTGAAATAAGCTTTGAAAAATGTGTAAACCATCAAACCAGTTAGATATATTCAGAAAGACAGGACCATGTTCTTGCATAAAGGAAAGAAACATAAAGCAGCAGACTAGAAATATTTTCCATTGAGCAAAGATATTAAAGAATGAATTGGAACCAATGCACTTTAACATTGATTTAGGATTGCCTGCACGCCCTCATCTTTCTTTGAAAACCCTATCCTAGTTATACCCTACCTTGTTCAGGCCCAGCATTTTTTAATTTTTTTAAAAAATATTACATTTGGCCCGGCCATAGGTTTTTAAATGCTTCTATGTTATTGTTATTGTTTATTTTTGTTTTGAGATTTATTTTACTGTTTTGTATTGATTATTTTGTTATTGCCTTCATTTTCTTGATGTATTGTGGGCTTGGCCTCATGTAAGTTGCACCAAGTCCCTTGGGGAGATGGTAGCAGGGTACAAATAAAGTATTATTATTATTATTATTATTATTATTATTATTATTATTATTCAAAGGATCTGCAGGTATATTTAGATCAGCTACTGAAACAAAATGTGTTTCTATAACTTGTCAGCATCCTGTAACTATCCATGATGATGATGATGATGATCATGATTGAAGCCCCCGGGGCACAGTGGGTTAAACCCTTGTTCTGGCAGAACTGAAGACTGACAGGTCGCAGGCTCGAATCCGGGGAGAGCGTGAATGAGCTCCCTCTATCAGCTCCAGCTCCTCATGTGGGGACATGAGAGAAGCCTCTCACAAGGATGGTAAAAACATCAAAAACATCCTGGCATCCCCTGAGCAACATCCTTGCAGACAGCCAATTTCTCAACTCGCTCCTGACATGACCAAAAAAACATGATCATGATTGAGATGGGGCACAACATAGTTAAAATGCATCCATAAAAGCACATATTTAAATGTATTGTCGAAGGTTTTCATGGCCGGAATCACTGGGTTGTTGTAGGTTTTTTTTGGGCTATATGGCCATGTTCTAGAGGCATTCTCTCCTGACGTTTCGCCTGCATCTATGGCAAGCATCCTCAGAGGTAGTGAGGTCTGTTGGAACTAGGAAAATGGGTTTATATATCTTATATTACAACAGCAAAACAACAGAGAGGAAACAATCAGGGACACCTAATCACCTCTCAACAAAAGATTGCCCCTGGCACTAACAAGCCACACCAAACAACTGCCAGGCCATCAAGGTGGTCAGTGGAAACATGCACACCTATATCCAACAGACAAGAGTTTTTTGTCCCACCCTGGTCATTCCACAGATATATAAACCCATTTTCCTAGGTCCTGCAGACCTCACTACCTCTGAGGATGCTTGCCATAGGTGCAGGTGAAACGTCAGGAGAGAATGCCTCTAGAACATCGCCATATAGCCCGAAAAAAACCTACAACAACCCACATATTTAAACATACACATATTTAAATACATGAAACAAAATTAAAACACAATGAACATAGAATGTGGTTTTTAAATTCATAGTTAACACTGACTGGGTAGGCTTGCCAGAAGAGATAGGTCTTCAGTTGTCTTTCCAATTCCGACAGTTAATTTAGATGTCTGATCTCTTCTGGCAGGTCATTCCAGCAGGTCACTGCATCTGTAACTAGTCAGGAAGCCCAAGGACCTAATGACCAAGGTCGCCAATCACTGCTCTTTTTCAAGAGATGGAGGTCATTGCAGTAGAAAGGTCATAATCCTTTTTGTATCAGTAAAACTATCCCCATACATCTTTGAATCTTCCACTGAACAGATTGCTTAGTACAAATTGCTCAGTTTTGGAGTTTGGTGCCATCTGTATGCAGATGGCACCCACTCTATTACTTATTTCCACCTAAAGCTGCCCAGGTCCTAAACCAGTGTCTGGCAGCTGGTTCAGGACCTGGATAAGGGTTAACAAAATGAACTAAGGGTTAACAAAATGACAGAGTTCCTCTTGGTCAGTCGGAGGGGTGATTGGGGTATAGGATGGCAACCTGTGCTCAATGGCATTACACTCCCTGAGGACACAGGTCCACAGCTTGGGGGTCCTCCTGAACACAGTGCTGACTCTTGAAGATCAGGTGCCCGTGGTGGCTGGGAGGGCTTTGCACAATTAAAACTTGTGTGCCAGCTTTGTCCATATCTTGATAAGCCCGATCTGGCCACAGTGGTCCACGCCTAGGTTACATCTCTACGTCAGGCTGCCTAAGAAAATGGCTCAGAACAGCAACTAGTGCAAAGAGTGGCAGCCAGATTGCTAACAGGAATACAGATTGCTAACAGACCTGAATACAGGGAGCATACTACTCCCTTGTTAAAGCAGCTCCATTGGATGCCTGTCTGTCTCCGGGCCCAATTCAAAGTGCAGGTTATTACCTATAAAGCCCTTTATGGTTTGAGTCCAGCCGATTGACCACGTCTCCCCCCATGAACCTATTCAGGACCTGAGGTCTGCCGGGGAGGTCATACTCAAGGTCCCACCACCTTCACAGGTTCAGGTGATGGGGACGAGAGTAAGGGCCTTCTTGGCTGTGGACCCAGGCTCTGGAACACTCTCCTCAAAGAGATTAGGTTGGCTTCCACTATACTATCCTTTAGAAAAGAACTTAAAACATGGATGTGGAGACAGGCTTTTGATCATGGTTAACTACAACTTAAGTGAGGAAGTCTTTTAAATTGATCCCAACACTAACCGGTTTTGACTGTTTTATCAATAGGAGCTGGTCTTTTTGCCTCTTGTGTATAACATGTTTCAAACTATCGCAAAGTTTTATATTTTGTGACACTTTTGCGATGTTGTAAGCCACCTTGAGTCCCTATGGGGAGAGAGGGAAGGATATAAATAAATCTTATATTTTATTATTATTACACAATTGTCAAACACAAGATCCGTGGGCCGAATCTGACCCACTACATCATTTTATGTGGCCCATGAGATTTTCATTGCCAGGACAACATAGTTACATTTATACAATCTTACAATCATAAATGACCCTTTGAAGACAACCATAAGGCTGATGTGGCTTTCGGTGAAAATGAGCTTGTTCCTATTGAGGCCTGTGAAGCCTTTGAAGAGGAGGATTTTCCAGTTGAGCCTGGTGTTTCTGTGGAGGAAAGCGAAAGTACTTTTCAAGATTATGGGAATGTTTTGGGTAGATCTGTTGTTGAGGAAACAGACAATGATTCTCATGAGAATCGGCCAGGGATTGATTCTTAAAGGAATGTGGAGGAGACAGGAGGGTTACAGATAACCCAGCATTTACAGATCCAAAGGGATAGTGAGAAATAGAGATAAATCTGGTGTTCCCAGAGACTGAAAGATAAACAAAGGGAGCACAGGTGTAAGAAAGTGTGATGTCATGGGCAAGGGGGAGTATTCTTAAGAAATTGTAGTCAATATTCAATGAGATCAACATTGGATTTTCATGCGTCAAGTTGCCTGCCTTTGGAGCTCCAAGTTAGGAATTCTGTTCTTGAGTCTGGATCTTACATTCCTGTTTAAGTTCTGTGCCTCCTGTTTGGATTAAAAATCTTGTTTCAAGTTTCAAGCCTTTGGGATTATAATCAAATTCAAGTATTAAACCTTTGAATCATGGTCATGTCCATGCTTTCAAGCTTTTGGATATATTTCTAGTTTAAGTGCAACAAACCTTGGATTACAGCTACTTGCTCTTGCCTCAAGTAATTTATGGAATTCCTATTGGTCATAGCTTTTTGTTAAGCTTCTGGAAATCTAGCTCATGGGTGTATTTTGAAACTGTTTTTACATTAGATATTCTTTTCTTAATAAGCTTACTATTTAAGTAGGCAGCTGGGATGCAACAGATACACCTGGCTTAGCAGAAGCCTCATCAATTGAGGGTGACTTTGGGAAGGAAATGTCTTCTTTAAAATTATATTAGCATTTTTAGAGTACGGTGACAAAAGTTTGGATTTAATTCACAAGGGAACACATGGTAGAACAAAAATCTTTTCAATGCATGTTTCAAGAACAGAGGAATAGCCTCCAACCACTGTCAGGTTTCATTGTCACACTGGTGGAAAAACAAGTGTATTGACATTTCTCTCAGACCAACTGACAGGTTTCATAGCATAGGACACATGACAAGCAGTAATGCTAGGATCCATATCATTACTGATTCTAAGATGTATCTTGCACTGAAATGGAAAACCAAATTGGGCATGTCGTCTGCTAGTTCACAACCACACTGACATCTTCTAAACAGAATGCTTATGCACTAGTATATGCTACTGAAGCAAACACAGCAGTAACTTGAAAATTTTAATAGCTCCATAAGTAGATATTGTTACAGTAAGTTGCAAAAGGAGCAACACCAAGTGTGTGTTAAAGAAAACCTTATACTGTTAATCATTATGTGCAGTTGCTAATTTGGGTCAGCTAGTAAATTTGAGCCACACCCAGTGGGGTATAACTGTATATGTTTTAGAATACAGTTCAGCTTTTGCTTTGAGGAGCTTATGCTCACAGCATTTTGTTCAACCATTTGCGCGGCTCATTTGAAGGAAGATGAAGAAGCCATGCTCTTTGCATTCTGTAATTTTTACAAGAACTACATAAGTTTGTTGCACTGTTTATTTTGTATGAAACACTGAAAGTTTATGTTTTGACTCTGCTGACAAGCATAAAGTTTTCTGTTCTTTTTCCTCTTGCTTTTGTGCGAAGTTATTGTGTCTTTTGCATTGGACCAGACTAAATTCCACTTAAGCATAACGGATCTGGCCTAGTTTAAAGTGGCTAGAGATGGCCCTACTATTAGGCCAGAGGGGCAAAGTAAACCCTGTGTTTTGCATGCAGCCCATGTGCTCCCAGAGTGCTGGACTTGAAGCTCTCCCCTATAGTCCTAAAATGTTCCTAGAGCTCCCTGTAGTTGGCAACTCCTGCATTACACAGGGGAAGGTATCTATGTCTGGCATTTCATAAAAATGAAAGTGCAGGAAAGTTTAGTTTTTATATTTTGTTACTGCTATATTTTTACCATCAGAGACCCAGAGATCTCTATGGGGATATTTTGCCTCTTGTGTGTTTGGTACTACACACTTTGTCTCAGAAGTGGTGATATTTGTTGCTCTATCAAAGGCAGTAAAATGTCTTCAACTAACCTTGATAGCGAGGAAAATGCAAAAAAAGCTTATTCATGTGTCTTAGAAATAGAATCAAAGCATTTCCTTTTGTATGATGAATTCCTGGAAGAGATGCCATGCACCAAAATGCAAAACTCTTAATCATATTATTGTTGTACATCTCTGTATCCCACCTGCATTTTCTTCTGAATTGAGTCAGGAGGCAGATTGTAGCCATAATGTTGTGACCATGAGTCTGATACAAGATCTAAATTACATATAGCAATCAGTCTTCTTCATTCTGGGAATTGCAGCTTCTATTGAATTTGGTCTATATGATGGAGAGGTGAGATGAAGAATTTATCAATTTCTCAGATATTTCAATGGGCAGATCTTTTTCTTGTTGTTGTTTGAAATGAGTGCAGGAGAAAGTTAAGCTTGACAGTTTTTTCCCCCTAGTTTTACCTTTGACAAACTAGCCTATTTTCACAGTACTTGAATCAGTCTCTCTAAGAGAAATACAATTTCTTACCATTCTTATTCCCTAATCTTCCATAACTAATGATCTATTCCAGACTTGCTTGCCACTCTGTTTTCCATTGTCTCTCTTAAAACAACGGTTATAGGCTGAAAGGAAAAGAATTAATGTTTTATGATTAGGCTTTCAAGAATGCATTGCAGAAGTCTCTGGGGAGTCTCACACAACTCATCAGATACTTTTAATAACTTCATTTTACATTTTTAATATGAAATACAGAATGCAATATTCATAGACATGAAATCACTCTCCATGGAATTTCAGTACTGCCATTCATACTGATCATCTTGACCACTTTTTGAAAATGTTCTGTTTACAACTCTTGATGTCCAAGCAGCACGCAGGACATACTGGACCAATATCTGTCACAATGGTTGAATACAAAACTCTTCAGTCAACATACCATCCACCTGCCTATAGATTAAATAATAATAATAATAATAATAATAATAATAATAATAATAATTTGTTACCCATCTCTATTTATGGCTTAAGGTGGGACATAACACAGTTAAAACACGTAATCATAAAATATTTATTTATTTATTTACCATATTTAGATTCTGTCTTTTTCATCCCTGAGGGGACTCAAGGCGGCCTTGCAACAGGCAGCAATTTGATGCAATACACACATTTATCAAATAAACAATTACAATTAAAACCAAACAATTAAAACCAGAATGATTAAAATCAACCATTAAAATCACACCAACCAAAACGAAATCCAGGGCCATTCCATTTGTCAATCACATTGTTTCATTGACACCTATTGCACTGCTCCAATTACTTGTCAAAAGCTCAGTCCCAAAGCCACGTCTTAAGATTTCCCCCCCGAAGGTCAGGAAAGAAGGGGCTGTTCTGATCTCATTGGGGAGGGAGTTCCATAGCCAAGAGGCTACTACTGAGAAGGCACTGTCTCTCATCCCCACCAATTGTGCCTGTGAAGGAGATGGGACCAAGATCAGGGCCTGCCCAGATGATCTTAACCTCCTGGTTCATAGAGGGAGAGATACGTTTGGACAGGTAAGCTGGGCCAGAACCGTTTAGGTGTTTATAGGCTAAAGCCAGCACTTTGACTTGTGCTTGGTAGTAGATTGGCAGTCAGTTGAGCTGGCATAACAGGGGGGTTGTGAGAAATCTGGCTGACACCCGTTGGACCAGTTGAACATTCTGAACAATGTTCAAAGGCAACCCCATGTAGAGTGCATTGCAGTAGTCTTTTGGGGATGTAACCAGAACGTGGACTACTGTGGCCAAGTGTGACTTCCCAAAGTACAGGTGCAAGTGGCACACAAGTTTTAATTGTGCAAAAAACTCTCCTGGCCACCACCAAGACCTGAGTTTCCAGGATCAGCAATAAATCCAGGATCACTCCCAATAAAAGTCAATTACCCTGGGCTCTAGCAAGTTTTTGAGAAACACAACAGGCCACAACAGGAAGAAAAAAGAGATTAAAAAGGCTTTTCATGTCTATTCTGTTCATAGGAAAGTTAAAATCCAGGCACAATTAAACTTACTCTCAGGTAACCACAAATAGGTTTGAAACTCTGTAGCATTCATGCAAAATCCTTACATCTCTAAGATTTAACAGAGCATTACAAATCTCATCCATCAGCACAAACACAACTTTTAAATCTAATTCATCAATAAAAGGAGATTACAGTTGTTCAGTTGTTAAATTATTATCTTTTTTTTTTTTTGGCTGGTTTCAAAAGCCTATGGGATTCTTATGCACAATTTCCTCTGGTGTTTATTTTTTAATTTCTAACGCTCACCACCAAAATGAGTTATGGTGATGGATTTCTGTTTTGTGATTATTAGTTTTTTAGATTAAACATTTTATCTTGCTGGCTGGAGTAAAATAAATGCAATTTACATGCAGAACACTTTCCTTTTCTCATTAAATGCATACAATTTAACTTTTTCTATCCAGCATCAATTCCAGTGGACAGAAGGTAGGTGGTGATGGGATTTTATGATCAAGTATTGTACAACTCAAATGGATATTTCCCCCTGTTTCTTATCTATGATAAAGTTGTTCATTCGTAAGTCCACTCTATTCTGCTTTGTCAAGCTGTGGTATGTTTTTATTATGAAAATCCCTGTAAAATAATTGCATTATTTTAAATATATTTCTTCTATAAAATAGACATTTTTGAAAGAATTCCAGCCAAAATACACATTTCTTTCTGAGAGTAGGAAAATGGAAGGGCAACTGTTTTCAATTTGCACAGCAGGCCAGGAAATGTGGATCAGAATGGTTTCCTTGTACACACAAACCAGGTGTAAATCTTTTGTGAATATTTATTTATTTATTTATTTATTTACTATATTAATTTAATAATAAGAAGACTTAATAATAGACACACTGCACTTCTGCCAAAGTTGGAGAAAGGTTGTCTCCCTTGCTTTAGACCTTCTTATCCATGTAATTCTCTTATGTTCCTGCCAAAGCATCACACATCAAGTTAATTTTGGGTGGACTTAACTGTTTTACTTATTCAGCAAATTCCAAGGGTTGCAATTTAGTTATTTTTATTTCACCTAGAAATAGGTCAAACCACATGACCATACGTGAACATCTAGGGGCTCAATACATTGATATTCCATCACAGATGGAATTCACGGTCCTTTTTACACATGGACCCACTACTGTTTTGCACTGCATTTTATTGTGAACATTTTGTTTTTAAATACACACAGAACTGTTCCTGGTGAACTAAAATACTGCATTCTCCCCTATAGTCCTGCCCTGGGTTTGAAATTTGCAGATGAGTTTCTTCTCTGAGGCATTGGGCACTATAGTCCAATTTGGAAGTGGATTAAAGCAAACTGATTTTCTTGTGCACCGACTAAACAAACACCTCTGGCACCAGTTTGAGACTGGAATGGTGACCACACTATCCACTAATTGTGGATAGTAACGAAACTCAGGAACCACAGTAGATAGCCATTGGAAAATGGGATATGGGTGGTGGTATTCTTAATCAGTCTGCTGACATATGCTGACACACATATCCATGTCCATTCAAGATTGGTTCCAAGCCCTGCATGGAATATACTCTGATAGGCTACAACACATTATTTGTCCTTCTACACTGCCGCATAATCCAGTATCTAATCCCAGATTATCTGCTTTGAACTGGATTAAATGAGTCCACACTGGCCTATAAAACAGTTCAAAGCAGATAATCTGGGATCACAAACTGGATTATATGACAGTATAGAAGGCAGCTCAGTGGTTACTCCCAGATTATGTAATCATCTTTCAAGATACCCTCCTCATTATCCTTCGACATGGACAGAGACCTTTCTGTTCTGGCAGACCCTCAAGCAACTGACTGTTATGGATGGAGGTAATGGACAGGATGTGTTTGGTTCTATGCTATTGTATCAGTTATTTTCAAGTTAATAAATGTGGAACTCTCTCCCCAGTGGGATTAAATTGCCCCCCTTCCTCCTGACATTTAGAAAACAACTTAAAATGTGGCTTTTCAAGCAAGCATTCAGGGATTGAAATTAAGTAGTGAAATGGTTCCAGCCCAGCTTACTCGTCCGAACATATCTCCCTCTATCATCCACCTCGGAGGTTAAGATTGTCATGGGAGGCCCTGCTCTCGATCCCGCCACCTTCGCAGTTGCGTCTGGTGGGGATGAGGGACAGGGCCTTCTTGGTGGTGCCCCCCCCCATCTGTGGAACACACTCCCTAGCAAACTCAGGTCAGCCCCCTCTCTCCTATCCTTCAAGAAGAAATTGAAATCATGGCTGTGGGACCAAGCTTTTGGGCAGCAGTCGCAGCAGTAACAATCATAGAGGAATTGTGTGATTGACAGTGGATGGATTTTGAATTATGACTCTGGACTTGGACTTGTCTCTTTTAAATGGTCTTTTTAACCTAATGATGATGTTTTAATTAATGTTTAACTGTGTTTTTATTACTGTTGTTGGCATCTAATTGTTGCTGTTGTAAGCCACCCTGAGTCCACTTCCAGGAGTGAGAAGGATGGGATATAAATGCCTGAAATAAATAAATAAATACATACATACATACATAAATGGCAACCTCGGGATTAATGCAGTGTCTAATGTTTCATGTTTTATGTTTATATCTATGTCTGATGTTTAATGGTTTAAATCTATAGTTATATGTTATTTTAGATATGTGATGAATTGTACATTTATGTGAGGCATTGAATTTTGCCATTTACTATTCTGTGAACCGCTTTGAGTCCCCCCAGGGATGAGAAAAGCAGTATAGAAATGAAATGAATGCTTAAATAAAAATAAGTTGTTTAGTGTTTTATAGTGTGTGCTTTTATTTTGCATGAATAAATAAGTATAGAATTGATAAAATAAAGGTAGCACAAGCAACTAAATAATTTTAGACCAAAAACAGGCAACAGCACCTGCATTGTCTATACTTTTAAACAGTTCTTCCTTGGTGCTTGAGGCAGGGCATTATGAGCAAGCATGTAGATGCTGAGCTGTGTGTTATGCTCCACAATCACATAAGGTGGAGGATTCTTCTAAGTAATGCCATTTCACCAGATAGTCTTTTGATCTGCCAACCCCACTTATGAGTCTTGTTGAGGGACTTCCAAGCTGGCCATTCTTGATTTGCCTCTGGAAGAAGACCCTCGTAGGGGGTCATCCAGTTGGTATTGCCTGATTTTGCTGCCCACAGGGGTATTCTTGTTGTTCCTGGAACTTACTTCATAGTGTGGTTAACTGTATTTAAAATTATACAATTTGTTGTGTTATGGGTTTTTTAAGTAAATTTTACATATGCTCAGGAAGGCATCTTTGATGCCATCCCTGTAATATAAATAAAACAGTTGTGAATAAAAGACACTTTCAGTTGTTGCAATGTTGAATCTACACAGTGTCTTTTAGTAATGTATGTGAAATGGTCTACGGCCCCTTCCACATTTGAACTGAAATATATGGTAGTGTGGACTCAGATAACCCTGTTCAAAGAAGATATTGTGGGATTTTCTGCCTTGATATTCTGGGTTATATGGCTGTGTGAAAGGGCCCTGAGTTTCCTATGGATTAGAGGTATTCTTTGTTATGTTCCACCTAATATCAGATATGCTGATAACACACACACACACACACACACACACCTCTATTTGGGAAGCATACCTTTTCAAGAGACTTTTATTTGGCTCCTGATTGGTTTCTTAAAGAGCTCATCTATATTCCGAAATACAAAACAATGCATCAAGATTAAACGGAAGCTTTCCAAAACAGGACCGATGTGTCCTTTGTAGTTCTATGAAACATCATCCTTTAGGTATCCTCAGCATTACTTGAATACCGTCTGCTGTTTTTCATGAGATCACAACTAAATTGCATTTTCCATTCTTCAGAATCATTCTTTTCACTGCAGCCCTCATCTGAATACCATGCAGAGCTCAATAATGAGAGATTGTCTCAGATCTCACTGCTATATTTTAAAAGAATGGTTTCAGGAAAACGCAGAACTAAGAACCGCAAATGATTCAAACAAAAATGATGCAGGTGAGTACAGTGTTTTTCCACAACAAAATATGGATGAATAGGGACAGCTGCCTCCTTTTCTATTACTTTGTAAGTGCTCCCCTGCTGACAGTGTCCTGACAAAACTGTAATTTCCAATATTAACTTCAAAAGGGATTCATCTTCTTTCTTAACCCTTCTCTTAGATAACTATCACCATTTAAGAGTGTAATAATCCATTCTATTCTTAGCTATTCCCTTAAAAAGTTTTCCTATATAGGAAAGGCACTTTACATTCCTGGGCATCAACCTTCTACTTCATTTCAATACCCAGAAGCATATAGAGAATCTATTTTTCTCATTTGTGTCATTGGGAAGGAATTGTTTGCTCAATTTTTGGATGTATTTTATCTATACGAGACTGCTAGGGTTTTATTTAACAGTCGGGTTTTATTTTTGTGTGGTTCCACAGAATGATTAATAATAATAATAATAATAATAATAATAATAATAATACACTTTATTTATATTTCTTGATATCAATTAAGCAAGTGATGATTTTAGAAGCAAAACAACAGTAATAGAATAAGATCTGCATTTTACTCTTTTTGTTGGTTTCTGATTATTCAATTGAAAATTGTTAATACAGACAGTCTGTGAGTTACAACATCTGACTGACAAACAAGTCGTAGTTAAGGACAGGGTTTAGACAACAGGAAGTGAGTGAATTCTACCTTTCAGAAGGGAAATTCATTCCTGAAAGAATTATAGTGGGGAGATATGTGTCTCAACTGAACCTTTTTCACCAATCTTTGTTTCAACAACAAGACAAATTTTTCAAAATTCCAATTGTCACAGAAACAGAAAGTGAGGCAAAATCTTCTGAACAGGGGCACAGACAGCAAAACAGACACTACAGGGTGTTAACCATTCCCTATTCTATCCAAAATGTACCTGTTCTGACTTACATACAAATTCAACTTAAGAAGAAACCTGCAATTATTTCCAAGGCTGTGTACACGAGAATGCCATAAATATTAATATGTGACCATGTCCATAATGGATGCATAAAATCTAATTTCCCCATAACATCATCAATGAGGCACACTCGAGAATATACAATGTTGTTTTCCAAGAGACACACATCTTTCTTTGTGGTAGAAGAGTTCATGAATTAGAGGCAATCAAAGTTGTGGATTTCCCTTTTCAATGTGTGTGTATTTTAAAGAGACACATCAGAGAGAAAGCAGTAAAGCTTTGGCATTTAAAGCCGCAACAGTTTCTGCATTATCTTGACATAGGTCGAGGTGCTCCTTTGATTTGGCAATACTTTGAGAGAATTTTAAAGACAAGAAAACTATGTAGAATGCAGTTCACGCAAGGTCATCTGTAGATAGTTTCAACCTATCAGCACTTATTAAAAGCCGAGAAACTTCCGAAGCATTTTAAAGAAATACCAACCCAAGACATTTTGTTTGTATGAAGCAGAGCCTAATAGCCCCACTCACACTAAGGCTAACACTTAAATAAATCATTGCTGCCACATCCAGACATAAGTTCTCCACTTTATCTACTCTTTTAAAAACAAAATGTAAATTTTGGCAGATGTAGTATAGGGAAGATTTTTTAAAATGCATTTTTATTTAAGCTGAATGTGATTATTGATAGGTTATGGAGAAGATTTGTTGTGCACTCCACTTTTGCCTTTATAGTAGTAGTATTAGTAGTAGTAGTAGTAGTAGTTTATTCGATGCTTAGACCATAGGTCTTTCACATGCAAGGCAAGGCAAATAAATAAATATATGAACACCAGATTATTAAATACAATGTAAAGTACACAATAAACCCTATAAATCATTAAAATGCTACATACTCCACTTTTGCCTTTATTGTAACACCTTGTAAATGTTTTTATACTGTTTTAATTGTGGCTATCGTTATGTGCCCCTGGTGATGCAGTGGGTTAAACCACTGAACTGCTGAACTTGCTGACTGAAAGGTCACAGGTTCAAATCCAGGGAGCAGGATAAGCTCCCACTGTTAGCCCCAGCTTCTGCCAACCTAGCAGTTCAAAAACATGCAAATGTGAGTAAATCAATAGGTACTGCTCCGGTGGGAAGGTAATGGTGCACCATGCAGTCATGCCTGCCACATGACCTTGGAGGTGTCTACGGACAATGCCAGTTCTTTGGCTTAATCATGGCAATGAGTACCAATCCTCAGAGTCCAACACAACTGGACTTAATATCAGGGGAAAACCTTTACCTCTACTATCGTTATATGACTGCTAATATATTGTTCTTTTAAATGTTATATTATCAGGTTTTCAGTTTCATCGTCTCTAAACCTTGCTCTAAGCTGATGGGAAAAATGTGAGATATATATTTAAACAACAGCAGCAATGTCAACATGTATCCATCTATGCCCAAGGCTTTGAGAGTTTAAAAGCTTGTGCTTGAATCTATGAGTCGCCTTCAGGCTGAGAACAGCGGTATATAAGTAAGGTAAATAAATAAATAAAACAATAAATAATAAACCAAGATTGCCAATCAGGCAAATTTCTTAACATAAAAATGCTGCCAACTTGTGATATCTTTGCATGTGGCTTCATGTTGAGTTGGAAGAATATTTATATTTGTTCTCATTGACTAACACAGCAAACGGGTATAAGGTCATCAAAGACATGAAAGGTTCGAATGATATCCTCCTGACATTAACTTATTGAGCCATGGATTCTCTTGTGAGTATTTTCATCTCTATTATAGTTGCATACTTTTGTACTATATATTTACACCTTGCATATTTTGACTGAAGTCAGTTTTATACTATTGGACAAGTCTAGAGTTATGAAGGGGACAAAGAACCTGTTGTACTTTGATTTAATGTGATTAATAAATAGTTATAGTATGATTAAATAAATAGCCTTAGTCTTTAGTGTTAGAAGAAATCAATTGAAGAATCTGCCAGGAGAGAACACAGGTTGACAGGGCAATGAAACACAAGCAAGGAAACAGAACCCAACAATAAACAGCCCATTGCCTTCTTTACATATGCAAAAAGGAATCAATTGAAGGTCAAGCCAAGGAACTCACACAGGTGGACAAGACAATAAACTCTTTAAAAGCACTCAAAAACTCAGAAGCAAATCGCTTCTGGTGTGAGAGAATTGGCCGTCTGCAAGGACGTTGACCAGGGGACGCCTGGAAGATTTGATGTTTTTATCATCCTTGTGGGAGGCTTCTGTCATGTCCCCATATGAGGAGCCGGAGCTGATAGAGGGAGCTCATCCACCTCTCCCCGGATTCGAACCTGTGACCTGTCGGTCTTTAGTTCTGCCGGCACAGGGGTTTAGCCCACTGAGCCACCGGGGGCTCCACATGTTGTGTAGTGCCCTGCCAGGAAGGAATATACAGCTAAAGCAGCCCTGAGAGATACCTATCTAATTTGTGTTGAAATACCCCTAACAAAGGAGAGTTCATTAACCTCCAGGGCAAACCACTCCATTGTTGAGCAGCTTTCAAAATAAGAAAGTTAATTCTATTGTTTAAGTGAAATATTTTCTAGTCTCCAGGGCAAAAGACAACAAGTTCACTCCATCTTCTAACTGACATCTCTTCAATGGTTCTCATGCCCGTGTCAATTTTCTCTTCTTCAAACTAAACATTCCTAGATTTCCAAGGCACTGGAGCTTTTTGGCTACCATACTGCATTGCTCATCTTGTGGTTTCTGGTCACTTCTGGTCGCTTCTGAAGTGAGAGAATCAGCCATCTACAAAGACATTGCCCAGGAGACGCCCGGATGTTTTGCAATTCTGCAGGGAGGCTTCTCTCATGTCCCCTTCTCACATCCTTCATGAACCTTTTTACATTTACTGGATTGGACATGGCCCTCAATAAATGTAAAAATGGCAAAGCAGCTAGTCTGGATGATCTACGGATGGAACAAATCAATAACTTTGGTCCAAAAGCAAGGTGCTGGTTGCTGGAGCTGATGAACAACTGTACTGCATCCTGTCAGATCCCCTAAATCTGGAGAAAAGCAAAAGTCATAGTCATCTTGAAGCCAGGCAAAGGCCATAATGATCCAAAAAGCTATAGACTAATCTCCTTGTTGTGCCACCTTTACAAAGATCTGAAGAGACTTATTTTGCATAGACTGCGCTCTGGCACCATGAGATGCAGAGCCAACCTTAAGAAATGGGGCTACAAAGTGGAATTCACGACATGCGAGTGTGGAGAAGAGCAAACCACAGACCACCTGCTGCAATGCAACCTGAGCCCTGCCACATGCACAATGGAGGACCTTCTTGCAGCAACACCAAAGGCACTTAAAGTGGCCACGTTTGCAAACCTTGTGTTTTGTTTGTTTGTTTGTTTTTAATGCAATACAACTGTTTGGTTCACTCCTGACACGATAAATAAATAAATAATCTTGTGGTTTACTACAACCTTTAGATCTTTTTCATGTATACTGTTTGCCAAGACAGATGTCACCCATCCTGTATGTATGTTTGATTAGGCATTATCTCCTCTCTGTAATGACCCTTCTGTAAATGTTCTCTAGATGATTTTCCAGCCCTTCAGGGAAAAACTGTGAGTATATAGCTGAGGGACTGCAGACAAGAAGAGATATTGCCTACCTCTCGATACTGCAGAGAGAAGCTCTTCCATCTATGGAACAGCATAAATGGTCTCTGACTTTATTTATCTCACTCCTGACATAAACAAATACCCTACCATCTGTTTATTTTTATGTTTAAAACAATATCAGTTTTATCAATATCAGGTAGAAATCAATTTATTTTCAGATGAAGAATGGATTTTATTATAGGATATTCTGGGTGAAGACTAAGTAGGTCATCAATGAAGTTGTCATTCAAAGAAGAAAGAAATATACTTACACAGAAAGAAGTATTTTTTTTAAAAAAAACTGTGAAAGTGACTAAATTGCTCCATGGAAACGTACATGCTAAAGAAGGTTAAAAGCTACTGTAAGAGCAATTTTACTTTGCTGCACTATCGAAGCACTTAAAAGTTTTCTGATTTGTGGTATGTAGGTGGGTGCCCAACCCTGGGATTGTCACAAAGATTTTTTAGGATTTTACATTTAAATCTAACTGAAATGCTCTTAATATATATCTTCCATTATAACAGATTGAACATACTAGGGAAAAGCCTCTTAGTGCTTTGTTCACCCACCATCACTTTCTCATCTTTGTGGGTTTACAGTAGATTGCAAAAGAAAGGAACATCTAATGATCTGAAAGAACTACAAGCTGATTTTGTTTGTCAATGTTAAGGTGTTGATATTGCCCTAAGTTCAATGGGAGACATACAGTGACACAGAAAGAGCTTCAATTGGGGGAAGTGCTTCCATTAGTAAAAGGGGAGCAATCTCACTGAAGTTCACTCATGCGCTCACCCCAGATTCCACAGAGGTTTACACATTACACTCCCATACTGCAGCAGTTGTAGATTCCTGACCATCCAATAATTCCAATTTCTTTCATAAAGATGAAGTAGACAGAACATATTGTAAAGAATAAAGGTAACTTTCTGGCCTTGCATTGCACAATATTAAGACAACATCGTCCTTACCCTTGTTGTTGTTTGTCACCATGGCAGCAGCCACAGAGCTCTGGACAACTCTTGGCCACCAAGGGGTATCTTTTCTGATGTAAACAAAACAAAGATGGCAGCATGGCCTGAGGAAAGGAAGGTGGAAAGGAGGACACAATCCCTATCCTTTGCTCAGATTGTGCAGGTGTTTTTGCTAACATATCCGGAGCTCCCTGGCAGCTGCCATGATGACAAACAATAGCTCGGGTAAATGCCATTCCTTTTTTGTGCTGTGGCAGTTAGGAAAATCATAATGGTACCAGTGGACTGTATTAACAACTGGATGGGCTTGAATTAGAAGTGGTCCAAATGTTCATACCTTCAAGTCTGCTCTGGAATTTGAAAAATGCTCTGGAGGATTCCCCATCTTTTGCTAATGTAGGATAAAATTGGATTAATTTTATCCTACACATTAGGAGCCAGAAGTTCTTTATGACCTCATCAGATGGGATCCCCCCCCCTCCCCGCATCCTAGCATGCTGCCAACATGCTGCCGAGATAGAGTCCACCAGAGCTCATAATAGGATGCAATGCTACTTCCATTCTATTGGGCTCCATCCCAGCAGTATGCTGGCAGTGCGCTAGGTGCGCAAAGAGGAAACTCTGAGATATGGGTGACTGCTCCACCTACCTGAAGAAGTCGGGCACAGCATGGGAGGAAGCCAGGGACAGATGGGGAAATTTCGTGGGATGGCAGCACACAATAATAAAATTACGATAATATATAATAAAACCTAATTTCTAGATGATCATCTCTCCCAAAGGGACTCAGGGTGGTTTACACACACACAAAAGCATTCAATGCCTCAGGTGAGTACAAACGTATCAAAATAATACACAATAAAGCAACAATAATAGCAGTGAGCTTACAATGAAAATTAAGCATTTTCAAACATTCAGAAATATATAAACATTACAATAGAATTAAACAAATATCAATGGTATTAATTAAAAAATAAGAGTCAAACATCATGAAAATTATTACAAATGTAATATTTGCTCTCTTCAATTCCACCTCTGTCAGTTTTTCCACTCTTACTTCTCAAGGAGTCCACCCTATTTCATGGTCAAAATTATTTATCTTCTGGTATATTTTTTAAATCTAATTGAGCTTCTTGTTTTTTCTATCCAGTCATCATAGTGTAGCAGAGTGCTGGACCGGGGCATTGGAATGCTAGATTGAAGTCCCCATTGAGCCATTAAATTCACTGGGTGACCTTGAACCAGTTCATTCTCCCTCTCTGCCTGATTAAGGCTGTCATGAAGTTGACATAGAGAAGAAGAGAGTCATGTTCACTTTCACTTAATAGAGAAAAGGTGACATACAAATGCATCTAAAAAATAATAAATAAGAAGGTATTTGGCAAATCACTTTTATTTTTCCATCATCTCAACACTGAAAAAATAGCAAACTAGACAATATTTGGCCCGTTGGAACACTGTTTGTGTAGGTAAAATACCTGTGTAAAATGCATATAATATTAAATGTCAGTTTTTAGTTTAAAAGCCTGCCATGTCATTAATGCACAATTGCATAAACAGAGACAAACACCCATGATACCACCCCCTCCGCCTGTTCATTTCTTATTGAGTAAACTTGAATGAAAGGTACAAAAAAATTGTATTCAATTCTGTAACATTAATTTTCCCTTTTCCTCATCCCTCTGTATTATACTGCTAATAAAGCCGCCCTAGATGGATTGTCACCTTGCCATGGTGAGGGGGTTTGCATGTTCAAATGAACCGTTAGAGTCATGTAGTCCCAGAAGGGACCACAGGGGAGGATGCAGACCAAGAACAATTTGAAGACATTAATGGCGGAGCAGGTGAATGACAACATGGTACATATTGCAACGGCTGTGAATTTTGGAACATGGAACACTGTTGGGCAACACAGACAGTGAATGCCCTGAATGCAGGACTGCTATTATTGCAAGGGAGCTGGGACCCTTTACCATTGGCATAGCAGCACCGAAAGAGACCCAGAGAGCAGGAGTAGGACAGATGAAGAAAGAAAAATGAGACTATACTGTATTCTGGAAGGGACTGCCTGAAGAAAAACAAAGAATCAGAAACAACCTGGTGATGCATCTGTCTGAAGCCCCCATCAACATTAACAAACAACTCTCAACCTTCTGAATTAACCTTGCCAAAAATCAACAGGCGACTAGATGCTGATGAAGACATCAAGGAAAAATTTTACCATTAGTTGGACATCATCCTTTGGAGATACCTCAGAAGGACAAAATCATCCTCTTGGGTGATTTTAATGTGAGAATTGGACAAGACTTCGACCTGTGGCCCGGGACCATAGAAACAGATGGGGTTGGAAACAGCAACCTAAATGGAATCCTGCTTCTCACCAAATGTACAGAACACAACCTCGTCATGACAAACACACTTTTCCACCAGAAAAACAAGCTTAAAACACAATGGAAGCACCCTCGGTCAAAGTATTGGCACCCCTTAGACTATGTAATTATATGGGCCAGAGACCACCACAATGTTCTCATCACAAGAACCATGGCAGGTGCTGATGATTGCTGAACAGACCACAGCTTAATCCAATCCATGATGCCTATCACAATTGCCCCCAAACACAAACTTGAAGGAAGAAAGATAAAGCTTAAATGAACATCTAAACTCTTTAAGAGTCCTCCAAACAAGCCCTTCTCCAAACAACACTCAGGATCATCTACCTATAGAAGACCTTGAAAATTTTGAGGAACATTGGAACAAACTGAAGTCCACCATCATCATAGCCTGTGAAGAAACCATTGGATACCAAACTAAGAAACATCAAGACTGGTTTGATAAAAATGATAATGAAATCCAACAGTGAATTAGACATTGGATTATTGAACAATTGAACTATGAGATTGGATTATGTTTTTATCTAGGAGACAAAATGATTGTTTTTACTATTGTCGTGTTAATGCTTTTTAATATTTTAATGTTTTTATGATGTTGTTGGCATTGAATTGTTGCCTTGTGAACCGCCTCGGGTCGCCTACAGGCTGAGAGGGGTGGTATACAAATGTAGCAAATAAATAAAATAAAATAAAATAATTAATTGATAAGCAAAGGAAAGCCTTCCAAATATGACAGACAGATACCAATTGCTCTGCTAAGAAAAAAAAATCTATGCCAGTGCAAAAGCTGGGTAATCCGGCAGACTGAAAGCCAAAACCAAGGTCACAACAACATCTGTTACAGAACTCCAATATGCTGATGATATTGTAATCTGTGTCAATTCAGAAGAAGACCTACAAGCCTAAACACCTTTGCAGATGCATGTGAAAAGCTTGGCCTCTCACTGAACATTAAGAAAACCAGGCATCAGCCAATCCCTCTCCAGTACCAGAAATACAACTTAATGATTTAATGTTTGAAAATCTTGACCATTTATTTCTACCACTCCACAAAAATCAACATCAATGCTGAGATAAAACACTGTCTGAGCTCTGCAAAGGCTGAATTTTTCTGATTGAAGGAGAGGGTTTGAGGATTGAGATATTCATAAGGAGACCAAGATGCTTGTTTATAAAGCTATTGTCCTCCCAACCCTGTTATACGCCTGTGAAATATGGACCATCTACAAACATCATAGTCAACTTCTGCAATGATTCTATCATTGCTGCCTCCAAAAAATCCTGCAAAACTCTTTGGAAGACAGGTGGACAAATGTCAGTGTGCTGGAAGAAGTAAAGACCACCAGCATTGAAGTGATGATCCTCCACCACCAACTTTGCTGGACTGGCCATGTTATCCGAATGCCTGATCACCACCTCCCAACTAAGGTCTCAACTGAAGAATGGAAAATGGAATGTTGGTGAGCAAGAAAAGAAATTTAAAAATATGCTTAAAGTCAACCTTAAAAACTGTGGCATAGACACCGAGAACTGGGAAGCCCTGGCCCTTGAATAATCTAACTGGAAGTCACCTGTGACTAACAGTGCTGTGCAATTTGAAGAGGCACAAACGGAGGGTAAAAGGGAGAAATGCGTCAAGATGGTGTGCCAACCCTGACTAGGGGCCACCTTCCATCTGGAAATCAATGTCCTCACTGTGGAAGAATATGCAGATCAAGAATAGATCTCTACTATCACCTACAGACCCACCATCAAGACACAACATTTGGAAGACAATCATATTCAGACACGAGTGATCGCCAATGACAGACTAATAAAGGAATTATGTATCAAAGATAGATAGCATTTTTGCATGCAGAGATAATCATTTGACTCATTGTTGTAAGATATAGAATAAGATTAAATCAGATGCTGACGATTTATTAGAAAATCCTTTTCAAGCTTGTTAGTTAGTTCTTTGATGGTCCTTGACATGAGCTCAGGTTTGAAATATGGAAGAGAAGTGCTTCAGATTTGCATGTTGGTGATGCACATTTCTACAGTCTCTTTTTGTATGTGAGCCTTTCAAAGAGTGTCAGAGTCCAAACTCTGTTTAGCAATTTTCTTTGTCATGTTCTCAATGAAAATGCAATCTCTAGTCTCGAAGCATTCAGTAATATTGATAGTTCTTTGGTGGCTGTTTATTCAGTCTTTAAAGACTAACAAAATCATTAAATCTCTTTGACATATAGTTTCTGATTGTTTGTTTTATATATCTGGTCTGGTAACTCTTCGTAGGATTTCTTAATTCTTTGACAACATAACCATGTGTGGTCTAGAGAGTTCTGCCATTTTTCGACTCCCAATACCTACATGAAATCTTTAATTTATCATCTGTATTTTTAGAGCCTGCAGATGCAATCCATGTATGGTTTCCAATATCTGTTCCTTTGGGACTGTTGGATGGTACCCACTGGATTCCATGTCACCGAGACTCAGTAATATCTATGTATAATTCATGGTAGTTAGACCCCCATCAATAATCCATAAAAGGCTTCTGTTCTGTAAATTTGGAGTATTCACATTTTTGTTTTAATCCTGTTATCATTACAACCTTTGTAAATAGTCAGAGATACTGGTGCACATGAGAATACACATGCACACACTACACAGTGGTGAAAACATGCATTATAACCTGGTATAAAATACACATGATTTTAAATTCTTATATTTGGTTGTCAAGCACATATGCATATCCAGATAAAGGATTGTGGTAGAAAAATAAGTTGCAATTCATGACAAATATACTTTATGAGTGATAGAAGACAATTGCAGATTTTGTAAAGTTTTGGCATTATATCCCACTGTGTCAAGATGCATATTTTGATACATATTCTGATAAGATTTGGCAGTAGTGGAGTTTGCATATACATAAATTATAGGTCAAGCTTGTGAAACATTATACTAGTTGTCAGTCACATTGGATAAAATGCTTCTTATATACCTGCTCCACTATTTATTTGAACTTCTTCTCCCAATAGCCTCCAGAACTGTTATCAGCTATCTGCTGTTGTCAAATTCCATTTATTTTCCATCTGTACTTGCCATTACGGAATATTTCTCCTTTGATTTTGGTATTTTTCCCCTTCCAATATTTGTCATTCTGATGATGACACTGTGATTGTACCATCTACTATTTCACAAACTTTAAATTGAAGCTGATCTCTGTGGTTATAACACATCTGGTTCTTATTGTACTCAGATGTGCATGGATTTCACACAAAGCATCACACAACAGAAATACACAAACCACTTGTCAATACTTTAGAAGGTAAACATGGAATATTCTATAACTTCAATAAAGCAACATTAGCAAGCAAGTTTATTTATTTTATATATGTATTTATTTTACTTATACCCCGCCTTTTCCCTCATGATGACTCAAGGCTGCTAACAATCACACACTTTGGTCACAATTAAAACAAAGTGTATACAGAATCAAATAAAATAAACAATAAATAGCAGTACTATGTGTATTTCGGTTAAAATACAGTTAAAACATAATAAATATAATTAAAATTACATTGAAAACTCAGAATCCCACCAGAATTCTCACTACAATTTCCCCAGCAGTGTACCCCTCATCCTTCGCCAAATACCTGCTGGCAGAATACGGTCTTGACCTATTTGTGGAAGGCCAGCAGGAATGGGGTCATCCTGGTCTGTCTTAGGAGTGTGTTCCATAGTCTGGGAGCAGCCAACAAAAATGCCTTCTTGAGCAGTTGGTGGGACCAAGAGAAAGCCCTCCCCAGTAGATTGCTGATGTCTACCAAGCTCATAGAAAGAGATACAGTCCTTCAGACAATCTGAACCAAAGCCATATAGGACTTTGTAGGTCAAAACCAGTACTTTAAATTGTGCCTGAAAACATGTTGGCAACCAGAGGAGTTGTGTGCTCTTTGTAGCCAGCCCCAGTTATCAGTCTAACTGCTGTTTTTGGGTCAAGTGAAGTTTCTGAGCACTTTTCAAACCCCACATAGAACACACTATAACACTCCAACCAGAATGTAATTAATGCAGGTACCACCATGGCCAGATCCAGCTTCTCCAGGCACGGTTGGCTCACTAGCTCTAACTGTGCAAAAGCACTCCTGATCACTGCTGACAACTAGGCCTCCAGGTTCAGGGCTGACTCCAGGAGTACCCCCAAACTACAAATCTGCATTTTCAGAGGGAGTGTAAATCCAACTAGCACAGGCTGAATCACTTTCCCCATATCTGTCTTTTAAATGACCAGGAGCACCCCAGTATTGTCTGGATTAAGCTTCAATTTGTATGCCCTTATCTGGTCCATTACAGCTGCCAGTCACTGATTTAGCCCATGAAAGACCTTCCTTGGAATTAGGTGGAAAGGTGTAGTAGAGTCGGGTGTCATCTGTATACAGATAGCATGACACCACGCTCCAAAAGTCTGGATGACATCTCTTAGCAGTTTCATTTAGATGTTGAAAAGCATAGGGAACAAAAGAGAACCCTAAGGAACCTCACAGTCCAGTGGCCAACAAGTCAAACAGGAGTTCCTCAGCACCACCCCTTCAGGAAGGAAGAGAGTCACTGAAGGGTAGTACTTCCATTTCTCATTCCAGAAAGCTTGAAGCAAATATTATGAGAGTGCTCTTCCAACCTGCTGGTACTTGACAAAAAAATACTGCCTGTAAAAAACATAAAGACCCAGAACAAAAACAAGGAAGCTACAGCCACTTGGTAGGAAACTACTTCCTTTTCTTTGCTGTGCCAATTTTGCTTTCCGTTCCAGTCAGCTCAATTGATATCCAGCTATTTGCCTTCAACATACCTGTGATTTTAATTATAATCACAAGTGTCAGGTTGGCATCTTAAATCACAGGGGGTTGTCAGTGTCTGCTGGCACAGGTATGGAAATTTTCAGTGTTAATCTTCCCCCTAACTTCTGATTTATATTAATGGCCTTTACCTCTTAGATTGCCTTTAGAAGAACTGGTGGGCACCATGATTGAAAGAGAAATAAACTGTATATTGCCTCCAGCAGCGAAACAGCTGGTGTTTTAACTGCCTGAATGCAAACTTAAGACACACAGTTCTAGTTTTCTATGACAAGGATATTTTTTATGACTCCAACTCAAATAGCACACTGCTTGCCCAACTTAAACCATATGAACTGACATGAGGAGATTATTGTAAGGCTAAACTCTGTTCATGTGAAACTGTCATTACAGGGAAGAGCGCCAAAAAGAAAAGAAAAGACACCTGTTGAATTCCACAGTAACACGGTGCAATTATTCTCTCAAAAGGATGAACAACAGCATATACAATATTTGCCTTTATTTTCCCCTCTTCTACCATGCCTTAACTCATTTCAGCATTCATTGGCAAAGGCATAGAAATTTACTAACCCAATGAGGCAGGGATAAAATGTACAACATTTACAAAACTGTTCTCCTTCCAATCACTATAAACATTTCCTTTCAACAATTATCAACAAAGGGAAGAAAACACTGGGAGTTGGATCAGATTGTAAGTTCCCATAGAAAAAAGGGTTCCTGGTGTTCAGGGGGAGACAATTTTCCCAGGTACTAATTCACCACAAGACCTTACAGGTTAAAAGTTTAAAAACAGACAAGTACCCAGAGTAGCTCAAAAAATAAAATCAGTCAGGTCAGACAGATAAAGAATTAAGGATATCAGTAGAAACTCAACAGAACAGCCTGTGCCCTGTTTCTCAAAGGAAAAAGACAGACACTAAAAATACTACATCTGATCAATCTAAGGGGGCTGGTAGGGAGTGCAGCTAAGCTTAAGGAGATACAGACGATACACACAGATTTTCTTACCATCTGATATGAACAGTGAAGCTGGTCGGCTAAAGATGCCACAACAGCAACACACATCAGGCAACATCCAATCAAATATAAACATTTTTTAAATGAAAGCAGGATTGCCCAATCTCTGGAAACAGCAAAATATTTTTAGAATAAGGAGCCAATTTGGCATGGTTTCCATTCAGAATAGTAAACAAGTTAATTTAATTTATTTATTTATTTCCGGTATTTCTACCCCATCTCTTCTCTACCCCTGAAGGGGGACTCAGGACGGCTTACGTTAGGCAACAATTCGATGCCGCTTCATATAAACAATTACAATAATACAACAAAATTAAAATACATAAAACATTAATTAAAACAATAATACAATATCATCAGCTGTATCGTCATTCCAGTCAGTTTCCAACCAAAATGTTAATTAAGTCTGCTGTCTGAGAGCCTGGTCCCACAACCACGATTTCACTTTCTTCGTGAAAGCCAGGAGGGATGATCTTATCTCCTTTAAAAGCATGTTCCACAGGCGGTTAAACACTAACTCCTCTTCTGAACGCAATAATGAGACAATCCTCCTGTCAACAGGAGGGAGGGGAGTTTCGAAGGATAAATCCAATTTATACTTTAAAATGAGACTTGGCTTCTTCCAAGATAGTCAGGGATCCAGGACATCAGTCCCTTCTAGTGGAATGCCTCTTACAATGTTCAGCTTCTGGCAAGAGGCAGCTCCCTATCTAAACACCTGCTTGCAAGTCATACTTATTGAGCATAACTCATAACATGGGAGATGGCACATGTAATGAAAGCAGAGGAAAAAGAGTGACCATAAACAAACAAGGTAAAGTAAAGTCCAGTCATGTCCGACTCTGGGGGTTGGTGCTCATCCCCATTTCTAAGCTGAAGAGCTGGTGTTGTCCATAGACACCTCCAAGGTCATGTGGCCAGCATGACTGAATGCAGTACAAATAATAAAACAAATAAAAAATAATCCACATATTATTGTCAGAAACCCCACCTTTCCCTGAAAAGGTTTCTTTTGCTGCATAGCACACCTTTTATGTAGAATACGTGTTTTAAAAAAATTGAAATAAAAATGATTTTTTAAAAAGCTGTCAGAGAACCAACTGATTTCAAAAGAGCTGGGGGGGGGGCGTTCTGTCAATATAATGAACTGCCATAGAAATGGAATTTAGAACTAATCAAGGGTCAAATTTAATCTAACCTAATCCAATGGTATTTTGCATGTATCATGAGATGATAGTGTCTAGATCTAAGGAAGTAATGCTACCCCTCTATTCTGCTTTGGTTAGACCATATCTGGAATATTGTGTCCAATTCTGGGCACCACAATTCAAGAGAGATATTGACAAGCTGGAATGTGTCCAGAGGAGGGCGACTAAAATGATCAAGGGTCTGGAGAACAAGCCCTATGAGGAGCGGCTTAGGGAACTGGGCATGTTTAGCCTGAAGAAGAGAAGGCTGAGAGGAGACATGATAGCCATGTATAAATATGTGAGAGGAAGCCACAGGGAGGAGGGAGCAAGCTTGTTTTCTGCTTCCTTGGAGACTAGGACGCGGAACAATGGCTTCAAACTACAAGAGAGGAGATTCCAGCTGAACATTAGGAAGAACTTCCTGACTGTGAGAGCCGTTCAGCAGTGGAACTCTCTGCCCCGGAGTGTGGTGGAGGCTCCTTCTTTGGAAGCTTTTAAGCAGAGGCTGGATGGCCATCTGTCAGGGGTGATTTGAATGCAATATTCCTGCTTCTTGGCAGGGGGTTGGACTGGATGGCCCATGAGGTCTCTTCCAACTCTTTGATTCTATGATTCTATGATTCTATGATTCTATGATTCTATGATTCTATGATGTGAGTCACTGGAAAAGGGTGATTCTTGGTTAAGCTGGGGAGGATGACCACATTTCAGATGGCTATACTCAATCAAGGTAGGTAGAGCCATGAGTTCATAAGATCTGAACAGGTCATTTGATGCCTAGCATTCTTAGGGGTCCCTCATTCTTAGGGTTTTATCAGTTTTATACTTGTTTTAATTATGCAATGCTTTTGACACAAAATAAATAAATTCTTAGGTTGTCCATAGGACAACATCAACTTGATAGAAAACAACAATAAAATAGAAAATGGAAATACCCCTCTGAACACAGTTTTTGTTAATATGAGGTAGGGTTAACCATGCAACATAAGCAAGGAGCAAAAAACAAACTATTAGCATACCATTAATTTCAAGGGAATTGAACAGTGGTGCTTGGTCTTGGACACTAGTCTCTTTTATCTGAATAGAACCACTTGTGGCTCTGTTTCACAGATAAAAGTAGCTAAGAAAAAACATTGATAAGAACATAGCTGTGTCATGTGTCGCACTTTGTGCCGATTTTCTGCCAGTTGTTTTGTTCCTCGTCAGGAAATTGAGAGCTGCAGTCATATGACCTCTATATACATTTAACAGCACATGTGTGCAATAATTAGACTAGATTATGCTTTGATAACAATGTGGTAAGGAAGCATGAGGATAGATATGTTTGTAGAATAAGAGCCACATGTACTTCACATTCTATCATAACTGCAGTTTTGCACATCCTAGTCCAATATCTGTGTTTCTAGGAAAGGAATTTGCTTATATTTAGGAAAATATAACCTAAGAGAAAGGTATTAAATTTTTCTTTTGATAGCATGAGTGGAGATCTTGTGCCCATTGATACAGCTGAGGTTCTAATATCATCCATAGTACGCTGTGTAGTGAAAAGAACAACCACTGTTTCCCATGTCTGCTAGCTGCAAGGCCCAGCCTTACGCAGTGTGATACGATTGTCTCAGGTGGCAGATGCTAAGACCGAGGAGCAACAATCCTCAGCAATTACTCCTACTCCCTTTCTATTGGAGAACAGAGCTGTGTGTGCCATATGGCTTCTCCTGGGTCCCTCACGTGCCCTGCTGTTATGGTGGAGGCTATTATCCTCCTGTCTGTATGCAACTGGGAATTCAGTCCTCTCTTGTATGTAGAATGGAGGAGAGAGTATCATCTTTACTTCCAGAAGCGGCACACTTAGGATTGCCCTGGTTGAAGTCAAAGCCACATTACAGTTTTAGTAAGACCTTAAGGACCAATTTCAGGAGAAAGGTGTGGGAAGGCAATTCTTGTTTAGTCAACACAAGCAACTATTCAATATGCCATGTTTATGCACACGTATCAGATACCATGGGCCATCTGCAGTACACATCTAGACAGATGTGGAACTGATGCCATCTTGTTCGACTGCAAAACTCATTCATCCTCATCAAGTTATACAGTATATATGTTATGACATAGTATCATGTCTTTAGGATGTGGAACACATTGGGAAGGAGACAAACAGTGCCACTATTTCTAGCAGTAACATTGTTTGTAGGAAATACAATTAACAATGTTATAATAATAATAATAATAATAATAATAATAATAATAATGGAACACTTTCTCCTACTGAAAAAAAGTGCACATGGAAGGAATATTTGACTGTATTTGGCCCTACTATTTTACTATTTATCTATACTGTCATTTCTTTTCAAACTAATGAGTTGGACACCAGCCTTTTTTCATGAAATGATTCTCCCAACTTATCAAGTGAATCCAAGTTATGCATGCTACATTAAAAAGAAGCGAATGTTTGGTTTAAGCAACCACTCATTCTTTTTCTCTGTTGAAACGAGATAATGACCAGGCGGGAGGCAGGGTGTGGAGGTGAATGATGATGACCTTTTATTGTTGTCTAAGCAATGCTTATATAGGTTTTGGTGCTCTTCAGCAAAGTCTGCATAGCAACAGTGGAGGATTACATAACTGCCAAGCGATTGGTTAGACTCTTAAGGGTGAGGTAATCTACAGGTGAGGTCAGCTATAGGCGATGTCATCCTTCCTGTCTTCAAGGGTAATGTCCATACATGGTCAGTGGGGTAGGAACAGTGTATGTATCTGGGGAGTATGGCCTGTCTTTAGTCCTAGGTCATGATGTCCTGTATACTCTGCCGAAATGGTGTGAAGCATAAGTGTCAGAGGACTGGAATCTGCTATATTCACCCAGAGGTATGGCCTGCCAGTCCCCCTAGTGGTATATTGCCATTCCTGCACCTCTGAACTAGGGACACAATGGTGTCTCTCTTGCATAAGGGACATAATAATGTCATCACTCCTTTACATCACTCCTTCATCTCCCCCTTTTTTGTTTTGTTTTTTTTAACAATTTGTATGTATAAAGGACATCATGTTTAGGAGAGGCTTGTAGGGGCCGTGGCTGGTAAAGCTGTCACAGGGATGGGATATATTGAATGTGGCAGCATATGATCAAACAGCCAGTCAATAGTAAAGCAATTTGAACTGTTTTTTGTAGTCGACAGGAAGTCAGGTCATGTATTAGGATATCACTTTGAGGTGGAGGGGAAAGGTCAGCAGAGCGTGAGGCTAGCAAGAAGCTTATAATAATGGGCAAATGTAGCAGTAGCAGATTATTATATAGCCATCAATAGTTGTGTAGAGTAAACAAATTGGATAATAAAAGTTTTACCAAGCAGGTACAGTGTTTTGCTTAAAATGTTAAGCTAAGTCATTAAAAAACAACATGTATAAGTATTTTGTTGAAATTATTTGTGAGATTTGAAACAATATATAGAATAGACTGGAAGGTGAATGGAATTTTGAAGGCCTTGGTGTCACGTCATATTTTTAGAGACAAATGTAGTGAGCAGGAATCCAAAGCGCTTGATTTAAGAAGTAAAGTTCATAGGTTTATGACAGCTGAAGCAGGAACTCTTGGTTTTTGGCAGGGGGTTGGACTGGATGGCCCATGAGGTCTCTTTTAACTCCTTGACTCTATGACTTTAACTCAAATCGACCCGTCACAGCAGTATCTTTGTGATGAGGGGAGCTGGGCCTTTTCACTCCGGATCTGGCAATCTGCATTAAAGGAGTAAAAGGGGGTAGGGAGAGGGAAATGCTTCTGGATCCTGGTAACGAAAGAAGAATCAGATAAAATTAAATTCAAATGATTAATGGTAAATAACACGTATAGGAAGGCCATTGCTGGAAAGGCTTTGGAAAGCGAAAGGAGAAGAGGCTAGGGGGTGATTCCTCTTTTTTTTGTGTGTGAGAAGAAGCAGATGGTTTTATAAAGGTATGATTTGAACGCTCAGCAATTTTGTTTTGTGTGGCCATCGTATGGAATGTTAAAGATGTGTAGGAAGAGTAGAACGTTGTAAGCGTAGCGCTGTAATAAGAGGGTTTGGTGGTAGTTTTTATTGTAGGAGGGACCCTCATGAATGTAAAGGTATAAAGAAAGTGGTTGATGTTGAAATGACTGTTGTAGTTAGGAGTTTATTAATTGTGATATCTTATTGAGGATGGGGTGTTTATGAAACACCTGTTGATTGTATGTAGATAGTCTGTAAGTCTGTCATGAGTGAGATGTGTAGGGATGGCTTGGGGACAGAGTGGGAAGCCATGTTTAACCCCTAGTATTGGGATGGTATGATTTTAAAACCTCTGAAACTGGTATAGAGTCATAAAAGAACAAAAGCAGTTTTAAAACCTTTAAGGTTAAGGTAGTAATGTGGGTGGAGTTTAGGAAGAATAGATTTAACCAAGGCAGAAAATGTTGTATTAAAATCTTTAGGGAATGTATTTTGAGCAATGTTATGAGTAAGTGGTTTTAATCTGTTGAAATATATGTGGATGAGTGAGGCAATGAGCAACAGTAAAGCTGTTGGAAAACTTTAGTGATTGTGTAATGAGAAAGGGATGATAGGTTTTGTAGTTTGAGGATGAAAAGGCATGGCTCATAGGGTTGTGTTTTGTTGTAGAGGAAGGATTGTGGGAGCTATTAATCAATCAATCAATGATTTATTATGGTCTTTGACCAGCATAGTATAGAGTGGGCATCGGTGTGTAAGGAAGGGAATTGTAGTTTTTAAGTATTAGGCATGAAAGCAGAATGAAAGCATATTTAAAAACATCTTATAATATAATCAAGCATAAATCAAAAGATAAACAATCATGAATAAAAAAAAATCATTTAAAAACAGACAGGACGGGAGGAGGAGGTAATGTTGGTGTGTGTGTGTATATGATTTCAGAGCCTGGCCGTGTCTTGTACGGGTTAGCTGTCTCTTGTGGAATGTACGGCCCCCCTTTTGTTGGGCAGCGTGTGTCGGCTTGGAAAGGGGAGAGACTCTGATGGATTTTAGTGTGTAAGGTAGATATGATGTGTGAATAAAGCAATGAATGTTTGGTGTTGAGTATTGTTTTATTAATGTGTTTATGAAGTAGGTGTGTCTGTCTTTAAGAAGTGAGTGTTGATTTTAGCATGTTGGGTTGGATATGAAGGGGGAAAAGTGTGGTCTTTTTAGGAAAGGAAGAAGAGCATTAAACAAAGCTATGATTTATAGACTTAATAAACTCAATCTTAAAATGAACTAAATAGAATGTTTAAAATATAATATGATTGATAATATAGCAAGATATGTTATCATGTAAGCATGTTTTGTCATGTTTTGAAAGAAGTGTGTTTTTGTGAAACTGATTTATCTGTAAGTATCAGATGAAAGGCATGGAAACCAAGCATGTAATTGTTTAGGTGTGATTAAAATTTAGGAAGAAGTGTGAGTTGAATATAGTGTAATTTGAGTCTTATATATAATTGACCCTTTAAAATGAAAGGGACAAGAAGTTTTGTGTGTCAAGTTTGGTTCAATGCCATTGTTGGTGGAGTTTAGAATGTGTTTGAGTTGTGAACTATAGATTTTAAGAAGCACAACTCTTGATTATGAAATCAACACCAACTTTGTCAGTATTTAAATTGTTGTGTATGGGTATGTGTATCAAACTTGATTAAGTAAATGAAAGTCTGTTTTGTATGTAAGACATTTTTATCACAATTTATGACAGTAGGAAACTTATAATTATGAAACAATAACAATGAGTAAAATTATAACTATGAAATAGCAATAACAATGAAAACAATCTCAAACAATCTCTCAGTTGAGGGTTAGTATAACATAAAGAACTATCTTAAAGAGTTGTAGTGGCTTTCATTATATTTTATAACTAATTAATATTGTTTATCATTAAAGGAGATGAAATTTGACAATTTTTAGAGGACTGTGTATTGTCTATTTTTATCAAAGATAAAACTTTGAAAGCTTTTTTATCAAAACACTCTTTTAAAAAGAATGAGGACTCTCTATATTAATCTCTGATTTTAGATTATTTATGTGATATAACCCTGGAACTTCTGATTAAACAGAAGTTTATTTTGAAAACCATTTTGTAATAAATTTAATGACAGTATACACGGGAGCTTTATGTTTTGCTGAATGGAAATGTTTTAATGTTGTCTTTTGGAAAGAGGGGTTGTTAAACTGTCTTATCAATGATATATTAAGAAGAATGAGGAATTTGTGACCTAACAGTCTATCCAGATGTGGTATAGGCACTGTTTATTTATGTAACACCCTCTGTAGAGGCATATGATTTTTCAGATTCAAAATCTGGGAGGTGAATTATGATATTGATGATTGTTTGGTGATCAATGTCAGACTGTTTAAATGTTTGGATTTCGGGAGCCCACTGAATGTATGGAAAAGCAGGATCAAATGTCATTATTGGGAGCTCCGGTTGGCCAGCTGTCTTAGTGAATGTGTCGGAGCCATAAATTAGGTCTGGAATCATGGCTGTTGTGTTTTGAATGTGCTCAGTCGAGGATATAGCTTCCCCGAACTCTGTCATGTCATGAAGGGTTTTTTGGCCCCCAGCATTTTGAATGGTCTGAGGAATCATGTCTCTCAGTGGCTGGGGCTGTAACAACTTCTCAAGACTTGGCTGTTTATTTTCAAGAGAAGTAGAGGGGAGATTTGAATCGGCGGTGGATGATTCAAAAGCAAAGACACATGAAGGCAGGATAGGGAGGGCTAGCTGTGAATTCACACAAAGAGAAGGGGAGGCTGGCTGTGAATATCCCATCTCGAGCGGGGTAAAAAGAGGATTTATGATCTGAGTTGGAAGAGGCTGACTCGCGACCGGAGCCACGGGTGGGCAATTATCTGTCACTCCCAGGAGAGTGATTGTTTCACAACATTGCTTCCACAGCAATAATTGTTGAATTGTCCCCTGGGGTTTTTCATGAAAGGTTTGACCAATTCTGATCCAATCTGATGGGATCAATGAACCTCCTTCTGGATACCATAAACAATGATACCTGATTTCTCCAAGTAAATCTTCTACCTGGCCCTGATTTATTTCAAAATACCCTGCCTGTCTTAACAACCTGTACAGTTCTTGTGCATGCCTCAGCTGCGGAACTGACATACTTAATCCCATAACTTACGATTTGTGGGAGTGAGAAAACTCACTGAAGGTGCGCACCTTGTAGCTATTCCAGCGGTAAGCATGGGATGGAAGGCCTGGATCTTATCACGTCGTCGGTCACCAGATGTTGAAACGAGATAATGACCAGGCGGGAGGCAGGGTGTGGAGGTGAATGATGATGACCTTTTATTGTTGTCTAAGCAATGCTTATATAGGTTTTGGTGCTCTTCAGCAAAGTCTGCATAGCAACAGTGGAGGATTACATAACTGCCAAGCGATTGGTTAGACTCTTAAGGGTGAGGTAATCTACAGGTGAGGTCAGCTACAGGCGATGTCATCCTTCCTGTCTTCAAGGGTAATGTCCATACATGGTCAGTGGGGTAGGAACAGTGTATGTATCTGGGGAGTATGGCCTGTCTTTAGTCCTAGGTCATGATGTCCTGTATACTCTGCCGAAATGGTGTGAAGCATAAGTGTCAGAGGACTGGAATCTGCTATATTCACCCAGAGGTATGGCCTGCCAGTCCCCCTAGTGGTATATTGCCATTCCTGCACCTCTGAACTAGGGACACAATGGTGTCTCTCTTGCATAAGGGACATAATAATGTCATCACTCCTTTACATCACTCCTTCATTTCTCCTTAAAACAAATCTGACAGCTTTTATTGGAAAACAAAAGCCCTTCTACACATTTCAAATAAAGTTTTTTTTCAAAATGAAGATTTTGAGATTATGCATTTTATCAAGAGTAAAATCATCTACTCAAAAGGAGCCCTTAGGTGGTGTAATGGGTTAAACCCTTGTGCGGGCAGGATTGAAGACCGACAGGTCAGAGGTTCAAATCTGGAGAGAGCGCAGATGAGCTCCCTCTGTTAGCTCCAACTCCCCATATGGGGACATGAGAGAAGCCCCCCACAAGGATGATAAAACATCACAACATCCGGGCATCCCCTGGGCAACATCCTTGCACACGGCCAATTCCCTCACTCCAGAAACAACTTGCAGTTTCTCAAGTCGCTCCTGACACACCAAAAAAATATCTGCTCAAAACTCTTGGAATGTGGAGGAAACCTGAACACATTATGATTTTAAATATTAGTCAAATATCTCATGGATTCCAGACCACTTCTCTTTTTAAAAAAATCCTCTCTGAATGCTGTCTATGATTTTTCAGTGGAATTGTTTCCTCACTCCAACAACACCAATAAAGATCATAATCAAGACTTGCCTTGAAACAAGGCCAAAAATTTATTAGCTTTGAGAATTACTGTTGCTAATATTTTCAGCCTGGACGCTTAACTAACCTTTATTGTACCTTCTTCCAGTAAATACAGTCCCCTTTATAACAACTACAGCGAACTCATCTGACAAAGGAAGGCACCTAATCGTCCCTGGCAATCAAAGGATTTTGTAAATGTCACTGCGCTTCTTCACATCTTTCCAGCTGCTGCTACAACAGTACTGATTTCGCTTGAGTGCTAAATTCATTTGCCTGACCTCCAACTTTCAGATTCTACTGGAAACTGAATGCAGCTATTGCTCCTGATTTAACACCTGAGTATCCCATGTGCTTGTTTAAAAGACAGCTGTTACACCAGGTGCATCATATTATTTTATTTTACAAATAATGTTATATGGCAACTTGTACCTCACATGACGTGTGTCAATTAAGTCTTGATTTTTTAGCAGGGCTGAATGGAACTACTTAACACCAGTTTTCAAAGGGTGGAATATAAAGGATGCAAATTCTGATCTAGCTTTTATCCTTATCTGGTCAATGAGTCAAGGAGAGGAATTTTCTTCCTGCCAATTTTTGCAGGTTGGTCTCAGAGAGATTTTACATGGTTATGATACAGATTTTGTTTTGTATTACTCCAAATGTGCTGAATTTGAAACTGCGGGTGCAGCTACACTGCATTAATGTGACAGTATAGATGCACCCAGAGATATCTGTAGTCTTGTTACATAGACCAATATATTGGATTTGAATGTGGTGCGTTAAATTATTTTTTTGCTGCAAGAACAAATGAATAATTTAATCTGTTTTCTCCTCACTGCCAGAAGTCTTTGAAAATATGCAGTTTTTGAAGAGTTTTCATGACATGCTACTTTATGATATTAAGGGTGAGGAGAAGGTGACTGAAGAAAGATCAGGAGACTATGACCTTCATGGGTTTCTTTTGATTCCCACCTTCCTATCTGCTGCACAATTTCAGAAGAGGTTGAGAACTCAAATGAATAAGTTAGGGCTCCCAGTCCACCAACCAATCTTCTCCTTCTTATAGCGGATTGTGAGATTCATGAACATTTATTTTTATTGATGTTGCCCATAAATACTTTATGTCACTGTGCAATATTTTGTTTTGAAAGGTGTAGTGGAATGCTTCAGAATAGATGATTTAATTTTGGAAAAAATCAGCATTTTAATCATAGCTACATCACTAGCCATGATAAATGTATTTTCCTGCTTTTCAGATGTCAGTTAATCAAACCAAATAAAGTCTTATAGTTATAGTTTAGTTATCTGAGTCAAGATTATAGTATGTTATCCTATTTGTGTTTATAGGAATATTCATTTTCTTTGAAAAAATCTTGCCTTTTAAAATAAAATTTATTTCCCAGAAGGTGTACTACCCACTGTTGCTCATAGAGCTTCAACTGCTCTTGAAGTTGGGCGTGTATTCTCTTTGGTATTCAAATGTTCATCACATTTTTGCCTATTATTCTCAGTTGCCCTTGAGAGAACATTATTGTTTCTGCTCACCACTATGAAAACTAAGGATTCACCCACACTGCCATATAATCCAGTTTGACCCGCACAATAAGATTTAACCACACTGAACTTATATGAGTCTACACTGCCATATAATCCAGTTCAATGCAATTAAATATACATTCTGAAACTGGATTATATAGTAGAGTAGATGAGGCTGAAGGGCCTCATCAGATGGGGCTTGGGTAGCATCCTAGGACACTTCACCACCAGTCCAGCGATCCATTCCATGATATCGCTGGATTTCTGACAGAGGCCCCACTCACAAATTGAGTGGAAGCATCGTACGATGCTTTCCTTGTAACACGGGAGTATGCCTGTGTTATGCTGGTTCCAATGGGTCCAGCGCAGATCCTTGCTGTCAGAGCAATGCTTCCCATATGCAATGGGGGAAGTGTTACCATAAAGGAGTGGTGCATGGGGCGATAGATTCGTCCCAGTGACTTTCTAGATCTTTGGCAAAGCCAGGTGAAGTGGGCCATAAGACAGCAATGATGGGCAGTGATTCCCTTAAGCAGCAACAAGCTGAGGCCAGCATGTTTGAGTGGCTTGATAGAAAATGAGCACATTCTTACCTCTAAAGGTGCACATCCTAGGTGTCATCTACATGGGCTTAACAACTCACACTCACTGTGCAGTAGTTCCTGGTTGTTTTCATGACATTCTGTCAATTTCAGTGCTTATCATGCAATAAACTGGGTTAACTTGGTTTAGCCTTGCATTAAGAAAAAGTCAGGGGATGCTTTAGAGTTTGGCTGAATCTTCAGAGCAATGCCACAGCTTTGGGACAGTGCAGACAAAAGCTACCTCCTTCATCCCCCTTTTCTTGCAGTCATCTGCACAGGGAAAGTAAGATGGATAAAGCCAATATTGTCTATTTTGATATAGGCAGATGCCTGCACTGTTCCATGAGAATCCTGGCCATTATAGACACCCTGTGCTGACTTCAGCAGAAGAACCCATGCAGTCAAGAAAAAGAAGTGGGATTGACCAGGAGCTCTCATGGAGCTCTGTAGCCATCGGGCAGAGCTGACAGTGACACAGATGGTAAAGTGATGATAGAATCATACAATCATACAGTTGGAAGAGACCTCATGGGCCATCCAGTCCAATCCCCTGCCAAGAAGCAGGAAAAATACATTCAAATCACCCCTGACAGATGGCCATCCAGCCTCTGTTTAAAAACCTCCAAAGAAGGAGCCTCTACCACACCCTAGGGCAGAGAGTTCCACTGCTGAACAGCTCTCACAGTCAGGAAGTTCTTCCTAATGTTCAGGTGGAATCTCCTTTCTTGTAGTTTGAAACCATTATTCCGTATCCTAGTCTCCAGGGCAGCAGAAAAAAAGCTTGCTCCCTCCTCCCTATGACTTCCTCTCACGTATTTATACATGGCTATCATGTTTCCTCTCAGCCTTCTCTTCTTCAAGCTAAATATGCCCAGCTCTTTCAGCCACTCCTCATAGGGCTTGTTCTCCAGACCCTTGATCATTTTAGTTGCTCTCCTCTGGACACATTCCAGCTTGTCAACATCTCCCTTCAATTGTTATGCTCAGAATTGGATTCAGTGGGTCTGAAGTGATTTCAGCATGGCTTGAACTCTTCTCAGCTTGGACTATCCCACTGTCATCTGAACTCCACCCTGCTACAGGCTGTGGTCCGAGTGTGTGGCCACCTCGAACCCTGGCCCTAGATTAACCATCACATATATATGTGGCCCTAGATAACCTTGCATATCATTCCATATAACTTTAACTTTAAAATTTGACTGTCTAGGGAAAATGCATATTAATTAATTGCATAGACCAGGGGTTCCCAAATGGTGTTCTGCAAAATCCTAGAGTTCCATGGAAGCATCATAGGGATTCAGTGAATTTTGATTTAGATTTTTTAAACTGAAGTCAATGAAAGAGTATGAAGACCTTATTAGAATTTTGTGTACTTCTGCTTTAAAAACAAAATTTGAACCTGTGTTTTCAAAGCTACATTATGCAAAACACCCAGGCAATAGCAGTAGATAAAAAAGGAGAAAAAAAAACAGAAACAGAGTTATGGTTCCATAGGTTAAAAGTCCTCTGAAGCGTCCATGACCAAAAAAGTTTGGGAACCACTGGCTTAGACTAATGTTTGTATTTCACATAAATGCTTAATTGTACATCCAGAAGTGCTTTGAAATGCAATATCTCTGAATGTGTAGATTGGCTCCATGCATGCATAACAGATTGGAGGATTACAGAAGCAGGCTCATTCCATGGACTAAAGATTCAAATGCTACTTATGGATTGTCTTGAAAGAAAATAGGTCATGATATAAGAAAGGCAAACTTGCATTTGTCTCGGTCTTCATTCCTACATGAGGAGGAGCTCATCCCAATCTACCATTTGAGAGGATTTTTCTGCCTTCCACTGCTGTGGGATGACTGGAATTCAACAGAGTAGCTTTCCTCACCACTTGTGTTTCTTCAAATCCTTTATGGCTTATGGTGATGCCAAGGTCAATCTATCTCAGGATTCTTGGTAGGATTTGTTTAGTGGAAGTTTGTTTTTGCCTTCGCCTAAACCTGTTGAATCTCTGTGTGTCAGGTTGGAAAAGGTCACATTTTAGTTCCTGCATGGGTAGCGGATTAAACCAGAGGACCTTTGTAATCCTTTCCAACTCTATGACTTATTGATTCTGTGAGTCCTTCCAGAAAAAGGTAGTAATTCCATCACTCAGGCTCTTGGACGTAGGAAATTACTTCAATGCCAATTTTTTTCTTCCTGTGCAATTAAAGTTAACAAGGTTCATGTTTTCCTCAGAACTTCTGCTTCGCTGAAGTAATTAATCATACACATTGTTGTTGCTTCAAGCCTGCCTGAGGCACCTTTTCTCTTTCTGGGCCATCTTTGAGCCCCAAAGGCTCACTCTTCTGCAAAATGCATGGTGGTATTCAGCAGCTTTTGTCTTCAAATGTGTGAAGAAGTGTTTTATTGATTCAGGTCTGTCTTTCTTTTATCAATCAGCAGCCTTTAGCGTGTAGCCATCATTTGAAGTTCCTAGTTCTATTTAAAGGTGATAAATATTTTAATGCCAACATCATTCCTCTGCAAACAGAACATAACATGTATGCCGTTATCCCTTAGTACTATGTTATGTAGCATTTCATATTTCTTCCAGGGGCTTCCAGGATGTTGCCGGCTGTTTCAGTGAAAGTACCTGATTGTGCTCTAGTTCAGTTTTTGCCTCAAAAGATGGTGCTTTATAAGCATGGTCTCCTTGTGAGGAACAAATGCTGAAAATGTGGGCAGTTTTTTATATCTGTTCATTTGAAATCACCTTACTTGAACAATTCTGATTCTATGATGGCATATCTGTAGTAACAAGATGTCAGTGGATAAGAGTCTACTTCTCTCTCCCTCACTATAATCAAGGTAGTTGCTTTGCATTTATTTTATTTATCTTTTCTAATATTTAAATGTTATAATTGCGAAAATAAGGAGGAGGAGGAGGAGGAGAGGAGGAGGTTGCTGTGAGTTTTTTAGGCTGTATGGCCATGTTCCAGCAGCATTCTCTCCTAACATTTCACCTGCAGTTGTAACTGTTATCTTTAGTGATTCCAGCCATGAAAGCCTTCAACATAACAACAACAACAACAACAACAACAACTCTGGCACAAGCCAATAAAGGTGGTCCCAGTGGTAATTGGCACACTGGGTACAGTGCCTAAAGACCTTGGTCTGCATTTAAACACTATAAGTGCTGACAAAATTACCATCTGCGAGCTGCAAAAGGCCACCTTACTGGGATCTGCACACATTATTCACCAATACATCACACAGTCCAAGACACTTGGGAAGTGTCCGACATGTGATCCAATACAACAGCCAGCAGAGTGACCTTATTTGATGTGGACTCATCTTGTTGTTTCTAATAATAATAATAATAATAATAATAATAATAATAATGACTCTGCAAGGAAGCAGATGAAACGATGGATCACATACTCAGCTGCTACAAGGAGATCACACAGATGGACTACAAATAGAGGCATAATACCATTGTTCAAATTATCAATTGGAACTTGTGCCACAAATACCATCTGCCTGTGACATAGAACTGGTGGGATCACAAGCTCGAAAAAGTTACAGAAAATGAATGCATCAGACTACTTTGGGACTTCTGAATTCAGACTGACAGGGCTTTGGAGTAGAATACTCCTGCCCTCATTATTGTGGAAAAAAACAAAATATGGATCAGCGATGTTGTAATCCCAGGTGACAGCAGAATTAACAAGAAACAACTCGAAAAGCTAACACGATACAAGGATTTCAAGATCGAACTGCAAAGACTCTGGCACAAGCCAGTAAAGTTGGTCCTAGTGGTGATCAGCACACACTGGGTGCAGTGCCTAAAGACCTTGGCCTGCATTTAAAAACAATCGGCATTGACAAAATTCCCATCTGTCAGCTGCAAAAGACCACCCTACTCGGATCTGCACACATTATTCGCCAATACGTCACACAATCCTAGACACTTGGGAAGTGTCCAATGATTGATCCAATACAAAAGCCAACATAGTGCTCTTGTTTGCTGTGTACTAATCTTGTTGTGTATCAAATAATAAATAAATAAATAAATAAATAAATAAATACCACAAGATATGCTGGATAAGTGAAGAACGGCAGGATTACAAAGGTATGCAGAAATCTGATCATAGGATCATGAATTGACAAACCAGTGTAATTGCCTTCCTGAAGGGAACTGCAATATTGATGGTGCTCAACCTGGTTTCTTTCCATTATCTACAGTAATGTCACTGTTGCACAATAGTGGGCTGGAGCAACAAAGTCCTAAGAGTGTAATTCTCTTCACTATTCCAATGAAGGCTGTTTACAATAATCTTTGCATATTACATAGTCATGGTTTGAGTGACAGAAATTCACAGGATAACCTTGGGCAAGTCACACTCTCAGCCTCAGAGGATGGCAGAGACAAACATCTCTGAACAAATCTTACCCAAAAATGCATAATTCACTTCCATCAATTGGAAATGACTTGAGGGCACATCATCATCAACAGATCTTTGAGAACTAATTTGTTTTTATTTAACCTATCTAACCTATTTAAATTACAGAATTCATTATCTCCCAGAAGAAAATACGATTTTATATTTCACTGGCAGCTAAAACAGCTAGGTCAGGGCTCTGAGAGCTTAAGGCCCAACCCTGAGACCCAGCTTAAACTTTGACAAAGTCACCAGGGAATCCCCTTTAGAGATATCAAGAGGGTTGGTCCTGAAGATGATATAAGCATCCATTTAAAAGCAATGGATCTTGCAAAGGAGAATATATGCGCAAACATATTCATACTAAATCTGGGAAATCCACAGACATTGGTTGATGTGATTTGTGCTACTGCCTCAAAAGGTGCATCTATACTGTAGAACTATTGCAATTTGATCCACGTTAACTGCCATGGCTGAATGCTATGCCATTATGGAAGTTGTAGTTTTAGAAGGGCCTCATCTACACCAACCACTTAATTCCAACTTCAAGTTAACTGCAAAATGCAGTGGCTTGATAATATACACTGCAAAACCTGCTGCAGCCCTCTTTATGGATTTTAAACTGACGAGTGTGGTGGAGGATTTTAAACAGAGGCTGGATGGCTATCTGTTGGGGGTGCTTTGAATGTGACTTTCCTGCTTCTTGGCAGGGGGTTGGACTGGATGGCCCACAAGGTCTCTTCCAACTCAATGATTCTATAAACAAAGTGAGGGGAAAGTCAGAAAGAGAACCCTTAATGAGCATCAACATATAAAGCACATTCCTCAGCAGAATGCACATTAATGTGCGGACAACCAATGTATTCCACTGATACACATATGTTCATTCTGGAAGAAGGAATTATACAAAAATACATTATCTGTAGCTGTCAAGCCATGGATCCTGAGAAACTTGAAACTGTTCAAGGCCAGCTTCTGTGGTTTGTGTAGTCACCATCCAGGCCTCAAACCCTTTCAATGATTTTCTAGATAATCTCCATGAGAAACTACTTTTTCAATACAGGTTTGATTTAGCCTTCTTTACCAAAAAGTGCTGGTACTTCACTACATTACAACTCCAAGGACTCCATAGTATTAAGGGATAGCAGTTAAAGTGGCATCAAACTGCAATAATTCTTCAGTGTAGATGCACCCAAGGTTTGTCGGGGGAATGAAATGAAATCAAAATTGCCTTATAACATTCCATCCTTCAGTGTCTTGTAGAAATAGCAAGTAACTGTAGATAACTATTTTGACACAGAAAACAAAGTTTGAGTTATTTTTTGAAGTCTTGCTTTCCAAACGTGTAACTATAAACACAATGAGCTCTTGTTTGGTTACTATGGGACTATAATGACAACATTATTTTTAAAAAGGTGTTTTACCATCCTTGACTGCTAAAGGAGAACTTTATCTTCAGAAAACAGAAAAATATAATTCATATTACTATGAAAATGAAAGCTGACCAGAAAGATTGGTTATCTTACTCCATGAAAAGGAGCGACAGGAAAGACATTGGAAGGTTTCCCCAGTTTGTAAATCTCATTATTTCTCACAATTATTCTTCTTAATAGCTCTAGCCATGAGTCATTAGGCAGCCTTAAAGGAAGAATATAAATGCTTTAATAAAATATGACAATATACTGTAAGAATGGCATTCAGCAACATAATTTAAACTGGGATCTGTGACATTTCTCATGCAGCTGTTTCGCCTGTCTTCTCTGCTTAGTGTTCCTCAGCTAGAGATGGGAAAATCTGCCAATTACAATTGCTCCCACATTCAACATATCTATTTGTCTGTCTGTCTGTCTCTCATATAGTGATATAGTGGCATGGTATGTGTGATGTTTGCAATCCCATATATGAATTTTGCAACTTTGGATGAATTCCTAAAAATGACCTTTTAAATCCTCCTATCTAACAGCAGCCAAATTCAGCAGGTGCATGTAAAGAGGAACATGTTATACCTGCCTCACATATAAGTGCTAAAACTTAGAGGACTCTCTAATAAAAAAGACATCCAGTTCATCATTAACTTGACTGAATTTACAGGGATTCAAACCCATATATTTGAATAGATGAATTTGTCAATTTTGGTTACTTTTACATTCACTTTATTTAAAACAAATGCAGAATCATTTCATTCTGAATGAAATGAAATTATTATTATTTTGACACCAAATTTGTCTGACATGGCATTCTGACCCATCCAATTTTTCATCATTTAAGGCATATGACTTGTGCCACATTTTGGCAATAGAATAGTCATCTTTCCCTCACCTCTACCAAAGTTTTATCTCCATCTTGTGTGAATATTCCACTTGAATATACTATGTTGATAGTAAATTATATGAGTTCCAGACCAGTTGCAGGAAAATCTCCTAGCCATAACTAGCAAGAGAATTCTGCTTTGTGTTCCTGAGTTGTGATGGGATATGTCTGGAAAGACATCAATGTATATTGGCTAGATTTGGATGAGGTTCAATTTCTAGCTTAACTTTGGAGTTCACTGAGCTAAGTCAGCTCAGTTGCAGCCCCTCAACCAAATCTAGCTCATGATGGGGAAGTGGACACCAGCCTGATTTACTAGCTGTGTGTGTATTTGTGTGTGTGTTCAGTCAATTGTTTCAAAAATAGTGGCCTAACTAAACTAGACCCATTTCAAGATTTTTTTTAGTGAGGTTAACATTGTTCAGTTGTTTTTCTACTGAGGCTATAGAAGGGTTGGTCATTCTCAGTTTTCATAAGCAGAACTGTCTAGGGGTTTCGGTTCCTTCAAAAAGCAGATGCAGATTTTATATCGCAAATGTTGATGGAAAGCTGAGCTGTGGTCAGCACTAGATGAGACATAATTGCCAGAGGCAGATTTTTATCTCTGAAACCTGTCAAACCCCATAAGGATCAGACAGAAGCCAAGATTAAGAGCTATATATCCTTCCCAAGTGCTTTTCTTCCCTTTACTTTAAAAAGTGCACACTTCTATGATGTATGAGTCAACAACTCATGAGTCCTTATTTTGCTGCAAGTGACAGTTCAAAAGTGTACTTAAAGGTCTGCCACTTCTACCTCCACTCTCTCCACAGGCATTGATTAGTGAGAAGGGTTTTTTTATATAAGAAAGTGGTGTGTGAAGAGTGGCATTAATCCTACACCCATGAAAGTTCTAGTTAAGGATAGGAATAAAGTCTTACCATTTGGGTGAACATGATTTTTACTGCCACATTCTCATTTATGCATTGTTTTGTTGTGTATTCTAGTTCTGGAATGGAAAATACGTGGCCCTCCAAATATGTTGGACTGGAGTTCCCATTGTCTCTGATTGTCAGGAACAGATGGCTATGCTTTTTAGGTGACAGTCCCTTTTTGACCAAGTACCGACGACCCCCCCTCCCCCAAGTCCAGTTTTGCTGGTAATTACCAGTGAAACAGATATTGTGGACAGGGAAAAGCATGAAAAACATGTGTAGCTCCCTCTGAGCTACCAGAAAGACAGGAGACTCACCATGGTGGAGAGAAAGCTTCTTGCAACACTTCCTCGTCCTTCTTCCACTGATTGGGTGGGGCCACAGCCTGTGTTATCTGATAGGATACGTCCAGATCTGTGGCCAAAGAGGAGTCCCAGCATGGTAAGAGACAAAAAAAAAAACCCCATGTGTGATGAGGTGGCAAGTCCTATCTTTTCTGCTATGACATCACAGCTATGGATCACCTTCCCTTTGGAGGTTTGTTGTTATGCAAGTGTCAGATGAAAACATTGTTGTTCTCTTATGCTTTTTGAGTCTGACTGGTTTTTCACATGTGTACATGGTTTAATACCATATAAAACTGTTTAAACCCTTTTAATTTTACATTTTAACTTTTTGAGCTGTTTTTAGCTGTTTAAATTATATATATATATATATATATATATATATATATATATATATACACATATATATATACATATATGAATCATACTGTTATAAATTGTCAGATTGGTTCTATTAGACATCATCCTGAGACTTCAGGATAGAAGGCGGGATATAAATGTTTTAATAAGTGTCCTTTGTTGCCCTGAAACTAAGCTCTGGAGGATATGATGCATGTTCTCATTTATGAATTATTTGTAACACTATGGGTAAGAAAGCTTAGGTGCACTGGAGACATCGATGTTCTCAGCAGAAGTTAGTATCTATGAACTGCTTGCAGAGTGAAATATTCACCCATTCTAGAAAAATAACAGAATCTGAGATAATACTTGTTCCAGAGGACTGTTATAAGATACATAGTTTTAGACAGGCAGACTGTTTGGCATAAATATAATGCTTTTTTTTTTTTTTTTTTTTTTGCTTTAATACTTCATCAATGACTATCGTATTTTGAAAGTACAGTAGTTTGGAGTGGTTCCCAAATTTAAGTGGTTTGTTGTTGTTGTTCGCCTTCAAGCCATTTCCAACCTATAGTAACTCCAGGGTGAATTTATCACAGAGTTTTCTTGGCAGAACTTGTTCAGCAATATTCCTTCTGAGGATGAAAAACTGTTTATCCACTGTCACCCGGTGGGTTTCCATGGCAGAGCAGAAATTTAAAGCATATTCTGGTTTCCAAAACCATAATCCAATGTTCAAACCATTGTGCCTGCTGGCTTATTGTTTCTAAATTGATCCAAGCAAAAGTGGGCCAAATTTAGGTTCAAAGTAAATCTGAGATTTCAATGATCCTACCATATTAGATCAGCCCCCTCCCTCCTGACCTTCCCTAAGAGAGTGGAAACATGGCTCTGTGACCCTGACCAAGAACTTGTGCAATAGATAGGTATGGAATGATGTGCAGTGACTATTGGAATGGCCCGGATTACACTTGAGGATTATGTGATTTATTATGAAGATATTGTCTTAAATGTTTTAAATTGTTTTAATGTATTTTATAATTCTATTTAAATGTTTATTTTAATTTAACATTATTTTATGTCATCAAAATGTTGCCTATGCGTAAGCCACCTTGAGTCCCTTCCGCGGTGGAGAAAGATGGGGTAGAAATGTCATAAATAAATAAATAAATACCAGCAATCAATAAGAACCCCCTTCATTGCAGCAAAGAAAAGTTATGCGATATTTCAGTATTAATATTTTTGTATAAATCTGAAGGTTCGGCTCTGTGACTTTCCACTAACATGGCAATGTGATGAAATTAACTTGTAATGTGTTCAGCCAAGAAAAGATAGATGTTCAACAGTTGGCTCTATAAAGGACCTCATCCGTTTTATGCCCGATGGATAGCATTGCAAAATACAATAAACTTATGAGACATTCCATTATTGAACTAGGTTTCCAAAGTGTTTCTCCTCCTAACCATCATAATTGCAGTTCAACCTCGAGGCAGAGAAAGGAAATAAAAAGACCTGTTTTTATATTTCAAGTTGCTCATTCCACAGTTTTAATGGCTATCTTTTTTAAATGGACACTCTGAATTGACAACACCAGCACTCACATTCTTCACTATTCATAATGAGCCACTTGTAAACACAACAGTATTTTTGAGTCATTTTGTGTGGATGCTTAAATGGCACCAAGTGTACTTGATAGCTAAGAATTTGACAGTATAGCTTATCTCTGACCAGAGTTTGGGAAGGGTTTTCTTTTGACAACTTCCCAAATCCTCCAGCTATTAACCACATTGGCTCAGAGATTCAGTTCATTATATTGCAAATAGATAACAGTTGGTGACATCTGTGGTATAATGACAGTTTAATCTGATCTTTAAATGAAGCATCCAAGGTGCACAAACTACTTTGAGCATATAACTCACCATCATTTGCTCCCTGGTGCAAATGGGAAAAGGTTAGCACCTCTGTTCAACATATAGAAGCCAACTGGCCTGGCAGCTGAGTCTTTCTTTAACACTGGCAGCTGGATATTCTCACCACAACAATTACATCTATTTTAAAGTATCTGTGTGGTAAATTCAGGGAAATAAATGGACAGAGATGCCTAAATAAATGAATCAGGGTCTACAAATGGTGCCTCCAAGCATCCTCTGCCTGAGATAGATGACTCTTTCTGCCTAATAGGATTGCTGGTCTAACTTCAGACATCAAAAAGGACAGATCAATGTCCCTGATAATTTTCTCAAAAGGCCTATGTACTGGAAGACCTTGTAAGGCAGTGAAAATTTCTCAATTTTGGACTTTATTCAATTTCAAATTCAACCTGTCCTTGGCTGCAACTGCACTGTAGAATTAGTTTTACAAGGAATGTAGCCTTCTCTGCCAAAGAATGCTGGTGCTTCAACTACAAATCCCATGATTCTGTAGCTTTGAACCATGACATTGAAAGTGGAGTCAAACTACAATAATTCTACAGTGTAGATCAGGGGTCCTCAAACTTTTTAAACAGAGGGTCAGGTCACAGTCCCTCAAACTGTTGGAGGGCCAGATTATAATTTGAAAAAAACATGAATAAATACCAATGCACATTGCACATATCTTATTTGTAGTGCAAAAACACTTTAAAACAATATAATAATTAAAATGAAGAACAATTTTAACAAATATAAACGTATTAGTATTTCAATGGGAAGTGTGGGCCCGCTTTTCACTGATTAGATAGGATTGTTGTTGTTGTGTGTGCTTTTAAGTCATTTTAGACTTAGGTTGACCCTGAGTGAGGGCCGGGTAAATGACCTTGGAGGGCTGTATCTGGCCCCCGGGCCTTAGTTTGAGGACCCCTGGTGTAGATGCACCCCTAGTTTCATAAAGGGTTTTGAAATTGTATTTTCTTCTAACATAGCAGTGAATACAAACATATGCATCCTTTTATTTATACATTTATTTCTGCCATTTAACTAACCTTTCCCAATTTTCCAAACTGGTTTAGTTCAGTAACATGTTCTGTGGCAGTCTTTTCCTGCTTAACATGTGGGGCTAGCATTAGTGGGATCATGAAAGGGAAGATGTACTGAAGCATCTCTATGGGTAAAGCCCATCTATATGAGAGGTCCAGGGCAATTTTGCCTTCCTGATTGTCTTAAAAAGACCTGTTGGTGATAGAAGACCCCCCCCCCCTTCCTTTAAAATGTGTCGTGAAGAAATTTAGTTGAAAAAGGAAGAAGTAGGCAAGGGACTGAATCAAAAACACTGGATGAAGGAATCCACATGAATCACAAACTTCTGAAAAACCCATTTTGAACAAAATATGACAAGTTCATTTTTGAAATGCCATTTACATACATAGATGAAGATACAAAATGAGAAACACACCAGTGGTCCAAAAAATTAATACAACTTGCAAAATATTTCTCACGTCGACAACCCTGAATAGCTGAAAGAAAAACACAGAGAAATACATTAGGTGATATGCAGCCTAGCCATAAGAAAAGTACAGATATGATGACTTGAAAGCAAAGGGGCATTTTCTATTTATAGCAGAAATGAAGCAACTCTATATACAAAATATTGAGGAAAGATTAAAGAAGCCTAGAGCTTTTGGAACTAGCAGTGCCACCCTTTTGCTAATGTTATTGTTGAGGGAAGCAAAGAGTAATTTTTGCAATTTCCTTTACATAGTGAAAAATGTACAGTTTGGAATTTGCTTAGCTAAAATCCCATGCAGGGATTACTTCACATTTTTAAAAAAACCCAGTGTTTTCTGCACAGAATGTTCTGTCTGTGCAGTGGTGAGAGATCCTGATTAAGAAGATAAGGCACCCATGGCTTAGAGAAACAAACGAAAGGCTTTACAATATGAACTTCATTTTAAGATAGGAAAATGCTCAAGAGTCTTAATCTAAACTAGATTGATTCTAAAAGACCAGAGGGATGAGAGAAGGGAAGATAGTGGGTAGAGAAACATCATTTAGTGGATCAGTTTGTATCATAGAGGGCCCTTCCACACATCCATAACACCCAGAATATCAAGGCAGATAATCCACAATATCTGCTTTGAACTGAGTTATCTCAGTCCACAATGCCATATAATCCAGTACAATGTGGATTTTATACAGCTTTGTGAAAGTATCCAGGGTAGTCATCTTGGCTACTCAATAGTCTTGTACTCGCCATGCAGTCAGTCTTGGCTGTCCATGATGTTCTTTTACTCCCAGTTCTTCTTGCAGGTTAAAGTGGGTTAACCAGGTTTATTCCCATATTAAGAGAAGTCAAATAATTATTTAGAGGTTGGCCAGAACTCCAAGTATCCAGCAGGTTCAACACAGTGTGGACAGCAGAATTCATGCTCATTTTCAAAATCCAGGGGAAGCTGCTAAATCAGGCTTATTTGTTTTCCTCCTTTCTTTCTGTTTTGCTCTTCACACATGCTCAGTAAGTGATTCTGGAGGCAGTTGTTTGCCCTGCCTGTTGTAGGCAGGCACATGCAACTGTGGTAAAATAATCTAGAGTATTGCATCTTCAACTGTGGGTCCCAACTCCAACGGAAAATGGGGGTTGAGAGAAAATTGGCAATAGTAAAAGTAAAATAGTAAAATAGTAATTGGCAATAGTAAAAGGTTACTAAACATTAACTAGTGGCAGTTTCAGACAGTTAGCACCAATGTATGGTGTTCAGACTCTGTAGAAAATGCTTCAGCTGTATTTCATAAAAATGAAAATCAACCTTCTTAACAAGCCTTGCAAATGTGGATTATTATTAAATGTTTGATTGTGGATTATTATTAACAAGCCTTGCAAATGTGGATTATTATTAAATGTTTGATTGTGGATTATTATTAACAAGCCTTGCAAATGTGGATTGTTATTAAATATTTTATATGCTTATATACCTGGGATCACGGTATAGGGGATGGAAAGGGGTCATAACTGGGAAAAGTTTAAGAAATCTTGATCTTTGTTGCATTTTTACTGTGTGCACATTGCAGCAATCCTACACTAAAAATCGTTCCCTACACCTACTTTGCTGTCCTTCTAATGTAATGCTGGAGGGTGATAGACCACAAGAAAGACCACAAGAAAGGAGGACTATGGGTGTCTATAAAATGACTTTGTAAAAAAACAGTTTTTTTTCAGATACTTTATTAACTGAGATATGCCTGTATAAAGGAAAACCAATGTCAGAAGCCATATTCCCTTGAATACCACTACAGATATTAAAAGATATCAAAGTAACCACTTTCCTCCCTTCTATCTTCTCTGCCACCTAAGGAAAGAGATGAAAACATGGACTGTGACTTGAGATGAAATCACTGATTGTTCATTCTTGCATATGAGACTAAGAAATCATATGCTCTTTATAACATTGCGAAATGGTTTGCTCATTAGTGTATGCTCTTGAATAAAAATATCTGTATCATAAGGTGGAAAAAGGAAGAAATCAGTTGAAATGGATAGATTCTGCCCATCATTACGGTTGACAGTAGTGGGCATTGTCATATTCTTTTATCTGTCTTGGGACTGGTTCTGGAAACAAACATCTTATGGATTTCTCCTGTGCACTCATCTGCATTTCTGATTGGATACACAATACACATTCTTAAGTATCTTCAATAATTCCAGCATTCAAGAGCTGCTCTCCCACCCTATGGCTAACACCAGAAGATAGAAATAGGCCTCTTCTACACTGCCATATAATCTAGATTATCAAAGCAGATAATTCACATTGTCTGCTTTGAAGCAGATTACATTGACAGATACTCCAGTCAATGCAGATAATCTGGATTTTATATGGCTGTGTAGAAGGAGTCATAGCTCCAGATTTACTTGAAAGTGATTAACCTCTAATCCAACTCTTAATAAAACTAAAATCAGTTTTAGTCTAGGGCAGTGGTTCTCAATCTGTGGGTCCCCAGGTGTTTTGGGCTTCAACTCTCTGAGATCCCAGCCAGTTTACTAGCTGTTAGGATTTCTGGGAGTTTAAGGCCAAAACATCCAGGGACCCACAGATTGAGAACCACTGGTCTAGGGGATGCTTTAGTCCAGAGAAAATATAATAATGTTTTTTTAAAAAAATTGTTAGAATATTACACTCAGTGAGAGTAATTGCCATTGTCATTCAAGATCTAATAGCAAATTTGTTCTTAAAATTACATATAATGACAAACATCACTATGTAGTCACACACCAAATCAATAGCTGACATCATTACAAGTGGCTCTGTACTGTCCAGTATTGATTACTTCGTGAAATGTTACTAGGTAGCTAGAATTATGCAGTATAAATAAGACAAAAATTGCCATCTCAGACTCAAACATCCTTATGGCTGCATACCAGAATTCATTAGGATAAGTGATTTCTATTTTCTTTCCTAGAGCTAACTAATAATCATGACAAGTCAACATACCGATTGTCTTTTTTATAGATTTTTTTAAACGCACAAAACAGTCATAACAATTTCTCTGAAGAAAAATTGTAGACTAAAACTAGAAAATTTTCACAAATACCAAAATGTTTGTATATACAGTAAAAAGCCATGGTAATTTAACAGGAGTACTGCAATTAAAACAAAACAAAACATAGCAACAGTCACATATTAGGATTTGATTAATAGTTGTTTGTTCAAGCTCAGATTTCTGTATGTCAATCTCTTCCTAATCTACAGTTTGGCAGATTGTACAAATAGTTCATTTGTACAATTTAAAAATAATGATGCAATACTTATTAACTCATATCAACATTAGGTATCATCTGATTTAGGTATATTTTTTTTCATATTGCAATTAAACATAGAAGTTTGGGCCCAATTGTGTAGTACTGATAGCAAAACTGCTTCTATTAACAGAACCAGGAGAAACAGATGATGATGATGATGATGATGATGATGATGATGATGATGATGATGGTTTTTATTCTTTGCCCGCCTCTCCTCAAGGCTTGAGGTGGGTTACAGCATTACTAAAACATAAACAAACACACAATCATTTTAAAACACCCCTTAAAATACATATATTAAAACATACCTCCATGAAATACGTATGAAAATACATAAAACAAAAACAAGACATACAGTGGAGTTTAAAATTCACCATTAAAACTGCCTGGGTAGGCCTGTCGGAAGAGATAGGTCTTCACTTGTATCTTAAATTCCAACAGCTGATTCAACTGTTGAAGCTCTACTGGCAGGTCATTCCACAGTCATGGAGCCACCGATGAAAAGGTCCTCTATGTGGTGGTTGCCAGTCAGGTTTTGGCTAGTTGGCATAACTGCCCCCTAGAGGACCTAAGTGTGAGGGGTGAAATGTACAGGAGAAGGCGATCCTGTAGGTAACCTTGACCCAAACCATGTAGGGCTTTAAAGGTCAAAACCAATTTGCCTGGAAACTAATTGGCAGCCAGTGGAGTGACTTTAGTAATATGCTCACTCCAAGATGTTCCCATAACTAGTCTGGCTACCATATTGTGAAACAGCTGGAGTTTCTGAACTTGGTACAAGGGTAGCCCAATGTTGAGCACATTGCAAAAGTCCAACCTTGAGGTTACCAGTGCATGAACTACCATCTTTAGGTCCCCCAAATCCAGGAAGGAGTGCAGCTGGCGTATCAGCAGAAGCTGATAGTAAGCACTCCTGACCATCGTGTCTACCTGGGCTGGAATTTGGAGAGATGGATCCAGGAGCACTCCCAAGCTGGGAACACAGCCTTTCAGGCGGAGTGTAACCTCATCCAGGACTGGTTGATACACCTCCATCTCCAGATTAGTATCCTTGGTGGCAAACAGCTCTGATTTGGTTTGATTCAGTTTCAATTTGTTTTTCCTCATTCAGCCCATTACCTCTTTCAGGCATTCATTTCCTCTGTCTAAACACGCATACATGCATTTTATGCTTAGACCTCCATAAAAAAAAACTCTTCTGGAAGATCAGGGACCTTCCAGGGCAGATTTCCAAATAATCTTGAAGGGGAAGCAAGCAGAAAGCAAGTAAGTCCTCTTGTACTGGTAAGCTGCTATTAACATAATCATGAATTATACCCACAATTTAGTTTTATATACCAGGCTCTTCACTGACTTCTAGCCATTGGATATTTCCAGTTATCTGTATCACTATTGTATAAAGTGAATAACAAAACCAAACTAAAGTTCTTTATATTTTCTGTTAAACCTTTTTGTTTAAATTTTAAGGAATATTTTATAGAAAGGTGGCTGAACTGTGAACATTTTTCCCAATTAGCGTGCGTGTGTCTGACTTATATACAGCTTATACCAACCTTGTCTGGCCTTTCTTTTACTTACAAGGTGAGTTCTTAATATAGTTTTCATTATTATTTTCCTCTATTCATTTTTATCAAGTGTTTTTTTTTTCTTTAAAAAAGCTAGGTCGGCCCTTTCACAATAGTTTACATTTAGCTTTTGTGCAAGACATTCCTTTCAGCTTCTGGGCTGGATTCAGAGGGTTGTCTTTTCATTCCATATTCTGAAAAGACTATATTTTACTCAGCCATTTGTTATTTGTTCACTGAGTTCCTCAAACAAGAAGAAGACATGAAGGAAAACATTGCACAAAGAGTCAAAGCTTTATTAATGAGATGGAGTTGCTCTCTGTTGCTTCCCCTTCCCATCCAGTTTCAAGATTTAATTTGGAAATCTACTCTGGATTGTTTCCTGATCCTTCAGAAGAGATTTATATGGAAGTCTAGATATAAAACGCATGTATGTGTGCTTATACTGAGGAAACTGATAAACAACCCGGGATAAGTCTGGAATCAAAATAGAATGTGTTAGACTCCCAGATTCATGTTAGGTTGGGGAATTCTCATAGTTCTAGACTAGAAGGTAGACATTTATTGGCATCATTTCCTGAAGAGCTAGAAACTATGTATCCATGTTTTGGCGCATATCATACACAAACAAAACATTTCCTATAACCATAACCATAACCATAAACATAACCATAACCATAACCATAACCATAATAATAATAATAATAATAACATGACAATTAAATATGTTCTCCATGGGAACATTTTCTTTTATTCCAATCAATGGTACATATTAGGACAAGAAAGTTTACATGCTGTTTTTCAGTAATACAGAGCTATACTTCCATGATGTAGACAAGTAGAAATGAGGGAACTGTCTTAACCCATTCCTTCCATCTTTCCCCCTCTTGAGGATTGGCCAGCCATCCCACGTCCTTGCCTGTCCTTTCCCTACTTTTTTCCATCTCGAATCTGTTAGGTCGGGTAACACCTGACTCCTGAAGATGGGTTTCAGGCTCTGTTTTCATGACCTAAGGATATGGAGTCCCACAAATTCCCACCAAAAGTGCCCTCACGTCATGTGATGGCTTCTGTGGGACACCTGTGAGGCTCTGTTTCCTAACTGCATGGAAATTGTGTCCTAAGCTATGGGATGTTGTCCTAGGACATAGACCACTGGACTGGGGGCTGGTTGACTATTTGTTGGGAGTGTTTGTTTGGGAGGTTGCACTGGATACTCCTTAGGCTTTTTTCCAACCCTATGATCCTAACCCTCAATACATACAAATATTCATTTGGATCAGAATATGATGCATTTGATGCATAAATCATTCAATGAAAGGTTTTATTTTGTTTCCATACACATGTGCACAGACAAATTGCTTTCCTGCAATATGAGTGAGAGTCACAACAACTGTCCACCCCTTCATTCAGTATTTTTCCCCTCATAAATAGTGTGTTAGTTATCCAATCTGCAGATTAGCTGCGTGATTTCCTGTCTAAGGACATGATATTCATCTCCTGTGTTTCTGAAAAGGCACTTATCTCTTCTGTCATTGATTTCCTTCTCTCCGAGGTAAGATTATATGTAGGAGCATCCAACCGGAAGAAGAGACATAAGCAATGGCACACAACTTTTTTTAAAAAACTTACATTAAGACAGCATCATGAGAAACTGAAATGAAGATGATAGTACATGACTGGATTCATTAAGTTGGGCAGAAGGCAGGTAAAAGTAGGCAAGCTCAGTCAAACTGGAAGGCAATTATATAAATAATATCCCACAATTTAAGAGCCTTGCAATTTACCTTTGACTGCTACAACAGTGGCTTGAATTAGGTTAGGGTATGGATAGGTTCTTGGCATTTTCAATAGATGGTATTTGAGATGCTCACAGATATATTGCTGCCCAACATATTATTTGATGAGCAAATAAAACTTTTGAAACTTTGAATATTTTTCCAAGAGTGGATAATATAATATTCTTTTAAACCCAATTTAAATCCAGACATCCAATTTAAATCTTGGCAGACTTACAAAAAACATTTAAAATAAATTGCAATACATCTATTTGAAAAAGCAGAGTACCTGTAGCTTTAAAAATATTTTTAAATCCTTCATTGCCTAGAATAATGCTTTCTCACAGACTGAAGCTAAAGTACTGTTGTTAACCTCTTGCCTGATCCTTTTTTGGCATTTGGAAATCTACTCAAATGACATTATTTTTGTATAGGATGGAATGTATTATTATTAGTAGCAAGATGATGAACAACATGATTTTGTTTTTGCAAGCTTCCTCAGGTAAATGTTGTTGAAGATATATTATGATACTTTAATGGAGGTGAAAACAGAGAGAGAGAGAGAGAGAAAAGGAGGCATGTGGTGCAAGATACAACAATAAGAAGAGAATAAACATAATGGGGAATATTGATAATTGTCTATTCAGTATCATCATTATAATGTGCCTTCAGGAAAGGTAAAAATGGAGCAGGGAGTTAAATATGGAAAACATAATTGCAGCCTTTCAAAGTTCTGCTTCATATGCATCCTTCCCCACTCCCAGCATGGAGATTAGTTGCTGTGTCTGAAAGTTGCTTTCCCCCCTTTTTTTAAATAAAAGAAGCAAGTACTTGAAAAGTGTGAAAGACATTCAGCTGCACGAGAAGCTATTGTAAGTACCGTGTGAAGAGAAGCAGATTTAAGGAACTCTGCGCAATGAAGAACAAGCTGGCTGTAACTCTTTTCCAATGAGTACTTGCAGTGCTGTTTGAGATATTACTTTACTGAAGGTAATAGAACAGGATGCGCAAGTTCCTCATAATTATCATTCTTCTGTAAAATCTGGACTCAGATGATTCACAGTCCTTATATTTTTTTTTCCCTCAATTCAGCGGCACTTCTGCATCTTGTGAGTAGGGAAGAAATGAACATTAAAAAAGAGGGGTAAATCATTTGATCCACATTTGAAAGCAAAATAGTCTAATTTAACAATGTCAAACCAGTGAACACACCAAACTCAGCAGTCTTCCAAAATTGACACATCTCAACTTTGCAATAACATACTATATATATATATATATATATATATATATAAGGGTTGGGCGGTTTTGTTCGTTAATTTCGTAATTCGTTATTAATTCGTATTTAAATTAGTTTATGATCCGATATTGAGCCATGCAGGAGTAATTAAAAATCGAAACAAATTTTTCAATTTATTTCGTAATTGTTTCATAATTGTTTCGTAATCGATTCGTAATTGTTTCAAAATCGTTTCGTAATTGTTTTGTAATTGTTTCCGTATGTCTGGTGCAAGTTTTAGGGTTGTTGTTTGTTTTATCAGTGATAAAAAATAAATTATCACACCAACAGTCAACAACAGAGGGAGAGGGAAGCTTCACAAGTTCCCCCTGTCCCATTTGGAGGGTTTCTTAGCATATTGCGCAATCGCGTCCGCCATTAACGAATCGATTCATAATTGTTTTGAAATTGTTTCGTAATTGTTTCGTAATTTTATGAAATTTCGTATATTTTGAACTTTTTTAAAGGAAAATTTCGGAATTCTTTTTAAAAACGAAATGCAAAAAACCCCTAAAAACAAATCGAGTTTAGAAACAATTTTTTCCGTGGTTACCCAGCCCTAATATATATATTTAAAAATGTTTAAAAGAATATATGATATACTTGTGTATGCATGTGTATATTCATCTCATGTATAAGTCAGGGCAGATTTTGGAACCAAAATTTTGTGATGACCATTAGATAAGAGATGGCCTTTAGATAAGTTGAGGGTCATTCTGTGGAGAGGGAGAAGTACCAATAATGCTTCTGATATTTCAGTGCTCAAGCAATCAAAAAAGTGAGAAGCACTATCATGGAAGAGATATTAGAATGGAACAGTGTTTCTTCTAAATTCTCCTGGGATGGACTAAGTCTTTTGCCACTTGACTCAAAGAAAGGGGTGGTTCTTTTTTTTAATGAGAGTTAAGGAAGACTTATATGAACCCATGAATAGGTCAACAGAGATATTTTGGGGTTTATTTTTTTCAATACTATTTCTAGCTTTATACACAGGGCCATCCCTAGGTAATTTTCAAGTGTAAGCAAATAGTATTTTGTCCGTGTCCCCCCCCCCCCCCCCCGCTTCCTCAAGTGCTTTGCGCTCCAAAGAGAAACATCCTCTCCGCTAAAGCGGCTGAGGGGGGAAAGGAAAGGTCCTGAGGCTGTTAGGAATGGTGGGAGTTGGTGCCCAAAACACCTGGAGGGAAGGTCCACATTGGCCCATGTCTGCTTTACTGAGAGGCAGTGTGTACCAAAGTCAGTAGAGAAGGCCAGGGAATGTTGTAGAAGAAACAGGCCCTCACTACCCTTACCTTCCAACATCCGCCCCCTCACACGCATGCATGACCCTCAACTGCCTCTAATCCCCAGATGTCAGCCGCGCATCCAGCACAAGGTGCTAAGCCCTTGCAAGACACACATGTGCACTGACCAAGGCAAAGGGGCCCAATAACAAAAGTATTTACCATATTAATTGTGCTGTCAATATATCTTGACAGGCACACAGATTTATAAAAGGGACACTCTGGTCATCTTTTGCCCAGTGGCTACCATTATCTGCCTTGTTAATGCAAATTAGTCACTCTAGGAGAAAAGAAGCCATTGAGAAGAAGGGATGTCACCTAAAGAATGTTACACATGTAATTGATGCCTACCGTTCTCCATCAGATACCTGCATACAAGCACCCTCCAAAAATTTGAAAAATATTTTCCCCATCACAAACAAAATGCAGAAAATATGTGTGGCACTTGACAAATAAAACAAGATATGGCAACTAAGAATCTTGCTCTGAGCAATACAACACTATTCTCCTTCATGAAGCAAGATAATGTTATATCAAATTATATGGCACTATTAAGTATCCATTAGCAGTAGGAGATGGAGTGTCCTAATGGGTTACTAGAAACCCATTAAAATAACTATGAAGTGTTAATGTTGTACTCTTCATTGTGGGAAAAGGTGGTGAATTTTCTAGCAAATTGGCATAGTTCTATGACACACGCAGAACTGGAAAATATTCTAATTTCCCTTATTAGGGTGCAGATATGTCATAACAGTAGCTATCCAGTTATTTTTATTCTTGTTTCAGTATTTATTCCAAATGGATTTGCAACCTCATCACATTAGCCAGGTAAAGCATTCTGCTTTGCATGGCTTAGTGATGTAAATGGAGAACAGCTGGGGCAAATCTGTCATGTTATGCTACATGTTATGCTACCTCCTTGCAGTGACACTACCCCATCACATGGAGGTATGATGCTTCCATTTCCACAGAAAGCTCCTCTGTATCTGAAGGGTGGCATGCCCATCTAACTTGCAGTTGGAGTAGAGGCATTGTAGGATGCTTTCTGAGGGAAGTGTGATGAGGTGGTTAAAGAACACTTTCAAAGATATGACCAAAGTTTGGGCTTTATTCTGATTGGGCTAACTGTTAGAGAGGCTACTATTTTTAAAGTGAGAAGTCAAACTTTGTTTGAATTTCAGTTGCTAATGCATTTCAGCTGTTTTCCCAACACAAATCTGCCAAACATTATGGAAAGAAAACATTAGTAAAAGCAAACAAGCCAGATTGGTTCAAGACCATTATCTAACACTACCAAAAGCACCCTGCTTCACATGTTTTAGAATATCCCTCTTATTGTGATAAATGAAAGATTTTAAGTAATGCAATGAGCTGTCAAATTTGTACTCATCTCTATGTAGTACAAAAAAATGTTGACCATGGCAGTTGTGGAAGCAAATACTGCTTCCTTCTGAATAACCATATATTTGTGGTTTGGTAATATTTCCAGTATTCTTCTCGGTGCCTTCACAACAGAAGAAGAGAAAGAATGAGAAGCACAGACTCCAGACATCAAACAAATATAGTTCTCTCTTCCTTCCCCATCTTCTATCTTTCCCTTTGGCAAATTCTCTTTTCAAGCTTCAGGCACAAACATCTAACTTTTGCCCTCTCCCCAACCATGCAAGTAACTGTTTGTGCTCACATTAATACAGAAAAATGTGACTACATAGGCACTCTCCTTTGGGACAACTCCCTAATGTCTGTCATGGTTCATGTGTGCATTAGCATTGCAGTGCCTGCAAAGACTCTGTGTGTTCACGGGTCAGAAGGTCTGCACATTTGATATGGCCGAACAACCAATCAGGTCTCTCACGCAAACCATGCATGGCACGTTATGTTGTTCCTATGTGACTGAACTTTTAAATATCTGTGCAACGCATAGAGAGAAAGATCATATATAAACATGGTTTTCAAATGAAGTTGATCCATGTTAAAATATAAACAACATGTTTATGTTTGTATCTTCTAACCTTTTAGAATTTCATAACCAACAGACATGTCTGTTTTTGAACATATTCTTAAACTGAAGATTATGGAGTAATCTTTCCATATTGATTCCTTTTTTTGTTTGGAAGACTGAGTAGATATTTGTGCTTCAGAACAGAATGGTATGTTATTTCTATAAATAGGCATTTTGTGATTTGTTTTAAAACTCAAGTGTCCTCAGAAAAAATGTAACATCCTGAAAAGAGAATTCAGCTTTCTTCACATTTGAAGGGGGTAAGAGGAAAGAATGAAATGATGTTTCTGATTATATACAGTAAGTCTATGATATCCACTAGAGTTTGATTCAAGGACCTCTCATGGGTACTAAAATCCATGGATGCTCAAGTTTCCTTATATACAATGGCATAGTAAAATTGTGTCATTTATTTACAATTGTAAAATCAAGGTTTGCCTTTTGGATTTAAAAATATTTTTGAGTATAGATGGTTGAATCCATGAATAAAACTGACCAACTGTAGTTGTATATAACCCAATTGTTTATGCCCCCGGGTGATTCTTCAAGAACTGATTGTTATTGGCTATGTATGCATTGCCATGAAAATCATCCCATTCACCCCGAGAGAGAGAAAATATTTTTTTTCTCTGCAAGAAGCAATATGCCAACACAAGGTAGTTATTGCACTCATGGGCACTACCCATTATTTTCTGTTTGCCCACATCTCAGAAGCAATTAATGCAAACATGAATTAGAACTGGGGGAAAAAATCTCCCAGTCATGCATTTTTATCATCATGTTGCTGCCTTTCTAAATATGATTTCTCTATATTTTATTACCTTATTTAAAAAGTAAACAAACAACACCCTGGAACTTGTTTCTTTTCTTTTCACCAGTCAGATTCAATGGATACAGCATTCCCAGTATGGAAAGCATCCTGTTGTACCTTCCTGTCATGACAGCAGGGAAATGACAACACTTCAGTCTTCAAATTTAGCAAAATCAATTGTAAAAAAATGGGGTTAGGAAGATTCCCCCCCCCCCCCCCAGAGGCAACGGGGTTCTGTGCTTAGGTACACCTCACCACAGTGGTAACTCTGGCACTAATGGTTCCTCTTTGGCTTCAGAGTGTAAGTATGTAGAAAATGTAAAACCCAAATCCAGATTTGGCACTTCTGGAAAGTAAAACAGCTCTAGTTCCAGGAAACATATTCAGGGGAAGCTGTGTTGGTCCTGCATCCAAATACAAAAAATTAAAAATTAAAAATCCAAAATCCACAAGAGAATGAAACCTTTATTGGTCAGCCAAAATACATCATATAAGCTTTCTAAGCTTGACTGGCTTCCAGATTAGGGAAACATGTTAAAAAGCCCTATGTGATTCCAGAAGTGATAGATACTCTGGGAATAATTCCAATTTCAAATGGTATGAAAAAAAACCCCATTTCAATGGAATTGCCATTGACAGGAAGGCAACAGTACAGTTAACAAAAAGTGACATCACTTGAAGCATGCCAAATTATCTGATGGTACATCATAGATTTCTAAATTAATAGACAGCCTATGAATCACTGATGATCCAAAGCTCCACTCATCTGATATACTGTTAAACCAAGAGAATACAGTGGGAAACAAACTGCTTCGTGAGTTGCTAACAACAAACAAAAATTCCACAACTTTAATTAAAAAAATAACTTACTGTAATGCAGAGATAATTCCATTGTTCAGTACTGGATGACCATTCCTTCACCAACAGAAAAGTCTGTGTGCTTAATAGCTCTATGTCAGCAAGATGTTCTTCAAACACAACTTTGCTTGTCATAATAATAAGAAAAGTGTTATCTGCCCAATTTTTTTCTATGTCAGTGAGAGTTGAAGCACCTTTCACAGTGATATGCTAGCAGTCTTAACGTAGTGGACTCCTTTATCTGGTTTTATAACTATTTTATGACCAATTGTTTTATTGATGTTTCAGTAACAGACAGCCGTCTGTGAAATGAGCAAGTGACATACACCAGAAGGCACTAGTGAAGAGAAATAATTCTCAACCCATAACAGCAATCAATAAAGCAATCAATTGGTTGGATACTGATAACTGTCAGACTCAGAATGGCCCATTGTCACTGGGGATGATGGCAACCATACTCTGACACATATTGAGATTCTGATAAGCACATGCCTCCTCCTGGGTTTCAGTTTACAGATGAGTCCTTGGGAGGTACTAAACAGATTTTTTTTATCCCAGGAACTATATGGAATGTCAGATTTCAGACCAGCCTTGGGATGGCTGACAACTGTTGAGATAGGAAGGATTATTTATCATCTAGTGGTGCCTAACACCGTTTTTGTCCTAGCAGCACCTGCTGGGTCCAATATGGCTAATGTCTGTCCCTCAACACCTATAGTGATGACAGCTGGGATGTCAGAGCAAAACAATGGTGGATTATTTTGCCCTCCCTTCTCTAATCACCCTTATGCCCCAGCCAATGTCACTCTACACAACAAGTGACGGATATTAGCTATGTTGCTTCCAGTGGCGACTGCTATGATAAAACCAGGAGGGGGGCAGTAGCGCATTCCCATGTGTCCCCAGATCACCAGAGCTAAGGGAATATGAAATGGCTAGATATATCTCTTGGAACTGGCCCAACTGCTTCATGGGCCCAAAGTCGCACTTTGCTCAGGATTCTCGGGAAAATTTTGGAGCAACCTGTGACTTTTTAAAATGTGCCTTGGGCTGTGTTGACCTGTATCATGCAACCATAATCAAGCCGATTCACCCTTTCTTTAGAATAAAGGGTGAGTGTAAGTGGGCCCCTTAACCTCTAAGCAAAATGTTGTAATACCACAATCAAGAGAAGAAAATATTGACAGGAATAGAATCAAATGTTTTACAGATGCAGAAGCACATATGCACAAAAAGGATGTATTAGAAACTTGAGTCTTCTGCCTGACAACAAGGAACTGGAATGTTCCTATTAATTTTCAAGAATTGCTGCCAACTTATTTTTTTTTCAAGTTTCAAGAATCATGGGACTGGTTTAACACATGTACAGATCCAAATTAACATAATGTTATGCTGTTAGTCAGCATAACAGCTGTTTTCAAACACTTTCAGCATAAGCAGCAAATCATAATTAATCACTTTTTATTTACTGGTTTAATATTAAGCGAGATAAATTTGCTTGATATTAGTAATGCACCTTATGACTACAGTGTAATAGACTTCCTTCTGATTCATTTATTATTCAGCACCTTGAAGATCTGGATAATCTAACTAAGGATGGCTGGAAATAGTGCCATCCAGTGGAATATCTTAAGTTTTATGTGTACATGTCATGAAGCAGATCATTAGAATTTTCTTACTACCTGGCCGTTTCAGTTTCCTTACCATTGTCCAAATCCCATTTCCATTTTATCTTTTCCTCAAAAAAGTAGTGAGACCATTTTAATGCCTTATTGAAATTCATATGCATCTTCTTTTAGAGTTTTGTAAGATATGCTTTTTAATACACATTTTGCTCATTGGCAAAGTGTGTTCATATTCTTCGACTTTATACATTTTAGCTGTTTGAATTTTTTAAAGTGTGCATGGTTTTGTGCATTTTAATATTTCTCCAGAATGTACCACAAACTTTGCAAATGTCCACATTTCCGAACCATGTACTTTGCACTGTACTTTGACTCCCCCCGCCCCCCCCCCCAAAAGGGAACCATCACTTTCTCTGAGTAGAATGGCAAAAGACAAGTGTTTGGTCCTTCCAAGAAGAACCTTAAACTAACATTGGCATCACTATCTGATCTAATGCCTCTTCTGCCCTTTTTGAAATGCTATGCAGGAAAATGATGGCAGCAGCCAAGAACAACTAATCCTCCTCCCCAAGGCAACATTGATACCCCCCCCCCCCTTTCATGGAAAGACCCTTGACTTATCCACTCCCATATCAAAATCCATAATAAATGGCATGTATGAGCAAAGAAGTGGAACCGCCTCCCAAAAACAACACACTTATTTCTGCTTCTCTTCTGTCATTGCTAATATTGTTAGCAGAAGTGATTGACTACAGCACACAGAATAAAGAAGGGAAGGCTTGACTGAAACTTTGTTCATAAGCAAATTTATCCAAAAATCCTAAAACAATTAGAGTTATTACAAATAAGTGTCTGGTGGCAAAGTCATGGTTGCATCAGTGATAAACTGGTATACATACGTGTGATGCATAAGAAAATGCTTGTGCCTGCTAGAAAGACATCAGATTAAACATTTTATATCAGCACACCTTATCTGTCTTTATCAATGACACACTACAACACCAAATGTGATGCCAAAGTTATTTAAAATCCTCATTGACAAAACCAACCAAATTCTTTCACTGAGTTTGGAATGTTCCTTGCTCCTTCATTAAAAAGGTAAAGATTTTCCCCTGACATTAAGTCTAGTTGTGTCTGACTCTGGGGTGTGGTGCTCATCTTCATTTCTAAACTGAAGAGCCAGCATTGTCTGTAGACACCTCTAAGGCCATATGGCCGGCATGACTGCATGGAGCACATTACCTTCCTGCCAGATTTCCTCACATTTGCATGTTTTCGAACTACTAGGTTGGCAGAAGCTGGGGCTGACAGCACAAGCTCACGTCACTCCCCGGATTCAAATCTGTGACCTTTTGGTCAACAAGCTCAGTGCTTTAATCCACTGCACCACTGGGGGCTCCTGTTTCTTCATTAGTGGCAAACATTTTTGCTTGCATTTGAAGATTTTTTGTGTATGGCACAAGTTATTTGACTTCATCATAAACTAACCTATGCAATTTTGGTTTTTTTATTTTATTTTGAGCATTAATGGTAATGATACTTCTCACAAGAGAAGAGAGGAGACCAGAGGAAAAAATATTTACTATAACCAGTTAAAAGGAGATATTTTATCACTATGTGGCAAGAAGCAGAACATAAAATGAATCTGCAATAGTAAAATGACCACAGGACACAGTTCAATATGTAATTTACTGCTCCCAATAATTTTGGCTTCCCCAAAGCAGTAAAAACAAATATCAAAGAGCAGCCACTTGTGGGAGGGGAAGGAGACCGACATTATTCTGCCTAAAGTTATTTTGTTTTTCCATATGTTGCATCCCGAATTAATAGTTCAACTTTCAGATAACTTTTGTTCTAGAATGCACGTCTGTTTTGCTCTCTACAATGCACAGCCATACAGCCCGGAAACCACACAACACCCCACGTCTATTTCACTTTTACTTGTAGATTTTAATTTCACATTTCAACAAGAAAAATATTCAAGTAAGACTACTAAAATAGTTTTTAAGAAGTTCTAAATCTTATAAATAAAGGAAAAACTAAAATAGGAAAACTTAGAATAAAAACACACACCCCCTAAATGTTTGTACTCAAACTGGGAAAAACAGTTTGTAGATTATAATTTCCTTGGAAGAGTCCCTTGATCAATCAAGGAACATCTTGGAGGATATGTTGATAGGTTTACTCATTTGTCATGCAGGTGATATGCTTGGGATTTTTTTTCTTTGTTTTTACTGATTCTGCCCTAAGCTGTAGAATGATTATTTACAAAACAATGAGCTTTGTGTATTTACCATTATATCACAGTTGGTCTCATTGGATGTTAATGTGGAGTATGAGAATAAAGCAAAGCTGAGCATCTACAGGTGAATCTTAAATCAAAAGGGATTCTCCAGCTTTCCCATCAAATTGTGGGGTGGAGTGCAGTCTTTGGGATCAGCTGACCTCACATCCCTTATGAAGTTTCAAGACTAATCAGCATGACATCAATACCAGGAAAGATTCTGGAACGGATCATTAAGGAGGCAGTCTGCAATCACTTAGAAAGGAATGTTGTGATTATTACGAGTCATGCCAGACTAAAAACAAAAAACAAGTCATGCCAGACTAAGCTTATCTCTTTTTTCAATAGAGTTACAAGCTTGGTAGATGCAGTGAATGCTGTGGATATAGTATATCTTCATTTCAGTAAGGCCTTTGACAAAGTCCCCTTTGATCTTCTTGCAAGCAAATTAGTCAAATGTGGGCTACTCAATCAATCAATGATTTATTACGGTCTTTGACCAGCACAGTACAGAATGGGGCATCGGTGCCCAAGGGAGGGAATCGCAGTTCCCAAGTAGAGATGTGGGCTACTATTAAATGGATCTGTAATTAGTTGACCAAACCCAAAGGGTGCTCACTACAACAGCAGACCTGCCAAGTTTCAAAACAATTCACCAATCTACTGATTTTTTAGAATTATTTTAACCATAACATTTTTAAAAATAAGGCAAACTGCAAGAGAGGGTTCTGGGAATTGTAGTCACTGGTTGTGTCCATTCTCAGCCAGTCAGAGAGAAACTTCAACTTCCATGATGCTCTGAGAGGAGACTTTTCAATCCCCCCCCCCCCCCAATGCAAGTGCTGCTGAAAAGTAAGTTCCCAGCAGGGCCCTCCCTGGAGAAGGAGCCTAGGAAACTTTCCAAAAAGAAATAGAGGGATGTGGCTGCTGCCAAGGGAGGGAGAAAAGATGTAGCAGATCCCTGCCTCAGGTATATTGCAGATTTAACCCCTTCCTATCCAGGAACCAGAGAAAATCCTGCTCCCTTAATCCGTTTTGCTGGGCTTTTTGGCTCCCTTCTGCCTTGTCTGTTTTCAGAGATTAAATAAAATATTATTATTATTATTTATTAATGCACTTGTATACCGCTAATATCTCAGCCTAAATCGGCGACTCATTGCGGTTTACAACATTTAAAAAACAATATTCAGTTAAAAGCATAAAACACATATACAATACAAATTATTGGGCCACCAATAACAATCCTATGCATCTCATAACTGGAATCGTAATCCAAAATTCATCGTCCGTGTATAACCAATCCTTAGTCATCACAATTCGTTATATAGCCCACTGAATACTACAAATCATTTTCATTCAAACTGATTCAGGCTCAAGCCTAGCTAAATAGAGTAATTAATAATGTGTCCTAACATAAACCTATACTTCTGTCTAGTCTCATTATTTCTTAGTGAGTTAGCTAATATGTGTCAACTGGAGATACTACAGACTGACCTCTTTTTAAAATATTCTTTCCATCCCTAGTTTTATAAAATATAGCAAGGGGTTACATGCAACACAAGTTACTTTTACACCATTGCTGGCAATAATGTTGATGGATTTCAAAGTATTTGGAATGAATTGCAAATTTACTTTCAAATGATGAAGTGCAAAGGAAGATGAGATCTTATTTTGTATAATCAAGAGAGCACATGTACACAAAATATCTCATCTAAAAAAAACTGCTGTGAAGCTATGAAGAACCTGTGCCATGCAAGAGTTCAACCTTGAGGGGATTAGAAGAAGTTCAGATGTTATGAATTGTTGATCCCATGTCTCCATCTTTCTATTAGCTTATTCTTATGGCAGTCTGCAAATCATCAAAATAATGTTAGAGGTGGGAATGTGTGTGTGTGCATGCGCGTTGAGTTGAAAACTCAACAAAAGTATTAATTTTGTTGCTTTTCTGTGGCAAGGCAATATAAATCTTGAAAATTTACATTTCCTCCTTAAAGCTGTTAAAGTGGAGCATATTCAGACTAAAGGCAAAAAAAACTCGGTACTTCCTAGAAAACTGTCAACACCAGATACAATGTGAACATGTTGTTGTTGTTGTTGTTAGACAATTCCAAAGTCTCAACATCTGTAGACAAATCTGTAGGGACCAGCTTACTTCTTACAAAAGGAGATGCTTGTTGCCCTCCCCCTGGCAGATGATGGCTATTTTCTATCATCATCATCATCATCAGCTTTTGGTCAATGGCTGGTTGCTGCTATTATTTGGGTACTACCCTTTCCTATGGGAAATTTTTTGCAATTCTTTTAAATGTTGACTTAATTTTTCCATTGTAAATATGATCTTATTTCTAACATATTATTAATTTAGTAATGATGCTATCCATAGTCTCTCTTTTGGAGAAAAGGGGAATAAAATCCAAGAAATAAATCAAGGACCAGAATCTTGTTAGCTTCTCACGTATGTATATATTCCCCTGCAGATGTGTGTGGACACTTTGTCCAACATGGAATGCCTACAACCAACATACCATGTTTTCAAATTAAAATCCAGCCCTCCAAGTTTGAGGGACTGTGACCTGGCCCTCTGTTTAAAAGGTTTGAGGACCCCTGGTCTAGATCATGGGACTCTGCCAGTCAGGACAGCTAGATAGACCAACATCTTTTCACAGCATTTTGAGACTGAGCTGAAATCCTCTTGTCCAGTTTGGATCCCTTCCCATGGGATGAATAAACAAAAAGAGAAATTGCAGATATTTTTATCTACTAATACTTACCATTACTTTTTTCTATTACATCCTCTTACGTTCAAATGAATAAACATTCTGAGAAAAGGGAAAATAATTATTTTACAAAAGCAAAAAGACCTGTTAAAACATGCAAGTGATGTAATTTGGCCATACATGAGCGAAGGAAGCTACTCCCATAATAAGAGGAAATAGAACAAATGGGATTAAGCTAAGTATTTCTCTCTCTCTCTCTCTCTCTCTCTCTCGCATAACATTGTCTCCATGATCATTTCACATTGTGAGCCACAAATAATATATTCACAGTTTCTTTTTGTTAGATGAACACCTTTTGTTTTTATTGGGGTAAAATAGTATTGAACAATAATTTAGCATGCTACCCATCACAATCCCTTGTCAGTAAAGGAAATCAATATAGACATATAAAGCATACAAGTCTTTGTACATCAGACATGCATTTGTTTTCTTTTGGAAGGCAGGTTGTTACTGTTATTGGTTTTTTTAAGAAGTTAATCTTTTCTATTAAATAAGAACTAGATAAAATATAAATTGAATAACACATATAACAAACACAAACTACAGAAAAACCAATTACAAAAGTAAAACACAAAATTTACCACATCTACCACTATGCTAATAAAGATCTAATAAAAGAGAAAAGAAATATGACTTCCAGCTGTTTTTTCTGCTGTTATGATTTAACCTCTCTGTGTCTTATCAATGAATTACACATCATCTATATATTGAAATAATGCTAATTGGTTTAGCTGACAATTGTTTAAAAATCCTTCATTTTTTCCAGACAGTCAATTAAGGGTTTCCAATCTTTCATGAATATTACTAAGGGATTTTTCTAAAAAAAAATAGAATACAAAGTTTAGGTCATGTGCTAAATCATTAAATTTGATTCCTCTTCAGAAAGAATCGTATCACCTTTCCATTTCTGTGCACAAAGTATTCTAGCCACTGTTATTGAATGAATACTTCAGCAATAACTCCTTTCTTATTGTTTTTCCATTGGTCCCAAGAGAAAAAGTTCAGTCTTTAGCTGAATCTTTTGCATTTTAGTATGTATTCGAATCCTGTATTTCTTGATTTTTTTATTAAAAAAATATTTTTGTTATTCCAATAGCATTATGTTTGTTCATAATATCTTTAAAACATGACTATTTTTTATACTGGCTCTTACAGGTGAATGTGCTGTTCCTGGTACATGTCACACTTGCATCGCAATGTATGTTCTGCATGCTCTGTTTTATCCTGCTTGTATCCTGCTTTTGACTGTTGGATTTTGCAGTGTTTTGTGTAAATGCTTGTTAGATATTGTTTCTGTTGGTGTAAATGCATATGACCATTGATAAGAGCATTAATAAACTGATTGATTGATAGTATTTTGGGAAAACACGGATATGACAATTCCTTTTCAAAGAGACTTATAGTCTAGAAATACAGAGTGAAACAACAGAAGGAGGAAAGATAGACAAAAGTGTGAAAGGTGATAATTCAGGTACAAATACTTCTGTTGAGTTACAATGTCATACGATTGGGAAATAAGATCCCAATACTCACTACAAAAGGCAAAATTTAAGGAAGGACTTAAAGGAAGTAATGATTGCAAAGAAGTGTCCTGAGAGCTATTTCAAAGAGCAGCAATGCAACATACATGGAGCATTTTCCCCATCATAGGACACTTCAATTCAGTTTTAAGAACAAAGAGCCACGGAGCCCATCACATGATGTTTGCCTACTTCTGGCTGTCATCTGTCGCCCTTCATTCTTGAAATGGAGATGAAACATGCTGAAACGAGGGAGTTCAGAACACGGGAAAGAAAATGTGTTCTAAGCTCTTGGTGTGCACCAGAACACCAGAAAACACATGTGATGGGATCTGATCACGATCTCGTGTTGAATCGTTTCAGTGACATGGAGAAATGCACATTCCTCACCACTTTGCTGTCACTGCTTTTTCTCTTTAATAGTAATCTAGGTTCAAAACTGTGCTCTAAGCTTTTTAACATAACACTAATCTAATACAGGGAAGGGAAGTCTAACAGGATGGGATCATGGCAAAGTAGTTTATAATTACACTGGTCTAATGAAGGTGGCCACGGGCTTGAAAAAAAGGCATCCTTGCAAAGGGGTTATAACACTGGTTCCTCCCTCCCCGCCTTCCTCCTGCATTCCCTTTCATCCTTCCTTACCTACTTTATTTCTCTCCCACCCCCCTCTCTACCTCCTTCCTTTCACAGCAGATGTTTATATTTACACTTGTCTGATGAAGGGCAACACAGGTTTGCAAAGGGCCTTCTTTCAAAGGAGTTATAATTACACTGGTTTCTTTCTCCCTGTCTTCCTTCCTCATTCCTTGTTTCCTTCCTTACCCACTTTCTTTTCTCTCTCTATCCTTCCTTCGTTCCCTTCCTCTCCCTCTTTCTCCCTCCCTGTCTTCCTCCCTTATACCTTTATTCCTTGCCCACTTTCTTTTTTCTCTCTCCCTTCTCTTTCCATCCCTTTCCTTTTTGTCCCTCCCTGTCTTCCTCCCTCATTCCCTTTCTTCCTTCTATCTCAATGTTATCCTAGTGTTACAATAGAGTAGCTATACACAATGTTATACTATTTTCCATGGTACTATTTTCCAAATGTACTCAAGCACTCAGACTATAGAAAAAGTGTATTTCAAAGAATGTGTTTGGTGTAGTTTGCATGCCTTAAAGAAGATGGGAGACTTCAAATACACATGTGGTCATTTTTCCCAGAGGCTAAACAGTTGGAGGAATTTTTTGCAGCCATATGTTCTGAAACTCTGCATGAACATCAAGCGCTAGTATTAAGTGTACAGCTGGCAACTAGGTGGTGGTGGGATAAAGCTTATGGTATCACAAAGCAAGGATGGCTGGAAAATGTTCAGAAATTATAAGCACAATAACTAAGTTGAATGTGAGGATACTGGACTATCAAAATACATTGTGACATTTACAAATTTTATCTGAATTTTGATTAATGCAAGATATGTGTTTGTAGTATCTGAGCATAAAAAAAGTATGAAAACATCCAACAAATAAGACATGGTTACACTAGCCAAAGAGGAAAAGTAAAAAACTGTAGTGCTGGCAGTCCAGATGATGTGTAGCGACTTCTCAATAGGAGGATAGTGTCTAGATCTAAGGAAGTCATGCTACCCCTCTATTCTGCTTTGGTTAGACCACATCTGGAATATTGTGTCCAATTCTGGGCACCACAATTCAAGAGAGATATTGACAAGCTGGAATGTGTCCAGAGGAGGGCGACTAAAATGATCAAGGGTCTGGAGAACAAGCCCTATGAGGAGCGGCTTAGGGAACTGGGCATGTTTAGCCTGAAGAAGAGAAGGCTGAGAGGAGATATGATAGCCATGTATAAATATGTGAGAGGAAGCCACAGGGAGGAGGGAGCAAGCTTGTTTTCTGCTTCCTTGGAGACTAGGACGCGGAACAATGGCTTCAAACTTCAAGAGAGGAGATTCCATCTGAACATTAGGAAGAACTTCCTGACTGTGAGAGCCATTCAGCAGTGGAACTCTCTGCCCCGGAGTGTGGTGGAGGCTCCTTCTTTGGAAGCTTTTAAGCAGAGGCTGGATGGCCACTTGTCAGGGGTGATTTGAATGCGATTCCTGCTTCTTGGCAGGGGGTTGGACTGGATGGCCCATGAGGTCTCTTCCAACTCTTTGATTCTATGATTCTATGATTCTGTAGAAAATCCGTACTTTTGGGGTTTTTTTTTTTACTTTGTTCTAAGCTAAGCAAAGTCAGGAAAAACTCTGGTGTTTCTCAGAAAATCCAGAATAGTCTAAGGGTGTTATTGTTGTGATTTGTGGGCAGATGGATTGGATCCAATTTGGTCCAATCAGTTGCCCAAACAGCAGAAGCCATGCCACCCCCCTTTCCCGTGTGATCAACACAGATAGGGAACCCAATCTCTCAATTTTGGCCACATGTCCAGGTGCCCATTTGTGATCTGAGCAGAAGTGTAGACATATCCCAAAACTGAAAAGATAGAGAAAATGTTTATTTTAAAAAAAATGAAAAGCACTTCCAAGTAAACATTTTGACATTGCTTCCAGCAATTATGCAATTACAGCATTGTCAGTAATTGTTTATTAGAGCATTTGCTCTTTTCTGCATTATTTTTTGATTTACATTTTATTAGCATGCCACAGTCAGTGCAAATCAGATGTCAGTTTGAAAGCTGCCTTGGAAACTATATTCACATTCATCCTTCTTGACAGTCCCCTCCAGTTCCATCAAAGTAACAAAATTCACCTCTGTTCAAAAGGGCCCTTCATTCCTGTTTGTGACTTTAGGCTTTGGAGAAAACTCTTTTTTATATAATTTTGGATTGCACTAGATGAGCATATTCCAATCCATACAAAGTTTCTCATTGTACCAACCAAGTGCAAGAACATGAAACAAAGAGGCAGCTGAAGTTTCGAAGTCACAATGTATAATTTGGATAATAAAAGATCAGACAACTAAGAATTTGATAATAAAAATCCATACGTCATGTCTCTTTATTATTTATTTATTTGCAGTATTTGTATACTGCTCTTCCCAACCCCAAAGGGGACTCAGGGCAGTTCACAGTGACTCAGGGTGGTTCCAGTCTCTTAAAGTTTCTAAATCTTGTGTTTGACTACATGGCAGTATATATTTAAAGCTCAACTGTACTTTTCCCTTGCCTTCGGAGACCAGATTTCATACTGTAACAGTATTTGGAAATATGCCCCTTTTTGCAATGAATTCTGTTGAATTGTATTGTTTTATTTATGCAAAATGCAAGTAAAACATGTCCAAATAAAAAGATATAGAGTTATATTTTAAAAAGGCATGAAACCATATAAAATTGTAGATCACTGTTATGACCTAGGAAGGGATCACTTCAAACTTTCATGATACAACTACATATATATGTGTGTGTGTGTGTGTGTGTGTGTGTGTGCGTGCGTGCGCTGCATGGGTCTTACTCTCTTTCTCCCTTAGTTCATTCTGACTATTACGCTTATAATTCCTAAGACAAGATGTGCCAGATGGAGATGGTGATAAGTATAGAGTTAAATTTCTGTGAGGGTGGTGCTTGATTTTCCCACATTTTTTGTTTACGGTTTTTATTAATTTTTACAATACATAAAAATACAGTAAAATAATAAATCATAAACAAAATTCTTGTTTTTAACCCATGCACCTTTCCTCGCCTGAATAATATAATAATGTAATAATAAAAAAAACTTTATTTATCCACCGCCCTATCTCCCCAAAGGGACTCAACGAAATGTCAATGCTTTCTTCTAATAAAATTTCCTTTATTTAATTGCCTATTTTTATTAATAATAGTCATGCCTTTTCTAGCCATACTGTATATTCAGAATCTCACTCAATCTAAGGATGGTTTAGATCTGCTGTTGCTCTGACACGTATAACAAATAAATTGTCTCTATATAGCCTTGAGCAATTTCTCTTTTATTTCTCCTCCCTCTGATCTTATTTGCTATGTTAATTTTTCAGATGGAGCTATGATCCATACCCTGTTTATCCAATTCTGTCATTGATAGATTCTAATTTTCCATATTTTGACTATATCCATCCTGCAGTGTATATCAGATAAAATATGCCCCCCCCCTTTTTTTTGCCAAATTCTTATTTTTGTTTTCAAATAGGGAGATAAGAAGTGACGCTGGGTGAATGAACTGCCCCCTCTTTTTTACTGCTAGTAAACAACAGGGAAAGAGCAATGTCTAAAAATCAGTGGGAAATCCATGAAGTGTGCATCTACACTATAGAATTATATCAGTTTTACTGTCATGGCTCAATGCTGAGGAGTTTTGGAAGTTGTAGTTTGATAATGTATTTAACGTTCACTGTCAGAGGGCTCTGATACATCATCAAACTACAGATGCCAGGGTCACATAGCATTGAGTGGTGACAGTTAAAATAATGTCAAACAGCATTAATTCTACAGTGTAAATGGAAAAGAAGATGGGGATCATGTGGCCTGCAGGGCACTAAAGGTGCATGCTGCTTTGGCAAGTTTCCCTTGAAACCCAGCACCAAGTAATTCTAGAGACTACCATTAACTCTTTCCAGATCATTGCTAATGACAATTGTTTAGGAAATTGCAAGTTAGAAAAGATACCAAAGTATTTAGTTTACAAAGTTAATGCAACTGATAAAATTAGCCACAAAAGACAATCAAACAAACATAACTGGCTGCCTTGGGTGTATCCAGATGGCAGCTTTTTACATTCATGTTTAATGTTTCTCATTGAAAACCAATGAAGTGGATGGCTTTTAATAAAAAAATAAATTATGCTACTTCAGCCTTAGGGACTGTACTTGGCAAGTTACCTTGAAGCATAAACAATGACTGCACCCTATCACTCGGCTACTGGTACAGTGGCAATTAACAAAAGCAATTCTAGCTGTGAACAGTTTTAATTAATATACTACAAGATAATTTGTTATCTTGTTAGCTGATTTTGTTATTGTCATTTTTTTAAAAGAAACGTGTCATATTAATTGTCATAGCTTTATAAGTTGTGTTATCTTCTCCTTTTTTTTAATCGCTTTTATTCTATTTAAGCTATTTCTGTTTTTGATCTGGAATTGTACAGAAATGAAAAAAAATTGTGGGATATAAATATTGAAATAAATGAACAAAACTTTAAAACAATGATACCCATACTGATTTATTATGTGCGGGGACAGAGAGTAAAACCATAAACAGTAGTAACAAAAAAGCCATTCATTATTTTCCTCTTTTTCTAAAGTGCCAGAGCAGTTTTATTTTGACAACTTGGCTACTACAATCTGCTGGCTAGTGTGATGAAACACACTCTCCTCACATCCACCTTTTTATTCCCTTTGCTTTCTTTGGTTTGGTCTGGATAAGAGCATGGATGGAATTATTTGCCCATTTTGTTCCCAAGGGAAGCAATGAAAAATTTAGAAGTTTGTTTTCCTCTAGTAAGAGTCATTAAAAACTAGACAGTGATGAATTGTGTCACTAAATGTGTCACAATATCTTCATTCAAAGCACTGACAAAAGTATTTGGACATACATTATGACACTGAAATTACAGATAAATCCACCTGCCCAGCATAGTAAACATCTTGTGGTCTAAGTACCACATCTAGAAAGGATTTTCCAGGATTTTCTTCCCAATAAGGGACAAAAGACAAGATTCATTTTTCAGGTGAACAAAAGAGAAGAGATTCTCTTTTGATAGTGACAACAAAGACATCTTTTTAGACAAATATGTTTCCTTTGTCATAATCTTTCATGGATTGCAGGTGCATTAAGTGACCTTCTCCATAGGCAATAATTTATAACCAAGTGAGAGACAATCGATATAAAATAGAATAGAAATGTAAAATATGGTAGTTTGGTGGTGCCCTTCTCTGTTGGCATTCAATAATCTTGGTTAGGTAAGAGGTCGGGCTTGGCAACACTTTAGAAATAGCTTTTTTATCTTAAAATACCGTATTTCACTGCATAAACATTGCAGTTTTGTTTTTGTTTTGTTTGTTTTTTTTGGGGGGGGGGTTGCAAAAAAGAGGGTGTGACCATTATGTGAAGATTTTAAAAAAGAGAAAATTAAAAGAGCCCCTGCTCCCGCCTGCTCTCCTTTTAAACAATGTGATGAACAAAATAACCCCTCCAATGATTAGGTTTAAAAGGGGGGGGGGACTGAAAAAATAGCGTGTGATAATTATGAGGTGAAATCAAGTAGTTTTGAAGATTGTTTTTCCATCCTTAAAAGAGAGTGCATTTTTGAATCCAGTAAGGTATTGCTTATGGCAAAGCACACTAATGCACTGGAATTTCTGGTGTTTACAAAAGCAGCACTGATGAAACTAGTAACAGGTACCTATATGCTCTCCCTCTTTTCTCATTATTTCTATTTCTTGACAGAAGCAAAGTCTTTTGTATATTTCCTCAGGCATCACTTTCCATTACCGCTGATTATCTTCTTAAAAGGCTGAAAGTATTCAACATTTTCTCTTTCCTTTTCTTCTTTTCTAAAGTCAATTTATTGCTTTATACATTTATACTGGAAAATAAAAGGCATGTCTAATTGTACATGCAGGAATGAGAATAGTCTGAAAAGAAAATGAACCCAAACAATTAGCTAATCCTTGCAAATGTAGCCCATTTTCTTTTGTTCTGGGAAATGTTAATTATTCCTTACAGCTATACTTTCAATGGGACGCGTAGGAGTTGATTTGTTTGTAGCCTATTGTATAGTTCCCCCTTTATCCTCTCAAATTAGCAATGCTTGGCTTTGCTTTTGAAAATAATCAACCTCAATTAATGTAATCCTAATTTACACATGTACTTGCTTAATAACATGAACACAAAAATATTAGGATAATAGAAGTAAAGTCTTGAACAATTTTTAGTCTCAGTCTTAAATTGCAGTCTATGCATAGGACGTATACCTTCATAAATTCTGTTATAGAACCTAAGCATAGGATAACAGCATTGTTATTGGCATCATGATGAACAGCATTGCTTGTGTTAACTAAAGGCTATGTTCAACATTACACGTGGTTGAATCTAACATTCTCCTGCTGTTTAACTTAAAACCACCATGGGAGCCTTTGATCAGGAGTGGAAAAGAAGCAGAAAGGATTCTGCTTAACTCTTTCCTGGCCTATTACTTCTTTTTGCTTGAAATTTCCTAGCTCCATCTGATAAATGGCAGTTATTGTTTTCCAAAAATACAACCAGAAAGCCAGTCACTTATGAGACAGAATAGGGACATATCATTAAACCTCCCACAATGCACCAGGCTCTCCCGTCTTCCCACCCTTAAAAGAAGAGAAAGAAAGAAAATAATAGAAAGAGATGGAAAAGAAGATAGGGGCCTGCTGAACATCATCAGATGATGCTGGCTTGGCCCAGCCCACATTCCTCCCAAAGTGGAGGGGAAGCATCGCAAGACACTTCCTCCTCCATGATGAAGAGGAAAGTGTTTTTCAGGTAACCGCTGTTGAAAAAACCATCACTGGACCCACTAAATTTGACAACTTTCGGCCTGTTTCCAATCTCCCCTTTTTGGGCAAAGTCATGGAAAGCGTGGTGGCCTCACAACTCCAGGTATTCTTGAGAGACACGGATTATCTGGATTCGGCACAGACTGGGACATGGAACTGAGACGGTCTTGGTCGCCTTAGTGGATGATCTGCGCCGGGAGCTAGACAGGGGGAGTGTGTCCCTGTTGGTGCTCCTGGACCTCTCAGCGGCCTTCGATACCGTCGACCACGGTATCCTTCTGGGGCGTCTTGCGGAAATGGGCCTCGGGGGCACTGTTCTGCAGTGGCTCCGGTCATTTCTGGAGGGCCGCACCCAGAAGGTGTTATTGGGGGACACCTGTTCAACGCCACAGCCTTTGACTTGTGGGGTTCCACAGGGCTCTATACTGTCCCCCATGCTGTTTAATATCTACATGAAGCCGCTGGGTGAGATCATCCGGAGTTTCGGGGTGCGGTGTCATCTGTACGCAGATGATGTCCAACTCTGTCACTCCTTCCCACCTGCTACTAAGGAGGCTGTCGAGGTCCTGAACCGGTGCCTGGCCGCTGTAATGGTCTGGATGAGGGCGAACAAATTGAAATTAAATCCAGACAAGACAGAGGTACTCCTGGTCAGTCGCAAGGCCGAGCAGGGTATAGGGTTACAGCCTGTGCTGGATGGGGTAGCACTCCCCTTGAAGGCGCAGGTTCGCAGCTTGGGTGTGACCCTGGATTCATCGTTGAGCCTGGATCCCCAGGTTTCAGCAGTGACCAGGGGAGCATTTGCACAGCTCAGGCTCGTGTGCCAGCTGCGCCCGTACCTCGGGAAGTCTGACTTGGCCACGGTGGTACACGCTCTGGTCACATCCCGCCTTGACTACTGCAACGCTCTCTACGTGGGGCTGCCCTTGAAGACGGCCCGGAAGCTCCAGCTAGTCCAGCGCGCGGCAGCCATGTTACTAACAGGAGTGGGACGCAGGAAGCACACAATGCCCTTGTTGTTCCAGCTCCACTGGCTGCCGATCTGCTACCGGGCCCAATTCAAGGTGCTGGTGTTGGCCTACAAAGCCCTAAACGGTTCCGGCCCAAAATACCTGTCTGACCGCATCTCGGCCTATGAGCCCACGAGGACTTTGAGATCATCTGGGGAGGCCCTTCTCTCGATCCCGCCTGCCTCACAGGCACGTCTGGCGGGGACGAGGGATAGGGCCTTCTCGGTGGTGGCCCCCCGGCTGTGGAACACCCTCCCTGTAGACATCAGACAGGCGCCCTCCCTTATGACATTCCGAAAGAGACTAAAGACGTGGTTGTTTGAGAAGGCATTTGACTAAGTGCTACAACAATTGGCAATGATGATTGGAACGGAATATGGACAACGAGATTGGATTGTGATTCTATGATGAGACGTCGTGAATGATTTAGTGTAATTGTATTATTATTTATAGTGATGTTGTTATTGTTATTTGTGATATTGCCTCTATTGTAAATTGTTTTTATATGTTGTACACCGCCGTGAGTCGCCCTAGTGCTGAGAACGGTGGTCTACAAGTGTAGTAAATAAATAAATAAATAAATAAATAAATAAGGTAGCTCCAATGGAGCTACCTGCATTTTCCTCTCGTTTTCTCTTCATGGGGACACCGACGTGCCTTGTCCCATTTCCATCATATGATGGTGGAAGGAGGGAGGGTGTGTGGGGTGCCACAGGCCACTCTATGTGCCTACCTTTTCACTGACAACTGCTCACAAAACTGCACAACCCCAGGGACTGTGTGAAGAGGTCCAAAGAGAAGAGAAGGGACAATGTGCACCCACTCCTCCTATGCCAAACACCTGAGCTGCCATTTCTCCCTACCCACCACCACCATGAAGAAAGAAGAAAAGGAAAATAGTGTGTGTGTAGAGAGAGAGAGAGAATTGGATGTGCCCTATCCCTTTAGTAATTTGAAAATACAAGATAAGCTATGAGGAGAGAGGAAGAACCTTTGCCCTCAATCTACTTCCACTTTCTCACCTGGGCATATGGCAATGTGGAAGGGTCTAAAAACCAAAGGAAACTTACTACTGAACTAGTGGGTGAAAAATCCTACTCTCAGAAAGAGCAATGTTTCCAAATGGTTCCTAAATGAAAGAGAGATCCCATATTCCAACTACCATTTGTTTCTTCCCACTGTAGCTGACCTAGTTAGTAATGGTAACAGCTGAGGATTTAATCCATTAATAAAGTGTGTTATCAGGAGGGGTTAGGTGATTCATTTGAGGATTAGGAAGAGAGACCTCTGGTCATATGTGAGCTGTGTGTGTGTGCCATAAGAATTCAGTAAGATCCACTGAATTCAAAAGGATTGATTTCCAAATGAATACATGTTGAATTGTATTAAAAGACATGTGTGTGTGTGTGTGTGTGTGTGTGTGATAACAATACATCTGGAATACCTGCCCAGATCTATAATTTAACCCAAATGTGCATGCTGTAAATACATTAGATCCACTGGTCATATGTAAAAGGCTCCTCTTTCTAGATTTCTAAATTACATTTGTTTCCCAACATGTGTGGAAATAGTTCATAATGGCTTGATTTCTACACACAATAAAGTTTTGTATCTATACATGTATCAGTACAGAATTCAACACATTATTCATGTTGATCAACCAGGATGGTATTCAGTGTGCAAGGCTGGATTGGGGCCATCCAGCCATGAGTCAATCAATCAATCAGTTGGTCATTTATTTATTCCATTTTGCCCATATATAGAATGAAGATCAACCAGTGACAGTATGACAGATATTGACTTATTTAAGGAAAGGTAATAAAAATAAGTTTGGCTGTTGACTTAACTTGACAAATAATGTTATAAACTCAAGAGGGAAGATTCATCACAGACACTGTAGGTAGGATTCTGTACTATGGAAGTCTGATTTGTTCTTCGCTTTAATGTCTACTAGTCCCTTGCTCGGTTTGATTGCAATGTCTTGGAAAAAGACATAAGCATGTGACAAGACGCAGTTTAATGTGATATCAAGAGGAAAGCTGCATGATTTATGATCTCCCAAAGATTACAAAACTTACTCCCATCCCTGCTTGAAGGACTCTTCGACACATGAATGATACACGATATTTGTTCCTGTTCATCAGAACAGAAGAAAAAAAAGTTGTGTGCTTTCAAATCCTTTAGACAATTTGCTGGGCTGATTTTTCATTTCCTCACATTTTTTCACCCTTAAGCTGGAGCCTGTTACACGCACATTTACAGACACTTAGTTCATAAGGGAGGTCAAATATGAAAATCCTCATGGTATGTAAAATGAAGTGAGTGCTGATGTGACATGTTGACATTTAACATTTACAAAATAAAGAGTAGAATGGAATGATTGTCATTTCCTCCAAAGAGGTAAAGACAGATGAAATAAGAAATGTCTGTTGGTGGGTTTTTAATGGCACTGTAACGTGATAAGAAATAATGGGGCATCTATTGAGCCTGAAGGATAATCCTCTAGATCCTTGCTAGAGATAAACATTGGCTGGCACAGCAGTTGGAATTTCATTAGTTCCTTACATTTTAAAGGTAAAGCCCCCTTTACCTTTAAAATGTGTTTAAATCACATTTTAGAATAATGTTTAGTGGTTGGGGGGAGAGGCATGGTAGCAGCAGAGAAAGCCATCTCCAATACTCAAAAAAGTTGTTCTGAAATCTGGAATTGGCAGCCAATTGGGCTGTTTTCCTGCTGTTTTGATCCCTTCACCACCAGTCATCATAGTACCTGCATGGCCATTTTATCTGTGTTACATGCTGCTGCACAGTCCTGCTCTCCAACAGGACCAGAGTCAGAAAGTGGTATCCCAAACCATTTAAGTCAGTGGTTCTCGATATTTGATGCTCCAGGTGTTTTGGACTTCAACTCCCAGAAATCCTTGCCATCTTAACAACTGTTAGGAATTTTGGGAACTGAAGTCCAAATACCTGGGGGACCAAAGGTTGAGAACAACTGATTTAGCTATTTAAAGATTTTTTTGATGATTAACTATGAAATAATGACATGCCGAAAATTGAGGGAAAAGAAAAGTCACTTTATGACTTCAAACCTGTTTAATTAAGTTATGTCTAGGAAGGAGCAGCAAAAGAGGGGAGAACAACCTGATGCAAGTCATGTGCCAACCCTTGACCGTCTCCTCAGCTTCCTTTGGGTGAAACACCTAACCTCAAGGGCAATCCAAGGCTATGGGCTGATTAATCTGGCCAGCGATCTAGTGGAAGGCACATCTAGAGCACTTTCCCCAAGTGACAAGACTTTATAATAGAGAGAAAACACACACACACACACATAACTCTTTCACAATCTCCAGGTCACAAGACCTAAAAAGGTTGTTCAAGAGCCCCTTCATCACCAGAAGCACGCCAAGTTAACACCGAACTCTTATATTCTTTCTACCCTACTAATACCTGACAGTGGTAAAATATTTCTAGGTACCACCCTGAGCCAACCAAAAAGTCCCACGAAAACAGTGTGGGCTAAGAAAACTGTTTTCCCCAAACATTTAAAATGCTATTTCTTCCTATAACAGATTTTCTTGGAGAAAGCCAGATAGTCATTGAACCCTCTACCAACCAGTAATTTGCAGTGCTTCCATAAAAGATCCATCTGGATGATGCAAATGATCTGGATATATAGATCCATCCTGACATACCAATCCCATATGAGCTGCTCTCGTTGAAGTAGTAAGGCGGAAAGGTTACACTTAACTAAGGGACAAGACAAAGAAAAACTATTCCTCGCTTTTAGTTGATGTGCCAATTAGTACTTGGTTACATACAAATAAATTCTAATTGCTCTTCTATAATAGTTCAGCCATGAAATGCTTGTGCAAGCATGCTGAACAGGAATATTATCTGGGAGAGAAAGAAATTAACCACCAAGCAAGGAAGTAAATATTAGAAAATTCATTATTGCTACATTTTCCAGAAATTACAGTTCATGCCATTTGTGTTTGCTCATCCAATTTAACACCAAAGCTAAATATAATGCATGAAGACATTTTTAACCCCTCCATCAATTGTTCATCCTAGGTACACAAGAGAAGATACAGAAAAAAAGGAGGAAAGTAAAATAATTAGATGAGCTTTCTTATGCCACTACAAATAGGATAAAAGAGTCTCCGTGGGTAAATAGGATAAAAGAACCATATGTTTATAAGATGCTGCTCTAAAATATATTAATATATTTTAATATTTTAACGGTTAATATTTTAATGTATATTATAATCTGGTTGTTTCACTTAATGTTAAACTGTTTGTATTGTGATTGTTGACATCTAATGGTTGCCAGTTGTGAGCTGCCCTGAGTCCCCCGGTGGGGGTTGAGAAGGACAGGATATAAATGTTCAACATAAATAAATAAATAATGCATCCATCTATATAAATGTAGTTTACACTTTTTGCTAAGCTTGTTTAAATTTAGCAAATTTCTAATTGTCATACCTCATTAAATCTCTTGAAGTTTCCCTCAGAATTCTTCTGATATTTGCTGAAATATAATCTCCAAAGGCGTCTTGTATCCTTCTCTCAGTGACAAGACAAAAATCTGATGAAGTAGACTTAATTCTATACAAATTTATAGTTTTCTCTCAGTTAATCTCAAAAGTGCTACAAGATCCCTTTGGAAACAAAAATGTGCAAATCCAGCCTTCTCAATATCATGTAACATTTATACTCATTTCATGAAAACTCTTTTAGTTTCTTGTGAATTTTTCTTCTCATATTTTGCCTAAAACGATATACATATTAGGATTAGCCCCTCAAGTTGAGGGATAACATATGATTTCCAGCCTTCAATATTTAAGGATGAAACATATATCTCTCATTGCTATACTTGTCTTACTGGGCCAAATTGCTCCCCCTCTCATCTCTCATTTCTACTCAAGAGATGACAGTGAAATACTGGGGAGATGTTGAGATGGCTTATTTTGTTTCTCAGCGTTATAGGTTTTCCTACCACCGTGTTGCTCACTGTATGAGTTGTAGGATAGTAAAAAGAATGCTGTAATGCTCTTATAACATTAGCATGTGTACACACATTCACTCACAAAGAGTGTTCACATGCAGATCTTACCAGAGAGAAAGATACCATGGGACACTGAAAAAAACAGAATTGCCATGATATACAGGTACTATGACTGCAAATCAGACTATTGTCCCTGGGTACAAAAGAGGATGTTGTCTTATCACTAGCATGGAAATGAGATCCAGCCACAGTCCCACCAGTTCCTATTTCATTCTCCTCATGGAAGCAGCAGATATTGCAAAGTGCTTTGTGGTGGCCTTGTGTCCAACCATCTGGCATTTTTTTTTATTTCTCTCTCTCTAAAAACAATACTAACCTTATGCATCTTACTAATTTACAGTATGAACCTTTCTTAACTCTGAATAGAATATCCACATTCCAAAAAACAAATTTAAAAAATCCAAAACCACCCACCAGAATATTTTGTGAACGTTTCTAGTACTATTCTATTCTTCTAGGTCAGGCATGGGCAAACTGAGCCCCCCCCCCCGGGGGGGGTCGGATGCAAACCCCTCAAGCCCTTCCAATTTTCCCTGTCCTCTTGGCATAAGGACACAGCGGTCAAACCTCTGTATAACTGTGAGACCCTCCATATCTCACCCTCCTCCTGGCATAAAGATGGTGCAAACAGCCCATCCTTATACCAGGAGGATGGCTCAAAGAAGGCACGAGGTGACTGAGAGCTCTCCAGAGCATTTTCAGCTGCCACCTGTCTCACCCTCCTCCCAGCATAATGCCAAGAGGACAGTCTGAGGATCAGGGGAGGAGGATAGGGAGAAGGATCAGAGCGGTCACCACATGTCTTGCCTGTCAGAGTGCTGTGGAAGCTTTTGAAGCTCTGAAGGAATGGACACTTGAGACTTCAGTATAAAGCAGATATTTAGCTTTACTAAGCAGCTCACATATACAGCATACACCATCAGTAGACAGACAGGAACAAGAAGGAACAACGAACACACTCACTGAAGCTATAAGGACTTATCTCTGTACCCTCCCTACTCACTCAAAGTAACGCTCAGGGTCACATCTTCACAGCTTATTAACTCTAGTGTTTAACCCTTTCTGTAGCAGAATACTCTTTGGCAATACAATCCTGTTACAATCACAGCCATTGTACATAAAATTACAGTTAAACACACACTATACATTAATCTTACACTAACATTGCCTTCCTTTCGGCATAAGGATGGGACGAGCAGTACTATCCATATGCCAGGAGGACAACCTAAGGATGACCTACCTGGGCCCTACTTTGTCTCCTCCTGGCCCTGCCCTCTCCTGGGCTCTCCCCCTCCCAGAGCTGCCATGCCCAGCGTGTGCCTGGCCATCCTCCATCTTGACCCAGCCCTTTTGGCCAAGCCCACAATGCAACCCCAAAGCAAAAAGGTTTGCCCATGCCTGCTCTAGGTATTCTAGTGTTATGGTATGCTTCTGGCTTATGTATAGACAAAATATAGGATTCACTCTTATCCATAGTTTTGAGTATCGAAAGAGGATCTTGGAACATATCTCTCTGCAAATATGGGAGGTTGGGCAAGGGAAGTTATACTGTATGAATTAAATTAATGCAAGAAATGGATTAAATTTATACCCTCTACCCTGTCCCTATTGTCTATGCTTATCTGCTTCTGGGTACTTACAGCCCTGGATACATACAGTCCCTCTTTAGGAGGATATCAGCTGCTATCCTGGTCTCTTTCCATGTATTCGCTTAGCATATAGGGAGGGAAGTATTATTGTTCCATATTCCCTCACACATTTAAAAATAGTATTATATAATAAATGAATAAAAAAGAAAAACACTGGCAGGTAAGTTTCACTTAAAAATTCAGACAAGCAAGTTCCACTTAAGCTTAGAAGATTGAGGGATAATCACTTTTGAAGAGAGGTCAGCTGAAGGACTACTTTTACCCATTTGTTCATATATTTTACTGCACACAAAAACAAAGCAGAGTTTAAAAAACAACCAGATTATAGCTTGATCCATTCCGTAAAACATCATATCTCAACAGGACTCCATTCACATTACCCCAGACAATATTCATATTATCCCAAGATAGGCTATTTCATTCAATTTCTGTTTACATTTAACTTCTGCATCTTCAGTCTTCCACTGTAAAATATTTTACATGGGTGTATTTTATTATTTTCCTGTTTCACCTGCTCATAAAAAAGCAATTTCTAGAGTTGTTATATGTCTCCTTTCAAACTGTGCTGAGTTTTTACATTTTCACAGATTGATGTTATTTAAGGAATTAGAAATTTGGTGGCGGGGGGGGGGGAGTTATTCTAAAATGTTTGAGAGATTGAAACTTATTACATAGATTTTGACAGTTTTTGAGAGGGCTGCTCCCCCCGCCTCAAGTGCTCCAAAAAGCATCAGTATACTGTCAAGGTAGTGTTTTTAACCAGCAGCATTTAGCAACACAAAAGGCAGGATTAATTGTACACATTACTACTATAAATGTTGCAAGAAACATTTATCTTCCCAACTCTATCATATTCCTTAAGCCAAGGATAGATGAGCTCATTCTTTCCAGATGTTTTGAACTCTATCTTTCATAAGTCATAGACAAGCTGGCCAAAAGTCAGGGATAACTTGAATGCTAGCCCAAATAGGGATATGGACATATCTCAGTGCTGGTGAATTTTTCAGTTTATAGTAAGCTTTGTTTCTATATTGGGTTCCAAGACCACATTTACCCCCTCACATAGGTTTGAGTATATTTTAGCATAGCACAATCACATCCCTATCTCTCTCTTTCTTCTTTCTCTGGGGCTGTCTTCCTAGGGAAAGTCTATACTGTCTGATGAATCTACAGGATGATCTGGAATATAAATTCATCCCATTCTGATATCAGCATCTCCCCCTCCTTCTTCGGTTGTCTCTGTTGATATCAAAATGGTGTGCCTATGATTCCCAGGAGCTCATATGGAGCTCTGTGCTGGGAGATCAACAGTGGCATGACCCATACCCTTACTCTACACTTATGAATGTGTGAAAAGGGTAATGGCATCAGTGACTTATCTGGACAACAAACTGATCCAAATTAGGCCCAATCCAATTGTCCAGACAGCTTTGAAGCCACAGGACACCAGAGTTTCCAGAAAACCCCAGAGAAACCCCAGAGAAACCTTTGACTTTGCCCAAACTAGGGCAAAACTTATTTAAACATGTAAAATCCACAATACTGACCAGTAATAAGTGAATATCATGATGATAGCCAGAAGTAAATTCAGGGTGTGTCTAAGTTTTATTGTCTGTGTAGATTCACCCTTAATTAACTATTAAATTTCATTTTTATTTCTTGTGCTCTCTGGTGCTCCCAAAGTATTTAGTGATTGGGACTTCATTTCATTAACTTTTTTTTGTCATGTCAGGAGCGACTTGAGAAACTGCAAGTCACTTCTGGTCTGAGAGAATTGACTGTCTGCAAGGACATTGCCCAGAGGACGCCCGGATGTTTTGATGTTTTATCATCCTTGCGGGAGGCTTCTCTCATGTCCCCGCATGAGCTGGAGCTGATAGAGGGAGCTCATCCGCCTCTCCCCGGATTCGAACCTGCGACCTGTTGGTCTTCAGTCCTGCCGGCACAGGGGTTTAACCCACTGCACCACCGGGGGCTCCTTATTTCTTTAACTAAAATATTCAGAGATATGCAAGCTGTGTTATTGTATATTCCAGGTCAGGTTTACCTAAGAGACCACGGATTGTCCTGTGGCATCACAGAACTAGTATGACAATGGACAATGTTTTTGCTAGAATATTTGAGAGTTATTACTTCCATGGTCCATGTTCAGACACAAGGGGCTATTCTCAAAACAAAAGGAATCAGCCTGCAGACATGAATAAAGATATATGTTCTCACCAATGGGCTAACAAAACAGCAAGCAAAATTTCTGCTGTCAACAAGGGCTTTTTAGTGGAAATTGAAATGTAAAATATGTGTAGGTTTCTTCTCTCTTTTTACTAAGGAAACTTCCTAAGTCTTTTGGTCTTTACATTCTCTAATCACCAGATGCTTCCAGGCTGAATACATGTTGGACAGCTGACTTTGTGCTCTGTTTGTCATTCAGTAGAAGTATCTACCTTGATTTTGAACTGATTGCAAATGTTTTTTCCACTAGTAATTTTTCAACCTGCAGTGATTTCTGCCTTCAAGTGAGATAAAAGCTATCTGCATTAAGTTACAACAGAACTGACAATGAGCAGTCCCACCACCACCACTACCATAAAGTCCTGCAATAATGCTTTGTTTCAGGGCACCTTGATTTATTTCATACCACTTTTGAAAAACTACATACAAAATACCACTTTGATTGCAGATATATAGAAAACCGCATCACTAATATATATAAAGCTGGAAAATGCAACTTTCAATAACAGAAAGGAGACAAGAAAGCAACATCCCAATGTACAAATTAATCAGAGCTGCAGTACATAGTAAAAAAAAGATTCTGAAGTTATAAAACAGTGATAAGAGTAAGGAAAGGGCAAAGTATTATCTGAATAATTAGGAGCATAAGAACATGCTAAGCACTATGACCAGCAGGGCAACATACTACATGACAAAGTAGACGTTTTTAAAATGGAAGAACTATAGAAAAGGGATGAAAGGATGACTGATTGATTGGAAGAAAAAACATATGAAGACAAAAATCCAATATCAAAAAGTTAGCTGGAACACTCCAGAGAGATAACATACTAGTGCTGCTTCAATCTACAGAAACAGAATCTACAGTAGTTGCAACTATGTAAGCAAATATGATGGGGGGAAAGAATGACATACAAGTATGAAACGTGGTATCCATTCAATCCCTAATAAAGGGAACACAAGAGATTGCAGTAAAAACAAGACCATTGTGTTGATTTTCTAGGCAAATGAAGTGATGCTAAAAAATCTTACAACACAACCTTTTACCATAAAAGGGTCAAGAAATGACAGATATCCAAACTCGGTTCAGGAAAAGATGAGGCACTAGGGGTCAAATCACAGACATACATTGGATAATGGAACTTTCCAAGTTCAAAAGAGCCTAGACTTTATAGACGATAGCAAAGCCATTAATTACATTATTCAAAAATGCTATGGATTGTTCTTAAAGAAACATTGGTGCCCTGTAGACAAGAGGCTACTGTTATGACAAAACATGGAGAAATATAATGGCTTCCAATTAGCTAGGGGGTCAAGCAAGATTGCATTTTATAATAATATTTGTTTAACTTATATGTCAAAATCTCATGTGTAAAGCAGGATGAGATTCAAGGAAAGAAAATTGGAAGGAGAAAACATCAACTATCTAAGATGTACAGATGATATTCTACTAACAGAAAACAGCAAAGACTTAGAACAATTATTGAAAGTGGAAAGGACAGGTCAAAAATTAGGAAAACAAAAATGACATTAGTTCAAAAAGAATGTTACAGATGCCACGGACTGCTAAAAAGATGAACAAATGAACCTTAGAGCAAATCAGGCCTGTAGTCCCCCTAGAAGTCACAATGACTAAACTGAAACTATTATACTTTGGTCATATCATGAACAGATACTTACTAATGTAGTAGAAAGCAGTAGGAAAAGAGGAAGAGCACATTCCAGATAGATAGTTTCAATAGATAGTAGCCGCCCTGAGTCGTCTTCAGGCTGATATGGGTGGGATACAAATAGGGCCGTAGCCAGAAAAATCTTTTGGGAGGGGTTGAAATTTGGGGGGGGGGATTTCACGGGGGGGGGGTTGAAACCTGCCTCCTAGCTCATGCTGAAGCAAAGAGCACAGCAGGGGGCAGAGCAGCCTTCAATAGCCTGCAGCTCTGCCCCTGTCAACCACCTCCACCAAGTCTGGCCTCCTTAATGAGAGCATACAACACACACACACCCAACTTGGTTGCTTCGCTACATCGGCTATTGCTGCAAGTAATGACAGTGTGAATAAATTGTCAATATTTGCTTGAGATAGTGCTTGCAGTTCTGGAGGGACTCTTAATTTTTTGTATCTGATAGACTTAGCATGGGGATTTGGTTAAAATTCATGAGTAAACCAGGTTTTTTAAAAAAATCTGAAACATTTCTGGGGGGGGGGTTGAACACCTAACCCCCCCCCCTCGCTACAGGCCTGGATACAAATGATGTAAATCAATCAATCAATCAATCAATCAATCAATCAATCAATCAAGGGAGCCACAGCTCTCAGGCTGCAGGGAGATTGATGAAGGGTGCCTTGAAGCTCTCTCATTCATGGGATTGCCTTAATTCGAAGGCAGCTAATAACAGAAAAAGCACATGTAAAGTACTAGTAACCACAAGTATCTAATGGTGTGAGATGGTTTATGGTGGAATGATCAATATAGAATTGAATTATTGAGGGTTTTGAGCCTTCCACTATTTTTTAGCTCTGCAAATGTACGAATATTGCTTTATTTTTTAATCATACTCATTCACTAGTTTCATAGGCATTACTTGAAAACAAGTAAAAGCAAAGCATGTTCTCTTTCAGGCTTTAGGAATATGTATCCTTTTAGTCCATGGACTGACTGTCCTTGCCACCACCTTCCTCTTCTCTAAATCCCTCCTCCCCACCCCTTTCAACTTGATGCATTCTGCCTCTGGCCAAGCTCACTGGAATGATCCAGAGATAAAAATCTCCTTCTGAATAAGATCCTGGCATGCTGAATGCTGTGCCTGCTGCTATCTCATGTTTTGACAGCATCAGTGGCTGTTATGCTTGAAGTAGTTTGAATTTCCCACTGGCTCAGTGGTGTGATTTTTCTAGAGGTAGGAGAGGAATTTTAAGGCTAACTCTTTGCTGGCCTCATTCAAATACACGTTGAGAAGAAGTGAAGCGGGTGAATGTCAGTGCATCGGGACAATGAAGGTTTTGTGAATATTCCAAAAATCTTTACTTGTAGCTTCTACAAATCTAAATGTATTTCCTCTTTCTTTCCTATAAATTGTGCTGGATAATATTGTTAAATAAATGTGTGAACACTCTATAACTGTAGCTATTTAATCCACCTGTGCTGGTAATTTGTAAACTGTTACTGGGATTGATGTGTAAACTGGATCTTGGCAGGCATAATTAATATCTTGGCAGACATTTTAAATTCTGAGCATTTTATTGTTTTGCAAGTGAGATGTCTGGTCTAGAAAATAAGGGAGAGTATCATTTTAAAACTTGTAAATGAGAAATTCGGGGGGGGGGTGTTTTCACTGAGGAAAAGGTCAACACTCTGTTTTGCCTGTAATTGTTTTCAGCCTCTGAAAATCAGCTTTGCATAGAACAGAGTGGTAAAGGAATATTCAGATTTATTGATAAACATCACTACATAATTTTAAGCTTCTATTAGACCAAAAGCTTTTCTGGGGTTAGAAGAAAAACAACTTTCAGTCCAAACTCATATTTTTACACTGATTTTGTTTTGTCGTGTCAGGAGCGACTTGAGAAACTGCAAGTTGCTTCTGGTGTGAGATAATTGGCCATCTGCAAGGACATTGCCCAGGGGACGTCCGGATGTTTTGATGTTTTGCCATCCTTGTGGGAGGCTTCTCTCATATCCCTGCATGGAGAGCTGGAGCTGATAGAGGGTGCTCATCCGCCTCTCCCCAGATTCGAACCTGCGACCTGTCGGTCTTCAGTCCTGCCAGCACAGGGGTTTAATGAATTTTGAAGCTAACTTTTTTCCCCCTGCACACTATTATTGGGAGTTCAATTTCTGGCTGCCACAGTTCAAATCTAGATTCAGACTGTGGCAGCCAGAAAACAAACTTCCACAGTAGTGTCCAAAAGAAAGTCTATAAGGCAGTCCCCAAGTTATGAACAAGTTAAGTTTTATAGGTTTGTTCTTAAGTTCAATTTGTACATAAGTCAGAACTAGTATATTTTAGTACTGTTACATTATCCAGGAAGAAGCCATAAGGGAGCACTAGAGAGAGGATAGTCCATTTATTGGGGGTGGGGAGGGAGGTTGAAGCAGGAAAACAATCTTCCCCATTTTCATTGGTTATTCCCCCTCCCCGATTTCCCGTGTCATAAACAATAGTCGCTTCCACGTCATGGACATGGGTGGGGGAATAACAGGAAAACAAGGGGAAATGTTTTTACTCCTTCAACCCCTTCTCCACCCCCCACCCCCCAACATGGAATATCCTTCTCGGTCTAGCACCCCCTTTCGGCCCCCGCTCAGATAAAATGGAAGACTACCCATTTTAAAGTGTGACTGCACCTGTGTATGTGGTTCAGTTCTGATCCATAATCAGGGGATACTGCAGCCATCATCCCAGCATCCAAGCAGTTTCAGGCATGGCACTTCAAAGCAGAATCAGTTCAGTTTAATCTTAACTCAAATTTAGGTCCTGTGTAGAACCACACTAGGACAACAAAATTTAAATCCCTGCTTGACTGGAAGCCCACTGCATGACTTTTCTGCTTTGGGGGAAGGCAATGGTGAACCCTTGAACAAATGTGGCCCAAAGAACCCACAGATAGGGTTATCATAAGTCAGAGTGAACTTGAAGACTAACAACAAAAAGTCATAATTAGTTTTCAATAAAATCATGCCCCACAAATGCATTTATCTGATCCAACATGAAAAAGTCATGTCAGGACTAAACCTTAATGCTAGATTTCCCTTGGAACACTCCAGAGTATCACAGATTTGTTTGGGAGGGCTTCTCAGCCCTCCAGAGCCATTTTAAAAGAATGAACCAGGAATGTCAAGAAGGCAAAAGATCAGTTACTTGCCTTCCTGTATGTAACCCCATTTTTCCTCCTTAAAAAAGGTTGGTGGAATTGTGATAAATAAATATAGTTCTAAATCCGTCTGTACATGGTTGGCTCATTTCTGTCTAGCACCACAGAAAAACTGAACAAGAAAATTCAATTTGTTCTACCTCACTTATCAAGGGTTCTGGAGATATTTAGACAGAAAAGCAATGAAAAAAATGTTCCATTCTACCGCTATTAATAATGTATGTATACTTTGACAAAACAAAATCAGAACTAGTAAGACAGGCAAAAAAGGAGATTATGATTGATAGAAAGACATGTCTGGGGATTATCTAGGCCAAGCATTTCTGACCTTTCATTGAATCTTAACATTCTGTGATAAAATGCTAGAATTTTGGAGGAAAAAACAACATGAGAAAACTGTTTTTAAATGAGGATGGTGGGAGAAGTGTATTCTGATTTATTCTGTTGCCATGGATTTATTTTTATATTTTATATTTGCATTTTAGGACTTTTTTTGGAAACAAAATCATGTGCATATGAAATTAATATGAAAAACAATGTTTTTGTTGAAACAATATTTTCATAAAAATTACACGCACACCTGAACATAGGCTCTTCTACACTACCATATAATGTAGTTTGAAGTTGCATTATATGTACAGTGTAGATGGAGCCATACACACACTCACAAATCTAAATATGCCCCCAGACTCTTGTGATCTTACCCAGTAAGGAAATATCTTTAGAAAGTTTGTATGCAGAATCATGACCTGCCATGATAGAACAATTGCACAATTATGACAAAATAGCTAAATGGTGTAACATTAGAAAGTGTTGACCATTTCTGCTATCTTGGCAGCCATTTCCCCACAAAAGTCAACATTGGCACTGAAATAAGACAATGCCTGAGCTCTGCAACTGCAGCATTTTCCCAAATGAAGCAAAGAGTGTTTGTGGACTGGGACATCCATAGGGAGATCAAGGTGCTTGTTTATAAAGCTATTCTCCTCCCAACCCTGATATATGCCTGCAAAATGTAGACTGTCTACAGACATCACACTCAACTCCTGGACCAATTCCATCAACGTTACCTCTGAAAAATCCTGCAAAACTCTTGGGAAGACAGGAGACCAACATCAGTATGCTGGAAGAAGCAAAGGCCATCAGCATTGAAGTGATGCTCCTGTGCCATCAACTCTGCTGAACTGGCCACATTGTCTGAATGCCCGATCACCATCTCCCAAAGCAGATACTATACTCCCAACTGAAGAATGGGAAACATAATGTTAGTGGACAGGAAAAGAGATTTAAAGATGGGCTTAAATCCAACCTTAAAAACTCTGGCATAGACACCAAGAACAGGGAAGCCCTGGCCCTTGAGCACTCTAACTGGAGGTCAGCTGTGACCAGAAGTGCTGCGGAATTCAAAGAGGTATGAATGGAGGGCAAAAGGGAGAAACATGCCAAGAAAAAGGCGCATCAAGCCAACCTTGACCAGCATCAACTTCCACCTGGAAACCCATGTCCTCACTGCTGAAAAACATGCAGACCAAGAATAGGGCTCCACAGCCACCTATGGACCCACCATCAAGCCACTACACTTGGAGGACCATCATCCTTGGACAATGAGGGATTGTCTAAGTAAGTAAACATGACAAAACATGTTTTTTCTAAAAAAATAACATAAAACCGACAGTTGTCCTGTACACCATGATGACCTCTTTGTCTAGTCACTGGAAATTGAGTGACATCACCTTATTTAGGGAAGGGAAGGAGAGAACAGGAGAATCACATCAATTCATACAACATTACTGGAATATCAGAACTGCAGCAGAATGTAATGATGTCACTGGAGACAATAATTAAATACCAGCAAATTGATACTGGAGCCATTAACATCAAGGAAAATGCATATAACAATGGAAATGCAATGCCACAGTAGGAGATTCACATGACAAGTGATAAGGAAAGATCAAACATGGAATTATGCCTTTGATAAAGTCCTTAGACATTGGGCATGGCTGGAACACTCCTTTTAATTGTGCAAATGTACAATAGTCATTGCCAAAATTGGAAGATTCAGGTTCAGAACTGAGTTCAAGAAAACAGTCAAACTGTAATGCAGTGTTTTCATTTATTGAGCAAGGATCTTATAAATGCTTCCTCTAGGCAATTCAGAATCTTGCCTTCATGAAGTGAGTGATCAATAGCTCCCATTACCCATCCAATGGCTTTGTTATGGGCTGAAGTCATGAAGAACAAGGATCTAGCTACTGCTGCCAGGGCCGTAGCCAGAAAAAAATTTCAGAGAGGGTTGACAATTTCGGCTGGGGGGGGGGTTGAAAATTTCGGGGGGGGGGGGGTTGAAAATTTCGGGGAGGGGTTTGAAAATTTCGGGGAGGGTTGAAAATTTCGGGGGGGGGGGGTTCAAACCTGCCTCCTAGCTCACGCTGAAGCAAAGAGCACAGCAGCGGGCAGAGCAACCTTCAATAGCCTGCAGTTCCACCCCTGTCAACCACCTCCACCAAGTCTGGCCTCCTTAATGAGAGCATTCAACACACACACACCCAATTTGGTTGCTTCACTACATCAGCTATTGCTGCAAGTAATGACAGTGTGAATAAATTGTCGATATTTGCTTGAGATAGTGCTTACAGTTCTGGGGGGACTCTTAATTTTTTGCATCTCATAGACTTAGCATGGGGATTTGGTTAACCACTTAAAATTCATGAGTAAACCAGGTTTTTTAAAAAAATCTGAAACATTTCGGGGGGGGGTTGAACCCCTAAAACCACCCCCTCCCTACAGGCCTGACTGCTGCCATTTTCCACAGTATCACATTGAAGTTCTATATCTGGGTTATCATGGAAAATTAAGATGGCATCTAGACTAATCTTCCACACATTATTGGAATTCAAAGCAGATTTTTAAAAAAATGGTCTAAGGCAGCATGATGAGTTTTACCAGAAGTGAATCTAGATACCTTGGGAAGCTGTGTTATGCTGTTGCTAGCCTATTAGATCTGTTGGTGGAGAATCAGTTCCCAGCTGACTAGTCCGAACAAGATCTTCAGTATATAGCGACTAAGGGATAAATTTGGGGAGTTTTTTTAATTTAAGAATTCGGGGAATGATAATCCAGAAAAAGTAACTTGCATGTTCTGATCAAGTTTTTTTCTATTGCAAAATCCAAGTTGATACAAAAGCTTTAGGACTATTCTCAGCAAATATTTCAGGGTTGCTGTTGTTTCTTCCATAGTAAATCAAGAAAAATAGTGCCTGTAACAGCAATATAGAAGAACCATTACACAGGGGAAGGAAAACATATTATTGCCTTATTCTCCTTGCCAAAAAAAGGCTATGATAACAATTTACTTTGACCTTTTGAAAGAACTACTAGTGCTAAAATGTTACAAGGTAGTGACATATTTTACAATATACTCTTTTAAAAAAAAAAGTTCCTTGAGGAATCAGGACATAAAGTAAAGACCAACCAGTTTGGAGGCCAAGGAATAGAACAAAGGCATCACTATTTATCATTAAGATTTTTTTCCCCAACACTTTTGATTCACTTCATGCTAGTTCTTGGAAACATGCTGACTCTTATGTGTGGAATCTCGAAAATGTGCAATTTGCCAATAGTGTGCCATCATCATCATAGTCGTCATCCTCATTGTCATCGTCATCATCATCATCACCAGTTTAATATAGTTGTTGTTATTTATTTAGCACCATAAATGTAATTAGTGTTTAGCCCATAAGGTAGCAGTAACAAGAACAACACAGTCAGGCCTACTGAGTATATATGCCTCCACGTTACCTGTTTCCTTATGGCAAGAGTGTCTTAACTTTTTACAAAGAGGGCCAGATTTGGTGAGAGGAAAATAACTTCAAATGTCAATAATTCAGCCTGACATTTTTCAAAACATTAACATTAAATGCAAATGAACTATTTTATGAAAAAAAAATTGCAAATGGGATAATTTTCAGTTTTTTTCACAGAACACAAATAAATCTAAGCATTGTAAGTTTATTTTAAAATAAGAAAAAAACAGGATATAAATAATATCATCTATAATTTATCTGTGTAAGTGGATGTGGATATATATATATATATATATATATATATATATATATATGCGCAGAAACATACAGAAACACACACATGTGTGGGGTGAATTTCTGAATTGCATTTTAAAACAGGAAGAATAGGAGTCAAGCACCACATTTGAGATTCATTCATTTCAGCATGTGCTTCATGGATTTCATTCCAATCCTTGGACCTATTGGTGGAGTTAATACTAAAGCACCATGTGGGATAGGAGCATAATAGCATAGAGAAAGACACAAACTGTCATCATGCTATAAACATCAAATATTTGTATGAAACATGGATTGTTTGAGCTTTAAGTAATCTTGAAATTTGAAAATACCTAATAAATTTGCATACCTAGAGTGCACTGGAAGACTGTAACTTCTTTGTGGAGAATTTGCTTGTTTTGCCTGTAGTTATGATAAATGTGTGTTTTGAGACCTCCAGACTTACCTGCTATAGAGCTCCACACATTCCCATTAGCCCAGTGACATAATGTCATCACATGCCAGTGGAGACAGTGGGAGGGGGAAATAGAGAGTGAGAGAGAAGAAACCAGAAGGAAATCAAACCTGAGGTACCTGGCCAATAAGGCAAAGAAACAACAGGGTAGTTTTTTTAGAAGACACACCCTGTGGAGCTGGACACACACATGTGTGCAGCATAGCAGAAAGTGGACCTATAAGGGAGTGAATTGAGAGCAGCTATTCAAAGCTTTGCCAATGTACGTGTGCAAGGGTGGCTGAGGTAGCATGCACGAGAAAAAGAGTGATGACGGTTAGCTAGTTAGTTAATTGAGAAAGAGAGAGGAAAGGGAGGTGGTGAGCATGAGGTGCTGGTCAACTTGAGTGCCATCTTCTGGTGAAATAAAATAGCCTTTCCATACACGTGTATTTTATACTATGGTCATCACTGCTGGCAGGCTGCATGTTATTGATTCTATGACAAAGACTGGGGGCCAACAGAAATTTGAACAAGGGCTACAATTGCCCCCAGGCCAGACTTTGGGCATGCCTGGCATTATGGCAACCCCACGGTTTTTTCATAGAGTTTTCTCAGGCAAGGAATATTCACCACCACTGGTTTACACTGTTCCTTCTTATGAAATAAATTTTACAACACAGACAGGAAAGAAGGGATAATGCAAATATAAAATTATTCAATAAATTTGCAAAACAAATTATCCAAACATAATATCAAAAGCAACACAATAGGAAATAAAGCAAACTTACAAATACATATAATCAAAATATGCAAGATGAGAAAACCACATTAAGCTAAAACTTCTAAAGCTATCATCAGTGTATTTGCAGGTTTTCCCCTAACTGAAATATTGGCTTTAAAATGTGTCGGATTATACAAGTGAATAGACATGCAAATCCTTCTTTAGCTGGTTCTCACACATGGTAAAGCCTGGAATAATATATTGTTACCATCACTCCCGTTTACTCCCCAAGATAACAGTTTGAACCTCTATTCAAGGAGAACATGGCGAGGGACACATTTTGAGCATGAATAAAGAAGAAGCTATATTCTTCCCATAGATCCACATGTTGGCAAAATTATCCTTTAGACTGCTACAAGTATCCATAGTCAGGCAATTTGAAATATCACAAAACCCAAAATTGTTCACACAGGTGGCTGAAATCTTTGCTATCTGATGTTACAATGCACAAAATTATCTCATGTACAAAATTATTAAAATATTTTGTATAAAATGTATATCATGCTCTCTATACACCAAGATATACATAAAACATGTAGAACCTTTGGTGTAGACTTGGGTCCCATCACCGAAATATCTCATTGTATAAGTCTTAAGTATTGCACAATAAATTAAAATATATAGAACACAGAACACTTCCGGTCACAAGCATTTTAGATAAGGGATACTTAATCTGTATTCCCACAATCTTTCAACCAGCAGGGAAGTTGAAGTCCAAAAAAGAAATTTTTGCAGCTCTAAAGAGATACCTATATATTCATTGGCTGAAAGTACAATGCGAAGTGAAGGCAGAGTTGGAAACACAGATTGTGAAATATTTACTCCTAATGAGATATATAATGTGCAACAAACTGGCTGAATGGGACTCTGAAGAATAAACTGTTAAATCAAAACTGTGCCCCGCTGCTACAATGATGCACTGTAATTCCTTGGATTTGTTCTCCTTCGCCCACATGCCAAGATATTTAATTCCTGTGGACTGTCAAGATTCACAATTTGCTGTTTGGCAAGACATTAATTTGAAACTAAATTGCCTAGGGTTAAAACATTATATTTGTAGAGCTGGAAAATAGTGCACTCACAGGAATACAATAAAACAGAATATTGAGTGTCATAAGGATACACAAAGTTAGATTTCAAAAGATTTCAGGACTGGTCAAATCAGTCTTAAAACAAAATGCCATTTTCTCATGGGACAGTTTATTCTGTCTCTTGCTCTCTCTTACACTCACATTGTTCTGGCCAAAGCTTGGAAAAGCAATGTGATAGTGTTCTGGAATCCAGGGCATCATCCTATAACTTCTCAGTTATGGATAGTTCCATCATCTCATTCCTCTAAATTCTATTGTTAGTCCCAACTATAGTAAACCTATTGAATTAATGGGATTTACTTACCACCTTATCACACTGAGAAACTTCCCAGTCGTAGGACACTTCAGCCTCTTTTCAAGCATGGATAGGCACTGAGCTCATCACATGAGCTAAACTACTTCTGGCTGTCAAGCATGGCCCTCCGTGGTTGAAAAGTGGCAGAAGTGTCCTGAAAGGAGGGAGCTCTGGCAATCTCACCTCAACACATTGAGGAATTTTCCCCTCGTAAGACACTTCTGCCTCTTTTCAAGCATGAAGAGGCACAGAGCTCATCACATATTCCAGGTTTGAAAAGAAGCTGAAGTGTCATGAAAGAAGTGAACTCTGAACACAGGACAACAATTGTGTTCAGAGCTCTTACTCTCATGGTTCCAACTAAAAAATAGGTGGGATGGGAACCATCAAAGTTCCCCATCCTGTTTCATTGCCCAACCATCAGCAGTCTCTTGTATCCTGTTGGGTTTGATGCAGAATAATATGATCTAATGAAAAAAATGGTTTTAACCTGGATCATTGTCTCTTGTATCCTATGGGGTTTGGGGCAGAACAATTTATCCCATGGAAATAAGTGGTTTTAAACTGATGGCAATCTTCTTTAATATAAGGGGCTTTGCGCAGGGCAAGGGATCTCTTGGTTTTTGGATATTGTTGTTTCTTCTGATTAAAAAAGTAATACTGACCTTGTGATGAATGTAAGATGAATGTATTGCCAGCTCTTAAGTTTTCATATGTGAGTGTGATGGGGAAGCAGGACTTGAAATGGGACTGATGATGATATAAGAGGGGCAATTCTTTACTCTTAAAGGGATGGTCACCCATGCTTTCTAGGGCTGGGCGGTTTCGTTTCGTTAATTCGTAATTCGTTAAAAATTCGTTATTTTTTTGTTAACAAAGCGATAACGAACCATTCTGGAGCAGCTTAAAAATGAAACGAATTTTTCAATTCGTTTCATAAATGCTTCGTATTTTGTTATGTATTCGTTTCGTTATTGGTTTGAGGTCGTTTCGTTATTATTTCCGCATGTCTGGGGCAAGTTTTATAGTTGTTTTTTGTTTAATTAGTGAAAAAAATTATAATATCACACCAACAGTCAACAACAGAGGGAGAGGGAAGCTTCAGAAGTTCCCCCTGTCCCATTTGGAAGTTTTTTAGCGTATTGCGCGGTCGCGTCCGCCATTAACGAATCGATTCGTTATTGTTTCGTATTTGTTTTGTAATTTTTTTACCATTTACGAAATTTCGTAAATATCAAACTTTTTTTAAAAAAAACGGAATTCTTTTAAATATCGAAACACAAAAAACCCCAAAAAACGAATCGATTTTAGAAACAAATTTTTCCTTTGTTACCCAGGCCTAATGCTTTCCCCCCTCAATGTGATGTGGTTGTTAGTGTCAGGTTGTATCAACATTGTCTGCAATAAACATTGTAAGTATAAAAGAATGGCTTATTTAACCTTGTTGCTTTATTTCATGGATGAACATTGTTAGTTATGAATAAAAATCTTCACCAACAGGCTACTAAAATATGATGTAAGCACAGATCTCATTTAAGTGGAATGTCTTTTTGAGATATTCGAATGCAGTTTTTATGGCAGTTGAAGCCCCAGATCTACAAACAATATTATCATACCTGGAAAAGGTGAACAACAATAGATGTAAGAGAATAATGCTGTATGGCACATTCCAGTTCAGTATTCCAGCTTAGTGTACTTTTTTCATTTGCTTCCCTCATTATTGTTCTGTGTGCTGTTTGTATTTTCATTGGTCCACCCATCAAACCCTCCACTCTATAAGAAGGGCAGTCTTCAGGGTTTTCTGCAAGCCTTCTGATGATCGCAAGCTATTTGGATACAAAGGGATTCACACACAAAGATTCTGACTATTAAAAGGTTCACTTTTAATAGTCAGACTGTTTTATTTACATTTCTTGAATGGTTCGTTTTGGGAGAAAAGTTAGCAAAAGCAGAACATTTATACATCTCAATTTACCTGAAATATATGTTTGTGTGTGTTGCCCATGACATATTTGAAAGTTTTCAAAATGGCCTGATTTAATTATCTAGAGTATTCAGGATTTATAGTTCGTCACCTAAGGGAAATGGACACCACTTATTTAGAAGAAAGCATACGTGGTATCTTAAAATGGACAAATGTAATCATCAAAGGGTAAGCTTAAGAAAGATTGTCTTTGCTTTTTTAATAGGTTTGCCCTGCAGGCAATGAGCAAGGCAAACAAAAGCACTTAGCTTACTTTTTTTTTTAATCTATGAAAGAACTCAGTCTGTAAAATAAGAACCCCTGGCATCAACTGTAGCCACTGTAATAAATCTAGAAGTGAGAGAAGAGGATTAGCTTGTATTTTCTATCAATGAACATCTTTTTTTTTCCTCCTGAGCTAAGATTTTTAAATGAGGTAAACAAATTAGTCTGTAGGTGGATGACTAAGATATGTTGTTCTTGGTGGCTTCTTTGGCATTTGTTCTTTCTGGAATGTTGTCTAAAGAGTGTTGGTTTTTCTTTTCCCTCATTTCCAGGACGCTTCTGTTGCCTCCCCCTTCTGTTCTTATGGACACATTCAGAATTGATAGTATATGTGTATAAATATATAACTGTATTTTTTTCAATTCCAAGTTGCTGAAAAATCACTTCAATTTATTGACTATTTGATCGTCTGTTGCATCACCAGAAATTTTGAAATGACTTACTAACAATGTAAGTACACAAGACCTTATGACAGAACTCTTAAAACTACTCCTAAATGAACGTTGGCAGAATCATGAAAGTACATTTTTAACATCTATATGTCAGCAATTTGCTTTATATAGCCACGAATTGTCATTCTTGGTGTTCTGTTTTCAGAGATTCACAATTAAAATAAAACTGTTAAACAATGCTGGAAAATAATCCACATTTTGAAGGAAAGTGACATAAATTGACTTCATGGTCATATATAAATATGGAACCTTTGGAGTCCCATTTTTGCACTTTAGTTTTTGTCTCAAAAATTGCATGCCAGCGAAAGGATTGTCTTCATTATTCTAAAGCAGAGCTTCTTAAACTCTTCCAACTTATGACTGTTTTATCTGAGAAATTTATAAAAGGTAAAGGTTTCCCTTTGATATTAAGTCTAGGTGTGTCCAACTCTGGGGGGTGGTGCGCATCTCCATGTCTAAGCTGAAGAACCAGGATTGTCTGTAGACACCTCCTTGGTCATGTGGCCAGCATGACTACATGGAGCGTCTATTACCTTCTGACAGAAGTGATATCTTTTGATCTAGATCACATTTGTATGTTTTTGAATTGCCAGGTTTGCAGAAGCTGGGGCTAACAGCAGGAGCTCACCCCACTCCCCACATTCAAACCACCGACTTTTCAGTCAGCAAGTTCAGCAGCTCAATGGTTTAACTGTTGAGACTCAGCGTCTGTCTCATGCACCTACTACTAGTAGTAGAAGGAAACGTGGTTTAGAGGATGAAGAAGCTCAGCAACAGCTGAAACGGATTAGAGACTTGTTCTTAGAGACTACAGATGAGGAGGATTTTGAGGGTTTTACTCGCGAGGAAATGGAGCTGGATGATTACAGAGGTGTAAAGAGAGTAGCCAGCAGCTCGAATAGCGATGTGGGATCTGTTGCTAAACGCCTTAGAGACATAGCTGATTGTGGGGAGTTTGACAGCGAAGAGGAAGAGCTGGACTGGACTAAAGTTCAGGAAGTAATGGATGTGATTACTGCTCCCACCTCTAGTGATGAATTCCAGGGTTTTGATAATACTTGGGTTGCAGATAATACCTTGCAGGATGGAGCCCGAAGTACTGACTGGCAACAATGGCGCAGCCGGGATTCACCTGTGGAATTAGACGCAGCTGAAAGTGACTCCAGCGACTCGGACGAGATTTAAGGAGCAGTTTGGGGACAAACTGATCGCAGAGTTCAAAGTGTCGCATTACCGTGTGTCTTGTGTTTAACTCCTGCCGTGAGCTTCTGTTTGCAGCTTTGTGTTTCCTGATCGTGTGAACAACCCTGCCGGAACCAGACTCGTGAGTCTTCCTTGCCTCGACCCCCGGACTGCCTGACTACGCCTCTGCTAATCCCTGGAACCTTCGTTGGACCGCTCTTCAAGCGGATTGTTGTTTGCTGTTTTGTTTGCCTTTGAAACGGACTGAGTTTTACTGCTGAATCCAAGCTGCCTGCTTCTGTTTAAACGTGCTTTCCTTTTACTAGCAAAGACTGACTGAGACCAGTTTGTTTACATTCCCGCTGACTGCAAGCCTTTTGTGTTTACAACTCTGACTTTAAGAGCCTCCTTTTGTTTTGTTAATAGACATTAAAGGACTACATTTAACTCTTACTGTGCCATTTGCTTTGCTGGTCTGCCTGGGTCTTGACATTAACCCGCTGCTCCACCAAGGAGTCCAAGAAATGAATACATGAACCCAAATATATAAAATACATACAAATTAAATATTTACTGATGATATAAAATATATGTATTTTAAAATAATTTGGTATTTTTAAAGCAGTCTCTAGAATGTAAAGGTAAACAAACTCTCATGGCCAGTGCCTTCATGGGCAGATATGTCAGTTCATGCATTGAGGAAGGGAGGAGTATAAAGCACAAGAGGAACACCCATGTCAGGAGGCAAAATGAATGAAAGAGGAGAGGAAGAAACCAGTCTACACTTTAAGCCTCTCTCACTGTGACAGACCCAACAGCATGGGGGGGGGAGGTGAGACCCACCCCAACCCCCACCCCCAACCCCCACCCCCAAGATGGAAAGAGAGGGAAAGACTCCCAAGATGAAGAGGGAACCCCTTTCCTAAATTCCCAAGATGGAAATGAAGGAGGGACACCCCTGATTCCCAAGGTGGGAATGAAAGGAATGACCTCAGACTCCCAAAAGGAAGTTTCCCAAGATAGGAAAGAAAGGGAAAAACCCAGAATCCCCAAAAAGGAAACGAGTGACCACCAAGTTGGAAAGAAAATGAAAGACCAACACACTTACAACCCACAGACCCACAAGATGGGAAGGGAAAACACACTCACAGATAGGTAAGGTGCTTTGTCCCTCCACCCTACAGATCAAAAAGCCAGGGTCCCCAATGAAGCCCTCCCTTCGTTGGGGACTCCATCAAGGTTCTAGGGAAAATTGGTTGGCACAGAAGTAACCCCCTCACCTCCTTTCTGCTGGTCCCACCCTGATGGAAATTTGTGATCAGCCCAACATAAAGCTATGGCAACCCTATTTGGGGTAGCAGCTCACACTTTAAGAAGCTTTGCTCTAAACTACCTCTACTTATCTGTTGACTGGTGCTAGTTCAAAAGCCATGAGTTCCTGGTGTAAGGCATGTTTTTAGGAAAGAAAGAAACTCAATTGCATAAAAACAATACTGTGGCATGTTTTGGGGGTTGGTCCACCACATCAGATATTTTGAGAAGCACTGATGTACTAAGGGTAGTTCACAACTCATCAGCTTGTAGAAAATATTCAGTTTGATCATTTTTGAAGCCCTTGCAATGGATTTCTTCTCACTGTTTACATAAATTGCCTACCAAGTGTAATTTTTTTAAAAAAAAAATTGTTAAGGGAAGATCCTGTTTCTTAAGCTAGATCTTCTTACTGCCACTCAACCCATGTGTGGTTGCATGGCTTTTTTCTCTTAAATCAGATAATTCCCTCATTAGCTTTCTCTTACAGTTTTTCTTTCATTGCAAGGGTTTTTCTTCATAACCCAGATAATTCAAAATATGACGCATTTCTGTCCTTTCTTTCATTTACATTTATTAATCAGAGACTGCGTAATGACCGAGCAGTGGGAGATGGCATGATGTTATACTAAGAGCAAAAATCGTCATTATTGAGGCTATTTTCTAAATGTATCATTTAAGTGTGAAATAAAATCACAGCATGAAATGAAAAAACATCATGCACACCCCATTCTTGAGTGTCCATCTCTCCTTTGAAAAAGCAAGCTAAGGACATTTCCAAAAGATAAAGCATAAAGCAAAACAGGACTTATACACTTCATGAGATCTTAGAGGGTTCTAAATCTCCTGTTGCGACAACTTTTCTAATAATGGAAAAGGACAACACAAAATCATTGGGAACTTTCTTGGCAGGTCATCTATTTGCATTGTAAATTCTATTTCAACCAAACATGGGTAAGCCTTTCAACCACTCATCTACACTGGGCATTCTGGTGGAAATGTGCAGAGCAGCATTGCATCTGGCATGTTTATGCTTAATCTGGGGCCACAGTTTACATGGCCGGAGAGTGTAGCCACTCTGCTGGGGCTGTGTTCATCTTACTTCCTTCAGGTCATGTACCTCCTTCTAATGCCTCTCCTTCTTACTGGTCATGTAATGTGGGTGAGGGTACCTCACATCAGAGAGCACAATTGATGTGTCAGAAAAGGGTGGATGTGTGATAATGGAGAAGAAGGAGGGGTTTCCCCGTTCTGCATGCTGGCTATGTGGGTCCCTCATTCTGATGTCAGCAAAGATGTCCACCATGGCCAAGAGCTCTCACAGAGCTCTGTGGCCAGTTGGGAGCAGTAGTGACCAACATACATTTTGGTGCATTAAATATTAGCTCTGTTTCTGGGTTTATTTGATCTGCTGATTCCAAAAATGACACCCATTTTCCATTATCAGATCTAGTTTTTGAGATATAGAACATATGCCATCTACAAGTTGCCAACTGCTTGTCCATAGAAAATCATGATAACCATATCTAAGAAACTAGAGTTGAATACAGTATATCCAATGCAATTTTCTGAATCAGCAGTCCAAATAACTTCAGAAACATGTCTAAAAACCAAAACATCAAGAATTTATTTTATTGGACTGTGTTATCTATTCATGTAAACTTGTAAACATGTAAATTTGGCATGGCAATCAACATTATGGTTCAGTCCTATGACCCATAGCATAATAAAATGTTTTGCAAAAAATAGTGAAGCTTTCCATAGAAGCTAGAACTGAATATGAAAAACCTTGCAAGTAAAATACAGTGCATGCATTAGTTGAAAGTAATACATTTATGGGATATTGTTTTAATACTGAAATTAATGGTCCATAAGTCATAACCTATAAGTGCATTTAAGTGTCTTAAACTCTAAAAATGATCTTGCTAAATTATCTCAGTCTTGGAATTATCTCCTATAGAGTTTGAATTGTCAGTTCCTAGGTAGGAAAAACTATCTTGGAATCAAAAGGGCAAATTCAACATTCAAGTGCCATATAGTTAACCACCTTGCATCACTGCATTTTGAGAACAATGGCTTCAATCCAATGTCTTATTGGATCCAACTAGAATAGGCAAAATGATTGAAAGGGATTTCTTAAGTAAACACTTATCTAAAACCTAATCTTTCATGTTTGTTCTTTCAACCCCAACTTGTGAAAGCTAGAAAATATATGATTGCAGTTCTACAGCATGCTTCTCACAAAAAAAAGTCCAATATCTAAAGATATGGATTTAATTTTAAACAGTATTTACATTGGCATATAATGCAGTTTGGAACTGCATTATATGGTCAGTATACACCAGGCATGGGCAAACTTTGGCCCTCCAGGTGTTTTGGACTTCAATTCCCACAAGCTTTGAATCCAGTCCTTCTAAACATTGGTTTGTTGCAACGTTGTGCTGCCTCAGTTCTTTGGTTTTTAGTTTTTAATTTTTGTTCAGCCATTTTAAACCAAGGTTTGACTATCATTAAGATAATAAACTTGATTGGGCTCAACTGCTTAAAACTGTAAGTTGGGTACTCAAGTAGTGGAAGGTTCTTCTATATAAAAAATGCTCTGAAAATTAGGATGATTGGGGTCTATCTACATTGTAGAATTAATGTAGTTTGACACCACTTTAGGTTCAGTGCTATAGTGGGTGGTGGAGTTTGGTGAGATACCATCTGTCACTCTTTGGCAGCGAAGGTAAAAGACCTTGTAAAATTACAACTCCCACGATTTCGTAGCATTGAACCATGACTGTTAAAGTGGATTCAAACTGCATTAATTCTACAGTGCAGATGTACCCAAGGACAGGATGGACTACATCACTTCCCCTTACATTTTATTTCACATAGAAATTGAGTTTGTTTTATGGGAAAACTTACAAGTCTGCAACTTCTCCACCTGCAGTTTCTAGGGTAAAGCCTAGGAAAAGGTTTACCACCTTTGTATGAGCTAGGTCAAGCTCTACAGCAGAGGTCCTCAAACTAAGGCCCGAGGGCCAGATGTGGCCCTCCAAGGTCATTTTCCCAGCCCTTGCTCAGGGTCAACCTAAGTCTGAAACGACATGAAAGCACACAACAACAACAACAACAACAATCCTATCTCATCAGCTAAAAGCAGGCCCACACTTCTCATTGAAACACTAATATTTATTTATATTTGTTAAAACTGTTCTTCATTTTAATTATGGTATTGTTTTAAAGTGTTTTTTGCAGTACAAATAAGATATGTGCAGTGTGCATGTTTTTTTCATGTTTTTTTCAAATTATAATCCGGCCCTCCAACAGTTTGAGAGACTGTGACCTGGCCCTCTGTTTAAAAAGTTTGAGGACCCCTGCTCTACAGCATGGAAATCTACAACTTAGCATAGAAATTCCTGTAGGATACAAAATTTCTTAACCTACTATGGATTTTTTTTCATGTCAGGAGTGACTTGAAAAACTGCAAGTAGCTTCTGGTGTGACAGAATTGGGTGTCTGTAAGGACATTGCCCAGGGAACACCTGTGGGAGACTTCTCTCATGTCCCCGAATGGGAAACTAGAGCTGAGACAGGAGCTCACCCTATTCCCCGGATTCAAACCATGAACCTGCTGGCACAAGGGCTTAATCCATTGTACCACTGGGGCTCCTATGGATTAAAAAAAATAAATATACAGAAATTTGGCTTCTTTTCAAATTTTAGGAAGCTTTAACTTTGGTGTTTCCAGCACTAGTTACCTATGTATCATGGTCTGTGGTTCAGAGAAACACATACACATGCATTTGAGCCACGGAGATTGCTCCAAAGTCGGTGGGTTGTAGTAGGTTTTTTCACATTGTATGGCTATGTTCTAGAAGCATTCTCTCCTGATGTTTTGCCTGCATTTGTGGCAAGCATCTCCAGGATCTATGACAATGCTTGCCACAGATGCAGGCAAAACATCAAGAGAGAATGCTTCTAGAACATCCCCATACAATCCAAAAAACCTACAACAACCCAGTGATTCCAGCCATGAAAGCCTTCGACAATACACTGCTCCAACTCTCACTACTTGGAAGAACTCAATTGCAGCTCAGTGGGTAGAGTAAAACCCATAGTTCAATGCAGTTTATTTTAATATGTGTGAGCACACACATTTTTTGTAGTATATCCCACAAGCCTTTAAAAACTGGGGATGTCACTCAAGTCATCTCAACAAATGCCAAAGGATGCCAATGGGCCAAACATTTGAAATCATCGAAAAGATAATGCTTCCTGGTGTCAGCATTTTATGCTTCAGTGACAAAGCGCTTCAATAATAGTTTTCTGCAGAGATAAATTCTTTGGTCCAGTGAGCTTACAGATTCTAAATCACAGACCTGAAAATGAAAGAATCAAGCATCCTGTTCCTTGTCACCAGTGAATTTCTTAATAGCAAGGGAAAAGGAAGAATAAACATTCACCATGCACAACTCAAAAGTTTACTTTACATGGGTTTCTCTCTTGTGTAAAGAGCATACATCAGCAAAAATGAATAAACTTATTTCCTGCAGCAGAACATGTGAGAACAACAGCAGCAGAAGCAATGAGATCTTCCAATCTATCTGAATTATCTTATCTCCCACATAAGTGAAAAACTATATTACTGTTAAGGCTTAAGTAAACGGGATATAAAATCAATTTAACTTTATGTATTCCTTCTTTTATAATAGTACCTAGAAATATTTGCACTGGTATCAAGTATGACTAGGACGTCATTGCACAACATCACTATTCCACAGCAGTCACATGATAATTATACATACTGTGATGAGCTCCTTTGTTGCTGTACTTCTCATTCACACAGTTGCACTGATTCGCCCATTCATTGTCCTGCAATTATACTTCCACATACCCTCAAAAACATGCTTTCCCACAGTACTGCTCCTCCATGTGTATTGTTTTTTTCAAAAAAAATAGAACGATTTTGCAATTTCAGTTATGAAAAAGATGTTTAAAACTTTCTAGGGGTTGTTTGTTAAATGGAACACCAACACAAAACAGGCACCTTGTGACAAGCAAGAGAAAGAGGAGAATAGTGGAAGGAGAGGAGAATCCCACTCCTTAAGTCACTATGCTTAGGAAAAAAATTGAAAGGATCCATTGCATCAAGGTGGATGATGGGAATGTTGTTGGATTGCAAGCTATTCATGGGTATTGCCTGTCACTGGGTCATAAAATCAGAGTTTAAAGAGACCACATGGGTCATCTAGTCCAACCCCCTGCAATGCAGGAAAAGCACAAAGTACCTCTAAAAGATGGCAATTCAGCATCTGTGTAAAAGCAATCAGACTCTGAGGCAGACAGTTCCACTGTTGAACAGCTCTCATGGTCAGGAAGTTCTTCCAATAGTTAAGGTGGAATCTCCTTTCCTGTAATTTGAACCCATTGCTCTGAGTCCTAGTCTCCAAAATAGCAGAAAACAAGCCTGCTTCCTCTTCCTTATGGTATCCTTTCAAATATTTAAACATGGTTATCATGTCTCCTCCCAACATCCTCTTCTGCAGACTAAACATATCCAGTTCTTTAAGCTACTCCTCATAGGGCATGGTACCAGATTTTTGATCATTTTAGTTGCCCTCCTCTGGACACTTTCCAGCTTGTCAATATCTCTCTTAAATTGCGATGTCCAGAATTGGACACAGTGTTATTCCAGGTGAGGTCTGACTAACGTAGAATAGAGGAGTACCGTGACTTTCCTTTGCTCTAGACACTATACTCCTTTTGATGCAGCCCAAAGTCCCAATAGCTTTTCTAGCTGTTGCATCACATTGTTGACTCATGTTCAACTTGTTATCAATAGAAAGAGATGTGTTAATCATGGGGAACAGCAGACTGGTAGAAGGATATCCATGGTGTTGTAATATAGGGATTGTCACCAAAGCACATAGTCCCATTTAAATGACCTATGTGCAGTGGATCACCAAGAAGATTAAATCTGGTGGACAGGATCCAATAAAATTCTTCAACTACTGGAACAGATTTTGTGATAGGTGGATGATTTCTTTCCTCCTCCCTCCTTCACATGTACTTGCAATCTATTCTAAGAGGTTTGGGGCACTCTGGGGATGGTTTTGCTAGAGGGGATGAGTTAAAGAGAAAGTTATATTGTATCAGCAGACTTTCATTTGTGTAATAGGATACTTACTTTGTTCACTGGATTGAATGGTGCCATTCCTGGAATCCCAATTAGTCTTGATGCCTGTGTATTTGTGATTTGGGGGGTTTCTGGTATTCATTAGAGTGGGCAGCTCTTCATCTAGAAGATTTGGTATGGCAAGAAGACCTGAAGAGAAGGATGAAGATGGAGGAAATTTATCAAATGACTGTGTTGCTAGGCAGCAAAAATATATCTGAAATGCAATTGAAGAGTTGAGAGTGAAGAGAAATTGAAGAAGAACGAAAGGGAAGAAAACATCAGCCCCAATGTGTAGTAGAATAGGGCACGGAAGTGATTTGTTTGCTTATCCCTCAAGCACCTATTTCCTTTGCAGAATGTACAGCTTTTTAGACTTTAAAGATAACTTTCCACCCACCAGCACAACTATTGGGTTATGTGTCAGTCTGCAAAATTCAGGGGCGTTCCCCATAACTCTTTTCAGTTGTCCTCTCCTGATGATTTATTTCCAGATTTATATTGAAAATTGTCGCATAATAGACCACATTATGCATTATTGAATAACAGACACTACATATTGTTGCTGAATATACAATACTGCTGTCATAAATACTTTTCAAACTTTAAAAAGCATTAAAATGCTATTTTATTTCATTCACAATGAAACAGAATATACCACTGAGTAATACAGACAAAGAAAGTAGTCACACAGACTAGCTATATTGGATACATAAACAAAGGGAAATTGCATTTCCTCAGGATTCACACACATATAACATTCACTCATCATTATCATGCATACATTACCATCTCTTCTTCTTTCTCCTGCAAAAGGAGACCCCGAAGTAGGCCAGACTGAATTCCCAGCAAATCTTCCATTCTGCAATACACCATCTTCTTCCATCCCTTGGAGAAGATCAACAGCTGGGCCAGACTCCTCCAATCTGCCACAATTTTTGGATTGTAAAGTGTCTCTTATATAGCATATTTCTGCTTATGTTGTCCTGAAAGTTGTAAGTTACAGACTGGCAGCTAAAACATCTTGATTCCACCAGTTTCTGGACAGATGTTGACTTTCTTTGAGTGATAATTGGTTTTTCTTCTTAAAGAGCCTTGTTTGATTTCCTTAAGTGACCCTAGTTTTTATGCTTAAATGTAAGGAGCCACTGTGTTGACTTCCTTACTTAAATGAGCCATTGTCTTGGGCTATGTAAACATGTTGTTTCCCACCAAGAGTTCAACAGTTAATCATTTGTCTCTGGTCATCAATGCCGGCAGTTCAGCAGTTCTCATCAGCAACTTTTAATCACAGCCCATGAATTCTTCACCTCTTTCTTGTAGTTTTTCAGTTTTCAATCTTATGATGGCAACTCTAGATTATATAGACCCCAACCATACATCTTTCATTCAATTTCATTCAAACCATACATCATATTTATCCATCACACTGTCTTGCGAAGAGGTAGATAAGAAATCAGTACTACTACTACTTGAGGCATGCTACAATAAGTGCTTTTGTAATCCTTGAATGTTTTAATGTTATAGAGTATTAGGAATGTTTTACACTGGCCACATACCCCAAATCAAACTAGAAACTAGAAACCACTCCTAGGGACTTCCAGATCCTAATGTGGGATAAAACCCATTTAACTTTATTTTAGCCCAGGTTGTAAGAGCCCTTCTCCAATGTCTGAAAGCTGATAGGAATCAGCATTGTAAATACTGATTCCTGATGTATTTTGTGGGGGCAAGGGAGATAAGGTGGCCAGTGGTGCTAGCCCACCTGTGCTCACGTTGGTTCAGCACAAAAGGGAATGTGACCATCTCCGTGCCAAAAATGCACCAAATGTGTGGGCACCAAATGCGCAGGGAACTGGAGTTTTAAATTCTGTTTCCCCGTGGCACAGCTAGCTGATAGCCTACTACATTAAATCACTACTGACTGAGAGGTCATGAATTCGAAGCCAGCCCGAGTCGGAGTGAGCTTCTAGCCATTAGTCTAGCTTCCTGCCAACTTTGCAGCCCAAAAGACAGTTGCATCTGTCAGTTAGGAAATGTAGGTACCGCTTTATGCGGGGAGGCTAATTTAATTAATTTATGCCATAAAACCTTCCAGCAGTGTGCAGAAGAATGAGGAAGTACTCCATCAAAGGACTCGATGTTACAAATGAACAGTGAAGCAGCAGCTCCCCCTGTGGCCGGAATCGAGCTGGAATTGAGCATACTCTCATGAAGCCAGAAAGCTGGAGTGTTAAATTGCTTCTGTGTCTGCCTATATATGTTGTATGGCTAATTGGCATTGAATGTTTGCCATGTATATGTACATTGTAATCTGCCCTGGGGCCCCTGTGGGGTGAGAAGGGCAGAATATAAATACTGTAAATAATAATACATTTTATGTTGTGGAGAGGGGCCCTTACTGGGAAATCAGTCATGGGGGTGTAACAATCTCAGCCCTACATGGACAAGTGAGTTCTGGTGTGAGTGGGAATTGCAACAGGAGTCCTGATTCTGCCTGACACATCAGAAATCACTCATGAGATGAAGAGGCAACAGCAGCTGTTTCCCAAGCAGTGATAAACAGAGCCCCCCATCAGTCACGATAGTTGCTCCTCTCAGTAAGGGGGAATTGGGGATATTGGGACACAATTCAGCGTGTTTACTATGGTATACTATTTGCACATACATTCATCAACAACAGCATTCTGGCCTATATCAGGTTTAGAGAAGTTGAGCTTCAGCTTTGCAGCACATGTGTGGATAAGGTAATGCATTTGTAATTTGGGGAGATGCTGGAAAAATCTTGTTTAGAGGTGCACACCATGAGGCTTAATAATCTAAGGATTAGTGTTTAGTCTGCTAAGTATAGAAACTGAATGCTGCTGGTAGCTCAAGGGAAGAAAAGCCTGTGCCTTACCAAATTAATGCCAAAAATATCTTTCTGAGGCAGGTCACATATTTAAGCACTTTGATTTTTTAGCAACAAGAAAAAGCCATTTATTTTGTCAAACACCAAAAGTTTAGTTGGATGAAGTAACCATGAGGGCTGTTCCTGAAGTAAACACCTCCCATTTACACAAGTGAGTAAGTGTCACCATATAGCAACTAATTAACAGTTATCTGGGAGTGTGTCATGGGAGTTGGGGGGGGGGGGCACATTGGGAAAGAAATGACTTTATAAAAAATGCCAATTTTGTACAATTAGGATAGGAAAACAGGCAGAATATTCTGATTTTTCAACCAACACCCGGATGCCTGCACAAGAGCAATACAGGAGAATGATAAAGATCATTCCAGTACAGTTTTGTCAGCTTGATCCCCTTGAATAATTTTAGCTAGAACTCTCACCAGCTCTAGCAAACATGAGTAAATATCTGGGTTGCTGTAAATTGTAGTTCAGAACAAATGGATGGTCATAAATACATAGGATCTATAGCTGAAAACAATAAGCAAAAAGCAATGCCAACTGTAATAATAATGGGTTGCTGTGAGTTTTCCAGGCTGGATGGCCAAGTTCCATAAGCATTCTCTTCTGATGTTTCTGCCACATCTATGGCAGAGGTTGTGAGGGCTGTTGGAATCTAGGCAAGTGGGATGTTCAGGGTGGGACAAAGATCTCTTGTCTGCTTGAGGCAAGTGTGAAAGTTGATATTGGCCACCTTGATTAGCATTGAATGGTCTTGCAGCTTCAAAGCCTGGGTGCTTTCTGCCTGGGGGGGATCCTTTGTTGGGAGGTGTTAGCTGGCCCTGATTGTTTCATGTTTGGAATTCCTGTTTTCTGAGTATTGTTCATTATTTACTATCCTGATTTTAGAGTGTTAATACTGGTAGCCAGATTTCGTTCATTTTCATGGTTCCATGGTAATAATGCTGGACATCTAAAGTTAATGTTAAATTTAGCAAAATAAAGGGGTTTTCTATTAATCTGATTAAATTATGCCATTGATTTTAGAAGTAGAGTGCCATATTTTATGAAATCCTTAATGAAATCCTCAATATCCTGTATTTATCCATTCATTTAACAAATCTAACATTTAATTTCCAATTAGGAAAGGTATCACATGTGTCATCCAATCCAAGCTGCTGCCATGTAGGAGTATGAAACTAAAGCATTCTCAAAGGAGTATTGTTTCTGTAGTTTACCATCTGGGAGGGCAGGGAGGATTAGAGTCATATGATATAGTAGTAGCAGCTGATGTGGGTAGTGGGGGGGGGGAGAGGAAGAGGGAACTCCCCCAGATGGAGTAGACCCTTGTTTCTCTTTCCCTAGGAGTTGAGACCACCTCCTTCTTTGGTATTTCAGCTACTTCCCACTCCCTTCCCAGTCAGTAAGGTAAAGGTAAAGGTTTCCCCTGACATTAGGGCTAGTCATGTCCATCTCTGGGTGGTGGTGCTCATCTCCATTTCTAAGGTGAAGAGCCAGCATTATCCATAGATACCTCCAATGTCATGTGGTCAGCATGACCACATGGAGTGTTGTTACCTTCCCACAGAAGCAGTACCTATTGATCTACTCATATTTGTATGTTTTTGAACTGCTAGGTTGGCAAAAGCTGGGCCTGGCAGCAGGAGCTCACCCTGCTCCCCGGATTCAAACCACCAAACTTTCAATTAGCAAGTGCAGCAGCTCAGCGGTTTAACTTGCTGTGCCACCGGAGGGCAGGAGCTGGGCTTAAATGCTGCTCTGGGATTAAGGTTTTGGACAGGGCATATATGGGTTCAAGAAAATTCTGTTCATTCTTTAAAAAAAGAGAAAAGAAGATGTGACTGAATCACACACGAGTCAAAAACATAACTCCTGGCATTAAATCCTGAAATGTCTTTCTTTAAACATATAATTAGTTATCGTAATTTTCACCTTCTTTCAATGACCACAGTGCTGTATGCACAAATCTCCACTGCCACATTTTATTTTACTTTCTATGGGGTCCAATTGTCAATTATTAGGATGTCTGTGATTATAAGTTTGAAGTTTTTGACACTTCAAATGCTAGTCTCTGTAGTGGCAGAGATACTGTCTTCATTCCTTTTCATTACTTCTGAAAAAATAATACCACTGCACGATTTTTAAAAGTGCCTTTCTTCCTTTTGTGTGCTTGTCAATCATGGTGGGCATGAAGACCAAGGAAAGGGGGTCAATTTGGTGCTCATCATAGTTACAATGAATATTACTCATACAAATAGAAACACATCGAATGACAGGTTTATGAAACTGTGAGGTGTAGAGTTTAATTTGAGAGAAATCAGCAATTGCTTTTAGTATGTGAGAAATTTTGATAGTGCCGGTTAAAAAATGACTGCAGGTGGTTTTGATGAGAAAGTGTTTTTGACTCTAGTATACTCAGCGAAGACGAATGAGTAGGCCATTTTATGGACTAAGTACTTGGGCAATTCTACCCAAGTAGTTGGTGTGTTCTCTGTCTTGTAGAAAGAATCCAGATTTCAAAATGAATACAAAATAATTTTGGAGAGAGCCATAATGCCTTGGAATGGTACAGACATACCAATAAAGCGCTGAGACTTAAATGAAGCCTCCAAGGCATTGCTTCCTGCAAAGATAGAGATTTCAGAATGATTGGTGCTCATGGCATTCATCTCTTAAAGTTTCAGCTCAGGACAAATAAAATACAAACCCAAACCATCCTGATATGTTTTGTTTAAAGGAAAGTTTGTCTATGAAAAAAGCATACGAGTATTATAATGCCATAGGGAGGCACAAACAATGTAGGCTGTATATGTTTTGAGGCTGCAGTGTCTAGAATGCAGACTTTTCTAAGCATTTTTACAATAATTTATGCTAGTGTGAATATAACGTCATGTATATCTATTTAAAATTAGGCCTCTCGTCTGTTTGTTTATTTGTTTAAATTTATTTCCTTTGTTCCTCCAGTCTTTTCACACTATCATGCAAGGCTCCCCCACTTCCCCACTTTATTTCTACACTATAGAATGAATGCATTTGGACACTACTTTAACTGCCATGGTTGAATACTTTGTGATCATGGGATGTGTAATTTGGTGAGGCATCAGCACTCTCTGGAAGAAAAGGCTACGGGTCCTGTAAAGCTACAGCTCCCATGATTCCATAGCATTAGGTCAAGGGAGTTAAAGTGGTGTTCAGCTACATTCATTCTTCAGTGTAGAACCAGTCCCAGTAAGTTTCATGCTTCAGTATGGGTACAATCTATTAACTTCCAATACAATTAACAAACCACACTCTTCAAAGTATCAGACGGATATCTGCTGCCCAATACAACAAGGAGTATGATAGGGGGCACAGTGCAGGCTCCCTTTCTATCAGTCTGGGACACCTGCACCACAAACCCCCTAGCAGCCACATGGCAAATCCCCTGCAGGGAAGCGGGTTGACCAGGGTTCTGTGTCTGGGGCCCATGCCAACCACCCCAAGTTGTGACAAAGAATTTTGTTCATGTCAGGAACGGCTTGAGAAACTGCAAGTCACTTCTGGTGTGAGAGAATTGGCTGTCTGCAAGGATGTTGCTCAGGGAATGCCCAGATGTTTGATGTTTTACCATCCTTATGGGAGGCTTCTCATGTCCCTGCATGGGGAGCTAGAGCTGACAGAGGGAGCTCATCCATGGATTTGAACCTCCAACCTATTGGTCTTCAGTCCTGCCAGCACAACGGTTTAACCCACTGAACCACCAAGGGCTCCTTGTTATGAAGATACAACAGATTAAGCAACCATACAATAACATCAACAAAGCAAACAAATTAGAGTGTGGATGGGTGGGGAGAACTCAAAGGAAACTGAGCTGAAAGAGCCAAGACACCTCCTTAAATGTGCAGCAGCAGATGAGAAGGAAGAGGTCTTCCCTCCGGTCCACCCTTTGCAGCCAATCAGGGCACAGGGGAGAGTCTGCCTCTGATTGGTTGGCCAGCCAGGTGGGACCCCCTTTGAAGAAGGAGCCCTGTCAGAGATGGCGTGTGGAGGGTGTGCCCGCCACTGCAACTACCTTGTGTGGTAAGTTGGGCAGGGTATGTTATATTCCTGCTGGTACTTCTTATGGACTTGGGTTGACACAATATGCAAAGATGAATCGCATGATCACATATTTCCATATGTATCCATTCATTGCAGCATTTCAGTCTGATTTGTATGAGTTAGAGAAAAAATAGGGTCTCCAATTCTTGGCAATCTGACTTTCTCCTTCCCCCCTCATCTCCCCCAGGGTATGTGCATGCCTGTGCGTTGGAGTATGAAGGTTGTGAAATAGCAAGCTTAAGAATTTCAAGTTCAGGAAACAGACTTTAAAAACTGGACAGACATATCAGGGAACCTCATCCCACAATTCTCTCCATTTTACTTGCACCCCCATTATAAGTAATAACTTACACAAGTTTGCTTGCACTTTCCCTTATTTCTAGTGCCTTTCTTCTCTTTCTCAATATTTATGGTGCCAGCAGTAGCATATTCGTTGTTGTTGTTGTGGTTGTTGTTGTTGTTGTTGTTCCTCTCTCAAATATACAGTTCACCATAATAATTAATAGTAATTACTGAAGGTATTTTTTTTTATAATTCCGAACACAAACTTTCATGTAGATCAACATTATGTGTATGCAATCATAAATGGAAGGACACAACAATCACTAAAGACTAGAGATGAATGGAGTACTGTAAGTGAATGGAGATGTAGGGAGGCAATCGCATGATTTGGATTTCTTCCTGACCATAGAGTAAATCACAATTATACCTATAAGCCTACTATTTGGTAAGGGTTGGTGCATTGAAAAGTCAAAATGTATAACAAGTCCACCATGGCAAGATGAACACAATTGTCAATTGGTCTTCACAGATCAATGATGTCACATATAAACTACAAATGACACAATAAAATGAAATAAAATGACTTCATATTTGATTACAAGCATTGTGTCACAATAATAAGTTTGGATGAAAAGTATCACTGCTGGTTGACATTTTCTTTTCGCTTCCTTTATTTCAGATCAATCCTTTGCATCATAAATTTGGCATTTAATATTTAGCCATCACTCTGATGTATTTGTTTTACCCAACCTCTTTCTCACCTTGGCAAAGTTACATTTTTGGACTGCAATACCATGGCTGAAGATTCTAGGAGGTATTGTCCCTTCAATAACTTTTCCAGGCTGTGAATTCCTCGTCAGGATGAAAATCTCCATATGAACTTGTTTTGTCTAATATACTATATATTATATAGATTAACATGTAGATTGACAAAACACCTTATCAAACTTGATAATGAATCCACTTAAAATCTGGTTTCTGCCTCCTGCAGAAGTCTGGAGTTTGTAGTTTAGGCAGGAGCCTTTAACAGCCTCACTAAACTACAAACACCAGGATTCTGCTGATTTAAAGTGGATTCATTCTCTAGCGTGATGAAGTAAAAAGGCAGCTATTTCAACACAGTGATGGTGCACTTACAATCTATTCATAGATGGCTTCATGAACAAATAAGACATCCAAGATTAATTAATGAAATTTGCACATACTACACCTGAAAAAAAAATCTATTCATCATTAATGAAGGTGATACTGAAATATCCTGTACATTCACAGGAGTTGTGTTTATTGCACACACTCTAAAAGTTCATATGACAAATGTATGCCAATGATTTTAATTAATTGACATTTCTAATTTTCTGCCAAGTCATGTGTGTGTGTGTATAGATAGAGTTAGAGACTGATAGAACAGCACAGCAAAATGGATGGCATTATTTTAGGTAGCATAAAACTACTTCGTATTATGGGTTAGCTCCTTTTTAATGAAGCAGTACTTCATATTAGAAGATTTCAAAGGGACTACAGAACAGTATTCAGTTTCATTTGTCACTGCATCAGCATCTAGGAAACTTTAATAAACTGCTTGATCAACAGCAAAAGGGTGTTCTTGTTCCAGACTCAATTTGAATCTCATTGTGATATACAGCTTTTTAGATATCAAATATTCTACATTCATCACATATGGCAGGGGTGTAAATTGTGTAACCTCCAATATGTTAGTGAAGTGTAACTGCTAGCATATTCCTCATGACTAGCTGTGCTGCCAAGAGCTAGTGGGAGCTGCAGTTCAACAGATTCTATAGCACTGTAGCATTCTTACTCATGACAAATGGACGTTCACCTGTCTTGAGTTGTATGTTAGGCGAGTATTTATTTTCTCCCTTTTTTACCCAAAAGAAGCTTGATGGCATACCTCAATGATGGAAAATCATCCATATGTTGCTGGGCCCCCATCATCTTGATCATTGACTCTACTAGTTAGGGCTGATGGGAGGCCAGAAAAGTCCAGAGGGCCACAAATGTCTATTCCTGGTTCTTATTTTGGCTAATTTTATCTTCAAAGCAATTCTGCTACCTAGGTTAGTTGAGCATATGTTTTATTTTGCTATTAATATGGGGTTTTTTTTTTGTATATTTCAAATGCATTCTGTTTAAAATATTTTACTGTGTGAGTCACCTTGTGAGAAAATTGGCCTAAAGCCACTTACTAGCCTTAGCTGGAAGAAATCTACTGAATCAATGGCAGTCATTGACTCACTTGGTTCTTATTGATTCACTGGGTCTGTTCCAGTTGAAACTATCAATTGTGTGACCAAAAGTGACATACAAATTAATATGCAAATACATTCATTAGCAACTGGCTCAAGACTGCATGGTGATTTTTGTTGGGATTTGATCATGGATCTTCCCATAGACTTCTAGCCATTACACATTATTGCCGTATACACAGTTTTTTAAAAAAATTATCCTATCAGAAGCAAACTCAGGTTATAGTTGTCATGTATTTAAAAAGCACAAAGTTTTAAAACTTGGCATTATATTAAATGTCCTTTGACCAGTAGCTAGCCACTTGGAGTACCTCTGGTGTTGCATGTGGCAGGGCTCAGGCTGCATGGTAATAGGTCGTCTGTGGTTTGCTTTTCTCCACACTCGCATGTTGTGCACTCCACTTTGTAGCCCCATTTCTTAAGGTTAGCTCTGCATCTTGTGGTGTCAGAGTGCTGTCCGTTCAGTGCCTTCCAAGTATCCCAGTCTTCTGTGTGCCCAGGGGGGAGTCTCTCATTCAGTATCAGCCACTGATTGAGGTTCCGGGTTTTAGCCTGCCACTTTTGGACTCTTGCTTGCTGAAGTGTAGATCTTAGAAAACTATTTCTTGATTTAAGGCATTGGAGTGCTAGCTGATATCCAAATAGGGGATGGGCTGGATATGTCACTGCCTTGGTCCTTTCATTATTGGCTGCTACTTCCCGGCGAATGTCATGTAGTACCGCATCTCCCTCCATGAACCTGCCCGATCCCTCCAATCCTCGGGGAGGCTCTCCTTTCACCACTACCATTATCTCAGTCCTGCCTTGTGGGAACAAGGGAGAGAGCCTTTTCCTCAGTGGCCCCCCAACTATGGAATACATTGCCCGCTGAGATTAGGCGAGCCCCCACTTTAGAAAGTTTTAAGAAGAATCTCAAAACCTGGGTCTTCCACTGCACTTTTGGAGATTAACCATATATCTCATATTGCCAGTAACCCTCAATACTTGGTTTTAGTGCACACCTCCTCCCCCCTGTACAAAGGTCCCCTTTTCGACCCCATCTCGGAAGAGTTACTCCCTCACAAATAATCCGCTACACTGCTATCTCACCCCCTGTTTTTACCTTTAGTATTTTATTCTGTACATGCTCACTGTTTTGTGTCATGAATGATTTTATTGTAATTTTATATTGGTTGTTGTATTCTCATAGTTTATGTTTTATGTAATTGATTATGTTGTTGTTTATGTTTTGATTTTATTTATTGTATTGCATTGTTGGGCTTGGCCTCATGTAAGCCACCCCGCGTCCCCATTGGGGAGATGGTGGTAGGGTAAAAATAAAGATTATTATTACTATTACTACTACTACTACTACTACTACAATACCAGCTAAGCAGTATAATTTTTTCAGTGATGTAGAGTGTAGACATCCTGTGATAATGTGGCATGTCACATACCGTATTATACATAGTAACTACTAGGGAATAAGGCTTACCCCATCTGATCTTGAAAGGTAAGCCCTGTTGGTCGAGTGTGAGAATAACAGGTGTTGTGGACTATATTTTAGGAAATGACAATGACCACTTCTAAATATTTCTTGCTTTTGAAAATCCTATAAAATTGATGAGCTCACCATAAGTCAACAGGCAATTTTAAGGAAAATGTCCAAAGAAAGCTGAGAACAAGCTGCAATCATTTTCCTCTTCATTCATATAGGGTTGCGCTGTAATGGTGTCACAGAAGTATTTTCAAAATCCACTTATGGATTCTTCACACATTGCTACGCCTCCATGTCAGCTGAGCATTTTTCAGGGATGCTGCAAATCATTTGACTTATCCTTGGGTTTTTGCCACCCCCATTCCTGCCCCCCACTTTTCCACCCTTAGCTTAGAGTCTTTGCTGTATGAAAAAATAAATCCTGCCAAATGAGCCAGAACAAGACCAACTCATCAAACATAATTTTGATAATGAACATCACCATTTTACATTCAAATGCCTCCCAAAATGGTGGCAATTTATTAACGTCAGATTAAGGAGCTCAGCTCATTATTCCTTTTCAGTAAAAAGGCCGTTAATGAGTGAAGCATGCACACAGGCAAACTTCTAATTAAGGTGCCTATATGCATTGAAAGCATAGTGCTGAGATACTGAGTGGCTGCCAGTGGATTATTGATATTTTCCCTTCTTTGCTGAGACTGCTTATTTATTGCTAATGTGGTGCTAATTGAGTCTGCCATATTTGAATTTAAAAACACCTCAGCACAGTTGTGTTTATGGCTGAATCTCTCACACATAGCAACATTTTCAAAATATTCTCTTCAGTTTTAATTGCCTCTAGCAGTGCTATTGATCGAAAGGAATTTGGCAGTATGGAAGCAACAAGGTGAGAAAAAAGAGAGACCTATTAGGATAATAACTGTTATTTCTCATATGTTTACAGGGCTTTGTTTGTAAGGGGGATAAAGAATAGCAACCTGTCTATTTGTCTGATCTGGCTCTCAGAAAGGTGAAAGAATTCAGCAGGTTTCACAGCACTAACAGCAAGAGGCTGCTATAAAAATGACGTACCTCTACCATGGGAAAAGCAATGGGATAATATAAGACAGAGGTGGGAACCATGTGTTGGCTATTGCTAGACTGCAGTTCCTACGTTCCCTTGTGATAAGCTATACCAGCTAGGGCTGATGAGTGTTTCAGACAGTACCCGCAGGGCCGTATATTCCCCACTGCTGATATGGGACAAGTAAAATCACAATGAGAAAACGCTACCAAGAAGTACATCAAATTCCTTTATTAGGACATCATATCCTATAGCCTATATGGAGAGGGAGAATTTTGATGGACTGGGGAACCAGTGTTCTGTCCCTAAGGTCCTTTGCTGGATACAGAATACCAAAAGTCCATACTGAAAACCAAGAAGTGGCTTTTTAAAATGCATATTTGTAAATGTTAAACACTGCAGAAAACGAACGTGAACTGTAATTCATAGAGGCTTCCAGTAAAGATAGTCAGATGATCCATGTTCGTTATGTCTAACGTCTTTTTTAACCAGTCTTCCTTCATTGAAATTATAATTTGTTTTCAAACTCTCGCAAATACAATCCGAGCTGCTGATGTTAGATAGACGAACAGCTGATCTCTATTTGTATCCCAGTTCATATTGACTATCCCTAGAAGATAGTGCTCTGGTTTTAAGGGAATGGTTGCTTGCAAGATCTTTTGACATACTTCCTGGATTGTTTTCCAGAAGAGCTTTACTTTTTCACAGGACCACCACATGTGATGGAAGGTCCCTTCATTGGTTCCACATTTCCAGCATTTTTTGTTTGTGTGTTTTTGTTTTTGTTTTTGAGAATTCAGCCAATTTGTGCGGTGTTAGGTATCATTGGTACATCATCTTCATCCAATTCTCCTTAAGGTCATATGAGTAAATATAATTGATTTTTCTTTTCCAAATTAGTTCCCATTGTTCTAGCAAGATTGTTCTCCCAATATTTCTCGCCCATTTTATCATGCATTCTTTGATGTTTTCTTCCTCTGTAGACCATCCTAATAGCAGTTTATAAATCTTCGTAAAGATTTATTTAAAAACTCTCCCTCCCTCCCTATCTATCTATCTATCTATCTATCTATAGTTACTTTTTGATGGGATCAGAAAATGGGATATCCTATTCAGTAGTATTGGGAATGGGAGGGGAATCAGTTTTGGGACCACTTACGGCCCCACATCTGAATTTTCTTCATGTTTATAGAGGGGTTTCTGAAGGACTGTCATATAAAAAATGGAACAAAGTTGTCTTCTACTATTTCAGAGATAAGAATCTTAATGTTTACAGAAAATGAGATTCCATTTAAACCAGGCCTGCACAATGTGCGGACCCCAAATTATAAAGTATGAAATGTGGCTCCATTGAGACATACAGCAAGCCACATTTCCCTTGCCCTGTAATAACCTTTCATGAATTGCTTTGGAATGTTACACAACACACTCCAAACTCTAGGAATAATCCTCTCAAATTATCATTTTTATTTATTTGTGTCAGGAATGACTTGAGAAACTACAAATTATCATAATCCTTTTACAATAAACTGGGAGACTGGAGTGAAGGTGGGGAGTGGAGGGATACAATGGGCTTATGTTAAATTACTAGGTTCTTTTTGCTGTTTTCCTGATTTGATCTGGGAACGTTTCCTCTCCTATGCCCCAAGCCAAACCTACAATTGCAACACCCATTGAGATAGTCATCCTCATAAAGCATTCATTGTTTATCTGGACTAACACCATTGTATCCACCAGAACCAGAACATTAAGTCAACAATCGATTGTCACATCACATTCCTTCTGATCACTTCCCTTTGAGGGGCAGATAAACAAACAAACATGCTCTTCAAAGTAATCCAATGAAACTTTATTTAAGTTTCCCACTGTGAAGAAGACTGACCAGCAATGACATCAATAGGAATTCTGAACCAATTACAAAGTGGATCCTAGCCAGACACTTTCTGAGCCAATCAGAGGTTACTGCAGGGATCTTGAATAGCTATCAAATGTAATAAATGTGCTCTGTATTCATGTGGTATGCAGTTTTTTTGGAGTGCTTTCTCCACTGACACCCTCTCTGGCCATAGAGAATAAACCTCAGAGTTTGTCTTCTACCCGTCTGTGTTTTATCTGGCCTTCTGGGAAGCTTGACACACCAAATTCCGAATTCATGGTTCTTGTGGAAGCTGAAACTACACAACATCCAAGTATTTTGGACTTCAGTTCCCAGAATTCCTGACTATGACAAGCTGGGTATGGCTTCTGGGAGTTGAGGTCTCAAACACTTGGAGAACCACAGATTGTGCAGGTCTGCTTCAAACACTGGAAAAAGTATGCAGGTGTTAAGAACGGATCACCAATGGAGTAGAATATCTCAGAAGGTTGTGGAATCTCCTTCATTAGTGATTTTTATGTTAGACAATCGTCTCTCAAAGATGTTCTTTCAGGATGTTCTTTCATTTGCTTGGGGTGCAATGAGATGTCCCTTAGAATTTTTTTCCAGCTCTATGATTCTATCTTCTATGATTCTGAAAAGATATAAAATCTACAGAGTGCTACTACATTTCCATATTCCTGTTCTAGTACAAAGCGGATAATCTGGGATCAGAAATTGGAATATATAGCAGTGTAGAAGGGGCTTCAGCCTCTCTCTGGGCCTATCTACACAGCCATATAAAATCCAGATCATTGGATTTGAACTGGATTATATGGCAGTACAGATTCAAATAATCTAATTCAAAACTGATAATGTAGATTATCTACTTTAATAATCTGGATTATATGGCAATGTAGAAGGGGCTATATTTAACCTGTTCCTAACTTGGGACTGTCACCTAGAATGAAGGAAAAAAACCTCTGGTTCTTGTAGGGACCTAAAAAGCTCGATGTGGCCTTTTGTGAAGTGTCTAAGGCAGGATCAAATCATATAACCCAATTATCTGCTTTGAACTGGATTATATGAGTCTACACTACCATATAATCCAGGTCAAAGCAGATAATCTGGATTCTATCAGGCAATGTAGAATGGGCTTTAGACCACATGTGGTCAAATTTTCAGTTTTCCAAATGTTGGTCAATTAAACCTATACATTTCAGGCTATCACAGTCAAACCTATTAAAATTGGTGATCACAGACTAATTTACCATACTCTTTCCACTTGAATCGATATAATAAGACAACATTCTTCTCTTGCAGAAAAACTTCATAGTGTCCTGAGAAAATGTTTAAAGTCATGAGGAAGGGGATTCATGCTTTTTGCATTTATCTTTGTCCACAGACAACACCCTGATGCCATATATAATATCCCAGGAGAAAGAAATTGAACTACATAACAGAACTGAGAAGCCCATGACATGAATCACCCGAAAGTGGCAAAAGCCGCAATCAGGCAAGATGCTCCTACCAGTGCTAGATTCAAGGTCAACCACTGCATCGGAGGAAAATGAAAAATTTAGGGAAGTAGATTAAAGAGCTTCATGGTGACAATAAAAAAATCTGAAAAATTACACAGTCAAAAAGGATTGCCAGAAGAAATGGGAAAGTGTCTGCTATGATGGAAAATCCTATAAAAAGAAAGAATGACTACAGAAATTCCATCATCATTGGAAAAGGTGAAGGTGGAATCCAAGGGTTGTATCAGAGTTAATTTGATTTATTTCCCACACACAATCCCTGGTAACAAACATTAAAATACTATGACTAGCAACCACCTTTACTTTCAGTGGTTGATGGCAGTATTGAAAGTAACACTGAGGCCTCTTCTACGCTTCCCTATAATCTGGATTTATATGGCAGTGTAGAAGGGGCCTGAGTTCTATGAAGCATGATCCACAAACATACAATTTTTTGTGCATTTCCATCAGTATTAATGGGGGTATAATGAAATTCATTGGGTCACCACAAATTGCCATGCAGTTTAAAGGGACATATATACACCCATAAGTCAATGGAGCTTCTTTCTTCTCCTAATTTCTCCACTTTAAGAATATCACATAGAAGTCTATTTACACTACTTTACAATAATATTTCTGTTCTTGTCTTCCAAAAATATATCTCCCAAAGGAAAATCCCTTGGCAGTTATTTCAACACAAAATGCCCTGCTTTATACTTCAGAAACAAATATGCAAAGTGAACTGCAATCATTTAGTTTTCTGACTTCAATGAATTTTGGGGTATAGATTGCTGATAAAGGTCACATACAAAAATGAGTACATGAGCAAGAAAACTGTATCTAAATTGAGAATAATAGCCTGCCAAATAGAAAATAATAGAGGCATACGAAAAGCAGATTTCAGTCATGAGTCCTTTAGTATAGAACCAAAATATTCTTGTTCTGTACTTAAATAGTCTGTAAGAAAAAGAGGGGAACAATTTTTGTGACAGAAAATGCTACCTCCCAAGCAGGAGAGAAACTGAACCCAGCTCTTCCCCTTCTCCACTCGTACTGGGTGAGATATAGAACAAACTTATCAGAATTCCAAAGGTGATCTAAATTCCTAGAATTGTAGTTCCATCTTGATTTCTGACAAATGCCAACAGAACATAAAATCTTTAAGTACATCTAATGAATATATGTCGTGGGGGTGGAACCATGCCTCGGGGTGTTAATTTGTACATGTGCTACTATGGATGTGAAAAACCTCTCATTCTCTTTTTCATTTCAAAATTCCACCAACATCTCAAATTCCAACAGCAATCTCTTCATATCCTTGTATTGTTCCAGCTTGCGAGAATTTGTGGAGGTTTTCTGCATAATAATAATAATAATAATAATAATAATAATAATAATAATCTTTATTTGTACCCCGCTCCATCTCCCCAATGGGGACTTGGTGCAGCTTACATGAGGCCAAGCCCAAAGCAACAATTACATAAAATAAAACAAAACTGAAAACGCAAATAATAAACAATAATAAAGCAATTTCATAAAACAAAAGACAGCATAGCAATATAAAATTACAACAAACACGATCACAATAACATGGGCGAGCTACATGTAATGGACAAGGAAAACTGGGTAAAAACAAATTAAAAACTCAGGCGAGATAAACACGAGATTAAGCAAGAACAGATTATTTGCGGAGGAGAGCTCATTTTAGTGGAGGTCGTGGGGCCACGCTTTCCTGTAGGGGGGAATGCACTCCAATAACAGAAACCATTAAAACTAAGCACTAGTATGAGGATGTAAATCTATTCATCAAATGTGCAGCAGAAGAACCAGGTTTTGAGGTTCTTTTTAAAAGAAATTTTAAAAGCATAGAAATTTGCATGCAAGTTGGTGTGTACATTCCCTAATTTTTGCATCACTGTGCACATTTTTGCATTAATAAAAGGGTATCCTCTGTTCTTAAACAACTGTATTTTGAGTTGTTTGCATTTATTTACATTTACATTGAAAAGTAAAACAAACACAAAATGCTGCCACTTGCAATTTCTTCCCTGTGAAGAGAAACTGAAGATATAAACAAATCCTAATAATCTTACACACCACAAACTGAATACATTCTTAAATATCACTAGTTTAATATAATCGCTAATGTAATGGTATAGTACAATATAGTAATATATAATACTGATATTGTACTATGCTAATAATATAATATAGTGTATGTATATATATCTTGTAAGTCGCTCTGAGTCCCCTTCAGGGTGAGAAGGGCGGCATATAAATGCCATAAATAATATAGATACGATATTGCATGTGCATACACGTTCGCCTATGAAGAAGGTGTGCTCTCTGTCAAACATAAGGAACATACATATTACTGTGATTAGGAAGATTTGAATTGGAGTTCCCTGGTTTCAGTTCCAGCATTATGTTGGATTGGCTCTTTCAGACCAGTATCTCTACAATAGAAATAGTTACAAGACTGAAGCATGATGGTAGAATTTAGCCAATAAATCAGCCATGACAAAATTAATAAGCATTTATATCATGCATAATAGATTGCCTGGATTTGGAAATCTGTTCCACATAGCTGAGAAACCCTCTTGGACCCCTTCTACACTGACATATAATTCAGATTATCAAAGCAGATAGTCCACATTATCTTCTTTGAACTGGATTATATGAGTCTACACAGCCTATTAATCTAGTTCCAAAATCCAGATTTTATAATGGCACTGGAGAAGGGGCTTAGATTGAAATTTTCACGTGATAAGTAGAGGAAAAGGGAATAATTAGTCACTTGTATTGTTCTGGTTTGGGCTCATAACTTGAAATATGGAAGACATTTTTTTCAGTTGTATTTCCATGATATGATTAGTTATAAGTAGCCTTGCTGTCAAAAAAAAATTACTTTGAGAAATTCATGTTTGGCATAAGTTTGCTAATTCTGAAATCTCTCATTATGATACTGAAGGGTTTTTTGCCTTGGTTTTATTTTTGCTAAGGATTGAGAGGATGAGGGAGTTGCCTATAGAATAATTCTGAGATTGCTCACAGACACTTTTTTCCTTAGAAATTAAAGATTCCTTGCCAAAAATCTGTTAAATTGTAATAAGCCGTTTCTAAAGCAGGTGTGCTTCAAATGCTTTGGCACATCTTTATGAGAAGGAAAGAAAGAAGGCAATTTTGTAAACCCTGGGCATCTTTCTATGACTTCCTCAACCACTCAAGAACTCAAAAGAAAGGCACTGAATAGTAGGAGGCTGCCAGCAGAATGATGAGTAGATGGATTGCTTGAGATTTCACCCACGCATAGGCAACTGAGCATCGCTCTTTTTCAGGTGTCCTGTTTCTACACACCAATTTCCAACCTTGCCTCCCACGTAAAATCATTTTACTACAAGTTCCTTGTTCCATCAAACTTTTTAAAAACCAAGTTACTAATGATAAGCAGTACTACCTCAGGTGTCTGCTAGAAGCTTTGTCAACCTCAAAATTAAAAAGCCATTTTATGTGGTATTAGTCAGGACAGAGTTTTACATTTTCTTAAATCTTTTAAAGAACTCTAAGAGTTTTGTAAGGATTGTTTAACTAGCAACAAGAACGCTGGCTAAGCAGTTTGTTTCAATTCTTTTAGAAAGAAAAATATGCCAACATTGACATATTTCTCAAAAATTTGCATGGAAAGCACTAGTTATTGCTGCTATTGTTTTAAAAAGGAGGAGAAACGGGAACCAACTGATTACTTAATCCCTAAGAAAGATCAACAATTTTCCTTAATTATTCATTTGTGTAAAATATATCTAGATGTGAAGCTGATAGTGGTATATTTTAGCTCAACTGTAGAAAAACATATGTCAACTTTTTAAGCCGAGGGTCAGTTCACCATCACTCAGACAATTGAGGTGAGGGCGACAGGGACTATAGTTTGAAAAAAAATGACCAATTTCCTATGCACACTGCACATATCTTATTTGTAGTGCAAAAAACCCATTAAAGAACAGTACAATATGTTAAATGAAAAACAATTTAAGCCAACATAATCTTACCAATATTTTAGTGGGAAGTGCGGACCAGTTTTTGACAGATGAGATAGTCAAGCTAATTAGGAGTGTTGTTGTTTGTCTTCAAGTTGTTTCAGACTTAGGGTGACCCAAAGTATAAGGTTTAGGGTGGGGGCTATGTAAATGAGTTGGGAGGGCCGCATCCGGCCAACAGGCCTTTGTTTGGGGACCCCTGACATACAAAATGACAACAACTTACATCCAATTTTACATACTTGGATCTAAAAATCTTGATTTAAAATACTGTGTATATTGATTCAAACTAGGGGTATTTACCCACTATTTATTCTTACTTCTGGAGCAATAGAAAAAGTGTATAAAATTGTACACATAGTTGACCCGCTATATCAATGGATTCAATATACATGGATTCAGTACCTTATTCTTGACAATATTGTTAAAAATCTAAAAAGTAAAAACTTCATTTTGCCATTTTAAATAAGTGGCATCATTTTACTTATGCCATTGTAGACAATGGGACTTGAACATTCATGGGATTGGTACCAAGGATCTACTGTGTTAAGAAAAATAGCTTTTTGTCCATTTTCAGACACAATTTAAAATTATGTTTATGGCTCATAAAGTTATATGTGACTTAGGGCCATGCCATCATATAGACTGTATCTTCCTGTATAGTCTTCTCATGTTTTGAGGTTTACTAAAGAAGCTTTTCTCTCTATTTCACAAACTTCATGGATACTTTTAGTGGAAACATGAAACTTCATCCCCTGGAACTCCTTTCCTAATGAGGCTAAACTGGTGTTCTCCTTGTTATCTTTCTATAGACTGGTGAATATTTTGTTGTTGCTTTTTTTTGGCAGGCCTTTGATCACTCATATGGAAAGGGCCCAGTGATGTTAATCAAAATAATTAACAACTAGTTCCTATTCCAAGCTCTCCTCCATAATTCCAGTTCTTCTTTCCCTATGACCCTCTTGCCTCTCTGCCCTTCCCATCTACTCCAGTATGTTCTTTTCCTTTCCCTTTGTTCCAGTTTGCTTCCTTCCGCCTGGCTCTGCTGTTAACATCCCTACAATTTTTAACTATTTAACAATCAGTTCCAGCAAAAGTATGAGAAGCTGCTGAGTGATACTACTGAAAGGACTTTTAATAATATGCCGTATTTTCTGTATTTGTTGTCTTTCAATTTGAATGGGCCTTCTTTTAGTTGGTTTTGATTCCATTGATAGTCCAAGTATATTTTGAATTTTGTATGATATTAGCTATATCAGTTTGAAATTTTGTCAGCCACCTTCCATTCCAGGACTGGAATAAAGATGAGATATACAGAAATACAATTAAATAAAATGAATAAAAGCACATATAACTTGTACATAAGGAAAAAATGAATACCAAAATACACATAAATTTCCTAATAGGAAGTAGGGAAATCTGATAGCTTCTTTGTCATTAGGGTAATGAATTATTCTGGATTATTGTCTAGATCCAAAATTCCCAACCTTTGGTCCTCCAGATGTATTAGATTTCACAGAATTCCAAACTGTTGGCCAGGCTAGCTGAGGCTTCTGTTGGTTGAATTTCAAACTATTTGGAGGATTTTGATTCTCCAAGTATTTTGATACATTTTCATAAGATATTTAGGATGCCTATTGGATACCATGGTAGAAAATAAATACAGTTGGAATAAATGGCATAGAACAAGTACAAAAGTACAACTTCTTGCAATTTCCTGCCTCTGATATAGACCCATAAAATGCATCATTTTGGGTGTCCTCCTGGATTGGGTGTCCAGGTTTGGGTGTCCTCCTGGATTCTTCGCTCACACTTGAGGCTCAGGTGTCGGCGGTATCCGGGAGGGCCTTTGCACAATTGAGACTTGTGCGCCAACTGCGACCGTACCTCGTGAAGGCTGATCTGGCCAGGGTGGTCCACGCCTTGGTCACCTCTAGAATGGATTACTGCAATGCGCTCTACGTGGGGCTGCCCTTGAAGATGGCTCGGAAACTTCAATTGGTCTAGCGGGCAGCAGCTAGGATGCTAACTGGAGCTCATTATCAAGAGAGGTCTACCCCTCTGTTTAAGGAGCTCCACTGGCTGCCATTTATTTTCCGAGCCCAATTCAAGGTGCAGGTGCTCACCTACAAAGCCCTGAACGGTTTGGGACCTCCCTACCTGCGTGACCGCATCTCCATCTACGAACCCACACGCTCGCTCCGGTCATCTGGGGAGGCCCTGCTCGTGATCCCACCTACGTCGCAAGCGCGCTTGGTGGGGACACGGGACAGGGCTTTCTCTGTGGCGGCCCCCCGACTTTGGAATGCCCTTCCAAAAGAGCTTCGTCAGGCCCCTACTCTAGCAGTTTTCAGAAGGAACCTAAAAACTTGGCTGTTCCGATGTGCCTTCGCAGATTAGGAATCCCCATCCCAAGTCCTAGAAGCACTTTAGCACAACCAATGTTGCTGCACACCGCACTTTTAATCCTACGTTCCTCCTGCCATCTCAGCACTTTTAACCCTGTACCCCATTGCGCCGGCCGAACCAGTTTTAATAGTGTCTAGATGTATTGATGTATTGTCATTGTGGTTATTTTGCTTAATTGTTTTGATTTGCTTTGTTTATTGTTATGTTATGTTTTCTATTGTATTGTGGTTTGAGGCTTCGGCCCGTGTAAGCCGCATCGAGTCCTTCGGGAGATGCTAGCGGGGTACAAATAAAGTTAATAATAATAATCATCATCATCACAGGCCACTTAGTTCCAATCTTTATTTATGTATTTATTTAAAGCATTGATATTCCACCCTTCTCACCCTGAAGGGGACTCTGGGTGGAGCACAACATACAAAAGGCAAACATTGAATGCAAGTGCATAAATAGATTCTGTACCTGTTATGTAAAGCTACAAAACACTGACCTGCATGCAACATAAAGAGTGCTATTGTGCAGTGCATATTCATTTGTAAATAGTGCAGCAATCCATTACAAAAGTAGCCAAGCAGCCCCTAGAAGTCATGAAGTCCAAACTAATCTGTCTTTATTAGTGTCTATCAAGAACTGACTCTTGGCAGCAACTTCATTGAGAAACCATTTTGAAGCTCTTTGGTGTGTATTAATAACTGGAGTTTGAATGCTCATGATATTGGAAACTTTTCAGCACCGATTCTTCATTCTTTAAATAGCAACTCATCAAGGTGATTTTTTGAATCCAATACTTTACAAAGTTTAATGTGTGCCAAGAAAGTGTACTTATTCAGCAAGACAGATTTTTCAGCAGCATGAGCTGGCGTGAACTGTGAAAACTTTGCATTTAGATCTGATGTGTTATGGGATAGGAAAGCACATTTGTCATTACTGGAATATCATCATACCCCTAAACAAATTTCACTTATTTAAGTAAGTACTCCCTTATAACACATCCACTCAAGTCAGTGGCACGTATATCTAACATTTAAAAGAAATCTTCACCTACACTTTATTGAAGTGACAATAAAAGTCTAGAAATATTGCAATAATTTGGAAATGCATGGCTTAAGTATTAAACTACAAGTTATACAAATATAAAACTGTATCAGTATTCTTTTCATTTTGTTCTTTTCCATGTTAGGAGCAACTTGAGAAACTGCAAGTCACTTCTGGTGTGAGGGAATTGGCTGTCTGCTTCAGCTGAACTGAATTGCATTAGATATTCCTGCAGTAACTCCAGAGTATTTCTCTATGTCTAGATGTGGGTTACATATTTCCAAAGGGAGCACATATGGGAGCAAAAATGAAGGTATAATTCCCCTTCCAGTTATGCACATAGTTATGTTATGCATGATTCCTGTCTCTGCTAATTTGGAATGAAATGCTGTGAAAATCTGAATCTATATAAATAAAAATGTAATGTTAGTTGGTGGGATTAACATAACTCAAAAACCACTGGTTGAATTGACACCAAATTTGGACACAATATGTCTATCAGGCCAATGAGTGACCATCACTCATAAAAACCCTAAAAACACAGTGGAAGGGACTTAAAAGACCAAAAAAGCAAAAAGATGCTACAGCGCATGTACAAAAATGACTCCCGCAGCAAACAAAACACACAATAACATATCCACGCTCTCTTTCGGACCAGATCTCCAAGCATCCCCTAGACCAGGCTCATTAGGAGAGGAGGGTGATCCAAATGCATTGCTTCCAAGATGCAAGCTTTCTTCTCCTTGGATTTCTTTGAGAATATCCCAATTCCTGTATATTTCTCATTTCATATTCATGGACTGCAAATCCCAGCAAACCTCCAGATAGACAGTTTAGATGGAGATAGGTAGGTAGGTAGATAGATAGATAGATAGATAGATAGATAGATAGATCAGGAGGACTACTGTTCATTGCAGTCCATGAATAGGTAGAGAAGGAAGAAAGGGAAAGAAAAGGAGGGAAGGAGAGAAGGAAAGAAAAAAAGGAAAGGAAAGAAGGAAAGAGGGAGGGAAGGAAGGAGAAAAACAAAGGAGAGAAATAGGAAGGTTGGCCACAGCAACGTGTGGTGAGTACAGCTAGTGTGAAATAAGCTAGGAGCTTTTCAGGAAGTCTTGAATTGTGTCCTCACATTCCAACCTGATTCAAAAGGTGCATAGCAGATTCATACCATTGTGCACCCAGAATCACCACTGACATCGCCACTCTTTTATTGGAAATCAGGGAATCAAGAAACACTTTCACATTTCAAACATTTCAGTAGTTATACTAAAATAGATAATGCAAACTATAATCAGCCGACATACACATGAAGCGAATTTACATGGAAGTAGTCTCTTAATTTGAGTTTACTGATAGATCAAAAGTGAAGAAAACCAAGTTCATTTCTGAACTCAGCAATGAAGCTCAGCGTATGATCTTGGGCCATTCACTGTTTCTCATCCTTAGATATCTCACAGGACAAGGAGTGAATCTTACAATGAAACACCTTGGATTGAAGTTGGAGTATAAGTGTGAATTATAAACAAATGGATATAATAATTGGGGCCAGCATATTATGACACCCCAGTACTACTTTGAATAAGTAGAGAAAAGTAAAAATGTCTGAACTGAGATAATTAAAATGTAAAATATGAATGGTGTGACACAATAAAAGGGTAATATTGAAAGCCATTTAGAACACTAAAAATAATAGTGAAAATTATAGACGATTAGGACAAAATGGTGCTAAAATTCTAAAGAAAATAGGAGTGAAGAAAGGATACAAAGTGGGAAGCGATTATCACAGGATGAAAAATTGATATCAACCTTTCTGGTTTCTATTAGGATTATTTTTACACCTTTTTGTCTTTCTTCATCACCATTATTTTTATTGTATATTATTACATTTCAAGGCACCTTATACTAAGGAAGGATCAGGCATAGAAATTTTAAATAACAAAATAAACTCTGTAAAACTAGGCTGCGGAATGACAGGATTAAGGGTTGTCTTGGGAAAATGAAAGTAAATGCCTGTGGAAAAAAAATCAATGAAAAGTTCACTAAAGGCAAACCTAAATTGGGAAGAATAATCAAACGATGAAATGGAGGATGGAGGAATAGTCACTAGGCAATGTACCTGAGGGAAGGTCTAAGAGATGTAAAGGATGATCAAGTAAATATGAATTGACAATGTGAAACAGTTGCAAAACTGACTAATGTTTTATTGAGCTGTCCTAGAAGCAGCCTCATGTGTAAAACAAATGAGGTAATTATTCTATTAATCCTGACAATAGTTTGACCTTATTAAGAAGCCTACATTCAGTTTTGGACAGAGAGATTTAAAGAAAAAGATAACTGAAGAAGAAATGAGAGAGGAATTGTCAAACTTAAGACAAGGAAGTTATACAGTTGCCAAATTAACCACAGCAAATGACCGAGGAAACAAGTCATTTCTGAGGAAGCTGAGGAAACAAGGCACCACAATTGAAGGGAGATGTTGACTGGAATGTGTCAAGAGGAGCTGGAATGTGTCAAGAGGAGGGAGACTAAAATGCTCAAGGGTCTGGAGAACAAGCCCTATGAGAAGTGGCTTAAAGAGCTGGGCATGTTTAGCCTGAAGAAGAGAAGGCTGAGAGGAGACATGATGGCCATGTATAAATATGTGAGATGAAGTCATAGGGAGGAGGGAGCAAGCTTGTTTTCTGCTTCCCTGAAGACTAGGACGCAGAACAATGGCTTCAAACTACAGGAAAGGAGATTCCACCTAAACATTAGGAAGAACTTCCTGACTGTGAGAGCCATTCAGAAGTGGAACTCTCTGCCCCAGAGTGTGATGGAGGCTCCTTCTTTGGAAGCTTTTAAACAGAGGCTGGATGGCTATCTGTTGGGGATGCTTTGAATCCGATTTTCCAGCTTCTTGGCAGCGGGTTGGACTGGATGGCCCATGAGGCCTCTTCCAACTCTATGATTCTATTGGAACGATCCATTGTTTTGATTCATTAGGGACATGACACAGAAAAATAATTACAATTTGAATTGTTACTGGAATCAACTAGTTAAAATTCATGATTCTTAAAGTCCAGTTTTATTTTCAAGTGGCCATTGTGACATTCACTATCATTTTGGCACCTCATCTCATGAAGGGGGAAGGAATTGGGGGGGATCTTCATGTAGTGTTTCATTCCATTCTGTTTAGAAGGACAACTGAAAATACATTCACACATGATGCACTTTTGTTTTTATTGTAATCCTCCACTATCTGTGCTAACACCATTGAATGTAGTCCCCACCCATTCCACATTTATTTATTTACAGTATTTATATTCCACCCTTCTCACCACACAAGGGACTCAGGGCAGATTACAATGTACATATACATGACAAACATTCAATACCATATACACACAACATATATAGACAGACATTCCAGCTTTTTGATGAGGGTATTCTGGCCACCAGAGGAGCTGTCGCTTCACTATCCATATGTCACACTGATGGAGTACTTCCTTATTCTTTGCATGCTTGCTGGAGAGTTTTATGGCATCATAAATTAGTTAAATTAGAGTCCCCACATACGCTGTACCTAAATTTCCTACTTGACAGATGCAACTGTCTTTCGGGCTGCATGGTTGACAGCAAGCTACACAAATTGGTCGGAAGCTCACTCTGACCCGGGCTGGCTTCGAACTCATGACCTTTTGGTCAGTAGTGATCTTAATGCATCTGACTCCCAGCCAGTTGTGCCACAGTCACATTTGTCTTTTTCTTTTTTTTAAAAAAAAGGTATACTTTTTGAAGATTTATCGTAGTGCCTCCTTCAGCCCCTTTCACTTTTAGTGCACCATTGCTTATAGCCCTTTTAGCTGTTTCCCTTCTTTCTGTATGTCAAGTTCTATAATTTTCTCTATGATTTACTCTATGGTTTTATTTCTGTGGTTCATTTCTATTGTTACTTCCTGTCTTATTTGCTGCTTGGACTCAGTTCAGAGGCTCCATGTGGTCCCAGGAATTCTTAGGTATGTTAAACAATTTTAATTCCTACGGTTCTTATAGTATAATCTTTAAAAAAAAAATTAATTCACTTTCACCCTTTACAATTAATCTCACCAGACAGTTTCATCAGACAGACTTAGACAATTCTAAGGATAGTTCCTCTATCCTTTAAAGTCTTTTTTATCTTTACAATTTCCAACAAAGGAAAAAATGCAGTTTACCTCTCAGAGATGCTTTCTGTCAACAAAGTTCATAAACTTACAGCATGATTTAAGGCCGAAATGTTTTCCCGTCCTCTCCCCGCACTTTTCTTGAATCAGTGGAGAAGGTGAGATCCTTTGACTCTTGCGGGGTTTGTATCTGGACCTTTTTCTTTCTGAAAAAATATTTCTCAATTCCATATGATTGATAAACCCCCAAGGACATCCCAGTGTTTCAGTCATCTCACTGAGACACTGTTCACAGACCTTCCTCCCTGGGACCTAACAGTCAAACTTTGCTTTTATTGAGAAGATTTATAAGGCCAATTATCATGACATGCTGATATTTTGCAGGGACTGTTTACTTGTTATCAGTTTTCACTTGCATTAAGAATTAAGAAAGGTGGGAGGAAATGTATGGCTCAACACTAACATCTTCCTCTACACTGTGTTTATAAGTAATAAACCTGTCATATGACATCGTATTTGAAGTCTCAACCACAATAACACTACTTTGTGTATCTTAGTAATCGATATCTGTGTTCTATATATCAACACCAACACCAACAAGATTGGGTTGTTGTAAGTTTTTTGGGTTGTATTGTATAACAAACACAGCCAAGTAGTGAGAAGATTTTAAATTATTTAATCAGACGGGGAATATATATATAAAAAAATCCCAACGCTGCTCAACCAAATTATAATGGTGACACAACCACTACAGCAGACTAACTCACCAAAATATAGAGGGAGCATGGTTGCTGAACCAACTGTCTATTTAAAGTTAGGAACTGGGAACCACTGGAACTGAGAGACTTAAAACGATTCTTCAAAAGATTTCCGCTGCCACCATATTTATAATAAACAGGCTGAGGTATTATTGAGAATTTGATTTGTGAACACACACACTGTGCCACTATAGTTTCTTAGAGGCTGTTAAAATCTGACTTGAATAATGCCTTGACCACAAAGGTATTCACACTGAGGCTTGTATAAGTTGATAAAAATAACAAGAACGTTTATTGTACAGGCTTGAAATATTCAGATACAAATGCTTAACAGTTTATTATTATTTATTTTATTTATTTATTATTTGCATTTATTGACCGCCCCTCTCAGCCCGAGGGCGACTCGGGGCGGTGTTCAGTAAAATACTGGCATAAAAAGCTTGTGGTTGTGTATAGTAAAGATCTTAAAACTTCTGGGTTACAAGTCTTAAACATTTCAACACAGAAACTTACTTCAGGAAATGAATCTCTGATAGCAACTCCCAAAAAAAGCCTTAGGAAACTAGCCAAAAACCTGAACGAGCATTCCTTTGGAAATGAACAGACCACTAATGGGGTACTGCTCCACAAAACAGTATTCCAGCTATTTCCTCAATAACTGTTCTGAATACTACACAAAAGACGGACCCAAACTTCTTCAACACCCAACTGCTCTCTGCCCTTTCCAAACTCCAACTGGCAAACTGGGACCTCAAACCTCAGTTTAATAGACACTTTTTTCCCTTTAGATCACTTAGACTCCACCCCATCTTTCTAACCAATCCTAGCCTTCTGATTTTCCCTTCTAGACTTGAACACGCTCTCTTAAGGCAAACCTGACCTAAGATGGCGTCTCCCTGTCTCCCTTTGCTAAAATGGATGCCGTGGCTTCACCAGGCCCACATCCTTAGGCTTTTGCCAGCTAGCTAAAGTAAGGGATTCATTACATATGGCCATGTTCCAGAAGTATTTTCTCCTGACTTTTCAGCTGCATCTATGGCAGGCACCCTCAGAGGTTGTGAAGTCTGTTGGAAACTAGGAAAATGGGGTTTATATATCTGTGGAAAGACCAGGGTGGGAGAAAGAACCCTAGTCTGTTGGAGGTAGGTGTGAATGTTTCAATTTCAATTGGCTATCTTAATTAGCATTTAATGGCCTAGCGGTTTTCAATGTCTAGCTTCTTACTGCCTGGGGAATCCTTTGTTGAGAGGTGATTCTTTCTCACATCCTGGGCTTTACATAGATATCTAAATCCCATTTTCCTAGTTCCCAAAAGAACTCACAACCTCTGAGGATATCTGCCATAGATGTGGGTGAAACATCAGGAGATAATGCTTCCAGAACATGGCCATACAGCCCCCAAAACTTACAACAACCCAGTGATCCCAGCCATGAAAGCCTTCGACATTACATCAGCAAGATTTTTTAGGTAATTTATGTAGCTTAGGGCTGACACGGTCATAATATAATATGCATATAATAATACATTTCAATAACTTCACTTTTTAAAAAGGATTTAAAATCAAAGACACTAGCAGCAGCAACCCCAACCAATGGAAATAGTTTCCATTTACTCTCTGCCTTGCTTCATAGGAAATAGCAGACTAAAAGGAAGCCAGCTGTGTGAAAGACCAGTGGCAGGTAAATCAATGGTTCAGCACTCAGTAGGTCCTTGCCAATTGCTGTGATATTGATCGACTGCTAATCAATTGTGCCCACGTGGCTGCAAACTCGGGGGAGTGAAAACACCATGTATGTGTGTGCATGTGTAGATATCTGTGCTGAGAAGGGAGAGCACAGCATGGTGTAAGAAAAAAAAGGGGGAAGTCTCACAGAATCTCTAATTAAGCTCAGCACAATGTAAGGGGGGAAAGGAAAGCTGAAAAAGGTGGATCCATAGGGAATAATGGGTGGGGAAGAATTACCCTGAAAGTCTAGAAGACCTCAGTTTGCTAAAATATGCATGTATATCTCAGTTGGACTTTCTGAGAGTGGGCAAATTGAGAATCCATCTCTGAGAGATATACACAACTGATTTGTCACTCACATGCAGATGGCACTTTGGACAATATTTGGGCTTTGTCATGTTAGCCCATTTAACTTCACCAGCATGGTAGGCAGGTGACCACAAAAGGGAAATGGTGTTTACGAGGGGAAAAGTAAAGGCATCAGGAGGATGAGGAGAAATAATGATAAAAAAATCTGCTTGTGTGTACATACAGATATTCACATCAGCACTTGTGAGGTCCAGCGTATCTCAGAGCGTCAATTAAAAAAAATTAAAAGTAAACTTCCAGTGAATGTCCTGCATCCATCTTGCAGATTTCTAAAATCTACTACAGGACACAAGGGGTCATTTACTGGGGCGGACAGCTTGGTGTTTGGACTGCTATTAGGCATCACAATTTTTGCACCACTTATTTGTCCTGAATCATGAGGCTGTCTGGAAGTGTCCTGGGTCATATGATGGACTTCGTGGTATGTAGTCTATGAACCGTTTTAGAAGTGTGTGAAAATTGGGGGGGGGGGGGGGGCTTCTGTGAGATAAAGTCCTAAGTGGCAATAGTCACTGCACAGGGTCACCTTTACTACTGGGCATCTCGTCAGTGGTCTCTTGAGTTGTAGTCCCACACTCAAACTATTATACCAAGCTGGCTCTGTGTTCACATTATCCTAATTGTAAAACCCCTGCAAAAGTAAAGGAACACTTCTATTAAATAAATAAACAGATAAAGGAACCGAACTTTCTGACAGCTACAGGGAAACCCGATATATGTATTTTAAAAAAGCAGTGGGTTGTTTGTTCAATTACAATTCACAAATACTGTAAACAAATAATTACAAATATAATGACTAAGTTGATAACTACAGCATGCAATATAAGAGAAATGCTCAAGAAACTACACTGAGGAGGGCCATCTTTTCCCCTTCACTTTCCTCTACATATAAAATCTGGCAATACTAAGCAATAAGAAGTTATCTGCCAGAGGCAAACATTCAATTTGCTCTAGTTTGTGAAGCATTTCAACTGTAAAGGACTGCTGTTTAGCTAGGCCCCCTACTGAATGTTTTAAGAGACAGACGAAATTGGGCAAACATCACTTTCTGCAGCAGTCGAAGAGGTACATATATCTTACTATTTTCAGTGGGGGACCTGCCAGTTGATGGGTTTTGATACTTCATGCCATGACAACTAACAGCTGAGAGATCTGTGAATATGGCAGGTTCCATAACAATGCAGAAGTAGCGTAAACTAACAACAGGAAATTTGGCTCATTATGGTGGAGGACAGCTAAGAGAAGAACAACACTAAAGGTGGCCTCTCATCCGTCTATTGCTTTCACAGGTTGTGCAACACCCCTTTCATAAATTGCTCATGCTGTTTTCCTTCCATTATTGAAAAGCAGAAACACTGGTCTTCCTTGGAACATTTAAGTTTCCAGGCTTCATATAACAGTGAGTGCTCATCTACACCGTCACGGGAATCTGGGGCCATCTTAGAGCATTGCTGAACCACAGCAACTGAGTCCCACTACATGGTCATTCTTATTCTCTGACACTGTGGCAGCTGGCTCAGGGTTGTGGAGAAACCTTGGCCACTGCCAGGTACTTTTTCAGATATAATCATAGGCAACCACATGTCCAAAGATAATGAAGTCAGTTGCTCTCTCCTTTTCCATGGGAAAAGAGGGAAGATAGCACCTTGCTGTGTCCACAGAAGACCAGGTTGACTCAGCTCAGTCGTCTACCAAAGCATTCTCCAACTTCTCCTAAGAAGTAAAACTGGGGTGAATGGTTTTATCCTTCCCCATCAACAAGAAGTCCTTGGACATCATCTGGACATCCAGGAAAAACATCTGCTTGAAAGTAGATATAGGGCCAATTGTTCCATCTTCCAGGAGCATGAATTACATTGAATTTTATCTGCATGGGTTAGCATTCTTTTGCATTTCCCCAGGTTTGCTACTATTTCAGCTGCACCCTGAAAGTTAACATCATCAGAGGCTGGAAAGCCAGCCTGCAGACTTTTTGCAGCTATTGGTTTAGAATAGAAAGTATCTCTTTGGGTTAGAAGTCCGCCTTTTTTCCTGGGCTTGAGATCTCCATTTTAGAATCTCCCCTGCCTCCGTCAATTTTAGAGAAAAGCCTCAGATGTGCTGTAATGCCAGTCAGAAAGCTCTGAAAAAATCATTGTAAGTACGATTGAGTTAATTGAATAAAAGAAATGATTGAGTTATATAGATAAAGAAGCTAATTGAGATAGATAAATAGAATAGCAATTGAGTTATAGACAGCAATTGAGTTATAGATAGCAATTGAGATATAGAAAAGTTATTGAATGTTATTGAGCAGTACTTCATCTCCAAAGCTAACCTTGAGCTATAGAAAGGGGAAAACCCTGTTTTTCTAACCATAGCAGCTCAGGGTTAGGGTGAAATGATCCCAGGATATTTTCTACCTTTTGGGGAAGAGTTATCTCAGCAACTGAAGAAATAAGAAAGAAAGATAATCTCTATGATTTCACCAATTGACTGTTTTGTTTGCAACTTTGAAAAGCTGTGTCAAGTCTGCAAGGACTTTGAGAAATAAATATATTCTGTTTTGGTGTTCAAAACCTGTAGTAGCCTCATTTGCTGGGAATCTCAAGCTTCTAAAGAAAGGCACCCCGCGGTCCGCCCAGACAAAGAGAAAAGCACATCTTAGTTTTATTTTTATAGGATCTGGGTGTGACGGCACACCAATATAGTCAAGTTTATAGATGGGTAATTTTGAGTAGGTGAGGGAGTGTCTTGTCCACTGCGGAAATCTGTAGTATTTGACAGCGTAAGTTAAATACCTTGTCAAATTACAACTCCCATGATTCCATAGCATTGAGCTATGGTAGTGAAAGTGTTGTTAAAGTGTTGTAAGACTGCATTTATTCTATGGTTTAGATTAGACTAGGGCAGACTGGATAAACCTATTTATAAACAAATTCCAGCTGTTGATTTCCTGATTTTTTTAATGGATTCTAAATATATCAAACATATCATTTCTCTGTTTCAGGCCCCTTCCACACTCCTGAATAAAATCCCACGTTTTCTGCTTTGAACTAGAATATACGACTGTGGATTCGGATAACCAGGTTCAAAGCAGATAGTGTGGGATTTTCTGCCTTGATATTCTGGGTTATATAGCTGTGTGGAAGGGCCCTCACAGAAGAGAATTCAAGTCTAGCAGCTATTGGGCCAAGGCTGTAAACTTATGAGATTCTCTTGAGCCAAACATTCTTTTCTTCCAGGATGCTTCTCTCTTCCACCCACTTAAACCTTTCTGTCTGCAAGACTGGTTATGTGAGCCTGTGGAATTACCATCCATTATTGACAATTACAGTATTCCATCAGTATAGACTCCTAGCTTATTGCTGCAGAGAAAAATGAAGCTGGCAGTAAAAAGTGAAGCAATCCTGGTTAATATCTTTGGTATCTTTTCTGGCTTCAAGAAAAGTCATTTTATCGTCTCTCCTTTGGAACACTGCGGCATCACTCTTCGGCACAAGAATATAAACTACTCAGAAAAGGACACTATTAGCACCTGTTGAATGAATGACAAACATGAATTTGTCATTGTACCTGATGATAGTGATTTTTTTTTGTTTTCTCCTTCTTCTGTGAAAGGCTTTCTTTCAAAAAGTAAACTAATCAAACCACTGTTTCCCCCCTCAAACTCATTCTATTCTGATGGCTTCTAAATATAAACCCAAATTTTAAAAAGCCAACGAGGTCCCAGAAAGGACATTATCCTGTCCATAGTATATGGTATGCTTGAACCAATGCCTTCTGAGTCAAATGGAGAAGAAGGAAGGCATTGTGTTTCATGTGAATGCTGCTAAACCAATCAAGATTTTAACTTAAAATTGGGACAACCTTTTCTTGAAAGAATGTTTGCCATAATAGCAGATTTGTTTACTATTCTATAGGGTAAGGTGGGGTTGAGTAAGTTCTTAAAAATGGCCATAAGGAACTTTTTTGCTTGCTTCACACTCTTCTGAGGTGGTACAAAACTATTTAGTGACTTGTAAGAGAAAAATCAGGAAAAGAAAAGGTATATTTTCTGTACACTGGGCGAATACTCTTAGGCCCCTTCCACACAGCTATATAAAATCCACATTGCACCGTGGATTCAGATAATCCAGTTCAAAAAAGATATTGTGGATTATCTGTCTTGATATATGGGGTTATATGGCTGTGTGGAAGGGCCCTCAGATGTATGTAAAGTATTAGGAAGCCCATACTAGTGGCAGTGTAATCACAACAATGAAAGGCTCATCCTAAGATGGCAAGGGAAGCAGTTTATTTCTGTCCATTGTGTGCTTACACTGCTGGGAGAGAGTTGTATGAGGACCCTTCCAGACAGGCCTCAATTCTGGGAGGAACTCAGACATTTTATCGGATTGAGGCCCCACATCCACCTCAAAACCCAGGGCTTTCTTGGAGGGGAGGCAGCTACATGCCCTCCCGGGTCAAATAGAGATCAATCTGGGAGGGCATGAACCCAACTCCCAACTCCCCATTTATCCCCAAAACTTATGTGAGGGGCCTAGTTGCATGCTCAGGCCCCTCTGGCAAATGTTCATGGTGCATGAAAATAATACATCGAGAGGCGGGGGGGGGGGTGTCTTCCAACACGTCATTTTATGCACCAGGAGCTTTCACCAGAGGGGCCTGGGCATAGTAATTTTGGGGGTAAAGACAGGGTTGGGATGAGACGGTCAGAGTGTCATACCATTCCTTCATGCTCTTGGAGCACAAAGAACCAGAATCTCCATGAGAATTGAGTCAAGATCGCATAGGCGTCCTGGGAGTCAATCCACACTGGGCCCACACCTGGAAATATCCAAATCTTATATTAAGGTCCAGATCTTTCCAGGTGTTTTATTCATCTGGAGTAAACTGGGAAATCTCAGGCCCCTTCCCCACAGCCGAACAAGATCCCACATTTTCTGCTTTGAACTAGAATATATAGCAGTGCGGACTCAGATAACCCAGTTCAAAGCAGATATCATGGGATTTTCTGCCTTGACATTCTGGGTTATATGACTATGTGGAAGGGCCCTCAGTTTACTCCTGATTAATTTGGATTCATCTGAGGCATCATTTGGGTGCCTTAGGTAAACTTGTGACAGGTTCTGCATTTTGGGCCTGTCTGGAAGAGCCCTGAGAGACTATATTGCTGATTAAAGTTTCCTAGATGCTTCAGTTTTGGACCTTTATGAAACCTAAACAATGCCTCATGCATTCATTCCAAGATATAAGGGCAAAGTAATGTTTGAAGGCACAGAAAAAGAGTAATATGATTTTTGAAGGAAACAAAAAAAAGCTCAATAAAATAGCACATTATGCAATACCTTTTATTATAGTACTGCATTAAAATGAACTGCCTGCACAGTACACTATATCACTTTCCAAAATGTTCTCTGAAACCTTATTTGTCAGCACTGCAGAAGCAACAAGCAGAAAAATTGTGACATTTTATTGAAAGGAACACATGGGAAGAAAGTACTCATATAGTTATGCGTTTACCTGCAGCAAATTTCATTTATATTGCAAGACTATGAAAAGCAGCAAAGAGGAACTGCTATGTAAACGCAGTTATATTGTTACATAGAAGAATTGCACCCTCTGGAAATAGGAACCAGTGGCAGACTCCATTTTTGTGCAATGTTGTTGCTTTCTAAAATCAAAACAAAATACCTTCATGATGCAGATACTAAGGGAGGACCCCCCAACAAGGAGTTATTGTGTCCTCAAGGTTACTCCAGGATAGCATGAAATATAAACACTGTCAAATAAAAATAACTGGTACTTAGTTCACCTTCAGAGGATTTTCCATGTGGAAATAAGTAAGAGAAAATGAAAGCATGCCTTTTATTTTCTTTTTATTTAAATACATTGCTCATTTTATTGAGTTTATCAATAGGATATACTGAGAAGATAAATTTAAAAAACCAATTGGAATAGGTCAGCAAAAAGATGAAGAACAGTTTTGAGGTGATAAATAATAGACAGATAATAGATAGATAATAGGCAGATATTGGATCCTCATGGAAGAATACATGTCAGACACTGCTGATAAATATTTCACTAAACATGTCTTTCTTTAAAAAGATAGGTAAGCTAATTTAGAAAAGATGGGTAAGGACTCTTGTGAAACAAAAATGAGCAATACATATGCATTTGGAAAACATACAAGAGTGCTTTCAATCTTTCCCAGCAAGAACAAAACCTTTAAAAGTATTTGTTCACAAACAAAATAAATCTTGTATTCTGTGCTGCATGGGGTTATGGTGACCTGGAAGAACGATCTATAGTTATATCGTCATGGATAGATTATTATCTGGCGGGATTTAGACTGAGCCATGGAACCTGTGCAAGGAGATCATCCACTGCAGGTGGCTGATGCATCCAAGTGGGTATCTGATGGCTCTTAGAGACTTTCCCAATGCCATGACAGCTGATTCCCTTGAAGCACCGGTTAACTACTGGAAGGGAAAAATAACTACAGCAGTACACAAAACAGCTCTTAAATATCCTTTCTTATGGATTGGAGCCTACACAGCTCATGGTTTTCCAAGTAGCTTCCAGTAATGAAACAAAGGAGATGTCAGCTAGAGAAGTATTAATTAAAAAAATGCAAAATAGGGGCAAATAAATACAACCCAAATTTTCTCTGAGGGGTTTACTCTGGTGTAATGTGGGCTGATGTATTTTTCTCTGCCTCGATTGCATCTGCAAGCAGCTGGCCAGCAGCTGTTTCATGTGATCAGGGGTATTTTACACACTCACCAGCAAGAGAAAAACTAGATCAGTCAATAGCCAACTAAAAAGAGCTTGTCTAGCACTTTGCAAATAAAATTGCTTAGATCCAATCTGACTAGGATGAGTTAATTCATGCAGATCCAGTGGCTTTAACTTTGGCCTCTGCTTCTGCTGTAATAATTTGCACAGTCCAAGGATGTGGGCAAGATTCTTGGAGGATTGAGAGCTACATTGTGTCTGTTAAGACCTTCCTGGCATATTAAAAAGTCAGAGGATTGGCTGATTGGCATACTAAATGTGGCCAAACTTTGCCAAAGGAAATAGAACTCTATCAAACATTAAATAGGAAATTATAAATCCATTGTTGAAAAGGCCCTCTCTGGATCCTGACATACTGGAGAACTATAGGCTGGTCCAATATTCTTTTGGGAGGGAGAAGGATCTGGAGCACATGGCAACCTCCCGGCTCCAAGGTTTCCTGAATGAGAAAATTAGCTAGATTTACTGTAGTCTGGTTTCAAGCCTGGCTATGGCATACCAACACCTTTGATCACTTTGGCAGACAACCTGCACCAAGAATCAGACAGTGGGCAAAGCTATGTTGCTTCTTTTGTACCTCTCACAACTTTTGATACCATGCTGGGATGGCATCTGTAAGTATTGTTTCGGAATGGCTCAATTCTTACATGAAGGTGTGAACCCAGAAGGTGGTGCCATAGGATTTCTGTCCAATTTCTAGGCTAATGGGTTAAGGAGTTCCTGGGGTTCAGTTTCATCCCCCATATTATTTCATATATACATGAAGGTTGTCTAGAATGCAAGTAACACCCTTTTCTATTATTCCTTTCCACTTCAGCATAAGGAAACTATGTTGGTTCTAAACTGTTATCTATCATTGGTATTGGACTGGATGCAGACAAACAAATTGAAAATTATTTCAGACAAGATGGAGGTGTTCTTGGTCAGCTGAAAGGCATATCAGGGAACAGGGATTAAGTCTGTGTAGATAGGGATATACCCCCTGAAAATACATGTTCACAACTTGGATGTACTTCTGAATTCAGTCATTAATCTGTAAGCTGGACATCATCATCATAGCCAAAATCTACATTCCTACAGATGAAATATGAAAAGAATCAGGTTGGACCAAACATCTAAACTAGAGATGAGAAAGGGACACCACATTGGACCTTCTCAAACCAAACTGACAACCACTCTTTCAAAGCAAAATTGCAGTTCAGTGAGGTATTCATGCCCTGCATGAGTATACCAATAAATCATTACCTTCAAACATGCATCATCTAAGATAAAACCCTGGATTTTTTTTGTGGAGATACCTATTATGATGACAAGTGATGGCAGGAGTGAAAGCATAGATTTTGGATTAATGGTTTAATTCGTCATTCTATAGATTTCCAGAAAATTTACAGAAACCCACCATAGCATCACAACTTTATCACTTGTACATTTTGAAAGAGGACAGTTTAAAAAGATGGCAACTATTTGAGGGTGTTTTTGCCCTCAGAACAAATAGATTATTACAAGGCAAAAGTTTTGTGTTCTGTTAAAAATGTGCTATTAATAATTGTATTGAACGAGTGCATGCTCCTCAGGGGAAAGTCAGAAAGCATTGTGTTATTTAATTTCAGTCACAAAAACTCAATTATTTTCCATCCAACTTTGCAGATAGTTGGAAGCATTAAACAACTCAGTTCAAAGAAGGAAATGTCTTTGTGCAAATATCAATTCATTTTGCATGCGGCTAAGCAGATTTGTTCTTTTAGCCTTTACATTAATGGACACAGGAGACCAGTTCCTAGGGCTTTCAGGCCATTGCTAATTAATTTGCTAATCAATGTCATGGACTTGTGTGACCTAACATTCAGGATAGAGCAAAAGAAAATGCTTTCCACTGTTTAATATCTTCAAAAAGATGAAGCCATCCCTTTCAATTTCTGGATATAAAGCTTATATTCTCATTTTAAGGTTACTAGCTATTTATGGGCCTTACTATTTGTGTCCCCCACCCCACTCAAGTGTTTTTTTCTTTCAATATGTCATCCTAAAAAGTAACAATACCATTATTTTGGTGGAAAGTTGTCTTCTGAAACATAAATGGGTTAGATACAATGATTCCTTTCCAGGCTTCTTTACATTCAATCTGACTTGGATGTTTTAATTCCAGTAGGTATAACTTTAATCTCTGCTTGTCCAGTAGGCTTGTGTAGTCTGGGTAAACCTTGATCTGTTTTGGTGGCCCCAATCCTTTTCTTGGGAGCCTCCTGAATTTGGGAGGGCAGATATTTGTTTTTGCTCTGGAGTGCCGAAAGATCCATTTTCTATTGGCCCATTATGGGGTGGGGGGTTTCCCCATGCTCCTCTTCCCATCAATTTAGGCGTTTAAGCTGTTTCTACTCTAAAGGCACACTTTATCTCCTGGGCCTGTTCACCATGTGCACTCTTTCCAAGGCATTTAAAGGATTCTTAAAGCTGTTTCTTATTCTAAAGGAGAGGCGCTCGACTGCAGGCAGGCGCATGTGCTTTAAGGAGGCTTCTTAACCTGTTTCTACTCTGGAGGAGAGGTGCTCGGCTGCAGGCAGGCACGTGTTTTAAGGAGACATCTTGTTATTAAAGCTGTTTTTTCTACTCTAGAGAAAAGGTGCTTGGCTGCAGACAGGTGCATGCACTTTAAGGAGGCTTCTTGTTTTTAAAGCATTTTTTTCTACTCTAGAGGAGAGGCACCAGCTGCAGGCAGACAGGCACGCTTTAAGGAGGCTTCTTGTTCTTAAAGCTGTCTATTCTAGAGGAGAGGTGCTGCAGACCGATGCACACATATGCACTTTCTCTCACGCCTGCATCACGCCAGCAGCCACACACTCTTTCCAAGGCATTTTAAGGAGGCTTCCCAATTCCGGGTAAGGAGGAGTGATGACCTTCCTGGCTTATTAAAAAAGTCAGAAGAGGACAGGCTGAATTAGTAGTAGTGTTTTGCATGCTCATGTTTTGCAGAAAGTAGTAGAATTCAATCTCCCATAAAGTAGGAAGTTCAATTTTATACCTCACACTAAGTAACTATATCATTTCCTGATATTAAAATCAGGAAATGAAATTTGAATTTGCTCTTCCAGTTATGAAACTACTTATACAACTGGAAGTATGATAACTACTTTGGAATCTATCTATTCTTGCACAATGTGTGAACATTTGTGCCATCTCTTGCTGAAGTATTTGAGGACTAGAGCGATAGTAACTCTTTTCCCATCATTCAGAACTTCTCGGGAGCCAGCTCTTAATTACAGTCAGATGGGATATGAATTAAGAAAATGTCCATAGCATACTGGTCAGTAGTTTTACAATATTTTATTCTGTGTATTACATTATTGGTATATATAAGGTGCTGTCGGAGGCGACTGAACAAATGAACAACAAAACAAAGCATCCTATCAAGGACTGACTACAGCCGGCCTGTGCAGGCATCAGCAAGGTTACTTCATTATGTTCCTTGAGACTATGGCATTTGAACTTCAATGAAAGATGAAGAATTGTGTGCAGACTGGTTTATTAGTAAAGTGAACTGGGGAACTTTCACATCCGGTAGTCTCATGTGTTCCAGCAGGACTAAGATCAAGACACATTATTTAGGCTGTCTAGATTCAGCCCTCACAAAAATCTCTGAGGTTTTAAAAATTCATATAAAATATTTTCTTTCACATTTTATCATTTTTTTCTTTGTATATAAGAGAATAGGCCTGTTGTCAATATACAAACAGAACCTAACATTTTGGTGAAGCAGATGTTATGGTGAATCTAACAGGAGAGATGAGTAACAGCAGCAACAACACAATAACAGGAACACATTCTCTACAGAGTTGAAGGGAACTGAGAATAACATGTGTTGAATCATTCTACCAACCAAACTGAAAGATAAATAAAATGTTTCAAAACAACCCTAAAACTTGGAAGAAAGTGTGTGATAATTTTCTTTTACATATACACATCTGGAATTCTTCTGTTTAACTTTTACATACTGACCAGAGAAAACGTATCAGTAGAGAAATAGCTTCCCCGCCCTGCAAAGGTTTTCAAAGCTGAGGACAGTGTGAAAATTAGCATATATTATCATGGACTTCTTTGATGTCATTTCAAAGTGGAAACATCTGTAGGCATACATAATAGCTCATATACGAGTCAGGACTAAAATGGTGTGTAATCAATCCTTTCTGTATATTTAAATGTCAGGTCACTTTCCTTATGCATCATTTACACTGTCACTCACAAAAAGGCCAGCAGTATGGACAGTAATATTCCTTTTAGAAAATATTGGGTGATTTTATTAGATTAATATTCTAAAATTCTAAAATGTGGTATATCTATTATAATTTAACATCTGAAGATACAGTTATATGCCCACTATACTAATTCTGTTAAAGGGTTTTGAAGATAACAGTCATATGAATTCAAATGTGCTTGATTACAAAACATAAAAAATATTTCCTATCATAATGTGAAAATAGAGGGGGGGAGGAACCTACTATAAAATGTTTAAGTTAAGTTAGTTCCAACATCTCATATTTAAACTAGTAAAAGGCAAAGAACCTCCAAATAAATATTGGAATTTACCATCTTTCTACCCTGAGGATATGGTATATGGCCACATATGTCATCTTGTATAATCAATTCCATATTTACGTATTTTATAAATATAATGTATTCTTTTTACCAGGACAAGTAATCAGATTCAAAATTTAATAAAAACCAACAATTATATTCTGACAAGACTGAGTCCCCTGAGTCGCCCTGAGTCCCCTCTTGAGGGTTGAGAAGGGCGGGTTAGAAATGTGGAAAATAATAAATAATAAATAAATAAACATACAACTCAAAACCTCACAATCTCTGAGGATGCTTGCCATAGGTGCAGGCAAAACGTCAGGAGAGAATGCTTCTAGAACATGACCATATAGCCCGAAAAACCTACAACAACCCAAATCCAATTGTTAGTTGCTACTAGAGCATACTATTTGAATTGTCTGGTGAATCAGCCATTTCTTAATCTTCATACTCACTAGGATGAGCAATTGGTTTAGGCTGGAAGGAACATAGTTGGTCATTAAAAAAATCAGTCAAAGTCTTATAATATTCGTCACAATACAAATCCCTTAGAAGTACACCTTCCAGTATGGAAAAAAACTTCCTCACAGCCTCAAAGCATGGCCATCTACATAACAGCATTATCCAAACCAGATTTACTACAGATTTGGAAAAGGAAAGTGTTAGCTTCATAGGAAAGGCAGAAATTCATGCCAGTACCATCTGCTGGTGACTAGGATAAATATTAGTGTGCCAAGCCAAAAAGACAGAGAGGAACATAAGGGCTTGCAAACTTCTGTCTATTGGAACACAAGTTTTGTAGCATCATTTCCTGCCTACTCCACCGGAGTATGCAAAATCTTTGAGTCCCTGCGGGATATAAATAAATATCATCATCATCATCATCTTATCCTTAAAATAGAACTTATAAACTCATTTGACAAGTTTCAAGTTTATCAATATCTCTGAAAGTTGCACAACTACAAATGGCTGTTGGGGCCTTTCCAGTTCATTTTTTAAGTTCATTTTGGGGCCATATATCCCAGAATATAAAGGCAGAGAATCCCACATTATCTGAGTGTAGACTCCGATAACCCAGTTCAAAGCAGACATTGTGGGATTTACTGTCTTGATATTCTGGGATATAGATCTGCGTGGAAAGCCCTGAAACATGGGACATGACACTGAGAATACATTTCTTATCACAACTACCATGTTGGTGTATTGTGGTTTGATCAAGATAGTTTCAAAAGAGAATGGTGATTGCATTGTTGAAGGCTTTCATGGCCGGAATCATTGGGTTGTTGTAGGTTTTTTCGGGCTATATGGCCATGTTCTAGAGGTATTTCTCCTGACGTTTCGCCTGCATCTATGGCAAGCATCCTCAGAGGTAGTGAGGACCTCACTACCTTTGAGGATGCTTGCCATAGATGCAGGCAAAACATCAGGGGAAATGCCTCTAGAACGTGGCCATATAGCCCAAAAAAAACCTACAACAACCCAGAATGGTGATTATATATACATACACATATACACAAGCTACAGTGCTGCTGTGTTTAGAAGCGTTGAACTAAGGATAACAGAGTTGAATCCTCACTTGGCTATGGAAACCCACAGGGTGATTTGAACAATTCTCTTTTAGGCCCCTGTATAACATCCAGATTATCTTCTTTGAACTGGATTTTCTGGCAGTGTAGACTCAGATAATCCAGTTACAACAATACAATAAGCCTTTATTGGCATAACATGGCAGAGAGTATAAAACATAGTACACGTAATAAAAAAAGGGCTTCTCGTTTGCTACACATTCAGTTTGCAGACTTCATTCAGGAATCTTGCCACTGAAAGGCAGCAGCTAAAGTCCTGGCAATTTAAAAGCAAAATCACTTTGTCAGAATCGCTGCGGTTCTTCAGTGAATCTATAGCTTGTGTTAGCAGGCTGGATCTTAGCTCCTGGTAGAGTGGACAGTGCAGAAGAATATGCGGTATGGAGTCTAGCTGACCTGTGCTGCAGAGGCAGACCCTCTTGTCGCTCGGGAGGCCATTGAGTCTTCCTCTATGGAGCGGCGATGGCATGATGTTAAATCTAGCCAGCATGTATGCTCTTCTGTAAGAGGGGTTGGTGAGCTCCGTGATGTAAAAGGCTGGATTTCCCTGTGTGTATGGGATTGCCAAGTTAATAGGTGAGCAGGATTTGTTTGCCAAGCTCAACAATTGGTTGTGGTCCCTTTCTAGCAGCCTCCTTTTGATGAGGGTAAAAATCTCGGAAAAAGATAGTAGAGTCAGGAAATCGCTGTCGTAGCCCAATTCCCCGATCTTTGCTAGGACAGTTGAGCACCATTTGGAGTGGTGGAGTTCGCTCAAGGTGAGTTGAGTCAGAGAGTCGCTGGGACTGGGATGTATAGATAGCCAAAATTTGATGATGATTAGCCAGATAGTAGCCTCAATAGAATATTGCCCAGATTCAAGACAAAGAACTGCATACGGGACACAGTTGGGGGCACCATATAGTTTGTGGAGGAATTTCGAATGAAAAGATCTGATGGCGCTGTTATTGGGGGTTAACCAGATGGATGCTCCATAGAGAAGTTGTGACATTGCCTTTGCTTTGAAGACTTGCAGAGCTAGGGGGATATATTGATTACCCCTGGAGTGGAAGAACCTCCTGGTCGCACTGCCACTCGATTTGGCCCGGGCCAGTGTATATTTTAAGTGGGTGGACCATGACAAGTTGTTGCTAAACCAGAGACCTAGGTATTTGAAATGTTTTACTTGCTTTTGAGCTGTGGTGTTGGAGGAAAGATCTGAGAGTGCCTTGGACCACGAGAAGATCCAACCAGTTCATACTTCAGGAAAGAAAGCCTGACTGCTCATTGGAGGGAAGGATAGTAGAGGCCAAGATGAACTACGTTGGCTACATCATGAGAAGACAGAAAAGCTTGGAGAAGACAATGATGCTGGGGAAAATGGAAGGGAAAAGGAAGAGGAGGTGACCAAGGGCAAGATGGATGGATGGCATCCTTGAAGTGACTGCCTTGACTTTGAAGGAGATGGGGACGGTATTTTATATCATTCCTATGGTTGGGGGCCTGACTTCTTGATAGCCGGACCTTGCCCTTGCCAGGGCACTCACGAAAAGAAGCCCTTCTATGATTGGCTGCAGTGTAACTCGGGATGTCTCTTCCTTCCTTCTTTCCTCTTGGCAGGTCAGTGGAAGGCGCAGAGAGGGGCCGCAGGAGACAGCAGCACAGCCAGGAAGAGGTAAAGCTCCTTCTGCCCCAAATGTCTAGAGGACTCGTGGTTTTTAAGGGCTGTTTGCTTCCAAAGGTTTGGGGTCTCCTCCATAGGCTTTGGATTCCCCCTCTCATAGAATCATAGAATCAAAGAGTTGGAGGAGACCTCATGGGCCATCCAGTCCAACCCCATTCTGCCAAGAAGAAGGAATATTGCATTCAAATCACTCTGGGCCATTTTAGGGGATGTTTTTGTAGGGGAGTAATTTCTAATTTGGGGAGTGTTTTGCTTTCCTCCAGAAAGCACAGTCAGCTTTATCTCTTGCAGATTTGATTAGTATCTCCTCTCTGGGATTCTCTTAGGTCCTCCGGCATAGCTGTGTCACAAATGTTGTTGTGGAGGAGCCAGAGATTCATCGGGAGGACAGATTAGCCAAGCCCTAAATGTTTCCGGCCCAGCTTACCTGTCCCAACGAATCTCCCCTTATGACCCATCCAGGACCCTGAGATCATCCGGGGAGGCCCTGCTCTCGGTCCCACCTCCATCTCAGATGCGTTTGGCGGGAGTGAGAGACAGAGCCTTCTCATGGTGGCCCCTCGGCTATGGAACATCCTTCCTGAGGACATTAGATCGGCCCCCTCCCTCTTAACATTTCGCAAAAAGGTTAAAACCTGGCTTTTTGGGCAGGTATTTGCAAACGCAATGTAAGCAAGATATGATAGACCACGGAACGACTGACGATGTGATGGAATAGTGATTTCAGTAAGGAGACGCTAAGGATGTATGTTTTTACTGACTCCTAATTTATATGCTAATGTTTTAATAGTATTATTTTATATGTTGGAGGGCATCGAATTGTGCCAAATGTCCACCGCCTTGAGTCACCCTCAAGCTGAGAAAGGCGGGATAGAAATACAGTAAATCTCTATAAGTAAAAATGTCATGTTCGTTTGTGGTATTCACAGAACTCAAAAACCACTGGATGAATTGACACCAAATTTGGACACAAGACAACTAACAACCCAATGTATGTCTTTCACTCAAAAAATTGATTTTGTTATTTGGGAGTTGTAGTTGCTGGGATTTATAGTTCACTTACAATCAAAGAGCATTCTGAACCCCAAAAACAATGGAATTGAACCAAACTTGGCACACAGTTCTCCCATGACCAACAGAAAATACTGGAAGGGTTTGGTGGGCACTGTCCTTTGGTTCTGGAGTTGTAGTTCATCTACACCCAGAGATCACTGTGGACTCAAACAATGATGGATCTGGACCAAACTCTACACGAATACTCAATATGCTCAAATGTGAACACTGGTGGAGTTTGGGGAAAATAGAATCTTGACATTTGGGGGTTGAACTTGCTGGGATTTATAGTTCACCTACAATCACAGAGCATTCTGAACCCCAACAACGATAGAATTGGGCCAAACCTCCCACACAGAACCCCCATGTGGGCCACAGCAACGCGTGGCAGGGGATGGCTAGTGAATAAATAAGTAAACAAGCCCTCCAACATGACTCCATGGTCTGCTTATGCCAGGCGTTGATTAGTGATAGGGTTGTGCTGGAGGACCAAGAGAGAAAGAGGAAGAGATGGTGTCAAAGAGGAGGCACTGCTTTTGTCATATTCACTTGGGAGACAGGAGTGGGATTTTCACTTGTGGGAAAGGAATAGAAAGGCAAGTGCTTCCTCGTGTGATTTCTGGGTTGCATCTCTTCCCATCCTCTCTTCTCCTTCCTCGTGCCTTTGCAGGGAGAAGACACGGGGCCTCCCATGAAAGGTCTTCTGTTTCCAGCACAGAATCTTCTTGGTCAGATCTCTCCGAGTTCTCCTTCAGCAGCTCAGAGTATAGCAGCACAGAATCCGTCCGGGTCAGCGGAAGGCGCAAGAAAAAGGCACTGAGGAAGCAGAGAAGGGATCGGTCAAGGCTAAGGTCCGAGCGTGTCCTGTGCACACAGTGCGGACGCACCAAGACCCAGCAGGACCTCTTTGCAGCCAGGCCTATTCCCTTCTTGGAGGAGGAGGAGGTCGCCACACTCGAGTCCCACTGCATGGTCAAGAGAACACAGCACCTGATGGGACTGCCCTCAACCCTCCTCAGATCCCTCGGGACCTTCATGCCTCCTGCTCCAGACCCTGTTTCCCGGAGGACCTGGAAGGAAAGACAACTATCATTGAAGGTTAAGCCTCCTTCCTTTCTGGCGAAGGAAATCATGGACGAACTGGAGCAGCACTTGAAGAAAATGATCGTGCAGAAGTCTTGGCGGCTGCCCAGAAGTGTCCAAGAGGCCATCCGGCTCTTTGAGTCCAGGGAGGAGAAGTCTCCTTTGACCATCTCTGTCCAGGACAGAAGGGGAAGACCAACCACCAGACCTGGAACCTTGGACTCCAACAGCACTCAGGCTTATAGAGGACACCTCCAAACCCAGACTGTGGAGACATCCATCTGGATGAGACAAGAGGACCTCCTTGTGCAGAGCGATGAAGGACAGAGTCATCGGTCCCTTCCCAGGCTGATTCCCCCCGGTCAGACCTACATTCAGGAGAGGAGCAGCCTGTCCGTGATCCTTCGGGGCAAAGGGGATGTTGTGGAGATGAACATCAAGTGCAAACGCCTTCACTTCCTGTGGGGTATCTCCACCATCCACATGCAGTCCCTGGCCAAGATGGTGCCCGGGCCCCCTTCTCTGCCAGCTGCATGGTCCTTTCAAGCACCTGTCCACCTTGAGTTTGGCCGTGTCGATGCCTGCTTCATAGCCCTCAAAGATAGGCTGGGTCTGGAGGCCCATGTCCTCAGGAAGAGGCTCCAGCACACGTGGGGACAGCCTCCCCTTCTACAAAGGTCTCTGAAGAGGCTCCTGTTGCCTGTCCCAGCATCACCACACCGCTTGGCCCTCACGGCCACCGCCCAGTGTGAAATGCAGGTGAACATTACCATAACTGACATCACTTTCATCCAGCGGGATGTGACGGGACACCTTGAGATCCACCTCAGGAGGAAGATCATAGAGAGGGCTTGGGGCTGACCCAGGAGGGTTTTGGAGGCCCTGAAGATGTTCTCCATCTCTCCTCCACCCATGGAAAGATCTAGAGAGGATGGAAGGAGACTTGTGTTACTTCGGCAAGACTCCATGGAGAAGGAGATGCCTTCCACAACAATGCAGAGATTTACTAAGAAGTCTGAATCCCCGTCAAGAAAACTCTGGGAAAGGAAGAGACTCCAGGTCCACGTGGCCAAGAAAGCGGTGGAGATCCAGCTGGGCAGAGTTCCTCTGGCGGCACAGCAACCTTGTGAAGGGACCCCTCGGGCACTCCCCAAAGGCATTCCTCCTGGAAGGAGGCCTCTGCAGCCAAGGGCCCAGGAGCTTCTCTTTGTGGGTAGACCCTCTCTAGATCGCATCCAGCTGAACATTGTGCATAAAGAGGTGGCCTACCGATGGGGGCTGCCCACCATATACCACAGGTCCCTTGCCCAATTGTTCCAGGGGGCTGCCTTCCCAGCGACCTTTGGCACTCTCGTTCGCAGAAAGCAGGGCAGATCCAGCTTCACTGCCCAAGAGACCCCCTTCATCGATGGGGAATCCCAGAATCTTCTGGAGGAGCATGTGAGGAGCAGGACCCTCCAACACATGTGGGGCCTCCCAGGGCTGGTCCAGAGATCTCTCCGTCGCCTCCTCCCAGACATTGACCATATCCGCCCCCAGAAGACCAAATCCAGGGAACGGGTGGATGTTCACCTGACTGAACTCTCCTTCATCAGCAAGGAAACTCAAGCCTTGCTGGAGAAAAATGTGGGCCAAAGGGTCATCCACCAGCAGTGGGATTTGCCCACAAGGGTCCTCAATTCACTCCGACTGCTGTTCCCAGAAACTGGAAGACGCATCTTCCTTGAAGGAAGGAGGAGGGAGACACATTGGGAGCCTGGCTTTGGTGGCATTCGTCCACAGCCTTGGGCTTTAGGTGCCATAGGTGCCAAACAAGACAAAAGGAACCCCAAGATAGATGGGGAGGCAGCCTTGCATCAGACGCGGTACTGCCACAGACCCAGGGATGCAGTCGTGGTGACCCTGAGGGGCCACTTGACAAAGAAGTCTCCGGAGATCCAGCTGGGATCTTTCCCGCTCATCTTCACCATCTCCTGGCAATGCTCCTTGTTGGCCCTGAGGAGGCCTCTTCCAAAGCCCATCCGTCCTGGAGTTAGGCCACTGGAACCCAGTATCCCCTCCCGCTTGTTCGGCCTACAGGAAATGGGCCGGATTGAATTGAATGTACGGTGTAGATGCCTGGCTTCCCTCTGGGGACTGGGGACAAAGTATGTCCAGGCCATTGCTGGGATGGAGGCACCCAGGATGCCCTCTGCTCCACTCCGGACAAGGGAAGTCCTCCTTGAATTCGTTGGCAGAGAATTGCCCTTCCTACAGAGGACCTCCAAGGAGATTTTGGAACAGCATGTGAGGAAGAAGAGGGTCCAGCACGAGTGGGGGCTTCCATCCCTTGTGCAAAGATCCCTCCAGGGCTTTATGGAGGAAACCCCCTCATTGCCTCATGGTACTAAGACCTTGACTCAGACCTCTGTGACGTCACAGGAGCTGCTTTTCCTTCCAAAGTGGGTCTCCCACCACCTGGAGATCCACCTCCAGAAAATGAAGCTGCAGCACCAGTGGGGTCTACCAGTCTCAACAAGGAAAGCTAATGTACAGGACGTGTGCAAGCTTCCCCTGTACAAAAGCTTCAACCCTTAAGACTTTCCAGGGGAGAACAGTCTTTAGAGCACCCAAAGATTTCCAGGGAAGCAGTCCTAAAGCTTTGAGGAATTTCGGAGGGTGAACAGTTCGGAAGACCAAAGAACTCCAGCTGGAGAATATTTAAGCCTTTACTGGTAGGTCCACTCGGTGCTTCGAGACGCAGTTCGACCCGGTAGCGGAGCCCACATCTGCGACACTGATGAAGTACCTCCGCATTCCCCGCATGCTTTGCTGGAGTGCTTTTGGCTGGAGTCTTTTTTTATGGCCTCATAAATTAGTTAATTAGCCTCCCCACACGTAGTTGGTACCTAATTTTCCTACTTGACAGATGCAACTGTCTTTCGGGTTGCAAAGGTTGACAACAAGCTACACAAAATTGGGTGGAAGCTCACTCTGTCCCGGGCTGGCTTCGAACTCATGACCTTCTGGTCAGAGTGATCTTAATGCAGGTGACTCCATACCAGCTGCGCCACAGTCCCGGTGCTTACACACTTCTTACATAGGAAAGGAAAACTAGGAATTAAAAGAATTGCTGCGCCACAATCCCGGGGTGTGTGTGTGTGTGTATGTATATATCTATCTATATCTATATCTATATATCTATATCTATATATATATACATACACACACACAGATACACTCATATACATATACACATGTACACATACATACACATACGTATATATATATACTCAAGCACACACAAATATACACACATATACATGTGCATACACACACATATATACATATACACATGCACACATACATATATACATATATAAACACAAAAATGCATATAGACAAGCACACAAATATACACAATACACACAATGTTCAGCAGTGGAACTCTCTGCCCCGGAGTGTGGTGGAGGCTCCTTCTTTGGAAGCTTTGAAACAGAGGCTGGATGGCCATCTGTCAGGGGTGCTTTGAATGCGATTTTCCTGCTTCTTGGCAGAATGGGGTTGGACTGGCTGACCCATGAGGTCTCTTCCAACTCTAGGATTCTATGATTGTACATATAAACACACAAATATATACACACACACATATATACACATCTACACACACACACATATATACATCCATACATACACACACAAACACACATATACACAGATACACAAATATGCACACATACACACACACACAAAATACATATATACAGACTGGGCCACGGCAACGTGTGGCAGGGGACGGCTAGTCATCATAAAAATAATATAATAATGATAATAATAATAATAATAATAATAATAATAATACAGTTAATTAAAATAGTAAATTAGTCACGCCAGTTCAAACCAAACCCAAGTCGGGGGATTAAATCAATGTCGCAGTATCGTGGGGCTGGTGGAGTGCTGAAAGTTGTGCAAAACAAGGTGGCGGAGGAGGGAGCGAAGGGCCTGCCGCCTCTCCCCACCCTCCCCACAGGCTGCAGGGCCAGCCAAGGGCCAAAAGCGGTGGTGGGAAAAGGAACGTATGGGGAGCCAGCCAAGGGCCTCCCACGCTCCCCCACGCCATCCATGCAGGTTGCAGGTTGCCCACAGAGTGCAGGGGGCAGAGGGTCCTTCGCTCGTCCCCAGTGCGTTCTAATCATTAAACGTACTTCATCTTTAAAGTAAGTTCTTAACACAGCTATTTTATTTATTGTGTCAGGAGCAAACCAAACAGTTGTATTGCATTTTTTAACAAACAAACAAAACACAAAGTTTGCAAACTTGGTAGATGAGTAAATGTCCCTTGACCAGTATCTGCCCCCTTTGGGTGCCTCTGGTTTTGCCGCAAGGAGGTCCTCCATTGTGCATGTGGCAGGGCTCAGGTTGCATTGCAGCAGGTGGTCTGTGGTTGGCTCTTCTCCACACTCGCATGTTGAGGATTCCACTTTGTAGCCCCATTTCTTGAGGTTGGCTCTGCATCTCGTGGTGCCAGAGCGCAGTCTGTTCAGCGCCTTCTAAGTCACCCAGTCTTCTGTGTGCCCGTGGGGGGGGGGGGGAGGCTCTCATTTGGTATCAGCCATTGGTTGAGGTTCTGGGTTTGAGCCTGCCACTTTTGGACTCTCGCTTGCTGGGGTGTTCCAGCAAGTGTCTCTGTAGATCTTAGAAAACTATTTCTAGATTTAAGTCGTTGACGTGCTGGCTGATACCCAAACAAGGCATGAGCTGGAGATCTCCCTGCCTTAGTCCTTTCACTATTGGCTACTACTTCCCGGCGGATGTCAGGTGGTGCAATATTGGCTAGACCAGTGTTTCTCAACCTGGGGGTCAGGACCCCTGGGTGGGGGTCACAAAGGTGTGTCAGAGGGGTTGCCAAAGACCATCAGAACACACAGGATTTTCTGTTGGTCATGGAGGTTCTGTGTGGGAACTTTGGCCCAATTCTATCATTGGTGGGGTTCAGAACACTCCTTGATTGTAGGTGAACTATAAATCCCAGCAAGTACAACTCCCAAATGTCAAAGTCTATTTTCCCCAAACTCCATCAGTTTTCACATTTGGGCATATTGGTATCTGTGCCAACTTTGGTCCAGATCCATCATTGTTTTGAGCCCACAGTGCTCTCTGGATGTAGGCAAACTACAACTCCCAAACTCAAGGTCAATGACCACCAAACCCTTCCAGTATTTTCTGTTGGTCATGGGAGTACTGTGTGCCAAGTTTGGTTCAACTCCATCGTTGGTAAAATTCAGAATGCTCTTTGATTGTAAGTGAACTATTAATCCCAGCAACTACAACTCCCAAATGACAAAATCAATTTTTTTGAGTGAAGGACATACATTGGGTGGTTAGGTGTCTTGTGCCCAAATTTGATGTCAACTCATCCAGTGGTTTTTGCGTTCTGTTAATCCCACAAACAAACATGACATGTTTATTGATATAGATAGTGATGCCTTCAGACCCAGCACTGCTCAGAGGGTCATTGAGGTTTCTCCTGACCCATGGCTGCTGTCCAAAGGGGACCTGGAGATCATTATGAAGTCAGGTGATGTCATCTGACCCATCACTGCTCAGAGGGTCATTGAGGTTTCTCCTGACCCACGGCTGCTGCCCAAAGGAGACCTGGAGACCTTTATGAAGTCTGGTGATGTCATCTGACCCATCACTGCTCAGAGAGTCATTGAGGTTTCTCCTGACCCATGGCTGCTGCCCAAAGGAGACCTGGAGATCTTTATGAAGTCTGGTGATGTCATCTGACCCATCACTGCTCAGAGGGTCATTGAGGTTTCTCCTGACCCACGGCTGCTACCCAAGGGAGACCTGGAGATCTTTATGAAGTCTGGTGATGTCATCTGACCCATCACTGCTCAGAGGGTCATTGAGGTTTCTCCTGACCCATGGCTGCTGTCCAAAGGGGACCTGGAGATCTTTATGAAGTCTGGTGATGTCATCTGACCTATCACTGCTCAGAGGAGAGGACCTTTATGAAGTCCTGATGTTTCTTCTGACCTATCGCTGCTGTCCAAAGGGGACCTGGAGACCTTTATGATGCGAGCAGGACTCCTCCCAAGGCTTGGCACCGGCCTCTCCAGCCAGCATTGGCAAAGGATCCATTGTTTACTTTTGTTTATGAGATTTATTTTAACGGTTGTATTGATTGTTTTCTTATTGCTTTTACTGTTGATGTACTTTGGGCTCGGTCTCATGTAAGCCGCACCAACTACCTTGGGGAGATGCTAGCAGGGTATAAAGAAAGTATTCTTATTATTATTATTATTATTACTTCAAGGTATTATTACTCCATCCATCTTGCTCTTGGTCGCCCCCCTTCCTTTTTCCTTCCATTTTCCCCAGCATCATTGTCTTCTCCAAGCTTTCCTGTCTCCTCATGATGTGGCCAAAGTAGTTCATCTTTGCCTCTAATCTCCTTCCCTCCGATGAGCAGTCAGTGCTGAGAGTGCCTTGGACTGCGAGAAGATCCAACCAGTCCATACTTTAGGAAAGAAAGCCTGACTGCTCATCGGAGGGAAGGAGATTAGAGGCAAAGATGAACTACTTTGGCCACATCATGAGGAGACAGGAAAGCTTGGAGAAGACAATGATGCTGGGGAAAATGGAAGGAAAAAGGAAGGGGGGCGACCAAGAGCAAGATGGATGGAGTAATAATACCTTGAAGTAATAATAATAATAAGAAGAAGAATACTTTCTTTATACCCTGCTACCATCTCCCCAAGGTAGTTGGTGCGGCTTACATGAGACCGAGCCCAAAGTACATCAACAGTAAAAGCAATAAGAAAACAATCAATACAACCGTTAAAATAAATCTCATAAACAAAAGTAAACAATGAACAGTAACAATAACAACAAGCATTTAAAACCTATGGCTGGGCCAAATGCAATTATTTTAGAATTTAAAAAATAATGCTGGACATGGACAAGGCAGGATATAGAACATGAGGAAGAACTTCCTGACTGTGAGAGCAGTTCAGCAGTGGAACTCTCTGCCCCGGAGTCTGGTGGAGGCTCCCTCTTTGGAAGCTTTTAAACAGAGGCTGGATGGCCATCTGTCAGGGGTGATTTGAATGCAATATTCCTGCTTCTTGGCAGAATGGGGTTGGACTGGATGGCCCATGAGGTCTCTTCCAACTCTTTGATTCTATGATTCTATGATAACTGGGATAGAGTTTTCAGGTAGAGATGGGGCGCGCAAACAATCCTAAATCAGTGATAAAGTGCATTTAGGGACATGTTGCTGAGGGTATTTCCTTATTCTGGCAAGGCACACTGGAACAACCATGTTTTCAGGCTCCTCCTAAAGACTGCCAGAGTTGGGGCATCCCGGATGTCCTTGGGAAGCGAGTTCCAGAGTCAGGGGGCCACCACCGAGAAGGCCCTCTCCCTTGTCCCCACCAATCGTGCCTGAGATACAGGTGGGAGCGCGAGCAGGGCCTCTCCAGATGATCAAAGAGATTGTGTGGGTTCGTACAGAGAAATGTGGTCACGCAGGTAGGCGGGTCCCAAACCGTTCAGGGCTTTGTAGGTAAGAACCTGCACCTTGAATTGGGACCGGAAAATGAACGGCAGCCAGTGGAGCTCCTTAAACAGGAGGGTTGACCGCTCCCTGGAAGAAGCACCGGTTAGTAACCTGGCTGCCGCTCGTTGTACCTATTGCAATTTCCGGGCTGTTTTCAAGGGCAGCCCCACATAGAGTGCATTACAGTAATCCAATCTGGAGGTGACTAAGGCTTGACTTTGAAGTGACTGTCTTGACTTTGAAGGAGCTGGGGGTGGTCACGTCCGACAGGGAGCTCTGGCATGGGCTGGTCCAGGAAATCACGAAGAGTCGGAAGCGATTGAACAAATAAACAACAACAATATTTTGCTTCAAGTCTTCCAAATGTCTAAATTAATTAATTTGGGAGCGTGGCACGTACGGTGGCTTGACAACAATGGAAATTACTATGTGGCTGGCTATTTTTTCCCCAATGGAGCGATATCTTACCATTCTTATATTTTATATCATTCCTATGGTTGGGGGCCTGTTCCGTCTCCCAGGAGACTGGGTTTATTGTCTTTTTGGGTTGCTTAAATTGGTTGCCCCTTGCCTTTCTCCTAGGCCTCTGCAGCCTCTGCAAAGGCCTAAAAAGTTAGCAGGAAAAGCCAGTTTTTAGGCCCTCTGCAATAATTGGCCAAAGAGTGGCTCTTTGGGCCCACCCTTGTTTCCAGGGTAGAAGCAGCCATTTTGGAGGTCTCCCTGCCCCTTCAGTTTTTAGGAAGAATCCATGATGTGCTGTTGGCAGACAGGTACCTCAGAAAATATCATTGCAAAAACAATTTAGTTATAGATAGAAAATAGATAGATTAATTGAGTAATTTAGTTTAATTGTGACCTATAGATTATAGATAGATAGATAGATAGATAGACAGAGTAATTGAGTTTAATTGAATACAGATAGAGTTTATTATGCTATAGAGAAATTATAGATAGATCAATAGAAGAGCTATTGAGTATTTAGATAGATAGTATTGGGCATTTGCCTCCAAAGCTGATTTTGAGTTATAGATAGGAGAAAAACCTGCTTTTTCTTACCATAGGGGCTCAAGATTAGGGTAGAAGAATTCCACAATTCATTATACCTTTTGGAGGAAAGGTGCCTCAATATCTGTATATAAGAAAACTTGTCTCTATACTCATTGATTGTTGGTAACATTAATAAGCTGAGCCAAGTCTACAAGGGCTTTGTTAATAAATACCCTGTTTATTGTTTAAAATTGAAGTGGACTCAGTTATTCCAGAAAGCTCAATCTGCCTAAAGAAAGACCCCAGCAGTTTCGCCCAGACATAGATAGCAGCACGTCAAAGTTTTATTTTAAAGCATCTGGGCGTAACGGCACAGGGCCTGACTTCTTGATAACCGGACCTTGCCCTTCCCAGGGCACTCACGAAAAGAAGCCCTTTTATAATTGGCTGCAGTGTAACTCGGGATGTCTCTTCCTTTCTTCTTTCCTCTTGGCAGGTCTCTGGAAGGCGCAGAGAGGGGCCGCAGGAGACAGCAGCACGGCCAGGAAGAGGTAAAGCGCCTTCTGCCCCAAATGTCTAGAGGACTCATGGTTTCCTAGGGCTATTTGCTTCCAAAGGTTTGGGGTCTCCTCCATAGGCTTTGGATTCGACCTCTCATAGAATCATAGAATCAAAGAGTTGGAGGAGACCTCATGGGCCATCCAGTCCAACCCCATTCTGCCAAGAAGAAGGAATATTGCATTCAAATCACTCTGGGCCATTTTAGGGAATTTTTTGTAGGGGAGTAATTTTTACTTTAGGGAGTATTTTGCTTTCCTCCAGAAAGCACAGTCAGCTTTAACTCTGGCAGATTTGAGTAATATCTCCTCTCTAGGATACTCTTAGGTCCTCTGGCATAGCTGTGTCACAAATGTTGTTGTGGAGGAGCCAGAGATTCATAGAGAGGACAGATTAACGAAGCCCTAAATGGTTCCGGCCCAGCTTACCTGTCCGAACGAATCTCCCCTTATGACCCATCTAGGACCCTAAGATCATCTGGGGAGGCCCTGCTCTCGGTCCCACCTCCATCTCAGATGCGTTTGGCGGGAGTGAGAGACAAAGCCTTCTCAGTGGTGGCCCCTCGGCTATGGAACGTCCTTCCTGAGGACATTAGATCGGCCCCCTCCCTCTTAACATTTCACAAAAAGGTTAAAACTTGGCTTTTTGGGCAGGTATTTGCAAACGCAATGTAACCAAGTTATGATAGACCACGGAACGACTGACGATGTGATGGAATAGTGATTTCAGTAAGGAGACGCTAAGGATGTATGTTTTCATTGACTCCTATTTTATATGCTAATGTTTTAATAGTGTTATTTTATATGTTGGAGGGCACCGAATTGTGCCGAATGTCCACCGCCTTGAGTCACCCTCGGGCTGAGAAAGGCGGTATAGAAATACGGTAAATCTCTATAAATAAAAATGTCATGTTCGTTTGTGGTATTCACAGAACTCAAAAACCACTGGACGAATTGACACCAAATCTGTACACAAGACACCTAACAACCCAATGTATGTCTTTCACTCAAAAAATTGATTTTGTCATTTGGGAGTTGTAGTTGATGGGATTTATAGTTAACATGTAAACAAAGAGCATTCTGAACCCCACCAACAATGAAATTGAACCAAACTTGGCACACAGTTCTCCCATGACCAACAGAAAATGCTGGAAGGGTTTGGTGGGCACTGTCCTTTGGTTCTGGAGTTGTAGTTCATCTACACCCAGAGATCACTGTGGACTCAAACAATGATGGATCTGGACCAAACTCTACACGAATACTCAATATGCCCAAATGTGAACACTGGTGGAGTTTGGGGAAAATAGAATCTGGACATTTGGGGGTTTGAACTTGCTGGGATTTATAGTTCACCTACAATCAAAGAGCATTCTGAACCCCACAAACAATGGAATTGAACCAAACTTGGCACACAGTTTTCCCATGACCAACAGAAAATACTGGAAGGGTTTGGTGGGCACTGTCCTTTGGTTTTGGAGTTGTAGTTCACCTACACCCAGAGATCACTGTGGACTCAAACAATGATGGATCTGGACCAAACTCTACACAAATACTCAATATGCCCAAATGTGAACACTGGTGGAGTTTGGGGAAAATAGAATCTGGACATTTGGGGGTTAAACTTGCTGGGATTTATAGTTCACCTACAATCACAGAGCATTCTGAATCCCACCAACGATAGAATTGGGCCAAACCTCCCACACAGAACCCCCATGTGGGCCACAGCAACGCGTGGCAGGGGACGGCTAGTGAGTAAATAAATAAACAAGCCCTCCAACATGACTCCATGGTCCGCTTATGCCAGGCGTTGATTAGTGATAGGGTTGTGCTGAAGGACCAAGAGAGGAAGAGGAAGAGCTGGTGTCAAAGAGGAGGCACTGCTTTTGTCATATTCATTTGGGATACAGGAGTGGGATCTTCACTTGTGGGAAAGGAATAGAAAGCCCAGTGCTTCCTTGTGTGATTTCTGGGTTGCATCTCTTCCCATCCTGTCTTCTCCTTCCTCGTGCCTTTGCAGGGAGAAGACACGGGGCCTCCCGTGAAAGGTCTTCTGATTCCAGCACGGAATCTTCTTGGTCAGATCTCTCTGAGTTCTCCTTTAGCAGCTCAGAGTATAGCAGCACAGAATCCGTCCGGGTCAGCAGAAGACGCAAGAAGACGGCACTGAGGAAGCAGAGAAGGGATCGGTCAAGGCTAAGGTCCGAACGTGTACTATCCTCACAGTGCGGACTCACCAAGACCCAGCAGGACCTCTTTGCAGCCAGGCCTATTCCCTTCTTGGAGGAGGAGGAGGTGGCCACACTCGAGTCCCACTGCATGGTCAAGAGAACACAGCACCTGATGGGACTGCCCTCAACCCTCCTCAGATTCCTCGGGACCTTCATGCCTCCTGCTCCAGACCCTCTTTCCCAGAGGCCCCGGAAGGAAAGACAACTATCATTGAAGGTTAAGCCTCCTTCCTTTCTGGCGAAGGAAATCATGGACGAACTGGAGCAGCACTTGAAGAAGATGATCGTGCAGAAGTCTTGGCGGCTGCCCAGAAGTGTCCAAGAGGCCATCCGGCTCTTTGAGTCCAGGGAGGAGAAGCCTCCTTTGACCACCTCTGCTCAGGACAGAAGGGGAAGACCAACCACCAGACCTGGAACCTTGGACTCCAACACCACTCAGGCTTATAGAGGACACCTCCAAACCCAGACTGTGGAGACATCCATCTGGATGAGACAAGAGGACCTCCTTGTGCAGAGCGATGAAGGACAGAGTCACCTGTCCCTTCCCAGGCTGATTCCCCCCGGTCAGAGTTACCTTCAGGAGAGGAGCAGCCTGTCCGTGATCCTTCGGGGCAAAGGGGATGTTGTGGAGATGAACATCAAGTGCAAACGCCTTCACTTCCTGTGGGGTCTCTCCACCATCCAGATGCAGTCCCTGGCCAAGATGGTGCCCGGGCCCCCTTCTCTGCCAGCTGCATGGCCCTCCCCAGCACCTGCCCACCTTGAGTTTGACCATGTCGATGCCTCCTTCATAGCCCCCAAAGATAGGCAGGGTCTGGAGGCCCATGTCCTCAGGAAGAGGCTCCAGCACACGTGGGGACCGCCTCTCCTTGTTCAAAGGTCTCTGAAGAGGCTCCTGTTGCCTGTCCCGGCATCACCACACCACTTGGCCCTCACGGCCACCGCCCAGTGTGAAATGCAGGTGAACATTACCATAACTGACATCACTTTCATCCAGCGGGATGTGACGGGACACCTTGAGATCCACCTCCGGAGGAAGATCATAGAGAGGGCTTGGGGCCGACCCAGGAGGGTTTTGGAGGCCCTGAAGATGTTCTCCATCTCTCCTCCACCCATGGAAAGATCTAGAGAGGATGGAAGGAGACTTGCGTTACTTCGGCAAGACTCCATGGAGAAGAAGATGCCTTCCACAACAATGCAGAGATTTACTAAGAAGCCTGCATACCCTTCAAGGAAACTCTGGGAAAGGAAGAGACTCCAGAAAGCGGTGGCCAAGAAAGCGGTGGAGATCCAGCTGGGCAGAGTTCCTCTGGCGGCACAGCAACCTTGTGAAGGGGCTCCTCGGGCGCTCCCCAAAGGCATTCCTCCTGGAAGGAGGCCTCTGCAGCCAAGGGCCCAGGAGCTTCTCTTTGTGGATAGAACCTCTCTAGATCGCATCCAGCTGAACATTGTGCACAAAGAGGTGGCCTACCGATGGGGGCTGCCCACCATGTACCACAAGTCCCTTGCCCAACTGCTCCAGGGGGCTGCCTTCCCAGCGACCTTTGGCACCCTCGTTCGCAAAAGGCAGGGCAGGTCCAGCTTCACTGCCCAAGAGACCCCCTTCATCGATGGGGAATCCCGGAATCTTCTGGAGCAGCATGTGAGGAGCAAGACCCTCCAACACATGTGGGGCCTCCCAGGGCTGGTCCAGAGATCTCTCCGGCGCCTCCTCCCAGACACTGGCCGTATCCGCCCCCAGAAGACCAAATCCAGGGAACGGGTGGATGTTCACCTGACTGAACTCTCCTTCATCAGCAAGGAAACTCAAGCCTTGCTGGAGAAAAATGTGGGCCAAAGGGTCATCCATCAGCAGTGGGGGTTGCCCACAAGGGTCCTTAATTCACTCCGGCTGCTGTTCCCAGAAACTGGAAGACGCATCTTCCTTGAAGGAAGGAGGAGGGAGACACATTGGGAGCCTGGCTTTGGTGGCATTCATCCACAGCCTTGGGCTTTAGGTGCCATAGGTGCCAAACAAGACAAAAGGAACCCCAAGATAGATGGGGAGGCAGCCTTGCATCAGATGTGGTACTGCCACAGACCCAGGGATGCAGTCGTGGTGACCCTGAGGGGCCACTTGACCAAGAAGTCTCTGGAAATCCAGCTGGGATCTTTCCCGCTCATCTTCACCATCTCCTGGCAATGCTCCTTGTTGGTCCTGAGGAGGCCTCTTCCAAAGCCCATCCGTCCTGGGTTGAGGCCACTGGAACCCAGTATCCCCTCCCGCTTGTTCGGCCTACAGGAAATGGGCCGGATTGAATTGAATGTACGGGGCAGACGCCTGGCTTCCCTCTGGGGACTGGGGACAAAGTATGTCCAGGCCATTGCTGGGATGGAGGCACCCAGGATGCCCTCTGCTCCACTCCGGACAAGAGGAGCCACCCTTGAATTCGTTGGCAGAGAATTGCCCTTCTTCCAGAGGACCTCCAAGGAGATTTTGGAACAGCATGTGAGGAAGAAGAGGGTCCAGCATGAGTGGGGGCTTCCGTCCCTTGTGCAAAGATCCCTCCGGGGCTTTATGGAGGAAACCCCCTCATTGCCTCATGGTACTAAGACCTTGACTCAGACCTCTGTGATATCACAGGAGCTGCTTTTCCTCCCAAAGCGGGTCTCCTACCACCTGGAGGTCCACCTCCAGAAAATGAAGCTGCAGCACCAGTGGGGTCTACCCCGGAGGGTCCTCGAATCTGCCAAAGCCTTCTGCCCTCTTTCTCCCCCAGGAAGGACTCCAATTACTCAGAGGGTCAAGAGAAAGGAGTCGGCAAAGGCAGTGTCCCATCTCAAAGAAGAGAAGGTGGACCATGGAAGGTGGATGCTGGAAAACAAGAAGTCCCTGCAAAGCCAAAGTAGTGTGCATGACCACTTGGGGAGGAGTCCTCTTGAGACCCATCTGAAGAAGAAGGCTCTGGATGTTGAATTCCAGTCTTGGAAATCTCCTGAGTCTCCAAGGCAAAGCCCTCTCCCAAAGCCTGCCTTGGTTTCTTCAGAACGAAGACCCAGAAGGTCTTCCATATATTCTGTGAAACAAGAAGCTCTGATGAAGATCCAGCTGAACATCAAGCAAAAGCACCTCTCCTCCCTTTGGGGCCTTCCCACTGTATACATAGAGTCCCTGAAAGAGATGTTTGGAGGAGATCCAGAGTGGCCTCGAAGGACCATAGATATAAGAGCATCATCCAGGGCATCCGTATATCAAAAGGAATGGAGAGCATACTCCACAATCTCAGGAGTAACAGGCCTTGAGCCCTCTAAGAGAGGGCCAGCTTTCATCCCAAGAAAGGCCCTGGGTCTTTTGGAAATGCATGTCCAGCGTAAGAAGCTGCAACATGAGTGGGGTTTACCAGACACTATTCAAAAATCCCTTTGTGCATTAGCTCCAGCTTCTTCAGAAGCAGGAAGGTCTTTTCTGAGACCGGGCCAAGCCACCCCATCCCCTTGGGGTGAAGTAACATGGAGGACAAGTGCATCTGAGAGCATGCCCTTCGATCGTGAGATGAACAGGACCCTGGAGTCTCATGTGAAGAGCCGGACCGCATCACACAGGTGGAACCTTCCTTCACGAGTGCAGGACTCCCTGAAGGCCTTTCTGCCTCCTGCCTCATTCTCCCGAGATGAAGGGGGCACTGCTCGATCCCAGCTCCCCCGGACCCTTGACCAGTCCGGGATAGGAGCCACTGCAAAGCCAAAGGAGTCCGTCCAGCAAAGGGAGCCACGAGCAACTGTTCAACCCAGCCTTGGAGGGGTAACCTTCCCTTGTCCCCCTTCCAGACCCAAGTCCAAATCTTTCCAAGTGGCAACAGATGATTCCCAAACAGAAGGTGAGCAGGAATGCACACCAAGAAAGTCCAAGTCCAAGAGGAGGTCACAGAGGAAGCAAGATGCCTCCCCTGAAAGGACAAGACCCGAGAGTGATAGAGGACCTGCTTCCTTAAGGCCTGAGGCAAACCTGCCTTTCTTGACAGACAAGGCTTGGGATTTTCTGGAGTTCCACATTCAACGCAAGAGAATCCAACACACCTGGGGTCTTCCCTCCAAGGTGATGGAGTCCATGCGTATCTTCTCCCCATGTCTTCTCAAGGAGAAGAAATACACAGGACAGAGTGTGGCCAAGACACACTCTCTTTCAGAGAGAGGAGAAGTGGAGATTGTGCCTCAGAGTCTCCCTTTCCTCAGCTCTAAAGCACAGGAGCACTTGAGTGCCCACTTGAGGCATACGATTGCGGAGCACCGGTGGGGTCTCCCAGAACGGACTCAGAAGTCCCTGAAGGCGTTTCAGTCTCCGAGAGCCCCTTCTCGATCTGGGATTGATCCGCCACAGCCTCCCTTTTATTGCCAGTGTAAGTCCGTCCAGAGGGCTGAGGATGGCTTCCAGTGTAGAGATCACCAAGAAGAAGCACCGCAAGAGAAACTCCACCATAAAAGGCAGCCGGCAAGAGCTTCTTCTGGACAGGCTGAAGGAAGAGCTTCTTCAAATGCCAGGGTGAAGTTTCCATTTTTGAGCACAGAGACCTGGAACCTTCTGGAGTTCCATATTCAACGCAAGAGAATCCAACACGCCTGGGGTCTTCCCTCCAAGGTGATGGAATCCATGCATATCTTCTCCCCATGTCTTCTCAAGGAGAAGAAATACACAGGACAGAGTGTGGCCAAGACACACTCTCTTGCAGAGAGAGAAGAAGTGGAGATTGTGCCTCAGAGTCTCCCTTTCCTCAGCTCTAAAGCACAGGAGCACTTGAGTGCCCACTTGAGGCATACGATTGCGGAGCACCGGTGGGGCCTCCCAGAACGGGTTCAGAAGTCCCTCAAGGCGTTTCAGTCTCTAAGAGTTCCTCCTCGATCTGGGATTGAGCCACCACAGCCTCCCTTTCATTGCCAGTCTAAGTCCACCCAGAGGGCTGAGGATGGCTTCCAATCTAAAGGTGCAGAAGCACTGCAAGAGAAAGTTCACCATGAAAGGCAGCCGGCAACGGCTGTTTCTGGACATGTTGAAAGAAGAGTGTCCTCAAATATTGGGGTGAAGACTCCATTTTTCAGCACCGAGGTCTGGAACCTTATGGAGTTCCACATTCTTCACAAGCGAATCCAACACACCTGGGGTCTTCCCTCCAAGGTGATGGAGTCCATGCGTATGTTCTCCCCATTTCTCCTCAAGGAGAAGGAATCCGCAGAACAAGGTGTGGCTAAGACGCACACACAAGAGAAAGAAGATGTACGGGTAAGGATCCCGAGTCTCCCTTTCCTCTGCTCTGATACACAAGCGCACCTGAATGCCCACCTGAGCCGTAAGGTTGCGGAGCACAAGTGGGGCCTCCCAAAACGGGCTCAGCAGTCCCTGCGTGCTTTTGCCCCACTTCCTCCCCAACCGCAAGGAAGCGACAAAGCTAGAAGAGCACCACAAGCTCCTTCCGGGAGCGTAGTGGCATCGGGAAAGAGGAGTGTCCAGGTGCCAGAAACAGTGGAGGACTTTCTGATCTCATCTTGCCCCCTACGTTATTTGAATGCAGAAATGCAAGAGAGCCTGAAAGAGCATGTGAAGAAGTGGGTCAGGGAATACAAGTGGGTGCTTCCCAAGCACATTCAGGCCTTGTTGGAGGCCATGCATTCACCTCCTCATCCGAAATCCCACACTGAAGGAAGGCAGCTCCAAGAGGAATCCCGCCAACGGCACGGCATTTCCTCCCCTCCCAAGAGAAAGGGAGATTCCCGGCCCCTTGTCCAATCCAGAAAAGGAGCCACTGCGAAGCAAAAGGAGACCACCCGGCAAAGGACACCGGGAACAACTGCACAACGTGGTCCTGGAGGGGTGGCCTTCCCTTGTCCTCGGAAGAAGCCCTCTTTCCTCACGGAAGAAGCCTGGAACTGTCTGGAATTCCACGTTGTGCGCAAGAGAATGCAACATGCATGGGGTCTTCCCGCCAAGGTGATACGATCCTTGCGTATGTTCTCCCCATTTCTTCTCAAGAAGAAAGAACACATAGGACAGAATGTGTGCAAGGCGCACTCTCAGGACAGAGGAGATGTGAAGATCTCGACTTCAAGCCTCCCTTTCGTTTGCGCTGAAGCACAAACACGCCTGAATTCCCACCTGAGCCGTAAGATTGCGGAGCACAAGTGGGGTCTCCCAGAACGGGCTCAGAAGTCCCTGAAGGCATTCCAGCCTCCAAAAACACCAACCCCTCAAGAAGATGATGCAGAACTAGCTTGTGCTAGTGTTGATACTGAATATGAACAAGGTTCTGCAGTGTCAGAGACTTCATTTCCAATAGATGCAGAAAAGGAATGGGGCTCCAGTCCAGGAGAACAGAGCATCCACCAGAGAGATGCGTTGGATGACATAGGCCAGGACAGAAGAGAGCCTGCTTGGCTGGATGCTGAAGAGCCCTGCTTCTCTTCTGGCTCAGAAAGAGGAAGCCGAGGATCAAGAGTCAGCTGGGAGGATGAGAAAGAAGCCTCCAAACCAAGCGAACCCCAGGAGAACTGTGCCTCAAATTTCCATACCAGGAGAACCTGCCAAGGGCATTCTCGTATTTCATCCCGATCCCAGGACTATGACGGCAGTTCATCTGGGATGCAACCCATCTCCCTGGGTGTAAAAAATAAACCACAGTATTCGCTTTCCTCTCTTGAAGCCCTTTGGGTGTCAGTCCACAGCAGCGCATCAAAGGTTGAGGGTAAGGTTGAGTGGAATGCTGCTTCGTCTTCTCTGCCATCAAAGCCTTCCCAACGGCGATATTCGCTTTCATCCCTTGAAGCCCTTTGGCTTACAGTCCAGGGCAGAACATCGGAGAGCACAATGATGAACTTTGCGGAGAAGAAAGAATCCATCTCTTGGTTTTCCAAGAGGTCAGGAAGGAGCAACAGAAAGCCCTTTCAAGCCCAACAGGACACTGATTTCGATCACCGAGACCTTGCCCTCCTGCCACCTCCTCATTTTGAGACTCAGTCTTCCTACGAGGATCTCGTAGGGAGGAACTACCGGAGGGCAAGGAGTGAGAAGCATGGCCAAGCAAGTGCCCGGCAAAGGCAAAGGCGAGGGAGCAGACGCCGGTGGAGCCGAGCTAGGGGGAAGGCCTTCTCCTGCCAAATCCGGGGAGACATCACCACCACTTTGGAGGCAGGGCCCCCAGCATCTCCTCCAGCCGGAAAAAGAGTGTCCTGCAAATCCGTTGGAGAGAGGCACCCTTCCATGTCTCACCAAGGTCCGGAGGGACATGAAGTCTCCACCCAAGAAGGCACCCAAGCTTCAGAGAGAGGTAAGGAGGCCTCTTTTGAAGGATCTGGAAACCTCTCTGCTCTTCCCCTGCCTCTCTGCTTCTGAAATCAAACTCACTGGAACTCTGTCTCTCTGCCAAGAGCCCCTGACGGATCCCTGTTGATTACTGTCCCACTTTTCTTTTTTACAGAGACTCACACGCAGGTGGTCCTGGCACAAGAAGAGAAAGAGGAAGCACCTGGTCAGGCCTTTCATTTCTTTGCTGTGTGTGATTATCTGTATGTTGACATCTCGGATATTACATCCGTCGCACTTGAATGACTGGAGGTGTCATTTGAGTCTGGACTTTCTAGGCACAGAGTGGTTTTAGCTCCTCAGTTGCCCATGCTACCAGCCACATGTCTTGGAAATGATTTTTCCTGGCATGTAGCGCCACCTTACTTACTTACTTGTTTACTTAGGCGATCCCTCGTCGGCCGAGTAGGATACTCTTCCAGGATCAGAATTCTTGTGAGTCTGTAGGTGGCTGAGGAGCCCTCTTCTTGATCTGCATCTCCTTCCTGCATCAATGGCAAGCATCCTCAGAGGTAGTGAGGTCTGTTGGAACTAGGAAAAGGGGTTTATATATCTGTGGAATGACCAGGGTGGGACAAAGAACTCTTGTCTGCTGGAGCTAGGTGTGAATGCTTCAACTGACCACCTTGATTAGCATTTGAGAGCCTGGCAGTGCCTGGAGCAATCTTTTGTTGAGAGGTTATTAGATGTCCTTTTTTGTTTCCTCTCTGTTGTTGTGCTGTTTTTAGAGTTTTTTTTAATACTGGTAGCCAGATTTTGTTCATTTTCATGGTTTCCTCCTTTCTGTTGAAATTGTTCGAATTTTAATAAAATATTTTAATAATTATTTTAAAAAACAAAGTATGGATCGTCGATGTCGCAGGTGACAAATGGCACTGTCAGGACATTATATGCTCATCAAGGTGGTCAGTTGAAACATTCCCACCTAACTCCAGCAGACAAGAGTCCTTTGTCCCACCCTGGTCATTCCACAGATATATAAACCCTTTTTCCTAGTTCCAACAGACCTCACTACCTCTGAGGATGCTTGCCATAGATGCAGGCGAAACGTCAGGAGAGAATGCCTCTAGGCCATGGCCACGTAGCCCAAAAAAACCTACAGCAACCCTCTGTTGTTTTCTTACTTTTAATTTTTGTTTTCTTTTTTTCTGCTTTGGTTTTTCCCCCTATTTTGTTCCTTTTTGTGTTTAAATTCGTGTATTTTAATTATTGTTAAAATCTTTTTTTTTTTCAAAACAAAACCTCAAATAGATGAATTGGTGAGAAATGAAAACGGTGAAGACGGGACACCCAGCGGAAGCGGAGGAGGAAAGATGGGGGGGAAAGAGGAGGAAGAGGTGCCCCTTCGTCCAAGGGAAGAACAACAGGATGGACCCCCTTTGTGTTGTGGGGAGGGAAACACGCAAGATCTCCGTGAATCCATCTTCATCCCAGCTCCCATCCACGAACAAGTGGCCGTCATTGCCTCTGCCCTGGAAAAAAAACTGAATTTCAAGGAACGGCTGAAGATATTTGAAAAGTACCGGGAATTTGTACGTGCGGAGGGCATCGAACCTCGAAAAGCGGAGTGCCACCCTCCACTTGCACTCAGTGTCAATCCCAAGGAAGACAAAGCCTCCACCAGCGCCGCAAAAGACGGGAAGAAGAAAGCCAACTGTGGTCACAAAATGAACTGGTGGAAGAGCCTCAAGACCAAAAGAACAACTGGCGTGTAACCTTTCAAGATTTATTTCCAAATTTTAGTTTAGATTTAGTTTATAATTACACATTTATTCATACAACAATAAAGATAACCTGAGGAGTGCGGGTGTCCTTTTGTGATGATATTTAACCAAAATGTATTGACTTCTATTCATTTATTTCAAAGTTTTATTTCAAAGTTTTATATACCGAGCTTCTCACCTCATTAGAGGGACTCAGCCTGGTTTCCAACCATAAAAACACATACAATTGGTAAAACATCAAAGTACATAATTACAATAAAACACTGGAAAAGCACATAAATTCAAAAACTACAGTGGTCAGTCGTCATACTAAAATCGAATATACACCGTCTTCCGTCCAGAACGTTGTCTCATTCTTCGAAAGCCTGTCTCCACAACCACGACTTCACCTGTTTCCTGAATGTCAGGATTGTTGGGGCGGTTCTGACCTCAGGCGGGAGAGAGTTCCAGAGTCGCGGGGCCACCACCGAGAAGGCCCTGTCCCTCGTCCCCACCAGGCGCGCTTGTGAGGCCGGTGGGACCGAGAGCAGGGCCTCTCCAGACGATCTTAATAATCTTGATGGTTCATAGGGGAGAATACATTCGGAGATACGTTCATAAGGCAGGGGCAGAAATAGAGAAGGCCCACCTGCGCCTGGTGCTTGCCAAGTGCCCTTCTCTAGCACCCGGTATAGAGAGTAAGTCATGTTGGGCTGGTCGTTGTGATCTCCGATGATGGGAGAAGGAGAGGCGGTCCCTAAGGTACCGCTTTATTCATTCATTGTTTTAATTAATTAATTAATTAATTAATTATTCGAACTTATATGCCGCTACTCCCCTGGGGCTCGGAGCGGCTTACAAGAATGGCTAAAATCGAACACAATTTAAAAACAGCAGTATCAAAGTATTGCCGAAGGCTTTCATGGCCGGAATCACTAGGTTCTTGTGGGTTTTTTCTGGCTATAGGACCATGTTCTTGAGGCATTTCTCCTGACGTTTCGCCTGCATCTATGGCAAGCATCCTCAGAGGTAGTGAGGTCTGTTGGAACTAGGAAAAAGGGTTTATATATCTGTGGAATGACCAGGGTGGGACAAAGGACTCTTGTCTGCTGGAGCTAGGTGTGAATGTTTCAACTGACCACCTTGATTAGCATATAATGTCCTGACAGTGCCATTTGTCCCACCCTGGTCATTCCACAGATATATAAACCCTTTTTCCTAGTTCCAACAGACCTCACTACCTCTGAGGATGCTTGCCATAGATGCAGGCGAAACGTCAGGAGAGAATGCCTCTAGACCATGGCCCTATAGCCCGAAAAAACCCACAAGAATCTAGCAATATCAAAGCTTAAAGGCCTGTTGAAACAGGTATGTCTTACATGCCCTGTGGAAAGCTGATAAGTCACGCAAGGCACGGACTTCAGGTGGCAGAGTATTCCAGAGCGATGGTGCCACTGCTGTGAAGGCTCTGCGTCTGGTTGCTGTTAGACGCAAGATCTTGACACTGGGAATTTCCAATAGATCTTGGTCCTCAGAGCTGAGGGATCTCTGGGGTTGGTAGGGGGTGAGGCGGTCCCTCGGGTACATCGGCCTCAGACCATTTGAAAGTGATCAATCGGTAACCAATGCAGCTGCAGTAAGATTGGTGTTATGTGGCATCTCATCGGAGTTCCTGCAAGAAGCCGAGTTCCTGCAAGAAGACGTCCATCATCAGCAGAGGGTCCAAAAGGACTCCCAGACTCTTAAATGGGTTTTCCTGATAAAAATAAATCATGTATTGTATACATCTCTTTCTCTTCCCACCCCTGAAACCAACTCTATTTATCTTCAGAGGGGTTGAGGTTGAGATTCGGTTCCCTGCCAAAGGAGAAGAGGCTGAGAGTCCAGTGCCCATTTGATGGCCTGGCCATGCCTGCCTTATTATTACTATTATTATTATTATTATTATTATTATTATTATTATTATTATATTTGCCAGTTATCAATCAGTCTGGTTGCCATCATCTTGGGTTTTTTTTTTTTATATGCCTAGCTGCAACCCAGCTTTTGCACTTTCCTCTTTCTCGTCCTAGTTACATCCAGTTTAAAATTTCCCCATTTAAGTCCTCCATCCATTAGCTAACATAAAAGCATTAGTAAACAGAATTAAATACAAACAGTATTAAAAATTCACATTTAAAAGCCAAACATATTTAAATATAGGTAGAATTTAGTACAAGAAGTATAATAGTTGCAAATGGGAGCCTGTCTTTTTAAATTTCATGTTATTTATTTATCGTGTCACCAGCAACCATAGCATTGTGTTACAATTCTAACAGAACAAAACAAACCCACAGATTAAAAAGAAAAAGAAAGAAAAACACACAGATTTTGCAAATTTGGTAGTTGATTAAATGTCCTTTGACCAGTATCTGGCCACTTGGAGTGCCTCTGGTGTTGCTGCAAGAAGGTCCTCCCTTGTGCATGTGGCGGGGCTCAGGGTGCATTGCAGCAGGTGGTCAGTGATGTGCTCTTCTCCACACTCGCATGCCGAGGATTCCACCCTGTAGCCCCATTTCTTAAGGTTGGCTCTGCATCTCGTGGTGCCAGACCGCAGTCTGTTCAGCGCCTTCCAAGTCGCCCAGTCTTCTGTGTGCCCAGGAGGGAGTCTCTCATTTGGTATCACCCATGGACTGAGGTGCTGGGTTTGAGCCTGCCATTTTGGACTCTCGCTTGCTGAGGTGTTCCAGCGAGTGTCTCTGTAGATCTTAGAAAACTATTTCTAGATTTAAGTCGTTGACGTGCTGGCTGATACCCAAACAGGGGATGAGCTGGAGATGTCTCTGCCTTGGTCCTTTCACTATTGGCTGCTACTTCCCGGCGGATGTCAGGTGGTGCAATACCGGCTAGATAATGCAATTTCTCCAGTGGTGTAGGGCGCAGACACCTCGTGATAATGCGGCATGACTCATTAAGAGCCACATCTACTGTTTTAGCGTGGTGACATGTGTTCCACACTGGGCATGCGTACTCAGCAGCAGAGTAGCACAGCGCAAGGGCAGATGTCTTCACTGTGTCTGGTTGTGATCCCCAGGTTGTGCCAGTCAGCTTTCTCATGATGTTGTTTCTAGCACCCACTTTTTGCTTGATGTTCAGGCAGCTCCATCCATTCGCTAACATAAAAGCATTAGTAAACAGAATTAAATGCAAACAGTATTAAGTATTCACATTTAAAAACCAAACATATTCAATTAGAGGTAGAATTTAGTACAAGAAGTATAATGGTTGCAAATGGGAGCCTGTCTCTTTAAATTTCCTGTTGAGCTGGAAGGAAATGTGCCTTCTCTCTGTCTATGGATTAGCTTTTGCTTCTTCCTAGTACAAACCCCGCCCATGAGATGACGTCAAGATGTCGGTCACGCCTCCCGCTCCCGCCTTGACCAATCAGAGTCCACTTCTTCCTTCTGTGGCCCCGCCCACTCCCCTCCTTCCCTCCCTGCTGTCATCACAGACCTGCACGTGGAGGGGGCGTGGCTTCCTCAGCAGCTGCTGCTCCCGCGGGTTTTGATTGGACGCCGTGTTCCAAGGCCTGCCGTCCCGGCCAATCAGCGTGCGAGGTGGGCGTGGCTAAGCACCAGACCCGGAAACTGCTTCTGGGAAAAGAAAGAAAGGGCCAAAAAGAGAAAAGTGTTGCCTTGTGACAGTGGAGAAGCCGGGTAAGTTGCTCCAAATAAGGGAATATCATATTATTATTATTATTATTATTATTATTATTATTATTATATTATATTATTATGTTATATTATTAATTATTAATTATATTATATTTAGTATTATTATAATATTATATTATTATATTATATTATATTATTAATTATATTATATTATAATATTTATTATTATATTATTGTATAATACACAATGATTTTTGATTCCTGGGTTATCATTGCGATTGTTTCTTAATGGGTTCTATCCTAAAAACATAAGGAAACTGTATTAAACTGCAAAAATTTCCTTTTGCAAGACATCCTGCGTTACCACAATTTGCTCTAGTTTTTCAATGACTGTTTCATCGTCGAGTTTTGATCCATTTTGACATAGTTTCAGACAAAAACAAAGTTTCTGGAGTAGAACAACTAACTTCCAAAGTAAAGGCCGCACGATTAAACAGGAAATAACACAGGGAGGAAAAAACCAATCCAACAAGCATTTCAACAGAAAGGAGGAAACCATGAAAATGAACAAAATCTGGCTACCAGTATTAAAAAAACTCTAAAATTAAAACAGCAAAACAGCAGAGGGAAAACAATCAGGGACATCTAATCACCTCTCAACAAAAGATTGCTCCAGGCACTGCCAGGCTATCAAATGCTAATCAGGATGGTCAGTTGAAACATTCACACCTAGCTCCAGCAGACAAGAGTCCTTTGTCCCACCCTGGTCTTTCCACGGATATATAAACCCATTTTCCTAGTTCCAACAGACCTCACTACCTCTGAGGATGCTTGCCCTAGATGCAGGCGAAACGTCAGGAGAGAATGCCTCTAGAACATGGCCATATAGCCCGAAAAAACCTACAACAACCCATATCAATACTATTTAAAATCTGCAAATATACAAACATTAAAACTGAATTAATCTCTCTCTCTCTCTCTCTCTCTCTCGCCGGAGCAGTACCTATTGATCTACTCACATTTGCATGTTTTCGAACTGCTAGGTTGGCAGAAGCTGGGGCTAACAGTGGGTGCTCATGCTGCCTCCCGAATTTGAACCTGCGACCTTTTAGTCAACAAGTTCAGCAGCTCAGTGCTTTCACCCACTGCGTCACCGGGGGCTCCTCGAATTAATAATTACTATATATGAATAATATAAAAACATCAGGAGAGAATGCCTCTAGAGCAGTGGTTCTCAACCTGGGGTCCCCAGATGTTTTTGGCCTTCAACTCCCAGAAATCCTAACAGCTGGTAAAGTGGCTGGGATTTCTGGGAGTTGTAGGCCAAAAACATCTGGGGACCCCAGGTTGAGAACCACTGCTCTAGAACATGGCCATATAGCCCGAAAAAACCTACAACAACCCAGTGATTCCGGCCATGAAAGCCTTCGACAATATATTGCAAAATAATTTGCTTCCTTCTTGTAAAATGTATTCCTTGTTCTTTTTCCCCTTTCTCAAGGGCAGCTAAAGCAGCTTGCAAAACACACAATAAGGAAACAAAAAAACAACCCAAAATAAAATACCTAGAGGAATAAATAAATAAGTAAATAAATAAAAATACTTTATTTGTAACCCGCCCTGTCTCCTCAAAGGGACTCGGGTGGTTTCCAGACAAAAAAAATGGCAAACTTTCAATGCCGTAATAAAGAAACAAACCACACAAATCTATATAAATAAAAATGTAATGTTCATTTGTGGGATTAACAGAACTCAAAAAACCACTGGGGGAATTGACACCCAATTTGGACAGCATACACCTAACAACCCAATATATGTCCTTCACTCAAAAAATGTCAATGTTGTCATTTGGGAGTTGTAGTTGCTGGTTTATAGTTCACCTACAATCAAAACGCCTTCTGAACTCCACCAATTATGGAATTGAACCAAACTTGGCACACAGAACTCCCACGACCAACAGAACACACTGGAAGGGTTTGGTGGGCATTGACCTTGCGTTTGGGAGTTGTAGTTCACCTCCATCCAGAGAGCACTTTGGACTCAAACAATGATGGATCTGAACCAAACTTGGCACAAATATTCCATATGCCCAAATATGAGCACGGATGGAGTTTGGGCAAACTTCCCACACTGAACCCTCATGACCAACAGAAAACACTTCAGGCCATCCAGTCCAACTCCCTTCACCAGGACAAGAAAATGTTATCAAAGCCCTCCTGACAAAGGGCCATCCAGCCATAGATATAGATAGATATGATTCACACACAGAGAGAGAGATTGTATCATAGATTTGAAAGGGGCCTCTAAAGAAGGACAATTCTATGTTGCCTGTTCCAGAGAAGGCAAACAAGACAATCTGCACATCGACACAGACAGCAAGAAATACTTTCACGTCACTTTGTTTTCCAGATCACCAGAATGGGCCACAGCAACTCGTGGCAGGGGACGGCTAGTACATAATAAAACAAGATGTAAAATCAACATATGTGAATATATCATAACTAAAACACAAATTATTTGTATATTTATTTAATAACACACAAATAAGTTTTGTGTGTGTGTGTGTGTGAAGGAGTGACGAGAAACTGCAAGTCGCTTCTGGTGTGAGAGAATGGGCTGTCTGCAAGGACGTTGCCCAGGGGACGCCAGGATGTTTTGATGTTTTACCATCCTTGTGGGAGGCTTCTCTCATGTCCCCGCATGGGGAGCTGGAGCTGACAGAGGGAGCTCATCCACGCTCTCCCCGGTTTCGAACCTCTGACCTTGTCAGTCTTCAGTCAGTCCTGTTGGCACAAGGGTTTAACCCATTGCGCCAGCAGGGTCTCCTATACACAAATAAGTAAACAAATATTTGTGTGTGTGTGTGTGTGTGTGTGTGTGTGTGTAAGGAGTGACTTGAGAAACTGCAAGTCGCATCTGGTGTGAGAGAATTGGCTATCTGCAAGGACATTGACCAAGGGTTGCCTGGATGTTTTTTGCCCATCCTTGTGGATTATTTTATATGTGTGTATTTTATAATTCTATATGTTATATATATTATACTACCATATTTTATATTCTATATGTTATGTGTGTGTGTGCGCGCATATACACATATTTATATATAATATTATTGCATATTATTTTATATCCTATATGTTATTATATATTATATAATATGGTTCCTACATGGCTTAATGGTTCTGGATCAAACTTGGTACATATGCCCTTTATGATCAAACTTAAAATACTGACAGAGTTGGGTGGGAGTTGATGGGAGTTGTGGTGGAAATAATGCAACTTGACACAGCTTTGATCGCTATGACTCAATGCTATGGAGTCCTGGAAGTTGTAGTTTGGTGAGGAAGAACTTCCTGACTGTGAGAGCCGTTCAGCAGTGGAACTCTCTGCCCCGGAGTGTGGTGGAAGCTCCTTCTTTGGAAGCTTTTAAACAAAGGTTGGATGGCCATCTGTCAGGGGTGATTTAAATGCAATATTCCTGCTTCTTGGCAGAATGGGGTTGGACTGGATGGCCCACGAGGTCTCTTCCAACTCTTTGATTCTATGAGGCACCAGCCCTCTTTGGCAGAGAAGGCTAAAGGGCTTGTGAAACTACAACTCTCATGATTTCCAGGATGGAGCCGTGGCAGTTCAAGTGATGCCAAACCGCACTGATTCTACAGTGTAAATACACCCAAAGGCAAAACAACTTATATGGTAGGGTTGTAATGCATTGGAAACTGGTTTAAACCACATCACAGCAATCCTGGGAGTTGTAGTTCAAAGAGGCCCTAAGCCTCTTTGGTGAAGAAGGCTTCATAAAACAAGACCGCCCAGTATTTCATAAAGAAGAACGGCCTGCCTCAGGGGAGCATGCTCGCTCCATCCATGTTCAACATCTACACAAATGACCAGCCACTGCCAGAAGGGATAGAGAGTTTCATCTATGCTGATGATTGTGCCATTACTGCTCAACCAGGGAACTTTGAGATGGTTGAACAGAAGCTCTCCAAACCTCTAGGTGCTCTTACTGCCTACTACAGGGAAAACCAGCTGATTCCTAATCCATCTAAAACACAGACCTGTGATTTTCACCTTAAGAACGGACAAGCATCCTGAGCTCTGAGGATTACCTGGGAAGGAATCCCACTGGAGTATTGCAGCGCACCCAAATACCTGGGAGTCACTCTGGACCGTGCACTGACCTACAAGAAGCACTGCCTGAACATCAAGCAAAAAGTGGGTTCCAGAAACAATATCATACGAAAGCTGACTGGCACAACCTGGGGATCACAACCAGACACAGTGAAGACATCTGCCCTTGCGCTGTGCTACTCTGCTGCTGAGTATGCATGCCCAGTGTGGAACACATCTCACCACACTAAAACAGTGGATGTGGCTCTTAATGAGACATGCCGCATTATCACGGGGTGTCTGCGCCCTACACCACTGGAGAAATTACACTGTCTAGCGGGTATTGTACCACCTGACATTGCCAGGAAGTAGCAGCCAATAGTGAAAGGACCAAGGCAGTGACATCACCAGCCCATCCCTTGTTTGAGCATCAGCCAGCATGCCAACAACTTAAATCAAGAAATAGTTTTCTAAGATCTACAGAGACACTCGCTGGAATACCCCAGCAAGCAAAAGTCCAAAAGTGGCAGGCTCAAACCCAGCACCTCAATCCATGGCTGATACCAAATGAGAGACTCCCCCCTGGGCACACAGAAGACGGGAAGACTTGGAAAGCGCTGAACAGACTGCGCTCGGGCACCACGAGATGCAGAGCCAACCTTAAGAAATGGGGCCTCAAAGTGGAATCCACGACATGCGAGTGTGGAGAAGAGCAAACTACAGACCACCTGCTGCAATGCAACCGGAGCCCTGCCACATGCACAAGGGAGGACCTTCTTGCGGCAACACCAGAGGCACTCCAAGTGGCCAGATACTGGTCAAAGGACATTTAATCAACTACCAAGCTTGTAAATTCTGTGTTTTGTCTGTTTGTTTGTTTGTTAGTTACAAATGTCTGGTTGCTGATGACATGATAAATAAAAAACCCTAATTCAAGATATGGACATGGATGAGATGGAAGGTGTCCAAAGAAAGGTGACCCAAATGGTCAAAGGTGTGCAAACCAGGAATCTCTCTAAGGAGCAGCTTAGGAAGCTTGGAGAAGAGAAGGCTGAGAGGAGGAGACACGTTAACCAGGTTTAAATATCAGAAAGGATGTCCCATAAGGAGAAAGGGGACAAGGCTTGTCTTCTGCTGCTCCAGAGACCAAGACAAGAGCAATAGATCCAAATGGCAGGAGGAGAAATGCCACGTAAACATTAGAAGGAACATAAGAGTGCTTCAACAGTGGAATATACTGCTTGGGAGTCTCTGGAGGTTTTTAAGCAGAGGCTGCATGGCCATCTGTCAGGAGGGCCTGGATTGTGCCTTCTTGCCTGGCAGAATGGGATTGGACTGGATGGCCCTTGATGTCTCTTCCAACATTTTTGTGTGTGTCAGGAGTGACTTGAGAAACTGCAAGTCGCTTCTGGTGTGAGAGAATTGGCTGTCTGCAAAGATGTTGCCCAGGGGACACCCAGATGTTTTACTATCTGGTGGGAGTCTTCAATCCTATGGCACATCTTCCAACAATACAATATTATGGCACATCTCCTTAACTCTCTGATTCAGGGGCCTGGATGTTTTACCATCCTATGGGAGGTTTCTCTCGTGTCCCCGCATGAGAAGCTGGAGGTGACAGATGGGAGCTCATCTCACTCTCCGGATTCGAACCTCCATCCACCAATAAAATCCTATGGCACATATCCTTAACTCTCTGATTAAGGGGCCTGGATATATTACCATCCTATGGGAGGCTTCTCTCATGTCCCCACATGAGAAGCTAGAGCTGACAGATGGGAGCTCACCCCACTCCCCGGATTCGAACCTCCATCCACCAAAACAATCCTATGGCACATCTTCCAACAATACAATCTTATGGCACATATTCTTAACTCTCTGATTCAGGGCCCTGGATGTTTTACCATCTTATGGGAGGCTTCTCTCATGTTCCCACATGAGAAGGTGGAGCTGACAGATGGGAGCTCACCCCACTCCCTGGATTCGAACCGCTAGCCACCAATACAATCCTATGGCACATCTCCTTAACTCTCTGATTCAGGGGCCTGGATGTTTTACCATCCTATGGGAGGCTTCTCTCATGTCCCCGCATGAGAAGCTGGAGCTGACAGATGGGAGCTCACCCCACTCCCCAGATTCGAACCTCCACCCACCAAATACAATCCTATGGCACATCTTCTTAACTCTCTGATTCAGGGGCCTGGATGTTTTACCATCCTATGGGAGGCTTCTCTCATGTCCCCGCATGAGAAGCTGGAGGTGACAGATGGGAGCTCACCCACGCCCCGGATTTGAACCTCCATCCACCAAAACAATCCTATGCCACATCTTCCAACAATACAATATTATGGCACATCTCCTTAACTCTCTGATTCAGGGGCCTGGATGTTTTACCATCCTATGGGAGGCTTCTCTCATGTCCCCGCATGAGAAGCTGGAGGTGACAGATGGGAGCTCACCCACGCCCCGGATTTGAACCTCCATCCACCAAAACAATCCTATGGCACATCTTCCAACAATACAATATTATGGCACGTCTCCTTAACTCTCTGATTCAGGGGCCTGGATATTATACCATCCTATGGGAGGCTTCTCTCATGTCCCCGCAATGAGAAGCTGGAGCTGACAGATGGGAGCTCACCCCACTTCCCGGATTCGAACCACCAACCAACAATACAATCCTATGGCACATCTCCTTAACTCTCTGTTTCAGGGGCCCTTTGCCACAATACAAATATGAGGAAGTGGTTGCTGTGTGAAGACGAGACGGACTTGCGGGAAACCTGACTCTGCCAGGCAAGGGACCCGAATTCAAGAGGAGAAGTTGTGGTTTTAAGAGGAAACTCAAAGAATGGGGACACTTCTCCTATCGGGAACTGGGGCATTGTGGGTTGGACAGGAAAAGGCATTTCCCTCCCCAGGAATATGGAGAGAAAAGAAATACAGAGAAAAATAATTATAATGTTCTCTTCCTCGGGGACTCCCAAAACGACCTGCTTAGTGCAAGGAGTGACTTCTTTTCTTTTGCAATTGTTTCATTTCTAGGAAACTTTGGGTGGAGTGACCACGTCTCTTGTTATTTATTTGGATGTTTGAGTCTTTATTGTGTTTTATTTATTTACTTATTTGTGTTTAGGAACCCCTGGTAGTGCAATGGGTTAAACCAGTGTTTCTCAACCTGGGGGTCGGGACCCCTGGGGGGCGGGGTCGCGAGGGGGTTTCAGAGGGGTCACTGAAGACCATCAGAAAACACATATTTCTGATGGTCTTCGGAACCCCTTTGGCATAGTTGTTTGGGTTCACAGTGTTCTCCGGATCCCTAAATCATTGTCAATTCATCCCAAATCCCTCCAGTATTTTTCATTGGTTATGGGAGTTCTGTATGGGAAGTTTGGCATAATTCTATCATTGGTGGGGTTCAGAAGGCTCTTTGATTGTAGATGAACTCTAAATTACAGCAACTACAACTCCCAAATGTCATATGGTATATTATTTATCTTATATATATATATAATTATACAATGTGTGTGTGTATATATACACACACATATGGTATATTATTTATATTATATATGCATATATATATAGTATCATATAAACACATATGGTATATTATTTATATTATATATGCATATATATATATAGTATCATATACACACATATGGTATATTATTTATATTATATATGCATATATATATAGTATCATATACACACATATGGTATATTATTTATCTTATATATATAGAGAGAGAGAGAGAGTATTATACAATGTGTGTGTAGTTATACACACACACATATGGTATATTATTTATCATATATATATATATAATTATACAATATGTGTGTATATATACACACATATGGTATATTATTTATCTTATATATATATATATAATTATACAATGTGTGTGTATATATATACACACACATATGGTATATTATTTATATTATATATGCATATATATATATAGTATCATATACACACATATGGTATATTATTTATATTATATATGCATATATATATATATAGTATCATATATACACATATGGTATATTATTTATATTATATATGTATATATATATATAGTATTATACAATATGTGTGTATATATACACACATATGGTATATTATTTATCTTATATATATATATATATAATTATACAATGTGTGTGTATATATACACACACATGGTATATTATTTATATTATATATGCATATATATATATAGTATCATATACACACATATGGTATATTATTTATATTATATATGCATATATATATATATATCGTACACACATATGGTATATTATTTATATTATATATGTATATATATATAGTATTATACAATATGTGTGTATATATACACACATATGGTATATTATTTATCTTATATATATATATAGAGAGAGAGTATTATACAATGTGTGTGTAGTTATACACACACACACATGGTATATTATTTATATTATATATGCATATATATATATATATATATATCGTATCATATACACACATATGGTATATTATTTATATTATATATGCATATATATATATATATATATATCATACACACACATATGGTATATTATTTGTATTACTAGTTTGGGGACCCGGCGTTGCCCGGGTTATTAGAGTAAGTGGGTAATGGCGGTTCTGTATGCCAAGTTTGGTCTTTATTGGTCTTTGGATAATGGCTGCATTATTTTCAGGAAGTGAGTGAAGGTACTTGAAGTCCCATCATCCATGGGCCACCCTTCTACAAACAGCAGCAGGATATAGAGTGGGTCATGGGGGCTCTGTGTGCCAAGTTTGGTCTTTATCAGTCATTAGATGAGCGTGGCAGTGGTGTCAGTAAGTGAGTGAAGGTACTGCAAGTCCCATCATCCAAAGTCCATCTCCTTTCAAACTGCAGCAGGATGTAGAGTGGATCATGGGGGCTCTGTGTGCCAAGTGTGGTCTTGATTGGTCATTAGAAGAGGGTTGCAGCAATCTTTGGAAGGGAGTGGAGGTACTTGAAGTCCCATCATCCATGGTCTGTCCTCCTCCAAACTGCACCAGGATGTAGAGTGGGTCATTGGAGCTCCATGTGCCAAGTTTAGTCTTGATTAGTCATTGGCGAGGGTCTCAGTGGTCTCAGGAACTGAGCAAAGGTACTGCAAGTCCCATCATCCATCTCCAAAGTTTTCCAAATAACACCAGGATGGAAAGTGGGTCATGAGAGGTCTATGTGCCAAGTTTGGTCTTGATCCGTCATTGGATGAGGTTTGCAGAGGTCTCAGAATGTGAGTGAAGGTACTGGAAGTACCATCATCCATGGTCCACCCTTCTCCAAAACTGCAGCAGGATGTAGAGTGGGTCATGGGGTCTCTGTGTGCCAACTTTGGTCTTGATTGGTCATTAGATGAGTTTTCAGCAGTCTTGGGTAGTGTAGGTACTTGAAGTCCCATCATCCATGGTCTGTTGTCCTCCAAACTGCTCCAGGATGTAGAGTGGGTCATTGAAGCTCCATGTGCCAAGTTTAGTCTTGATGAGTCATTGGCGAGGGTCTCAGTGGTCTCAGGAAGTGAGTGAAGTGACTGCAAGTCCCATCATCCATTGTCAAATTCTTCCAAACCGCACCAGGATGTAGAGTGAGTTATGCGGGCTCTCTGTGTAAATTGTGGTCCTGATCCATCATTGTTGGCAGTTATAATGGTCTTAGGAAGGGAGTGCAGGTATTGCAAGTCCCATCGTCCATGGTGCATCCTCCTTCAAACTGCACCTGGATGTAGAGTGCGTCATGGAGACTCGGTGTGCCAAGTTTGGTATTTATTGGTAATTGGATGAGGGTTGCAGTGGTCTCAAGAATTGAGCAATGGTACTGCAAGTCCCATAATCCATGGTCCATCCCCGGCCAAACCACACCAGGACGTAAAGTGGGTCATGAGAGGTCTCTGTGCGAAGTTTGGTCCTGATCAGTCATTGGATAAGGTTAACAGCGGTCTCAGAATGTGAGTGGTGGTACTGCAAGTCCCATCATCCATGGTTCATCCTCCCCCAAACTGCAGTAGGATGTAGAGTGGGTCATGGGGGCTCTGTGTGCCTATTTCGGTCTGTATTGGGAGTGTTCTGACCCAGCCCCCGGCCTTTCCTTTCCTCTCTTTCTCATCTCGGAATGTTGGATTTGAGGCTGGCCAATCAGAGACCATATGCAAATTTCCTTCTGTCATGCCCCGTTTCTGCCATGAACCCTCTTCTCCACCAGGGGCTCCTATTGAAGCTGCCCAATCAGAGACCATATGCAAATAGCACCACAGCGGCAGCCAATCAGAACGCTGGCACATACACTTCCGCCCTCCCGCCCTCCACAATTCCTCTGTCCGATACAAACACTCTTCTTTATTATATACTAGCTTGGGGACCCGGCACTGCCCGGGTTATTAGAGAAAGTGGGTAATGGCGGTCCTGTATGCCAAGTTTGGTCTTTATTGGTCATTGGATGAGGGTTGCATTGTTTTCAGGAAGTGAGTGAAGGTACTTGAACTCCCATCATCCATGGTCCACCCTCCTCCAAACAGCAGCAGGATATAGAGTGGGTCATGGGGGCTCTGTGTGCCAACTCTGGTCTTTATCAGTCATTGGGTGAGGGTGGCAGTGGTTTCAGTAAGTGAGTGAAGGTACTGCAAGTCCAATCATCCAAAGTCCATCCTCCTTCAAACTGCAGCAGGATGGAGAGTGGGTCATGGGGGCTCTGTGTGCTAAGTTTGGTCTTTATCGGTCATTGGAGTAGGGTCGCAGTGGTTTCAGTAAGTGAGTAAAGGTACTGCAAGTCCTATCATCCATGGTCAACCCTCCTCCAAATAGTATCAGGATGTAGAGTGGGTCATGGGTGTTCTGTGTGCCAAGTTTGGTCTTGATTGGACATTAGATGAGGGTTGCAGCAGTCTTGGGAAGGGAGAGGAGGTACTTGAAGTCCCATCATCCATGGACTGTCCTCCTCAAACGTGCACCAGGATGTAGAGTGGGTCATGGGGACTCTGTGTGCCAAGTTTGGTCTTGATCCGTCATTGGCGAGGGTCTCAGTGGTCTCAGGAAGTGAGTGAAGTGACTTCAAGTCCCATCATCCATTTCCATATTTTTCCAAACTGCACCAGGATGTAGAGTGGGTCATGTGGGCTCTCTGTGCGAATTGTGATCCTGATCCATCACTGTTGGCAGTTGTAATGGTCTCAGGAAGGGAGTGCAGGTATTGCAAGTCCCATCGTCCATGGTGCATCCTCCCCCAAACCGCACCAGGATGTAGAGTGTGTCATGGAGACTCAGTGTGCAAAGTTTGGTCTTTATCGGTAATTGCATGAGGGTTGCAGTGGTCTCAAGAATTGAGCAAAGGTACTGCAAGTCCCATAATCCAAGGTCCATCCCCGGCCAAACCACATCAGGATGTAAAGTGGGGCATGAGAGGTCTATGTGGCAAGTTTGGTCCTGATCAGTCATTGGATGAGGTTAACAGCAGTCTCAGAATGTGAGTGATGGTACCGCAAGTCCCATCATCCATGGTTCATCCTCCTCCAAACTGCAGTAGGATGTAGAGTGGGTCATGGGGGCTCTGTGTGCCAAGTGTGTTCTGTAATGGTAATGTTCTGACTCAGCCCCTGGCCTTTCCTTTCCTCTCTTTCCTTTCCTCTCATTTCGGAATCTTGGAATTGATGCTGGCCTATCAGAGACCATATGCAAATTTCCTTCTCATGTCCCCGTTTCTTCCATGAACTCTTTTCACCACCAGGGGCTCCTATTGAAGCTGGCCAATCAGAGACCATATGCAAATAGCACCACTGCGGCAGCCAATCCGAATGTTGGAACTTTCAGGCTGGCCAATCAAAACGCTGGCACATACTCCTCCCGTCGCACCGCCACACTTTTGTCCGCCACATACAAGTTTTGACTTTTATTATATACATAGATACAGATATATGCTATATATATTATTACATGTAATTATCTTGCAGTGCAATTATCTACAATACCTATCCTATATAGAATATATATATATATATAGGATAGCTACAGTAGGTAACTGCAGTGCAATGCAATGAGTGGTTGCTGCTGTGTTTGTGCTGGCTCTGCAATGCCATTGCTTTTGCTGCTGGTGGGCGGAGCTTTCCAAGGGAAGGGCGGGGCGTGGGGCAGAGCGACAGGCAGGGAAGCCAAAGGGAGCTCTGGTGGGTGGCCCTTTATCTTCCAGACTTGTCTTTTGTTGCTTTTCCCAAACGCCAAGATTTTGGTTTTATCGTAGTTCACCTGCAGTTCGTTTGCCTCGCAGAAATCAACAAATTTATGCAGGATAATCCAGTTCAAAGATGATAATCTGGAATATCTGCTTTGATATTCTGGATTATATGTCAGTGTAGAAGGACCTTAAGGGCCCTTCCACATACCCCTATATCCCAGAATATAAAGGCAGAAAATCCCACAATTTCTGCTTTGAACTGGGATATCTGAGTCCACACTCAGATAATGTGGGATTTTCTGCCTTGATATTCTGGGATATAGGGCTGTGTGGAAGGGCCCTAAGTCTCAATGAAGGCAAAGGCAAAACACCTCTGAATAAATCTTGCCAAGAAAACAGTGGGATTTTTTTTTTGTTTCGAGTAACCATAAGTTGGAAATGACTTGCAGCCAAATGACGATAAGAACAATATTGAGATTTATCAATATTCAGAAGCCCTATTTGCATATGCCACAAATAAAATGAGAGAGTTTTGGCTCTGATTTTAGAATCTTAATGGGAACTACCTGTACTTCTAAATCTAGGTGCTTTGTTACAATAAGTTGCTGGAAAACTTGCAGAGACAGTATGGAAAGACTGATGAAGTGCCTCTGGTCTTGCACTGCACTATAAGAAGGAGAAGGGGAAATCCCATTTATTGCCATTAAAAATGCTGAAAGAAAGCCTTTGATTAATGTGTGTTGTATTTTGCAAAGGGTAGAGTGAAGGTGAATGTTAGCAGAAGGTCAAGGGTGAAACAGAGAAATTAGAAGAGGCCATGAAGGCTAAAGGAGAACATTATCTACATGCTGACGGAAACACAAGTTAACTGGGAGGAAAATTGGACAGAGGGAAAGATGAAGGAAAATGTACACCCCTTGATGTGTAATATACAGTAGAATGTAAAAAAAGTTTAAATATAAACCATGCTTTGGGTGCTTTGTGAAAGTAACCCCTTGTTTAGTCCAACGTATTGTTTGAACATATCAGAGAAACTGCATTTGTCTGTATTTGCTTGATAGATAAATAAGAAAAATATGTTCTCTATGTCATCAATCTCTTCACACACACACACAGAGCAGCTCCACCACCTCTTTAAGACACAATGCTCACAGAAGGTGCAAGATAGATGGCTATGCAGGTTTTCCCACAGAAGCTCATAAATTCCTATTTAGCCTTTCACTACTTTGCTGAGATTGAAAACAAGTCACCTGTCCTCCATGAACTGGGTTCAGTACTAAAAGTATTTTACACAAGCTGTAAAACTAAGTCTCGGTAGTAGTGATAATGTTGGGGCAGCTGTCTGTTGGGAGGAATTTAATGCCAAGGTTAGGACAAAACAAACACTATCAATCAATAGTTAAACTTAAAAAAAAAAAAAAAACCAAAGCAACCCAAATCAAACCATATTGTCCTTTGGTGTATTTCCCATAGTCCTTGATTACATTCATCTTGCTGTTTGTATGCTCTGGAGATTCCCATTTGAATTGTGTTGTAACAGGAGAGTATCCTTATTTCCCATTAAACCCCTCTGGCATTAAATGTTTCATGCACATTGAGAACTTGTAAAAACAAAGGAGGTATGTCTACATGTCTACAATTTCAAATTTAATTTTTTAAAGAAATAATTAAGTTAAGGCAGAAATTAGGTGGCAAGACCATGAAGAACTAAATTATGGATCAATAGTGGGCGGCGGCGGCACAGTGGGTTAAACTATTAAGCTGCAGACCTTGCTGACCAGAAGGTCAGCAGTTTGAATCCACAGGATGGAATGAGCTCACATTGTTAGCCCCAGCTTCTGCCAACCTAACAGGTCAAAAACATGCAAATGTGAGTAGATCAATAGGTACCGCTTTGGTGGGAAGGTAACAGCGCTCCATGCAGTCATGCCAGCCACATGTGCTAGGAGGCATCTACAAACAATGTTAGCTCTTCAGTTTAGAAATGGAGATGACCACCAAACCCCAGAGTTGGACTCATCTAGACTTAATGTTGAGAGGAAACCATTACCTTTACCTAGTGGTATTGAGAACCACCACGGTGATGTGGTGAGTCTTTTGAGTTGGGATTTTGGAGATCCAGACTCTAATTTCCATTGAGCCATTGGTACTCTCTAAAGATGTTTTAGTATGCCAGTTTTCATGGGGAAGAAGCAAGAGAAACAAAAATCAGAATAGTAAGGGCATTGGTCATTATGAAAGAGATTTCTAGCAATGTCCTCATATATATTGACAAATATTACCTCAAATTATTGCATTTTAATTCAAATGAAATATTGAGAAACATTGTAAAAGAGCAAAACAATTTAAAATGCCATATTTCCCACATACACAATATTTGCATAATCTAAATAACAGTGATTAGGAAGTAGATGCATATTTTACAAGTCCATCTATATTAATGATATGAACTATTGGTGCAGTCCAATATACTATGATCTGTCTACAAACTTGTGAAGAACTTATGCATTTGAAATTCATCCAAAGGTGCTAACTTCCAAAATCAAAGATTACCAAATTTGCTTTTCTCTGATGAGGCATCTGTATGGTGTCCGCATATGTGTCAAAGCTGACAATGAATTTTCACACACAGCAGTTGATGTCCCACAGCTGAGTCCTGTGCCTTGCAAAGTGTATGCATTCATTTTTCACAAGTTTTTGATGTGTTACGAGTTAAGGTTTTGTTTGATTCTTCTGTGATATTTTCTTTGGACGGCCAGATTAAACTGTATTTCGGCTGCGATGCAAGAAATTTAGTGATGGGAGGGAAAATTTCATAGGAGGTACAGAAGTCTATTTATGGGGCAATGTCCACATCTGCCCCATTCTTGATACATCTGCTTTTGCAATCTCAGTTTTAGCTGAATGACCTTGTTATGAGGATATGTATGGTACCATGAGTTCTCTGAAGAAAGGGAGCCATATAAATATGCAAGTAATTAATTATCAGTAATGGAACAAATAATATTGTTCACCTTTTAAAGACTTCAAAACTATCTATGCAGTGGTTGAATCTTCTAACTGCTCCTTATTTATTTCAGGGAATTAAAAAACAAACTTTAATACAAAAATAAGTACTAATGAGTCATATTTAGTTTTTGAGCATTGCTTTTTCTATCTTGCTAATACAGGTAACAAGTCCATAGGCTGCATAATGAGAAAAAATTGTGGCATCTAATCCAATGCATCTGTCTTTGTGCATGGATGCATACACATCGATATCTGTGAAATCACGAAGAAACAGGGCTGCTACAATTGTTCCATTAATTAGTAAAATCAATCATCTTTTATTTTGGCGAGTGGGGAGGGCACAGATGGGTAAGATCTTGTGCTTCTTTCATACAAATAATGTAATTTGTGTAATTTACTCTGCAATTATGTAATTATTGCCATAGAGAATGCAAGCCATGAAAAATTCTAACAATTACAGTGTTTCGTATGCATTTAAATGGCATAAAAACTGTACAAAGCCTAAAGCAACACCAAATATAATTGCCTTTTGATTAATGTCAGTATTTGGTGTAAAACGAAATCTTTCTACATTGTCTGCACAAGATAAATCTTCACTGTGCTTCATGGAGCAGTAATGTAACACATTAATTAAGTGTTAGAAATCGTAACAGGAGAGTATCCATATTTCCCATTAAACCCCTCTGGCATTTAATGTTTACTTTGGGTCAAATTCATGAAGACAGTAGTATGTGGTGACAGTTTTTGGGCACATGGAGAAAATGGGTGTTGCATTGCCTATATTAGATTTTGCTGGAAAGCAAGTAGATCAGCATCGAGGCCAATTTTCACTAAGCAAAAGACACACAGATGTGCTTTTGTGTACAGAAGAGAAAATCTCACTGTGTTCCACAAAACCTAACCATACTCCTTATCACATCTTATTATTGTCTGAGTACTAGACAGTTTCTTTTTCCAGCATGGAAATTGAGTGTATTTTGATACAAATTTTCCAAAAACTATTATTCTCTCCTTTTTTTAAAAAAAAATTCTCACTTTTCTTAATGAATTTAAAACATTTTCTCCATTTACTGATCCTTCCTTTTCCTGGCTGATCAAACAGGCCAGGGGAAACTGGCAGAGTAGGTGAAGGTGGAAGTCAATGCCTTCTTGGACCAAGGCAAAGTTCCAACTTCCCTAAAACGTTTTTGAATGTTATGTTTTTATGATCTTTGTTATTTGTAAATTTTACTGCTTTATAGTTTGTGTTTGACTCGGCTTGTCTCCATGTAAGCCGGCCCAAGTCTCTTCAGGGAGATGGTTGTGGAATACAAAAATAAAGTTGTTGTTGTTGTTGTTGTTGTTATTTGAAACACAACAAGATGAGTCCACTAGGCCTGTTTGATCAAGAAAAAATTTGTTTCTAAAATCGATTTGTAATTGGGGTGTTTTTTTGTTTCGATATTTAAAATATTTACAAAACTTTCCAAAAAAATGTTTTGTTATTTACGAAATTTCGTAAATATTTACAAAACATTTTGTAAGTGTGAATGTTGCAGTAATGGTCACCTTGATTAGCATTGAATGGCTTTCATTTCTCCCACCCTGGACATTCCATAGATAAACTGAAACTCCATTTGCTCCTGACACAAAAGTTGCTCCTGACACGAAAAAAAAAAGCCTCTCTGGCAGGGGCTTCAGGGGCGGGGAGGAGGAAGAGGAGGACAAGGAGGAGGAGAAGGAGGAGAAGGCGGGGAAGAGGAGCAAAACAGAGCAGGCAATGGGTTTGAACTCCGGAGATCATCTGACTTGAAAGCCCCAAAGTGCGGAAGAGAGAGAGAGAGAGAGAGAGAGAAAGAAGGAGAAGCGAGGGGGAGAAAAGTTTGGTCCCCGCTCGGTCTCTCCCTCTCCCCGATCCCGAGAGGGGGGCGTGTTTCTGAAACTTTCTTCCCTCGCTATCTCTTCCCTTCCCTTCCTTTCCCCTTCCCTGGCCCTCCCTTCTCCGCCTGCCCGCCCGCCCGCCTCCCTCCGCCTCGCCGCGCGTGCGGCTGTCCTGCCCAGGAAGATGATGGATGGCAGGAGGGCAGCCGCGCGCCAGCAGAGCAGCAAGGAGAGGAGGAGGAGGAGGAGGAGGCAGCAGCGGGAGCAGCAGGAGCAGCAGCAGCGGCGCCCCAGACTTTGCTAAAGTCCCCTCGCTGCGTCCCGGACGGGCCTGGCAGCGCCTCCATCCCGGTAAGGAGGGCTTTGGAGAGAGAAAGAGGGGCGGAGGAGCCGCCGGCGAGGGGCGGGAAGCGAGCGGGAAGCAGCGGGCGATGGGGAGCCGCACGCCTCGCCCTACCCGGGAGACGCTGCCCGCCTGAAAACTTCTCTTCGGGTAAAGTTGTGCCTCCCTTTCCCTCCTCCTCCTCCGGTTCCTTCTTTCTTCTTCCCCCTTTCTCAATCCCCTTCCTCCTTCTCTCCCAGCCTCTTTCCCCCTTTCAGCCTCTTCTTCCTCACTTTCCGAGTCCCTTCTTCCTCCCTCTATCAACTCATCACACTAGAAAATGAATCGGCTCCGGCTCCTGCGCCCTCCTCCTCCTCCTCCTCCTCCCAGCTGTGTTGCTCGTGCCGCCCCTTCGCCCCGCCCGCCCCATTTACTGCTGGGGTGCTTGGGAGCGCCGGATTGGCTCCCAGGCACCAGCAGCACAGCAGCCTCCATCCCATTAACGAGACGAGCTGAAGCTCGTAAAAAAAATGGGGCTGCTGTTTCGATATTTTTAAACCCTTCCGGGTTTGAAAATATGTTTTGAAATCACGTCGGATATGGTAAAAATAACGATTAAATTATGAAATAACGAATTAACGAACTAAAACCGATAGGCCTAGAGTCCACAGCAGACACTCTGCTGGCTGTTGTATTGGATCACACATCGGACACTTCCCAAGTGTCTAGGACTGTGGGATGTATCGGTGAATACACTTGGGATCTGTCATCGACTTTTCAATTCTGGCTTTGATGGTGTTGGGGTTCAGCCTGAGTTTGAACTTGAACCTGATTCTCTGTTTATTCCTCCTGATGCTAATGAAAGTATATTTACTGATGCTAGTGGAAATGTACCTTTTGATGCCAATGCTCCTGAAATTAGTGAGGAAGAAACTGCTGTAGGTTTGGAAAATGCCAATGTTCCTGAAATTAGTGAGGAAGGAACTTCTGTAGATTTGGAAAATGAAAGTACCAGTGTTCATGAGAATGTTTCAGAGGGAGACCTAGAACTTTCCCTCCCTTCTGCACCTGTTAACTGTAATGACAACAGAAGGGGTCAAATTTGGGAAGACAGAAGTAAATCACTCAGTTTGCGTCGATCCTCCCGAATTCAAGAATTAAAAACATTGGCTTCAAAAAAGAAGGGCGGTTCACGGAATCAATTCTTGAGTTTTAATTGCAATACGCCGAGCTGATTGTCTCAGTTCAGGCATCGTTTCAGAACTGATGAAGACCTTGGCAGTTCTCCCGGTTCCCTGGCCATAGTTTGGGAAGATTTCTAGGATATCAAGTACAGTTAGTGGATTGCTAACAGATTCCAGTATTTCCCAGTGAGGCTTTTGGTTTTGCTTTGTCCATTTAAATTCATGTTTGCTGATTTTGCTGTGGCTTTTGACTTGCATTTTTCCTTTATTTTGTAACCATTTTTCTTCAATAAAAAAGGATTGTTTTTCACAGCCAAGTGTGGTGGATAGTTATCTTAGGGCCTCGTTCCCTGCTCTGGATTGCAACAGATGGCATTTGTTCTAATGACTTGTTCTTGGGCTGCCAAAATCAGGCCCTCTGTCTCCTTTTTCAAAGTTCCATTTGTGAGAAACAGCCATGTTTTTTCTTTGCCAATTTGGCTCTCAATTTTTCCCAGGTTGTTGTTGTTGTTGTTGTTATTGACTCAGTTGTGAGACCTATATTTTAAAAGCCATCCTTGAACACCTCTATAATTGATAACTATTGGCCAGAGAACAACTTTCCCTTTCTGAGCAAGGTTTTGGGGCATATGGTGGTCTCCAGGGATTTCTTGATGAAATGGATTATCTAGATCAATTTCAATCTGGTTTCAGGCCTGGATATGGAACAGAGACAGATTTGGTCATTTTGGTGGATGAACTCCTCAGAGAGCTAGACAGGGGCAGTGTGTCCTTATTGGTTCTCCTGGACCTCTCAGTGGCTTTCAGTACCATTGGCCCTCGTATTCTTCTAGGTCATCCTGCTGGAATGGGATAGAGAGGCACTGCCTTACAGTGGCTCTGGTCCTTCATGGAGGGCCATACCCAGAAGATGGTGCTGGGGACTTCTGTTCGAACCCCTAGCCATTGGCCTGTGGGGTTCCTCAGAGTTACAATTCATCTCCCATACCATTCAACCTGCTGGGAGAGGTCAGAAAGGGAAAAGTACGGTGCCACCTATATGCAGATAACATCCAACTTTACTACTCCTTTCCACCTAATGGCAAGGAAGCTGTCCTGACCCTAAACCAGTGTCTGTCATCAGTAATGGACTGGATGAGGGCAAACACATTGTAGCTTAATCCAGACAAGACAGAGATCCTCTTGGTCTGTCGGAAGACAGATCAGGAAATAGGGATCCAGGCTGTGCTAGATGGGGTCACATTCCCCCTGAATACATAGGTTTGTAGTTTGGGGATCCTCCTGGACTCAGCTCTGAACCTGGAGGCCCAGGTGTCGATGGTGGCTGGGAGGGCCTTTGCACAGCTGAAACTTGTGCCCCAATTGCACCCGTTTCTTGAGAAGCTGGATCTGGCCACAGTGGTATATGCCATAGTAACATCCCGTCTGGATTACTGTAACTTGATCTATGTGGGGCTGCCTTTGAAGAGTGCTCAGAAACTTCAGTTGGTCCAAAGAGCTGCAGCCAGGTTGCCCACTGGGGTTGGCTGCAGGGAGCGGACAACTCCCCATTAAAGCAGCTTCATTGGCTGCCAGTCTCTTTCCAGGCCTGAGATCTTCAGAGAATAAGAGAAGGCCTTCCTTCTCAGTGGCAGCAAAGAATAGAAATATGCATACTCTACAAAAGAAAGCCAGTGCAGCTTTTCTAGAATTCCCCACATTTCCATTCCAACAAGACTGTAATCATGTAGTCTTATGTATCTAGACCAGGCATGGGCAAACTAAGGCTGGGACTAAGGACTTACCTCGGGCCACCCTCATTTTCCCTGTCCTCTTAGTAAAAGAACACGGTGGTCCATTGTGTCTTTATGCCAAAAAGGTGGGGAAGGGAGGGACGTCTCACCCTCCTCCTAGCTTAACCCTCCTCCATCTGTCTCACCCTCCTCCTAGCTTAATGCCAAGAGGACAGCCCGAGGATTGGAAGAGGGGGATGGGAAGGAGAATTGGGGCAGTCTCCCTGTGTGCCACCTTACTTTCAGCATAAGGATGGGACAAGCAGCCCCATCCTTATGCTGGGAGAACAACCTGAGGATGACCTAGGCCCTGCCCTGCCCTCTCCTGGCCCCATCCTTTCCTGGGCCCTCCCCACCCAGCATGTGCCCAGCCCCCCTCTCTCCTGACTCGGCTCTCCCAGTGAGGCCCACAATGCGGCCCCAAGGAAAAAAGGTTTGCCCATACCTGATCTAGACCATGGGTTAATTCGGCAAGTATAGAGCAAGTGGCAACCTCTTTATGTTCCCCCAGTTTTGTGGAGGACATAGAAATAGGTATAGTGAATGTGTTCTCACTCTCACTTTCACAAAGTTGTTAACCACATGACAGCTGAATTGAATCAAGTGACCCTTCAGATTTTCTGATACTGTGCTTTAGGTGATAGCTGTAGGTTATTGGAGGAAGAAAGGGAAGCATATCTTTGTTGTCAGGATAATTAGCTGATTTCTTTCTGTCTTCCTACACCAAGACACCAAAAATGACCCCCTCACAGTCCAACATTTCCTCTTGAGCCCCTCCAGCATGGATAATATTGGAGTGCCCCAGTCATTTCTCAAGAATAAATTCAGTAATACATGCACAAACCCACAAGATATATGTTTATTGCTATTAAGTATAATATGTACTTAGACTACAATTCACAACAAATACTTATTTGTAGCCCTATGGTTTTAGGAGACACACCCCCATCTTCAGCCGTAAGGGAAGAGGAGACCAATAGCATCATAGTAGTGAATAATGCTGGTTGAAAAGTGGGGGGGGGGGGGGCTCAGGAAGAGACATACAGAGTTGGGACAGCATTAAGCATGAACAACTGCATTGTTCCCACCCTATCAAGAAAACAAGAGATTTGCAGGCTCCCTTAAGTGTATGAGAGATTGAATTAATTTTGACTGTCAGGAGCTAGAACTGCGTATTTCTTCTAAACTAGATTTTCAATAAAAACAAAGAACCAAACCCGGAAAAACAAGGAAGTCACCATAGTCAATATGTCAAGGGTTTCTCTCTAGCAAGGAATTCATTTTGCCACTGAAAAGCCTCTAAAGGAATTTATTTTTCTACATTCATGACTATGAGTCAAAGTTCAGCAAGCATCTAAGAATAAAATGTGAACCACTGTTGGAAAGAATATGGAATTAAAATATCTTCTTTGCAGCCTAATATTTAGTCCTGTCCATTGATTATACATGACAGCTCTTCTGCCAAGCTCATCTCCACACTCCCAAGTGATAGAAAATTTGTATTTATAATTCCAAATATGCTAATCTTGATTCTGTGCATTTTTACAAACCTTAAGACTGTTGAGGTCACATTAATGAGTGACAACTGGCTTTGATGTAAGTGGAAGCAAACCAATGAATCTGGATCAAGTCAAAGAGAGAGGGAAAAAAGCAGAAGCAGGCTGGTAAAATATGTTTGTATTCATTCCTGTGATGTGGAGTCATGGCTACTTGCCAGCATTATGACAGGAGATATCACACAGCTGCTGACACTGAGCAACAATGATGCCCTACAGTGCAAAGCCTCACTTCCAGGTAGGCAACATAACTCCACTTTTCTGCTGTGCCACTTCCTCCATTTGTTTTTTCTTTTACTTTGATTTTTAAAGGCACTCCACAATTTCCAAATATTATGTAAAAAGGTCGGCGATTAGAATCCAGGGAGCAGGGTGAGTTCCTGCTGTTAGCCCCAGCTTCTGCCAACCTAGCAAATCAAAACATGCAAATGTGAGCAGATCAATAGGTACTGCTTCAGCAGGAAGGTAATGGCGCTCCATGCAGTCATGCTGGCCACATTACCATGGAGGCATCCACGGACAACACCGGGTCTTCAGCTTAGAAATGGAGATGAGCAACACCCCAGAGTCAGGCATGACTAGACTTAATGTCAAGAGGAAACCTTTACTTTTATGTTAGGTCCAGCTTCTGCCAGCCTAGTAGATCGAAAACATGCAAATGTGAGTAAATCAATAGGTACTGCTTTGATGCTCCATGCAGTCTTTGTGTGATATGTGATGTTAAGTTATGTGATGTGTTCAATAATGTTTAATTTTTTATCAGGGGAGGGTCAATTCTGATGTTTTATACTGTTTTTTATCAAAGCCATGAATTGTTGCCAACACTGTGAACTGCCCTGAGTCTCCTTCGGGGTTGAGATGGGTGGTATGCAAATAAATAAATGTTTAAAAAAAACCAAAGAAACTTTTTTTTGAGGAAGGGGAGAGGAAATAAATTGTCTGAACATCATTGTATGAAGTAATCCTCAGGACCATGGCCCAATCAGAGGCTATTGATGGGCATTGCTTCTGAATAGCTCCTGACTGCCTCATTGTGGAGAGGTGGCAGACAGGCAACAGGTATCGCATCATGTTAGCTGGATCTACACTGCTATATAATTCAGTTTTAGAATACAGATTGAACTGGATTATATGGCAGTACCAACTCATATAATGTATTGGTATGCATTTTTCTTAAACCAAAAGTTGGAAAGTTAACTTTAAAATGAATTCATATGAATTTCCTTTTCATCTCTGTGCCTGGCACAGAAGAGCTTTGCTGGAAGAATGCCTTTTTTCAAAAGATCATAATGCCGAAAACTCTTATTTTGCCTTTATTAAAGACTTCCAAGGTACACTTAGCAATTCCCCAAATTAAGGCCATAGTCATCAAAAAGAAGCAATTAGTAAGTGAGCTTCTACGAAATTAATAGAAGCGTGAACCTAATTAAACCTGCTAGCAGAAGGAACTGGTGATATGATCGGCCATTTGGTGCTTATTAGCACAAATTTTAAAAAGCCATGCACTGTAGCAAACAATGGAGAATTTCCTTAAAAGATGGGAAATCATTGCTTTAATGTGTAATAATGAACAAAGAGACTTGAAAGTCACTAGAAATAAATTCCCATCTTCCCATGTCAATGATGCAGTGATAATTAGTGCTGGGCCCAGCAAACCCCTCCAAATATGAAATTGGGTTAGTATTTCTAAGCTTTCTCTGTTGCACACATAGGAAACAACCATATCTCTTGCTGAGAGATCTCCCTTGGTTTCTGACATGGATGCAGACATGCTGATTGTATCCCATGCCTTTTCCTTCCTGTGTTGCTCTTTGTGAATAGTGCTATTTTTCCAGCCATGCCTAAGAGGTGTTGAAAATTCAACTCTCTCCTCTGACACACTATCACACACATGACGAAAAGAACTGAGTTTAGATCTGTACTAAAGGTAGTCATCATGTAGAGCCGTGATGGTGAACCTATGACATGCATGTCAGCACTGACACGCATGGCTATTTTTGATGACACACGGCCACATGCGGCCGCATACAGAGAAGTACACCTTATAAGAGCCAATCTAATTCCATCCTTAAATTTGTAAAAGGCTCTACAAATTTAACATCTGCACGTTCGAGAATTGTTCACTCCATAACTCAGCATGGAATATACATTTTTCTTATTTAAACTATAAATATTGCAAAATTATGCTGTTTTTTTCTCGAAGTTGACACCCCACCCAAGATATGCTCAGGTTTTGGCAAATTTTGACACATCAAGCTCAAAAGGTTGCACATCACTGATGTAGAGCATTTGCAGCAAACTAGACAGTTGGCCCAGACATGGAAAATATTTTCATTCAAAAAATTCATTCTAGATATTTAATTAACAGCAACATCTCAACCTGAGCCTTTTGTGTACCTTGAGAAATACTGAGAATTCTGTTCAAGAGTAGGAGCTTGCAATTGCATGGATGAAGAAGATTTTCTGAAGATAAGGCTAATTTGTTTCATGACTACATGTCATCCATCAGCAAAGAACTCCTACCCGGTTTGGCTACTTTTGTCTTTTTTTAAAAGAAAAAGTTAAGTGTGCAATCAAAAATGAGCCTCTGCTTTTGCTAATAAAAAAAAAGATAATGTTTCTCTCAATGTTTGGACTTCATCTGACAAAGGATACTTATAAGTAGAGAGGTTATAGGGAAAAACGGAGTATGTGCCATTCTCTGTCCCAGCATCCATATATGTAATTTGAAATGGGATCAGCTCCCAGGAGAGCTAAATTCTACTAAGCTCGTGATTGCTTCCTACACTCCATTGCGCAACTAGGACAAGTGTGTGTTGATGGCTTTAACATCAAATGAAAGCCACCCTTTGCTTAACATTTGGCCTGAAGAAGAGTATGAGAAAACTGTCATGTTTAATGTATTGTCGAAGGCTTCCATGGCCAGAATCACTGGGTTGTGAGTTTTCCAGGATGTGTGGCCATGTTCCAGAAGCATTCTCTTCTGACGTTTCATCCACATCTATGGCAGGCATCCTCAGAGGTTGTGAGGTCTCTTGGAAACCAGGGTTTGTATATCTGTGGAATGTCCAGGGTGGGAGAAAGAACTCTTGTGTTTGAGGTAGGTGTGAATGTTTCAATTGGCCACCTTAATTAGCATTTAATGGCCCAGCGGTTTCAAGGTCTGGCTTCTTACTGTCTGGGAGGTGATTCGCTGACCCTCGTTGTTTCTTGTCTTGAATTCCCCTGTTTTTGAGTGTTGTTCTTTATTTTCTGTTATGATTTTAGAGGTTTTAAATACTGATGGCCAGGTTTTGTTCATTTTCATGGTCTCCTCCTTTCTGTTGAAATTGTCCACATACTTGTGGATTTCAGTGGCTTCGCTGTTTAGCCTGGCATGGTAGTTGTTGGAGTGGGGGCCTCTATGATTACAGTGTATGTTATATAGCATTATATAGCTTTCATTTCTTAGCTATAATATTGCCAATTACTATAATTCCCCAAGAATTTTTTTCTTATTCTGATTAAAATTAGAAATTTTCTGATACCACATGCTTCTCAAAAGTTTCTTGATACTTAATGGCATCAAATGTTGCAATCATGTGAACTTGGAAAAAATAAGCAATTTAAGCAATCATGAGAATCTAGCATTGCTGGATAGAAAGGTCCTCCATCTTAGCCCACCAAGATATTGCAAGGAGGACTGAGGGCAATCAAACATAAGTGAAAGGTAATCAAGAAAAAAAAAAAGCTGGATTGAAACACTATGCTCAGAAGTTTTGTTTGAAATCAACTGAAGGCCATGGTGATCATAGGTGCAGAGCAAAAGTATATAAAACAATATGGCCATGTTCCAGAATATTTTTTCTGGTATTGTAGTATATTGTTGATAATTCACTGCAGTTTCAAAGTTCAGTAATGAGATTGTTACCTTAAATCATATATTTGATGTTAGTGATTAGTTGTTGTTGTTGTTTTTTACCCCTTTTCAGTGCTACAAGAGCAGTTTAAACTTCCTCCATTATCTAAATGGCAATATTTACATTTTTGTTACAATCCAGATTTGGCCCTGAAGATTATCAAATACCGCATAGATGAAATGTACAAATGGACATATTTTGTTCCATTGGTCTGCATTTCCTCAATTTGTGTTTTTATTTTCCTGCTTTTGTTATAGGGGAACATTGTTGTATATAATTTTGGATGTAAATTTTTAAAATCTGAATGGCCATACAGTATATTCTCATCCTTTCATGAATAGATATGCTAATGGATGAATGACCAAAAGATGTTTGATTGCATTTTAGAAATATATATAGATTTTTTACATGTTCATCGTGAATCTACATTGTCATTCAGAATGCTGCAAAGGTAAAGACTTCCAACAGTGAACTGGGAATGTTTCTTTGCTTGACCTAGGTACAGATAAAGTAATTTTTTAAAAGTGTGACAAGACACATTTCTTACATTCCTGTAACAAAGAGTTACCTTGATTCTCACTGGGAAGGGTCATAGACTGAGATTTGCTGAACTGCCGGAAGCAAATATGCAAATATATCTTGAAGTGTCTCTTCCATAAACAAATAAAATACTAACAAATCAAGCTAACCTTTCAAATCTGAAATCCTCTTACGGCCAATATCCCTAGAAGGAAACATCTCTTTTATTATTAACAACTTTCCACAAAACTTAAACACAGGTTTAAAAAACAACAACAACAACAACAACAAACCACCAAACACCCTTGATGACATTGAAACCACGGTCAATTCTGTCAACTAAATATTAATTTTGAATGTTAGAAATGTATTACTGAATTATCTATAAATGAGACCCCCCCCCCCCAAACACACATATACATTATACCTGGGAATCAGCTGCCATGCAATGACATAATAATATGTCAACCAATGATTGTAATACACCTTTAAAGATGGTGACATCTAGAAAAATAGGACAGAGAGAAAGACAGGCAGAATATTTGAATATAGATTAACAATAGTAAAAAAAACACATTTTATAAGTTTTAGGGAAATCTTGACAAGGACAATTTAGATGAAATCTAATGTGACAATAAACTACCACAAAAGTGTGCAAGGAAAGCCCTTAATATGTCTTCTGTGGTTTGTGTAATCACAATTCAGGGCAAAAAAAAAACTGGTTCCAGGAGTTTCTGTGTAATTATTTGTATTACACTTTACTATTGGATTGAAACTACATTAAACGGTCAGTACATATTGGGCATATTAGTGTTCCTCCTTTTCTCTGTGTTGCTTTCCTGAGTCCCTGTTGACTCCCAAAATAAACAAGGTAGGTTATAAACTTCAAAATTTATTAATGGCTTTGCATTTACATATGCAATGAAAACTTGCATCCTAACTAACTACTAAGAAGTTCAGATAACATCTTCATTCTTAACTTACTACCTTTCGATGGAGAAGGAAGACATGGCTGAAGATTAGAGGGGGATTAGAGAGAAATATCAAAAGAGAGGAAAGACTGAGAAGGGAGGGACATTATATAACCAAAGGCCACAACGAAGAGACCAGGGTCACATAGTCTACTTGTGAGGTATTTATAGCCATGTATTTTAAAGGTTAGTAAGAGTATATATATAGGGCTTATATTAGAGAATGAAATAGAAAGATTTGACATGCAAGAAACCCTGTTCTATCTAAAGTGGTGGGGGTTGGGGAGGCAAGAAAACAATGGAATTTTCTAACATTCATGAAGTCAACTTGTATATGAGTATGATATTTTGCATATTAATTGTTAAGTTGTCCTCCTTCTGAAATTGTATGTTGCCCTTTATTTTTGTGCTAATGCAAAATGACTGTGACTCTAAAATCCACACTGAAACTACTATGTCCAATTCAATTAAATAGATTTTTTAGTTTACTGAACTGACAGAAAGAAAATTGAAAGATTCAGAAAGACAACATAAAAAGTTACATAACCTGAGGGTAGTGACAAAGCTACAGTGTGCCCAAAATCTAGCTCATAAAACAAGAGACTTGCTGAACAAACATTGGATCAAAAGCCTATGTCTTTCACCTTCCAATTTCCAGAGAAGCCTTTTTTTGGTCTGGGAAAGAACAAAACTGACAAATGTGTTTATTCAATATGGTGTTCTGTAGCTCAGCTTTAAAAAGTCTGTTTTTAAACTACTTTAATGCATAATAGAATTAAAAAATAAAAAGATTTTTGGTTGCATACTATGATATTCTAGTATAACAAAAACAGAAAATAAAAACACAAGAAAGGGAAGCCATGCTAGTCATACATTTACAAGGAAATTGAGCAAATGTACAAATATACATCCATGTATAGGTTTCATCTATGTATCATACTTCCAAGTGTTGCAAGCATTGTCAGATCATCTGTCCATTGGATCACTGATGGAGGAAAATTATCTTTCTAAAATTAAAATGCAAATCACTTGGTAGGTAAAAGGACATGTAAATTCAACTTCCACAGACCATTTCATAATTTCTGAGTTAAGGTAAATAATTCATATCCTAAAAATCAAAGAAAAATACAAATCTGAATTTGAATTTATGTGTTTAGTCGAAAGACTTTTGCATTTACAATCCATATATAGGAGACATTCAATGTAACCTCTAATTCATACATCCCTAATTAACTCTACCTCTCAACTCAGCATAAAGCTATTCTTCAAACAACCATTTTTGAATAATGTTTCCTAACATTTGTACACTGTCAGTACAAAAGTGATCACACATCCTATTATATTGACTTCCCATCTATATATCTTCTAAACATTTCACCATTCAGCTTCATGGAAATGATCCCAGATTCCAGTATTACGAGATCTCTCTTCCCCTCCCCCATCCTAATTGGGGCTTTCTGATGCTAAGCACTGCATATTGGAAAATGTCGCTTTAGGCATGGCCTTTAACATTCTCATCTCCTTGCCTTCCTAAACTATTTTCCCAGAGTTCTATGATTCTTCCCAGTGAACACTGCTTTCTCCCTCCTTTCCCTCTTCTAATGGTGAGAAGAATGGGAGCCTTTTTGCCTTTTTGGCTTTGCTTTGTTTGCTTGTCATGAAACTGAAGCTGACTTTGGGAATTTCTTTATTTATTATTTATTACATTTATATCCTGCCCTTTTCACCCTAGTAAGGAGACTCACAAAAGGCAGAAATTTGATGCCATAGATATACATAAAACATAAATACAATAAAAATAAACACATGCATTAAAACTAAAAAAAACAACAGCATTAAAACAATTATTAAAATCACATTATCCAGAGCCAAATCCAATTCCGTTCCATTAGTCATTTCACAATTCCATATAGTCATATTGCACTAGCTTGTTAGCCAAAAGCTTGTCCATAACCTTCTGCAATTTACAAAATACAAGTGAAAAAGGAATAGGTAAGTCACCATTCTTAAGTTTTAGGTGCTGGCCAAGCCCACATATCAGAAATCACTTTGGAAGTACAGATTTTGTGAATTTTAATCTTACTTTAGAAACTTTTGCACCAGCCTATTAACTATGTGTTGGTCATTAACTACAGGACTCTTGGTCATTTGGAAAAAATATCCCCTATTGAGCAGAACTTTTCAACAATCATACCACCTGAAATATTTGTAACCACAGATCCGTTTTTCTGTTACTAAGACGGTTGATGAAAAGCTTTGTAACAGAATGATACATAAAGGTTTGGTGGTGGTGTGTGTGTGCAATAGAGCATGAAACTGAAGTGTGTGTGTGTGTGTGTGTGTGTGTGTATAGTGGTTGGGTCTAGAATGGCTTAACAGTCTATTAAGTGTATTGTCGAAGGCTTTCATGGCCGGAATCACTCAGTTCTTGTGGGTTTTTTCGGGCTATATGGCCATGTTCTAGAGGCATTTCTCCTGACGTTTCGCCTGCATCTATGGCAAGCATCCTCAGAGGGTCTGGTTGCAATTAGTACAATGGGTTTATATATCTGTGGAATGGTTGGGGTGGGGCAAGGAGCTCTTCCCTGCTGCAGTTAGGTGTGAATGTTAGCTAATCACCTTCATTAGCATTTGAAGGCCTGCCTGAGTCTGGGAAAATCTGTTGCTGGGAGTTGTTAATCTGTGCCTGGTTTCTTCCTCTCTGATGTTTAGCTGTTAAAATTTTTGAGTTTTTTAAAACTGGTAGCCAGATTTTGTTCATTTTCATGGTCTCTTCCTTTCTGTTGAAATTGTCCACATGCTTGTGGATTTCAATGGCTTCTCTGTGTAGTCTGACATGGTGGTTGTTGGTGTGGTCCAGCATTTCTGTGTTCTCAAATAATATGCTGTGTCCAGGCTGGTTCATCAGGTGCTCTGCTATAGCTGACTTCTCTGGTTGAAGTAGTCTGCAGTGCCTTTCATGTTCCTTGATGCGTGTCTGGGCGCTGCGTTTGGTGGTCCCTATGTAGACTTGTCCACAGCTGCATGGTATACGGTAGACTCCTGCAGAGGTGAGAGGATCCCTCTTGTCCTTTGCTGAACGCAGCATTTGTTGGATTTTCTTGGTGGGTTTGTAGATTGTTTGTATGTTGTGTTTCTTCATCAGCTTCCCTATGCGGTCAGTGGTTCCCTTGATGTATGGCAGGAACACTTTTCCTCGGGGTGGATCTTCATCTTTACTCTCGTGGTTTGTTCTTGGTCTTGTAGCTCTTCTGATGTCTGAGGTGGAGTATCCATTGGCCTGGAGAGCCCAGTTGAGGTGGTTCAGTTCATCTTGGAGGAGGTGGGGTTCGCAGATTCTTTTTGCACGGTCTGCCAAGGCTTTGATGGTGCTTCTTTTTTGACTTGGGTGATGGTTGGAGTTTTTATGTAGATATCTATCTGTGTGTGTGGGTTTTCTGTAGACGGTGTGACCCAATTGTTGATCTGGTTTGCGGATGACTAGGACATCTAGAAAAGGCAGTCTTCCTTCATTTTCTTTTTCCATGGTGAACTGGATGTTTGGATGGATGCTGTTAAGATGGTCCAGGAACCTGTTGAGTTCTTCATCTCCATGGCTCCAAATGGTGAAGGTGTCATCCACATATCTGAACCATATCGTGGGCTTTTTCGTTGCTGTCTCCAGGGCTTGTTCTTCAAAGTGTTCCATGTAGAAGTTAGCTATGACTGGGCTGAGAGGGCTCCCCATAGCTACTCCATCTTTCTGTTCGTAGAATTCATTGTCCCACTGAAAGTAACTGGTGGTGAGGCAATGGTGAAACAGAGCCGTGATGTCTTCTGGGAACCTCTGGTTGATGAGTGCCATGGTGTCTGCTACCGGGACCATGGTAAATAGAGATACCACATCGAAGCTGATCAGTTTGTCGTTTCTTTTTAGCTTGAGATTGCTGATTTTTTCTATGAAGTGGGCTGAGTCCTTGATGTAGTGTGTAGTGAGCCCAATATGGCTTTGTAACTGTGCAGCAAGAAATTTTGCTAGGTCGTATGTGGGGGACCCAATTGCACTCACGATGGGTCTGAGTGGGGTGGAGTCCTTATGGATTTTTGGGAGTCCATAAAGCCTGGGTGGATGGGCTTCCGATTTACATAGCTGCTGTCGTATGTCAAAGTTTATTGAGGAGTTCTTAATCAGGGTGTTGGTTTTCCTGGTTATTTTGGCAGTTGGGTCTTGCTTGAGTTTTTTGTATATAGTAGGGTCCAGGAGTTTTCTGATCTTCTCCTTGTATTGCTCCATATGCATGATGACTGTGGCATTCCCCTTGTCTGCTGGCAGAATGAGGATATCAGGATCTGAATTTAGGTCACCTAAATTCAGATCCTGATATCCTCATTCTGCCAGCAGACAAGGGGAATGCCACAGTCATCATGCATATGGAGCAATACAAGGAGAAGATCAGAAAACTCCTGGACCCTACTATATACAAAAAACTCAAGCAAGACCCAACTGCCAAAATAACCAGGAAAACCAACACCCTGATTAAGAACTCCTCAATAAACTTTGACATACGACAGCAGCTATGTAAATCGGAAGCCCATCCACCCAGGCTTTATGGACTCCCAAAAATCCATAAGGACTCCACCCCACTCAGACCCATCGTGAGTGCAATTGGGTCCCCCACATACGACCTAGCAAAATTTCTTGCTGCACAGTTACAAAGCCATATTGGGCTCACTACACACTACATCAAGGACTCAGCCCACTTCATAGAAAAAATCAGCAATCTCAAGCTAAAAAGAAACGACAAACTGATCAGCTTCGATGTGGTATCTCTATTTACCATGGTCCCGGTAGCAGACACCATGGCACTCATCAACCAGAGGTTCCCAGAAGACATCACGGCTCTGTTTCACCATTGCCTCACCACCAGTTACTTTCAGTGGGACAATGAATTCTACGAACAGAAAGATGGAGTAGCTATGGGGAGCCCTCTCAGCCCAGTCATAGCTAACTTCTACATGGAACACTTTGAAGAACAAGCCCTGGAGACAGCAACGAAAAAGCCCACGATATGGTTCAGATATGTGGATGACACCTTCACCATTTGGAGCCATGGAGATGAAGAACTCAACAGGTTCCTGGACCATCTTAACAGCATCCATCCAAACATCCAGTTCACCATGGAAAAAGAAAATGAAGGAAGACTGCCTTTTCTAGATGTCCTAGTCATCCGCAAACCAGATCAACAATTGGGTCACACCGTCTACAGAAAACCCACACACACAGATAGATATCTACATAAAAACTCCAACCATCACCCAAGTCAAAAAAGAAGCACCATCAAAGCCTTGGCAGACCGTGCAAAAAGAATCTGCGAACCCCACCTCCTCCAAGATGAACTGAACCACCTCAACTGGGCTCTCCAGGCCAATGGATACTCCACCTCAGACATCAGAAGAGCTACAAGACCAAGAACAAACCACGAGAGTAAAGATGAAGATCCACCCCGAGGAAAAGTGTTCCTGCCATACATCAAGGGAACCACTGACCGCATAGGGAAGCTGATGAAGAAACACAACATACAAACAATCTACAAACCCACCAAGAAAATCCAACAAATGCTGCGTTCAGCAAAGGACAAGAGGGATCCTCTCACCTCTGCAGGAGTCTACCGTATACCATGCAGCTGTGGACAAGTCTACATAGGGACCACCAAACGCAGCGCCCAGACACGCATCAAGGAACATGAAAGGCACTGCAGACTACTTCAACCAGAGAAGTCAGCTATAGCAGAGCACCTGATGAACCAGCCTGGACACAGCATATTATTTGAGAACACAGAAATGCTGGACCACACCAACAACCACCATGTCAGACTACACAGAGAAGCCATTGAAATCCACAAGCATGTGGACAATTTCAACAGAAAGGAAGAGACCATGAAAATGAACAAAATCTGGCTACCAGTTTTAAAAAACTCAAAAATTTTAACAGCTAAACATCAGAGAGGAAGAAACCAGGCACAGATTAACAACTCCCAGCAACAGATTTTCCCAGACTCAGGCAGGCCTTCAAATGCTAATGAAGGTGATTAGCTAACATTCACACCTAACTGCAGCAGGGAAGAGCTCCTTGCCCCACCCCAACCATTCCACAGATATATAAACCCATTGTACTAATTGCAACCAGACCCTCTGAGGATGCTTGCCATAGATGCAGGCGAAACGTCAGGAGAAATGCCTCTAGAACATGGCCATATAGCCCGAAAAAACCCACAAGAACTGAGTCTATTAAGTGTAGCATTGCAATAGATAAACCAAGTTCCTCTGCCTTGTGCGACTTGCAATGCCAATACAGAACTGGGTAAAAAATAGGCCCATTCTTTTGTGTTTACAAATCAAAATGCTGTAACACTCTGACTTCTATTGGCAAGAAATAAATCACGTAACTCAGCTCACTATGAGTCTCTAGTGTCCATTGGCCCTGACTGCAACCTTTCTAGAGAAAACGCAATTAAGCACCAAACAGTCCTTGAATGCTATCGCTGATTATTTCAGTTCAACAAGCAAGGAAAGTGAACGGCTGAGTTATCCAGTTCAATCCGATCTCAGGTCACATTCTATTCTATTTTCTTCACCTGATCTTGTCTCAAGAGTGCAGACTATAAAGAGAGAGGCTTGTGTCTTGTATACATCCTTAATTTGTGAGGAATGGCAAACATTCCCTTACACAAGAGTCTCTGTTTTGTGTCTTAAGAGTCCTCTCTCAGAATGCAGGGGGCTAGGATTTCCCTGCATTTGTTCCTCTAATTTGTTTTTACACCAGAAATTCTATAGCTGTCAGCTTGTGAACTCAGTTCACATATAATTATAACCTAGGTGTATATGAGCTTCCCTTCAACGCTAGACTATGCCTCCCATCTTCTGTGCACTATAGGGATGTAAAGAATATTAACTTCTCATTGAGAAGAAAGAATTTTACTATGTTTTTGAGCCACACCATTGAAAAAATAGTCAGTCACTTCAATGCAGGTGTCAGGGGGAGAGTGTAGTATGGGACTTAGTGGAAAACATTGTGAAGAATATACGACTCTCTTCCATGTCTACTCCAAAACCTTTTAAAGACTCAAATAATTTGCACAAAACGAATACTCTCAAAAAAATCTGAAATCTCAACATTTTTAACGAATGCTGAAAGATTCACACAATTCCACCCAGCAAGGGTGGAAACTTTTGAAATTACAGGTTTCTTTCATGGAAAAATGAAATAAGCAAAGTATACATCCTTAGTGTCCTACTCTGCCCGTACTTTTACAAGTTATTGAACTAAGACTGTAAATTATTTTGATAACTATCCAGACTGCTCTGGATTTTTATTTTTGGTAGCATTCCAGTTACTCAGTTATTTCCCTGGTTCCCCTTTGTATGCTCTTTGTGTAGGAGGAGTGTGATTATTTCTATGAACATTTTTCTCAAGTAAAAAGTAATATGTAAGAATACAGCTTACTAAAACATCACTTGAGACTAGAGTTGTGCATGGACTCATTTTTCTAAATGGGCTCAGCCATAACAGCACAGGTTCCTCAGTCATTTTTTTCCAGCTGCAACAGACTACATGCCTGTCGAAAATGACTGCTTTCTGTTTCTTTCAGCAACATGTGGATTGCGGAGAGACAGCTGCATGCCCACACAGGGTTTCCCTGTGAGCCCTGCCTGTTGAGCCAACCAGAACAGAAGAAAATCATGACGTGTCTTTTAGCCAAACTAGGCTTCTATTTTTCTGTTGCGATCAGGCTTTTAAGAGAGACAGATTGGTGATCTAAATTCTCAGTGCCACTCACGGCTCTGCATGGTTTGGCATGCTTTTTGATTCAAATAACAATAAATATTTTCTACTTACTTAAGACGCTTGAGAAGACCGGAAAGCTTAGAGAAGATAATTATGCTGGGAAAAATGGAAGGAAAAGGGAAGAGGGGCTGACCAAGGGCAAGATGGATGGATGGCATCCTTGAAGTGACTGGCTTGATCTTGAAGGAGCTGGGGGTGGTGACAGCTGACAGGGAGCTCTGGCATGGCCTGGTCCATGAGGTCACAAAGAGTCGGAAGCGACTGAACAAATGAACAACAACACAGACTTAAGCAAATGCCACTGATGGTGCCCTCCACACGAGACAAGCTTCAAATGTGGGGTAGAGGACATATCTTACCATTTCTAAAGCTGCCATAAAATGAGGAGGTAATTTATATCTTTTTAAAAGAATGGCTAACTGTCCTACAGGGTCCCACTGAAATAAGTGTTCAAAACGTGTGCCTCCCTTAACTCAGCTTCATTGAAAGGATGTTGAGACAATCCCAGAAAGGGTGGTTTCTTAAGTCTTAAGTCTTATTGAAGTATATAAGGAAAAAGGACCCCAGAATGGATGGGAGGCTTCCAATCTTTCCATAAGGAAAGATGTGTATTACGCTGGCTTAAATAGGATTCCACCCATGTGATGGTGGGGAAGCAGAGATGGTGTGGGCTGCCTCTGGCAATGCGAAACTGAGGCTGAGGAAATAAGGGAGAGTGGAGGGAGAAATAGCCAGGTCTCCTCTCCCTTAAAACCTAAAGCCTTGAAATATCTTAGGAAAGAAGGGAAAGAAGGGAAAGCGAAGGAGAAGTAGCTGCTGGGTCTCCCTTTTTAAAGCCTGAACCCAACCAGCTTACTGAAGCTTAGGCTTCCCTCCATGTGATGAGGGGGATGAGGGGGTAGCCTGAATGATATGAGGTGCAGGTTGGATGCCACTGGCAGTAAATGTGAAGAGGTCCAGGGATCCCAAAAAGGATTGTTTCTTAAGTCTGATGCCTTTAATCCAGGTTTTATTAAAAGATATAAAGAGGAAGGATCCCAGAAAGGGTGGTTTCGTAAGACTGATTTCCTAAAAATGACGGAAAGGAGAGCCTCATATGTTCCCCATTGCTCCCAATGGGCCAGATCTTCCTGGATTTTTTGGTTACCGTATCAAAAAACAGATTTTTCCCAACATAATTTGGGAGGCTCCTAAAAAAATGGATCTGTGGGTCCACCAAAATCCCATTACCGAAAACAGAATGGTGTTTAACCAAATTGCACATTCCTACTTGAGACCATGAGATGAATAGCACAGAAGCTATTGAGAGGGAGACTGAAAATAGACTAGGTGTGTTTCTTTGACACAAAAACCTGTACTTTATGGATTATAATATTTTTCCTGTGGATTACAACAATGTTGTGAGGATTATTCTAAACATTAAATGATATAATCATCTTGGTAGATTCGCAGTGGTAGATTTTCTTTACACTCTGGTAGATCTTTACATCTTTTTTAGATTTTCTTTACACTCTATGAATTCAAGTTTCTTCCCCTTTCTTTTGAGTGTTACTTAATCATTGTGTGCTTGTTTATACTCTTAGAATGCATGCATTATGCTTTGTGTGAAAATATTCTATAAACATTTTTCTCTGTTTACATTATTAATTCTACTATTTTATCAAATAAGGTTGTGTATTTGTGAGTTCATTTAGGCATAGGTGGAACTGAACATGAACTGATCCTTTGTAAAGTCAAGGACAGGACCATAAAGTCACCAGATCCCATCTGATATTAGAAACTAAACAGGGTCTTGAAGACAAGGGATTGGCATTAGTCAGATTGCACATTACAGATGTGAAGCTGTTGATACCATGGACTACTAAAAGACAAATACATGGGCCTTAGACCCAATCAGGTTTGAATTCCCCTTATAATTCTATTGGACTTTTGAACATGCCATGAGATAATTAGACTGCTTGGGAAGAAAACAGTTATGCTGAGGGGGGCGGGGGGAGGAGAGATGGAAGTAGGAAAAGAGGAAAAGCAGATTACAGGTGGATTGACTCAATCAAGGAAACCATGAGCCTTAGTTTGCAAGATTTCAGCAGGCAAGTTAATGAAATTATTTCTTGGAAGACTCTCATTCATAGGACTGTCATAAGTCATAGCTAACTTGACAGCAAATGAGCACATATGGTGGTGGGGAGTGGGAGGTTACGCTTCCATTTTCTATCAAAGGCAAACAGATCTCTTTTGGTTTTATAACTTGTCCTCTCACAGCTACTTTTTTTTTTTTTTTTTTTTTTGCTGTTGCATGGGAACTCTCTTGGGGCCCATTCAAACAGGCTCCAAAATGTGTGGCCTGTCAAACTTTTACCTGATGCCTCAGGTAAAAGCAAATTAATTTGAGAAAGCAGGTAAACCCTGCTTTTTCCTGAATTAATTTTCTACCCCATGGGGATATTTTCTGTGCCATGGGGACTCCAGGACTGCCGTAATGGCAGCCTGGTAAGTTTTTACAACTTTTAGGGTTGTTTGGAGAGGGGGTGATTGGAGAGGTCTCATGCCATGTGGACACCCCCCCCCCTTCACAGAAAGCCCACATTTTTGTGGAGGGCTTGGGGACTTAAACCCATGCTGAAGCGGGTTCTTTAAACTTGCTTCAGCATGAGTTTAAGCCCTGTCTGGAAGTGCCCTTATTGCCAGTAATAGGAACCAACACCTGGATGGCCTCTGTACACTCTACAATAGCTATAGGAAGAATGGAAACAGAACCAATGATGTACTGGCTATTCCTGCTCTTTCGCCAAACACAAAAGATTCTGAATATATTTACAACAGGATTGGTTACTGCTGCAATACATGAGAATGCAATAACTGTTGAGGAGGTACTCCAAAGCCTGCACTAAGATACATATCAAGAGTCTGGATGTATTTGACAACATAAAAAATAAACTTGAAGTTTCTGTTTCAACCCTCTAGTATTCCATGATTTGCAGTGGTGCTATAAGCCAACTTTCATTCCCTAAAACAAAACCAATGTTGGGCCACACCACACAGTTGGCATATATCACATTACTTCCCTCAGAAAAATGGCTGTATCAGCCTTGGACCATGTTGTAGGAATTTTATAATTCATACTTTCTCAGCCATGGTTTCGATGCCTGCAATAGAACACAACGCCAAAGTCAACTACATTAGCAGGACATCTTTTTTAAAGTACAAACTTGTGGGGAAAATTATAAGACTTTGATTGAAAAGATCATTAAGTCTTTTCCTTGCTGTTGCCTTTGTGCCCTGTGTTTCTGAATTGTTTTTAGGAGCAGCAATCAATTCACAGCAGGAATACTGCAAAATGACTTAGAAGTGAGCCAAGAAGGTGGAGGACTGTTAGCTTCTGATAAAGAAAAAGTGGAAAATGGTGACTGCATGTTTTGCCTCATATATCAGGTTCTGCAAGTGCTGAAAACATTGAAAACTGGGGAGAAAATATGGTTGATAAAAAGCAATAACTGCTTTCACTTCTTGTTGTCTATTATTGGTTACTCATCCATCATTCCCGTAAACCTATCACTCAAACTACCCCTTAGAAGACAGGGATGCCATCCCTACTAAGTTTCTTATCAAAGATAGCAAAGAGTAATTTCAACAACTTTTCTGCTGTGAAAAAGTCTTCAAAAACCATGTAATTTTCAAAAGTTACAAATCAGGATCTGTCCTGTGAAAAAAGTCCAATGTAGTAGTTTTGCACAGAAATCAGCATCTTATATGTAACAAAACAGCATCCACAGTATTACAAATAAAATATCAATGCAGAAGTATTTTTCCACACAAAAAAAATCTGTTTTCTCCACAGAAACTGCAGTAATTGGTGATTCATTTTGCATAAAATTCACACAAAATTATTTGCATAGAAAACAGCATTTTCTCCATATGAATGAATATATCTGCATTGAAATATGACTTTCCACAGAGAAGATATTGTTTTCTGTATAGAAAACACTGGGAGGGGGTGTTTCAGCAAGTGAACTGTATGTAAACTTTGAGCAGAATAAGCATCAAATGTGACTTCCGAATCGAACCACCAGCGCCCCCTAGATCTGAAATGAATTTTGAACCCTAGATCCTAAACGAGTTTTGAACTCTAGATCCGAAACGAGTTTTGAAGCCTACTACTGAACAATGATGATGGAGGGGTTTTTTTTCCAGCTCATAAACATCAGGATGCTGGCATCAATTGGGGATGAAGCTTATTAGAATGTAATTGTATATGCAGAGATACACTTAAACCAGCCTTTTAGGATTAATCATAAACTAAAAATAAAAATTATGGATTATAATATTGTGAAAACCATTATTGATATATTAATATCTCTAACATGTCATGGAATAACTGTGAGTGTCACTATTTGCTGTTTAGAACTTCTTCCTCTGGAAAGCAAATATTATTTCCCCTAAATTATCATATCTGGCATATCCCACGTAAAGCAGCTGGAATGATTGTTAGTGGCCAAATCTACAAGCAGCCTCCAAATCCATTGAGACATTAGGACCATTTATGTCCATTAGCAAATTGCTATTTTGTTCTTTTCTTTTTAGTTTTTTGTATACTTAGTTGGAATGGAGGAAACATATAAGTTTGCAAGCTAATAAAATGCACCTTGCTAGGCCCAAGCTGAGGTTGTTTGTGTCATTTTTTTTCTGCTGGACAACATTATTCAGGTTTCCAAGGGTAATATATTTTCCAAAAGGGCTAAAGCTCCACAAATAGAATTAACTTGTCAAATGTTGTTACCTACTGTTTGAAAGGGTCATTTAAAAAACAATTTTCTTCTATTTTGTCTGAGTAATACATTGGGGCCCCTTATTTGGAAAGTAGGAGTCCTGAAGTACCACATTTAAAGTAATCTTAACAGTGAAGAAGTTGAAAAGTCCTAATGTCATTCCATTCCTGTCACACATGCTTATGCTAATATTAAATTCATTAATGGCATTTGAATTTCCCTGTAGGCAATCTAATGGCTCTCCAAGGCCATCTTGTCCTGCACATGGTAGCAGATTCTGGCATAAACATTTGAGTCCTGGTTGTTTACTTTTTCTTTTCATACAAAATAAGGAAAGTAATTTTTGCGCTACCTTTTATAGAATCTCCATCTTGCTGGGAAATTCTAAAAGTGATAGTCCAGCAAACTAATTTCCTTAAGCAGATTCTCCACAGGTCAACAAAGTTTCTTCTCAAAGTGAAAATGGCATCACATGCTTGTTTTATGCCCAGTTACATAGTTTCATTCACTGTTAAACCTACACATGGACACACATAATAAAAATAACATTTTATTTATATTTCTCCCTATCTCCCCAAAGGGATTCAGGGCAGATCACAGTACACATACACGGCAAACATTCAATGCCATTTTGGACAGACAGGACAGAGACAGACAGAACAGAAAGAAGGTATGTTGTGTTGACATCCAGCTTTTTGGGCACCTTGGAGGTTGTGCTTGAATCCAGCCACAAGGGGGTGCTGCAACTCCATCCTCTATGCCAAAGAGCCATCTTTCCTTTTGGTCACCAGGCATTATCTGCTTTTTTTCTTTTATGGTGTCACAAAATATCTCGTCTGCTTGTTTAGAGATATCTAATTTCTCTACTTGAAGCTTTAAGCTGTTTTCAAACTGCTTAGGTAAACAGTGAGCTAGGCTAACAGTCAGGTGCTCATGCTGACCCAGGGCTTCAGACTGGGAACCTTTCATTTGGTAGATCTTATCATTGCTGGTGATATACAGCTGTGCTAAAGCTCGGCCCAAACCTTTAATCAGTTGCACTATGCTACAATCAACTTCACAAACAGCCTATATTTCACAAAAATGCTCACACCAGGAAATTTAATAATAATGCAGTAACAATATAAATGTTACGAATAATGTCTTTATATGGTTATTTCCATTTCCCTATTAAAATATCAGTTTCAATCTTCTAAGGATTAGCAACAAGATAGAGTCTATCTTGCCTTTAAAATCTTTCTATTTAAAAAAATATTGACAGTCCTTCAAGTGAAGATTGGTTAAAAAACTGTGTGGGAAGTAGAGGAAATTGATAAATTAACATATTTATTAAAAGTTAGATCTGAGAATTATTTTGAGAGATAGAGGGAGACAAGTTTATTTGCAGAATAGCTGAAAAGAACAGAATGGGATTTAATAATAATAGGGTTTCAGAAGTGAAAACTGAGCTGCTTGATTATAAGGATTGAGCAGATTTCGATATTTGTTTTATAAATTGATATAAATATGAATTGATTTATACTTAGTTGGTATTTATAGTGGTTACAGAGGATATTAAAATCTGATGACGAGGATATATTTGTTTAAGTTATTTTATCTAATTTTGAAAGAGTAATATACAGAGTTATATACTTTTAGTAGGTCTACATTAGAAGTCTTTTTAATGTTTATTTTTTTGTTTAGTATGCATTTCTGTTTTTGTTTCATTCTGTTTTGCTTGCTACAGTTTTGATTTCAGTAAATATATTTAAAAACTCTATTTGGAGGGACTGCTATTTGATTTAGATTTTTTAAAAAATGTGCATAGAATTAAAAGTGCAACCCTTAAAAATTAATTCATTGGGCAAAATGCATATATAGATAAGTGTACATTTTAGAAAAAAATCATGTGCACAAAAATCATGAATGTCCCCATATGGAGTGAGAGATAAATTCATTGCCCGACTTACTGGGCAAGGCCTGTTGCAGTGGGGTGCTTCATGTTGGAAGCAGGGGCTTCTCCTTCCCAGAAGCCCCTGCGCAGCCGGAAGTTTCCCGCGCATTGTCAGCTGGCCAATCAGCAGCCGGTCTCACCCAGCGCCTGGCATTGGCCAGGGGCCGTTCACGCCCTGCGAGCAGTGGTCTTAAGAGGCTGTGTAGGGCCTAACAGATAACAACAGGCCTGTTTCGATTTGTCCTCCCACCCATCCTGCACATTTTTGTTTTTTTTCAATGTTGCAGTTGTTGCTCATTATCTGTTCGTCACAACTCCGGTTGGCATGTGGCATGGGCTCTGGATCTGGTTCTGCCCGTCCCCTACTGGCCGTGGAGGGACCATCCGGCGGTTTCCAGGGGTGCCGTGTTTTGTGGTTCAGTATTGTGCCAGTGGGCCCCCTGTTGGACTCATTAGTAGGGCTGGGCGGTTTCGTTCGTTAATTTCGTAATTCGTTATTAATTCATTATTCTTTTTGATAACGAAGCGATATTGAACCATTCAGGAGCAACTAAAAATCGAAACAAATTTTTAAATTTTATTTCGTAATTGTTTCGTAATTGTTTCGAAATTGTTTCAAAATTGTTTCGTTATTATTTCGTTATTATTTTTGTATGTCTGGTGCAAGTTTTATGGTTGTTGTTTGTTTTATCAGTGATAAAAAATAAATTATCACACCAACAGTCAACAACAGAGGGAGAGGGAAGCTTCAGAAGTTCCCCCTGTCCCATTTGGAGGTTTTTTTTAGCGTATTTCGCAATCGTGTCCGCCATTAACGAATCGATTCGTTATTGTTTCGAAATTGTTTCGTAATTTCCGAAATTTCATAAATATCGAACTTTTTTAAAGAAAAATTTCGGAATTCTTTTAAAAAACAAAACGCAACCCCCCCCCCAAAAAAAACGAATCTAGTTTAGAAACAATTTTTTCCGTGGTTGCCCAGCCCTACTCATTAGGTATTGGTCAGCAGCGGGCTGATCGATCTTGATCCAGAACCCATGCCTGGCAGCCAACCCCTTTTTGTTCCTGTAATCAATAAATTAAGTTGTGGCCATTTTTACTCCATCTATATGTCCGTGTCATCTCTGGTTCTGTGGGCGGGAGGAGTGTCACCCATCCACACACAATTCTAATATATGGAGAATGGGATGAGAATGCAAGAAAAGAGACTGGGAGGTTTTAACATATGTGCTCTTTTCCCATAAATTCCAGTTGGTATTTGGAAGAGAATCACCATGAATTCACATTGGCTTTATCCAGTCACCAAAGGGTCATTCCCATTGTACACAAAAAGTTTTTACTCTGGAAATAATCCTGAACCTGTGAATCTTTACATTGAAAATATTTTAACAGAATATGCAAATCAATCAGTGCAAAATTCACAGTTTGGATGCCATTCTAAAGACGTGGGAGTTATCTCTCTGGTAACCAGGGCTAGAAAAAGGGAGAGATCTTCTATTTTTAAAAGATAAATAAACCCTCAGAATCATTTCAACTGAAAACACAAAATTGTAAGTGAACAAAGACATATGCTTTAAAAGTGGCAGCCTGGATTGAAGAAAAAAAAGGAAAATGAAAATCATAAAAGCATTAGAACACAATCCTATAGGGAACAATATGTTTGGGGCTTTTTAGCTGAGGAGGAATAAGGTGACATGGGGCATGTTAGAGGGGACTGTAATTGTGTTATATAGAGAAAGTAAGTTTGCTCTCTTAGAAGTGGAAGTGCCTAGTCTTTAGTTTAGCTGGATCCAATGACACAGGAAACTTCTTAGAGATCCAGGACAGACAAAAAGAACTCTCTCTCTCAAAGTGCATCATTAAACTGTAGACTTCTCTGTTACAGGATTTAGGAATGACCCTGGTGACAAACTCCGGTGTTCTGGTGCAGCTCAACAGTGCCTCCTAAAGTGTCTGGCACATTTGATATCTTTCTGCGCAGCTCAAAAAGTCACCCTTTGTTTCTGAAAACACAACCAAATGTAAGCCCCCCCCCCTTTTTTTTGGAATATCTCTTCTGATCTAACCCGAGGGACAGGTTTAAGATTGCAACCATGGTGAGTTCAGACATTAAGACAATTGCTTAATTTGATGATTAGACTATTGCCACCAGAAATGGGGTTATTGCAGAACTGAACTAGAATGGCCAGCCTTCGCTAAATGGACAGCTTATATTAAAGTCATATTTCAATAACAGTAAAACCTGAGTTTTATTACATAAGGCCTCTTCTACATTGCCAAATAAAATCCAGATTATCTGCTTTGAACTGGATTATATGGCAGTGTAGGCTCATGTAATCCACTTCAAAGCTGATAATGTGGATGATCTGCTTTTATAATATGGATTATATGGCAGTGTAGAAGGGGCCTAAGTGGTATTCGTGAAAGAACTAACTGGATACCACCCTCTCTGCTACAGACTCTATATGCTCTGAAGCACTGTGGGTGTGCAATTCAGTTAAACCATTTTCTGTTTTCGGTATTGAGATTTTAGTGGCCCCCTAGATACATTTTTGGGAGGCTCCTGAATTTAGTTGGGAAGAAAAATCCATTTTTCTATCTGACAACCAAAAGATCCGGGAAGATCTGACCCCTTCCATCATTTTTAGAGCATCAGTTTTAAGAAACTACCCTTTCTGGGATTCTTACTACTTATATCCTTCAATATAACTTAGATTAAAGGCACAAGACTTTCTCCTTGAACCGGCTATTTCTCCTTCACTCACACTTCTTTCCTAAGCTCCTTCACGCCTCAAGGTAACTGGGTTGAGATTTTAAGGGCGAGGAGACCTGGCTATTTCTCCCTTCAAGCCTCAAACCAGCTGAGATCAGGTTTTAAGAAAGACTTGGCTATTTCTACTTCCACTCTCCTTTCTTTCCACAGCCTGGGTTTCACATTGCCAAAGGTAGCCCGCACCACATGGTGGAAGCCTCTTTAAGCTGGCTCAATACATCTTTCCTTATGGAAAGATGGCAAGCCCCATATTCCACTCATGGAAAGGGATGGGAATATCAGCCAGCTCTTTCTCAAGCAACATGGGAACTGAATTCCATCATGCTAACAGTCATCTGTGTGACCAGGAAGAAGGGGAGCATATTGCACCTCCCCTTCTTCATGATCACCTTGGCACCTCTACCAGTGTTAGAATGGATCATGCACAATGGCAGGGAGCTCACACAGAGGTCTGTGGCCAACTGACAAAGAAAGTGAAGAGAGAGTTCAGCAGGACTGATATGGTATCAGCTCAGCAGAACTATGTGGATGTCAACACAGTGCCATAGCAGGTTCGGCTGGATGTGTGTGCCCACTTCTAGGGTCAGTCTGGAGCATTTCTATTCAGGATTGGCCATGGATTTGCCAGTCCATGAAGATTCATCCTCAGGCACCAAAAGATGTTGGGATTGCACCTGTCCTCAAGTACATGGTTTTTAACAAGACACTCTAGGGACATTATCCCACATTAAATTTTCCCCATTTTCCCATGCTGGCATAACAGAGTGCAATGACATGAGAAAATGGGGGGGAAATTCTCATGATGCCATCACTTTTGGTCACTGTACATGCAAATACGTCTTGCCAGGGTGTGAAGATGGAGAGAAAGGTCCCTTTTCAGGAGTCAGGCGTTCCCCCCGACTCCTGATTGAAGAAAGTGTGTGGAAGCAGAGGAAAACAGGGAAACACAGTGAGGTGGCTAGCCATCCCCGAAGATGAATCTTGCTGCAGTAGGTCACCTCCCCACTATTAAGGACAATTTCCCCTGCTTTCCCCCCACTCCCTCCCATCCCTCCTACCCATGGGATAAGGTTGAAGGAGCAGTGAATAGATTGAATCTGATGCAAACCCAGCAAATAACTAAATTGATGCATCCTGCTGAAATTTGTAAGTGTATGAGTGAACATCATTTAAGGTTCCCTCCCACTTTTTACCCAGACAAATGTATGCAGCACTTCTGTTATGACTCCAGTTAATCATTCCAGCTAAAAAGACTTCTGCGGCTGAATGTAAACATGCATTTTTAATCACATACACCAAAAATCACTCCAGTAAATCTATATTTCATGTAAAAAGATTTTATGATGTTTAATGGGAAACTTGATTATCTGTTTATTCCTTCAGTGATTTATATTTTACCACTTCACTATTTTAAAGAGACAGCATTTAGTTCTGTTAACAACCCTATAAGTACTTGCTTTCCCAGATTCTTCTTTTAGGAGGGCCTGTAGTAGGCAATAACTGGGACATACAAAAATTACTTTGGGGAATATAATTCTCAGAATTCTTCGGGTCATATGGCCACTTCAGAAATATATCTTTTTACATTCAAGTTTGTTTTGTTTTTCATTTAAAAAAAATCATTTCAAAAGTTTTTCATTGTTGTTATAGGAAACTGAGCTTTTGGTTGCTGCTCTTCTTCTCATATATTATCTTGCAATGCATTGATATCCCTAAGGAAATAATAATTTGGGTATAGCATTATCTTTCTTTTGCTGATTTGCTTTTTTCTTATGCCCCATCTACACCATCATATAAAATCCAGATTATCCACTTTGAACTGTATTATATTAGTCGACACTGCCATATAATCCAGTTTAAAGCAGATAATCTGGATTGTATATTGCAGTGTAGATGGGTCCTTAATTCCAAGCACTAATGGCACCAAAGAAATAATGGTTTTCATTTGGATTCTTGATTTTGTGTTTTATCTGTATAATCCAGTCAAACAAAGCATATATCATTTCCTGCAATACTGGCCAACATTCCTTGCTTTCATTTAATGTATGCATTGAGTATAAATCTTATGCTGGAACACAGGAATTCAAATGGTTTTTCTTTTTCGTAGCTGTGCACAAACATGTGTTCAGTATTCTGTTTAATTACTTTCTGTCAAGCTTATATGCTAGCTTCTGGCAAGGGAAGAATGTAAGCAAGAACATCACAATGAACTAGAATAGTAAGTTCTTTATCCTATCTTTTATCCAAATAAGATTCCAGTTAAAATGATAGAACCCAACTGCTAAAATCAATGGAATGTATTATACAGCGTTCTGTGGACACTTGGCTATGTGCATAATGTGCTACAGTTTTTATCTCCGATTAAAACAAAGGCTCTAGAACTCACTTAATTGGTGACTTAAATCCAAGGGTATAGCTACAGTTTGATACTGCTCTAACTGCCATGGCTCAGTGCTATGGAATCATGGGAATCGCTGGTAGAGAAGGCTAAAACGTTGAAGAACTATAACTACCATGATTCCATAGCATTGAACCATGACAGTTAATGCAGTGTCACACTGTATTAATTCTACACTGTAGATACAGCCTCACATCACTTCTACACAGTTCAAAGCAGATAATCTGGATTTTATATGGTAGTGTAGAAGGAGCCTTGGGACCCTTCCAGACAGGCAAAAAATGCAAGCGGAATTGTGATTTTAAATCCCACTTCCTCTTGGGATGGAGGCCACAGCTGGCCGAAACCTTGGGATTTTGCAGGGGTGGTGGTGTCCTGATACTCACCCCTGCTGAACCAAGATGAGCAAGGGTGCGCATTAGCACTGCCAACCTCCTCCTCCCTTCCTCCATTCCCCCCTGCACTTGGACAAGACCTGAAGCCTCCCTCGCCCCCCCCCCTTGCATGGAAGGCTTCCTCTGGTAAATTGAGAGGGAAATGGGGAGCCGGAGGGAGTCCAGACAGGTGGAAGGAAGGGGGGAAAGAAAGAAAACACGGTGTTTTCCGTGCCTGCAGGTTTACACAGGTATGAAAAAAGGCTTGTTTCTCAGGAAAAACCAGGTTTAAGTTTTTTGTTTTCCTGCCTTTAACCCAATTCTTCCTGCATTTTGGCTAAACATCATTTAGGCGCCCTGCCCCTCTCCTTTAAACCTTGTTTACCTAGGTTATAATGCATGTATGGAAGAGTTCCTAGTCTCCTACAATTAAGTGACGTGTGCTGCAATTCTCTTTAAATTAGACAAGTAATATCTTATTTTGCATCTGCATATATAAATTGGCATATGCAATTTTATGCAATTTATTTTATCTTTTCCTTACACCTTTCTTTCCCTTTTTTCTGTGCATCCTTTTTTGCAATATGTGCAAGAGGCCATCCTATTTACCATCGTTTGCTTTATGATTATTCTGAATCTTCCACATAATCTTACACAGAAAAAGAGTGAAAATGTGGCTTTAGGATCAAACCTTCGTATAAGTGCAATAAAAGGATATGGAATTTGTGCAATGACTATTGGCATGGCCCCACATTCTGATTATGAATGGCATGGTTTTAATAATGGATATAATGTTTTTAACTGTTTTAATGTGTATTAATTTTGATCTTAATTGAAACATTTATTTTAATTGTATGTTATTTTTAAGGCATTGAATAGTTGCTTATGTGTAAAGCCGCCTCAAGTCGCCTTCGGGATTGAGAAGGGTGGGCTATAAATATGGTTAATAATAATAATAATAATAATAATAATAATACCGTAAAAACACAATACAGAGCAGAAGAGAAAACTGGTGAAAGAAGGCTCTCTGTGGACAGTTCATGGGAAAAAATGAGAGCCAAGAAAAAACATGGCTGTGACTCACAAATAGAACTCTGAAAAAGGAGACAGAAGGCCTGATTCTGGCAATTCAAGAACAATCCATTCGAACCAATGCCATCAAAACCAGAATTGAAAAGTCAATGATGGATCCCAAATGTAAACTCTGCAAGGAAGCAGATGAAACCATAGATCACATCCTCAGCTGCTGCAAGAAGATCACGCAGACAGACTACAAGCAGAGGCATAACACAGTTGCTCAGATGATTCATTGGAACTTGTGCCACAAATACCATCTGCCTGCGACAAAGAACTGGTGGGATCAAAACCCAGAAAAGTTACTGAGAATGAACATGTCAAGCTACTCTGGGACTTCCGGATTCAGACAGACAGAGTTCTAGAGCACAATACTCCTGACCTCATGATCGTGTTAAAAAACAAAGTATGGATTGCCAATGTTGCAATCCTGGGTGACAGCAGGATTGAAGAGAAACAACTGGAAAAGCTTACACAATATGAGAATTTAAAGATCGAACTGCAAAGATTCTGACAAAACCCAGTAAAGGTGGTCCCAATGGTGATTGGCACACTGGGTGCAGTGCCTAAAGACTTTGGCCTGCACTTAGACACAATCAGCGCTGACAAAATTACCACCTGCCAGCTGCAAAAGGCCACCTTACTAGGATCTGCATGCATTATTCGCCGAAACATCACACAGTCCTAGACACTTGGGAAGCGTCCAACGTGTGATCCAATACAACAGCCAGCAGAGTGTCTGCTGTGGACTCATCTTGTTGTGTTTCAAATAATAATAATAATAACAATAATAACAACTTTATTTTTATGCCCCACTACCATCTCCCCAAGGGGACTCGGGGCGGCTTACAAAGGAACAAGCCTGAAGATTACAAATAAAACAGACACATTAAAATAAAATCAACAGCAGCAATCAAATAAAAACATATTACAATCTCAAAGCAACATCATAAAAACAATATCATGACAGAGACAAAATCGAGGCTGGATTCGGGATCCATGTATATAGCATTTGTGTTTCCAATGCTGGCTCATGTTATTCTGTATGCTGTTAAATGAAATACTTTAATGTTTAAAAATTCCACTGCAAAAATAACTAGAATTTTATTACTTTTTAGAATTCTGAACATACCATATGAAACTTATTTATAGATTTAATATTCACAGTTTCACCAACCCATCTCCAAAGTGGGCATCTGTAGGTCATCCAGTGTGATTCTTGGTCTGCTTCTAATCTAAATAGATTCAAAATATCAGGATTGCTATTATCCACAATTTCAGGTATCCATGGCGGTGGAGGGTGTCTTGGAATGTATCTCCCACATATTCAGGGGCCAGGTTGTTCTTACTTTTTAAATGGGATGCAAATTAATTTTTTGTAATTTCAAGATCACAGAGAGCATTCTTTTCTGCATATATTACAAGACAAAGACATCAGAAGCTTTGAAGTATGTATGATATGAATGAAATTATGCATTTTTACTTAGTGCTAGGAGTGTGCAGAAAGTCATATGTGCTTTGGATATCATTAGTATTTCAGAGGTTCTGTACATTTGAAGACATTTTCGAAACACAAGTGGCACTCATGCAAAAAACTAATGATTTGAAACACTCCCCTTCAACTTTTCAGAAGACTCACAAAGTCGATTACATTTTCGGTGCAAGTAAACTGTATCAAGGGTAAAGTCAAAAATGATATGTCTCTCAGCCTATCACTAAGGGAGAGGGATATGCTGTACCAGACTCGTCACAATGGAGACCTAACATGAATAGTATTCTGGGAAATGTAGTTTAGGGCAGGGCCTTTTCAATTCTCTACCACAGGGTGATATCGAGCTCTTTTTGGGGGGCTTTCCCAGCGAGGAAGGCCCCAGAAGACCGCCAAGGGGGTCTTTGACCTTGGTGAGCAGCCAGCGAACGCCAATCCAAAGATGCAAAAATATTAAGAATTAATCTCACCAGAGGCTTGAAGAGGTATCAGAGACCGAAGCGTTTATTTCTGCGATTCAGCTGAAAAGGATGCGTTACAGGGATATTTCCACCATAAGCATACACTACAGTGATTTTCAGGCATATTTATACAAGTAAAACAAAGAAAACCTGGTTTGAAACTCCCGCCCGCCTTCTGTCAGTTTTCTCTGTCCCGATTGGCTGGCTCCGGAACAGCTGGGAGGAGGCTTGGCCGCATGTCCCACCTCCCCTCCAATCGCCAGGCGCTGTCGCCTCCAGAGGGCCAATCAGAGCCCTTAGAGCGCCTCCGAAGATGGTCCAATCAGCGGCCAGGAGGCGGGACGTGGTTTGACAGCTCGGAGGGGGCGGAACGCCTGGGAGGCGTCCGCCAGCTGATTGAGAGCCTTTGTTCTTACACGGCAGGGTGGCAGACAGGAGAAACAAAGGATTTCCTGATTTCTGATTGCAGATGTGTATAGACATGAAAAGGGGCTATTGGTGGCATTTGGATCTCAAAACTCTGTAGACAAGGGGACCCTTAATCACAAAGGAGCTTACACAAATACCATGATTGATTTAATCAGTCCGTCTTCCGGGTTTCGGTTGACCCATCTCTGGCTTGTTTGTCTGACTCTGAAAACAAACCTTAAGATAATTGTCAACCCTGATCCATGCAAAATGTCAATATGAATGGGGTTATTCTGAGGTAATTGGATTTCCTCAGCTGTAACCTCAGGTCACATCCTTTCTTAGTAGGGTAAAGTTCAGAGGGGAAAAGTAGGGAAAAGGGCAAGGGTACATCTCATAGATTTCATATTATACATATCATATATTTCATAAAGGGTTCCCCATCCCAACCCAGCAAAGTTTATTAGGGAAAATAATAGTTGATAGTAAAGGCATTTCATTTCTGCCAGAAATATGATTTCCTTAGCGAAGGCACACACACACAGGCAGAGGCTGTTCCTGCCAAGGGGCCTGGTTCAGAGTCCGTAGAGAAAGGTCCAAGACGATAGGGCATCAAGTCAATAAGTAAGGGCAAAAAGGTCCGTAAAGAGCTTCCAGGCGGTGAAGTGTGGGGCAATGTCCTTCAGAGAACTGCATCTCCCAACTGAGGCCCGGGAAACTACATTTTCCTGATCAGGGGCCAGGGTCCAGTGCACAAGCCAGAGAATTCACAGAGAGGAAACAGGAACCCAGTTATGTGTGCTGGGTCAGGAAGCAACAGAATCCATCGTCCGGCCCTTGGCGAACTACAAATACTTGGGGGGGAAGATGCTCCGCATCAAGGGGTCCTTGCCTTTCCAAACTACATTTCCCAGAATTCTGTTCATATCAGAAGAACATGGCTTAATGTGAGGATCTGCAAAGAGGACTGCTAGTAAGTAATAAATCTGTGCTTGACTAAGTAATCAGGAGGAAAATCCTTCAGCTGAAGTTCTATATTACTTTGATTTTCCCATCTGTGCTTTAAGGAGTTAGGAGACAGAAAGAAAAATAAAATGCATTAAAATCAGTGGATGTTCAAAGTGTTCTGAAACTTGGGGGACTCAGAGTGACAAATGCTTGCTACAATTGTAGCAAGTTTCATTTCAATAGCCCTAAAACTAAGGGAAGGAGACCCATTATTGTCGCTTTTGACACAAATGGATGAATAACTTTAAAAAAACTAATGACATTTCTGGAACTTTGTAATAGTTTTGACACTGACCTCTTACGATTTTTCCAAAACACTTTACAATCAAAATGGGGGTCACATGATTATTGTTAAGACAAACGAAGCAGGGGTTTTTTAGTTATGCACACCCCTACTTAGCACACTTAAAAATGCATAGACACACCAGAACAGAAAAAATCCTCCTTATTGAGTGTGCAAAATATGTATATTAGGAACAGTGCATCAATGTATATAGTGTAGAAATGGGTACAGAAAATGCATACTAATTTTCATGTGGAACTAAGTTGATATGAAAAAAGATGGTCCAAGAATGTTGACTGTCTTTAATCAAATACACTGCATTCTCCAATTATTTTGAGGAACTTGAAACTGCAACTAATTCATTTGAAAATACATAATGTCCTTTGATCAGGCATGCACTTTTGCAGTTGAGGGTAGTTAAAGAAGGCAGCACTGACTGCCTGGTTAGTTATCTGGGCCAGTAAATGGATGGCGACGAAAACAAGGAGGATTGGAAGTGACCAATATAGGCTAAATAGAGTGCAGTGGAGGTAGGTCGCTATGGCCCCTTCTACACTGCCATATAAAATCAGGATTATCTGTTTTTAACTGGATTATGGCAGTGTAGACTCATATAATCCAGTTCAAAGCAGATAATGTGGATTATCTGTTTTGATAATCTGGATTATATGGCAGTCTAGAAGGGGTCTAAAGGGACTAATTCTAGTTTAAAATAATGATTGATAGAGTTAAATAGACTCAAGAGGCATCTTGAACATTGGTTTCAAAGATAAGGCATGACCACCCTTATGTATTATGGGTAAATTCAGTGGTTCTCAAACTGTCGATCCCCACATGTTTTGGCCTTCAACTCCCAGAAATCTTAACAGCTGGTAAACTGACTGGGATTTCTGGGAGTTGTAGGCCAAAATACTTGGGGAACCACAGGTTGAGAACCACTGGGTTAATTCTTTGGGTTCTCTTCATTCTGTGAAATCTGTATTTCTTCCCATCCTTATCAAAGAAATGTGTAAAAGGCTTTACTTTGGTGATAGGTGTTATTCAAATGGCGCCACACCTACTTCAGAAAAATGAAAATTCAAGCCTTTTAGCTTTTCAAAATACTATCATAAATGTATTTCAGGGAATTACATGTTACAGGGAATACATATCACATATCTGGCAGAAATTTCAGTATAATGTCAGGGTGTAATTAGGGCAATATCTCCATAGTACACAGTTACTAATTAAATATACTAGGGGAAAATATAATTATTACAACTGTCAGGATTTATTTTTAAGAGAAATTGTACAACAGTATATCTTCTAAAGTGGCGGACATTTGTCCTAGCTAATTACACTTTATCTGGGGCAATTTCTCTATCATTTCCAAATGTTAACGGTCCTCTCGCGAACTCTGTGTGTTTTATTGTCCATTTCAAGTGGACAAAAGTGAGCACATTAAATAGAAATATTTTGTCTGAAGATATTCCCAACAAGAGTACAGAGAAGGGAGAATTAAATTATAATTGCACCTGGTTTTTATTTAACTCTGGAGAGAATACTTCCTTCTTTCCAATTTTGCTGAAAATGCCAGAAATCTTTTATCTTTTCTATGGCAACTATGTGTTGCTCCCAAAGTCCTCATGGCAATCACTGTCTACTAAACAGCTTAAAAGCTGGAGTCTATTGAAACTAGACAATTCTAAAGCTACGAGCCTTTCCTCACAGCCATATAACCCAGAATATCAAGGCAGATAATCTACAATATCTGCTTTGAACTGGGTTATCTGAGTCCATACTGCCATATAACCCAGTTCAAAGCAGATAATGTGGGATTTCATACAGCTGTGTGGAAGGGGCTTGAGTTAGCACTTTAACTCTTTTGATAGCATTCTATGGAATCCTGGTATTGACTATTGTATTTACTCAAATCTAACACTCACTTTTTTTGGCTAAATTATCTTGCAAGGATCTGAACCCAGATTATTTTCTTACCCCAGATTAATAAATAAAGCTATTATTATTATTATTATTATTATTATTATTATCTGGCAGGGTTTAACCCAGTTTGAAGCAAACAATGTCAGTTCAGATCCTAGGATATAAGGCAGTGTAGAAAGGGTTTTCAGCCCCATCTATGCTGCCATATAAAATACAGATTCTCTGCTTTGAACTGGATTATATGGCACTCTGAACTCAGATAACCCAGTTCAAAGAAGATAATGTGGATTATCCGCCTTGTTATTCTGGGTTACATGGCAATGTGAAAGGGCCCTTTGATACCTGATGAATTGCACTTTGTTATGTGTGCCTTAGGGTACCCATAAATCGGAAATGACTTGAGGGCACACAGGAACAACAATTTAAAACACTTTAATCTGATCAGAGGATACCCTTGTTAGTCAGATAATGTCACAGAGCTGCTTATTTGTCGTCCGGCTGCATTTACTTAGATGATTGTTAGCTAGGAAATTCAGCCTCAAAAGGGTATTTATGTACTGCATGGCCATCCAGACCAACTCCCTTCACCAGAGCAAGAAAACATAATCAAAGCCCTCCTGACAAAGAGCCATGCAGCCATAGATAGAGATAGATCTATATGATTCACACACACACACACACATATGGAAGATATAATATCATAGATTTGAAAGGGATCCCTAAAGAAGGACAATGATATGCTGCATGTTCCAGAGTAGGCAAACCAGACAATCTCCACATCAACACTGACAAAGAAACAACAAGAAATACTGTTTACCCACAAGCAGAAAGGCATTACATAGATTAGAAACCAACTTTCTCATTACTTTCTTTTCAAGATCACCAGACTGGATCACAGCAACGCGTGGCAGGAGACGGCTAGTAGATAGATAGATAGATAGATAGATAGATAGATAGATAGATAGATAGATGGCATAGGCCAACTTTGGCTCTCCATGTGTTTTGGACTTCAACTCCCACAATTCCAAACAGCCAGTAGGAAGTCCAATATCTCAGTTATTGTTTTTTTTTGGGGGGGGGGGGGCAAAATATTCTTTGCTTACAGTTGAAAATTACTTAGGTCCACCTCTGTCTGTAATGTAATTGTCGAAGGCTCAATGCTGTGGAATCTTGGGATTTGTAGTTTGGTGAGTCATCAGCTCTCTTCGGCAGAGGAGGCTATCTTGCAAAATTGTAGCCCCCATGACTCCATAGCATTAAACCAAAGTAAGTAAAGTGGATTCATTCTACAGCATCAATGCACCCCAAGGTTTCTTTTCCATTGCTGAAAGGTTTGTTGTTCCAACATAATTGTTTTTAAAGAAGGAATTCTAAACAGGCAGCAACTGTAATGGGCATATTACAAAAAGTGCAGTTTTTGCTGCTGTGCATTATATTCACCAGTAAATACTTTTTTTTGGTTTCGGGGTCTCAAAAGTTGAGGTGCGCATTAGATTTGATGGTGCATTCTAATCAAGTAAATACAGATATTTCTTGTCATTATTAACTATTACCAAGTTATTTTCATTTGGCTTCTCAGGTCTGCAGATTCACGACCATAACTTCCTTGGCTTTCTTCCAATCAACTTTCTTCACTGTCCATCTTACAACCATACACAGAAACTGCAAATATGATGGCTCAGGCAATCCAAACTTTAGTATTAAATCTTCATACTTCACATTATTATCTAATTCCTTTTTATTTATTTATTTACATCATTTCTATCCTGCCCATTTCAGCCTGAAGGCGACTCAGGGCAGAGTACAAACCGTCAACAATTAGATGCCATATATATATATATATATATATACACATACACACACACACACACACACACACACACACACATACACATCAGTTAAAAGCAATTAAATCATAAATACATACAAAATCCATAAAAACTATAAAAATCTATAAAAAAACCCAGTGTATTCCAAACCAATTCCTCATCCATTTACATCATTTTGGCTGTTCCATGTTCATATTACAATTTTGTATTTATCTAGTCACGCTGAAGCTCCAAACGCTTGCTCAAAGAGCCAAGTTTTCACCCTTTTCCAAAAGGTCAGGAGGGAGGGAACCGATCTAATATCCCTGGGAAGGGAGTTCCACAGCCGAGGGGCCACCACTGAGAAGGCCCTGTCTCTCGTCCCCGCCAGAGGTAGGCGGGATCGAGAGGTAGGTGCACCTGTGAGGTAGGCGGGATCGAGAGCAGGGCCTCCCTGGACGATCTTAAATTCCTAGACGGCTCATAGGGAGAGATGTGTTCGGATAGATAAGCTGGGCCGCAAGCGTTTATGGCTTTATAGGTCAAAGCCAGCACTTTGAATTGTGCCTGGTAGCAAACTGGCAGCCAGTGGAGCTGGCGCAACAGTGGAGTTGTGTGCTCCCTGTTAGTAACCTAGTTGCCGCACGCTGCACCATTTAAAGCTTCCGAACAGTTTTCAAAGGCAACCTCACGTAGAGCACGTTGCAGTAGTGTAAGGGCTCGTTTTAGCTGCCCTTACCAGTCCCAGGTATTTTCTGATTTCTTGACTGCAGGCTCGACTCTGATTAACAACTGCTGGAAAATCTTGAGCTATTTCATAGGCTTGACTGTCTATTTTAAAGTTACGTAAATCACTTTTATTATTATTTTTTGGCTATTATTTTTTGTATTTAATGTTCAGTTGTAAAGCGGCTTTTGCACTTTCTGTCTTGATATCCTTCAGTAATCATTGCAAGTCTTTGCTATTTTCTGCTAGTACTATGGTGTAATATGCATATCTTAAATTGTCCCTTCTGCCACTTTTCATGAATCCTTCCTCCAATTCTGTTTTACATATAACAGCATACAAGTTAAACGGGACAATAAAAGTGAAATCCTAATATGCTTTGTGCACTTACAGACTTCTCTTTTACTTCAGAGCATGTCAGCCGAATGTTCTTTCAGTTTGAGTTTAGTCACGCCATTAGCCCTAATCATATTTGTCCTCAGTAGCTCTTTCCCAGATGGATGCCTGCTGACCCAGGAGCTTCATCTTCTAGCATTTTGTTTCATTTCATTTTGGATTGCTTCATCATAGGGTTTCCATGGTAAAAGCCACTGAAAAGGGTTTATCTTGCCTTCTTCTGCACAGTACTTACAAGTGTTAGCTATGGTTCCACTGTCATTATTTTTGAGAGATTATCCACCAGTGTCACCCTCCCCCCCCCCACCACCACCACTGTTGCTGTTTTGTAGCTGTTTGACATATTTAGTCTATCTGTAAAGCCTGTCTTACATTGGAGAGCTTCAGTCTACCAACAGCACTGCTGCCATCATGGTAGGCTCATGACTTACAGGAGCACACAGTCTCATCACAGAAAGGCAGTGTCATGGCATCCTTACACACTACATAATTAAAGTACTATGATTCCACTTTAACTGCCATATCATATAGATTCCTGAAATTTGCCTCTGCAGAGCAGGGCATTTCGACTCCTCAGTGTCACACCAAACTAAAAGTCATGGGTTCCATAGGATACAGCCAAGGCAATTAAGCTGGAATGATAGTAATATAATATGAATGGCCTCAATGTCTTAGGTAGCTGTGCACGACTTTTTTGGTGCATTTAGACTTTACCTTGTAAACTAACTTACTCCATTCTTGACAAATTTGGTGCTTTATGAAGGCAATCTGTTAATGTTTTTATATTACTGTCATAATTGATTTAAATTATTCATTATCAGCTGGCTTTATAAACAGGGAGAGAGTGTATAAATGTACTGGAACTGCCATAGATGAGTGAGGTATTTTCAAATGCTGATGTGTTAAGGAAGGAGGGAGATCCCCCTCCCATTGTTCTTACTCTCCTCTAAGAGCACTCCAGGATAAAACAGACTTGTATCTGAAAATCAACTGAGATAAAATGCTTATTACAGGTTTTCCAGAGGTACTTCCCTAAATGGGACTTACATGAAATGATTTGACTCATTGGGAAAGATGATGTTGCTTGTTAAAATAGAAAGCAGTAGGAAAAGAGGGAAACCTCACTACAAATGTACTAGCGCAGTTAAGAAGTCAAATGCCCTGAGTGTGCAAGACCTAAAGAGAGCTGTTGATGACCATAGTTTTTGGAGGTCTTTCATCCATAGGGTCACCATTCATCAAAATGGACTTGATAGGAAATAACAAAAATGTTGTAAGTAAAATCCCGGTCAATTCTCATACTTTTTCTTGTACTATATGAGAAAGACTGCCTTGAAATGTTAAGAGATACCATTTGAAACTCTCTGCCACTGTAGAATAGTTCACCTCTATTTGAGGGGCACAACCTTTTTTCATTAGCAGCAATTATTTCAAGGGAGGAAGAGAAGAAGACAAGAATAAAAAGAAAAGAAATCTATTTTGCACAAAGAAGTTGGGGAGTTTGCATGAAATGTATCTTATGTTTACAAAGGTGTGTATGTTTTCTTTTTTGCTATGCATAAAATGCACAGAAAAGAATGAATAAATAATTGTGTATGAAGTACTTGGAGCATTCAAAGTTCCACACAAAAGGTACTATAAATAAAAGTTCAGACATTCCTTTTGCGAATGGAGGTTTAATTTACACTGGAGAATTAATGCATTTTAATGGCACTTGAACTGATATAGTTCAATGCTGTGGAATCCTGGGATTTTGTGGTTTGGTGAGGCACCAGCAGACCTTGTAAATCTAAAACTTTCAGTATTTATTCCATAACACTGAGCCATAGCAGTTAAAGTGGTGTTAAACTGCATTCATTTTATAGTGAAGATGGATCAAGAAAGGATCTAAAGGAGATTCAAATCAGGTTCTTTGAGGAAACAGAGAGATAGTTTTCCCTAATTCCTCCTTATTTACTATAGCCTTTCTCAATCCAGAGAGACCCAAGGCTACCTTATAACAGGCAAACATGTATCAATACACAATTACAATTAAAACCAAAACAATTAAAACATAACTTTTTAAAAACATCAATTAAAATCATATCCTTTCATCTGTTACTGCCTATGTTGTGCAAAGGACAGTTAGTTTACCCTCACATTCCAAGCATCCAGGGCTTCAGGAGAAATTGATGGGGGGGGGGGGTGGAATCCCTCTTGTGTCAGTCAGGGGTCTTCTACACAGCCCTTTATCCCAGAATATCAAGGCAGAAAATCCCACAATATGTTCATTGTACTGGGTTATCTGAGTCCACACTCAGATAATGTGGGATTTTCTGCCTTGATATCCTGGAATAAAGGGCTGTGTGGAAGGGCCCTCAGTCAGAAGAATCTCAGGAACATGGACTCCACTTTAGGAGTTTGGGACTCAACTCCAAATCTTGAGAAAATACAGTTTTTTTAAAATAATACTTGTCAGTTTGCACAAAATAAAGGGGTTCTGAAAGTTTTGAGATATATCTGGGCAAAGTAACACTTTTTCATTCCTTTTCTGTGGTATAAATTTTTATTGTGAGATATGAAAATAGCACAGAGTATACAAAATTCAACAGTAAAAATACAAATATTGTTTCCCCACCCCCAATTCCCACCCATGATTTCTGAAACCAATCACTATGGAACTAGTATCTAATAAAAAAATCTATCATAATTACACAAATAGATTCCCCATGTACCTATTTCAAATCTATTTTGATCTACTTTTTTTAAATACCCCAAAGTAAGTCTCCATTGTCTAACGAAATCTTCATTATTTCCTCCCCATATGCCATTGGAGAGCTTGGCCATTTGGATATACTCAACTAATTTTTTTCTCCACTCCTTTTTGTCTTTCCAAGATTTTTCTATTGTAAATCTCACTACCACAAAACTATATTGGCAAAGTTCTACATCTTCTCCGATGAAACAAATCCAATAGACACATTTTTGGATTTTTCTTAATCTTTTTAGAAATCATTCTATTAGTTTCTTTAGTCACCTTTTCCCAAAAACGTTTTGCCACCAATTTCCACCAATCATGGAAGAATGTGCCTTTCTGCATGTTTGCATTTCTAATATTCCCCTTGTTGGGTTTTATCAATTTTGGCAAATAATACAGGAGTTATATAACTTCTATAGAGCATTTTATACATATTTTCTCTAATGGAACCAGCCATTGAAAATTTAAATCCTTTTTTTCATAAGTATTCCCAGATTTCCAAATCTATATTTTTCCCGAAGTAACACTTTTTCATTACTGAATGGCTTAAAAAAATTATCGCACACATATGGGCTATAACCTAGGGTGGATTGGATTTGGAGGTCAATACTAAACTTTAATTGTACCTTTTACACTGCTATTGTAATGAGTACAACAAGAAAACATGTATAAACAATTTCAGTATGCAAGATTTTCTCTCTCTCCTGAATGCATACTCTGAGACGCCATCCCTGACAATGATGTGAGTCTTCCAGATAGTATTGAACTGGAAACTTCTCCACAGAAAGCATGTTGCCCCCAAATCAATGGGAAGCTGGTTTTGTATGTGTCTTTGACTTCCATTTTGTAAACGCAAGTGCTTGAAGTACATGCCATGTTAATTTTACAAGCTGTGCAAGCATTTGATATTTCCCCCCCCCCCCAAAAAAACAGAAATATTTGATTAAAGAGCAAAAATTCAATAGAGTGCACTTAGTGGGCTTGAAATGTCATGTTCAAATTGGAAGCTATCTTTGGAAAGCACTTTTACTGGAAACTTTGTGACTATTTTCAGACATGACAACTCAATACTTACCTTATGTTATTTTCATTTGAAAGACAAATAAAATAAGTCTGTTAACTGTTGCATATGCCCCTATATATAACCATGTGCCCAGGTTGACTATCAATTCTACAAAATGCTTGGGACCAGAAATATTCTGGTTTTTAGATTATTATTTTATTTTATTTTAGGATGTTGAGATACCTGTATTTGCATATACATAACGTAATGTGGCATCTTGGAGAAGGGAGCCAAGTCTAAACACCAAATTCGTTTACATTTTATATACACCCTATACACATAGTCTGAAGGTAGTTTTATGCAATATTTTTAGTGCTTGCATGAAATAAAGTTTATGTACAATAAACCACCAAAAAGCAAAGTTGTTATTATTTCAGCCAGCCATGTGCTCCCCTTTTGTATTTTGGAATGCTTTGGATTTCAGAATTTTAGAATTTTAACTTTCGTAAATTAGTTAAATTAGCCTCCACATATAAAGGGATACCTAAATTTCCTACTTGACAGATACAACTGTCTTTTGAGCTGCAAAGATCAACAGCAAGCTAGACTAATGGCCAGAAGCTCACTCCAACCTGGGCTGGCTTCGAACTCATGACCTCTCGATCAGTAGTGATGTAATGCAGCTGGCTATCAGCTAGCTGCGCTACAGCCCGGTCCATATAAAGCTTTTAAAATATATTAATCTATCTTTATTATTTTAATAATTGGGTAACATTTTCACTGGATGTGGGTTTTTATTATTATAGGTCAGGAAAAAATGGCAAGGGAAAATTATTTATTGATTTCCATGGCCACAGAACACTTTTTAATACTGCTGTTTTATTTCTCCTTCTTTAAAATGTATCAAAATTATCATTATCATTATTAAATTATTATTCAATTGTTAAGACTCAAGCTCATTATATTGGTGGGAGAATTGCTGGCCCATCCAGGGCTCTTTATTTTTATGTGCTTTTAAATATATATATATATAAGCAGTTGACTTCTTTTAGATATTGTTGGACTATAGTACTCTACACCAAGATGATGGGAACTGAGATCTGACAATATCTGGAAGGCCATATGTTTCTCATTCTTGGTTTCAGTAAAAGCAGCAAAGAATACATCCTAAAAAATTTTGCCACTCCTCCTGCAACTGTTCTGATCTGAACGAGAACTCTGCCTATGCCGAACTTCAGAAGAGATGGATTTCGGCACTGTTTATTCAGTGTGTCATACACACAGGATCCATGTATGTACACATAACCAAGTCATTCCGATTTCTGGGGACATTAAGGAAAACCTATCATGGAAGGTTTGATCAAAGGGTGGTTAGAGAATGCCCATCCTTTATGGCTCAGAGGGTGTGGCTTACATTTTTCAATAAAATAACTTCATTCTATGAAATGTGAGAAAAGTTTGCAGATTCTTATTAATATCGCCTCAACCCTGCTGTAACCTTTATCCCAAACATGCCCACAGAAAGACTACCATCTATATTGATTGTGGAAACTTTCTCTAAGTTATGGCACCTTCTGAGTAATCAATCCACAGTGTACAAAGTTCTTACGCAGAAAAAGGCAGTCATAACTCTTAATGTTCTTCAGCAATATAATTTTAGGGCCAACATTGCTCAATCTGTCTCATAAATCAAACTGGACAATGTAGCTCAAACACTGGCTATCTTCTGAAAGGAAATGCTGCCTATTACAGGAGAGTTTAAAAGGACAGTTACATTCTCCAGCCAAATCACTGCTTTCTGGAGATTACAATCAGCTCTCCCCATTCGTTGGTTTAACATTTCTCTAAGTTATGAGTTTGGTTCTTCACAGAGGGCTTGTCTGCATCAGTCCTGAAATTTGAAGTGGAGCAGAAGTTATTCCTGGATGGCAAAATGACACCATGGGACTTCTGGTCCTTCATGGGAGTAAAGCAGTCTAAACCAGTTTGTCTTCATATTAAGCAATGCCCATGAGTTGGCCACAGAGCTCCAGAAAGACCGAGTGGATATCACATCAGCAAAAGTGCCTGCATGACCAGGGAGAAGGAGAGGTTTTCCTGGAGCTCTGTAGCTATCCAGCAGTGACAATGGCAAAGGAGCTGGATTTGACCTAGCTGGACCATGAGGACACTGCTGTGCTGTTGCTGCAGGACAGACATAGAGTAGGTGGCTACCTCTGCAGCCGGTTTGGAGTACTACTACTCCAGACCAGTCCTGGATTTTGTAGTAGGTGTAAATGAGCCCAGTTTTGGTTTATATTTTCTGCCTAGGAATCTCTGGATCCATTCTGGATCTAGAGATTCCCGGGGGGGGGGGGGCATTCCATTGGGTTAAAAGTGGGTTTTTTTTTTAATTTGCATGTTTTCTAGTTTTGCGGGGGTCGTGTGCTCCTAACTCCAGTGAATGTAGAGGGCACGCTGTATTATGTTCTCATCATGAACAGATGCCTGTGCCCTTCACCACTGGAGTAATTACACTGTTTAGTCGGTTTCACACCACCTAAATCCGCCAGAGAGTTGCAGCCAATAATGAAAGGACCAAGGCAGTGTCAGCTACAGCCCATCCCCTGTTCGGATATCAGGCACCATGTCAACACCTTAAATCAATAAATAATTTTCTTAGATCTACAGAAATACTTGCTGGAACACCTCAGCAAGTGAGAGTCCAAAAATGGCAGACTAAAACCAGGAACCCCAGTCTATAGCTGATACCAAATGAGAGACTCCTTCCTGGGCACACAGAAGACTGAGCAACTTGGAAGGCACTAAACAGATTGCACTCTGGCACCATGAAATGCAGAGCCAACCTTAAGAAATGGGGCCACAAAGTGGAATCCATGACATGTGAGTGTGGAGAAGAGCAAACCACAGACCAACTATTACAATGCAACCTGAGCCCTGCTACATGCACCTTTTTATAGCAACACCAGAGGCACTCCAAGTGGCCAACTACTGGTCAAAGGATATTTAATATAATGCCAAGATTTTAAACTTTGTGGTTTTTAAAGATACAACTGTACCCTTGGTTAGCTCCTGATACAATAAATAAATAAACAAACAAAAATATCATGAACAGAAATCTGTTGTCAATTATGTATGCATAGTGAATATTGAGGGGAGGGGAAATCCAACCATGCTTCCTTTTGGCACCATTGTTGAATTTTAGTCACAACTGCCTATAAGAAATACTTGGCAATTTCTACCCAATGAAGAGTTGCATTTTTTACATTTTAAACCCATTTCATTTTATTCTTTTTGAACAAGTGCATTTTCATCTGTAACATAGAAGCTGGTGGAGATGACCCCACAAAGTATGGATGTGAAGCATCTATTGATCATTTGGTCTCTGGTCTACCCCTTCATTTTGCACATTCAGGCTATGGTTTTCCATTAATGCACTGACTATGAACAGGCTGCACGCTGGCACCACAAAATGCAGAGCCAACCTTAAGAAATGGGGCCACAAAGTGGAGTCCATGACATGCAAGTGTCGAGCAGAGCAAACCACAGACCACCTGTTACAATGCAGCCTGAGCCCTGCCACATAAACAATGGAGGACCTCTTACAGCAATACCAGAGGCACTTCAAGTGACCATCTACTGGTCAAAGGACATTTAGTATAATGCCAAGTATACTAAATGTCCTTTGTTCGTGTTTTTAAATGCATACAACTGCACCCTCAATTCGCTTCTGGCATGATAAATAACTGACTATGAAATATAAGATAAAGAAACCTTTGGGGCTAAAGAATCTTTTAGCCAATGAATGCATATAAGCTTGGATTTCTAGGAGCTGTGAAATAAAAAAAGAAAAGTCCATTTGACTCAAACTGATGGATCAGTTTGCTTATTTATTTATTTATTTATTCATTCATTTGTTTATTTATTGAAAGTATTTCTGTAACACCTTCCAGCCTACAAGGAATCTCAAGGCAATGAACACATAAGAACCAATCAAAACATTATGAAAGTTAAAAAAACATTTATAAAACACATTAAAATGCTTTTTAAAAAATCCTAAGAGCAATCTAAAAACAAATTGGAAGCACAGCCATTATCTCTAAATTTTCTTAATACTGTTTCCAAGAGTGCAAGGCAAGTACTACTGGGAAACTTCAGGAAAAGTATTAAAGGAACAACAAGCGGCATGATTCAGAAATATATTGGTATAGAATATTGAGGCCCAATACAGCTATAGAAGTCAACAGATAGTAACACAGCAACTCATGTATATGATCATGTCATTTTCAAGTCATGAGTTAACAAATGTCATTACAATGTTTGGATTGATTTCTATTCTATTATTATATGCATGATATAAAGACACACTTCTTTTCATCTTTATTCGGTCACAGGAGCTAGACTTGTGTTACTGTTGGGCTGTAAGTAATTAGACTGCAGGTTCCAACAGGCCGTTCTGAGAGCTGCAGTCCAACAACATTTGGAGTGAAACACTATTCCCATCTTTGCTCTTTCTATTTTTAAGCAAGAGGCCTCCTGCTTCTCTGTGCTTACAAGTATGATAGAATACCAAAATGCCACTGACTCCACTTTCTCCAAACAATTCATGACTCTATAAATGGCTATTGTGTCCTTTTTGGATTTGGAAACCATTTGAAGTCCTTTCTACCCAGTTCTTTCCTCTTTCTTTTCTTTTTACATCTTCTCTATTCATCTTCTATTGATGGACAGATGAGGCCAAAGTTTTCACTGAAGGGTTACTGGACACCTTTTCTGCTGATCTTTAAATACAAAATCTCAACTCAGTTATGACTGAGTCCTGCTAGAAAGCAATATAATTTAAAGGAACATGCAGCTAATTCCATAGATCTCAACAGGAGCTAGCTACAAGTATGTTGGATGGGTTGGTATGCTTTACTACAACTAATACAAAAACTATGCTGAGATGATATGTTAAAATAATGTTCTGCTTTGCGATAATGACTTGGAATGAAATAATATGCAAGTATTGTATTTTAAAAGTCTGATAAAATTTTATGAGGTCAGAATAAAATTGCAGTTTATCCTCCATTATTGCTGTTGGTGATGTGTGCCTTCAAGTTTTTTCTAATTTTTCTAACTTTTTTCTAAACCTCATCCAACCCCATCACAGGGCTTTCACAGATTGAAAGGATGGCAGTTCAAGCCCGGGTTAGGGTGAGCACCAACCATCAGCCCCAGTTCCCTGTCCACCTATCAGATCGAAAACAGAAATGTGAGGAAATAAATAGGTACCACTTTAAGCAGGGAGGTAATCCAAGATGCCCATAAGAACATGCTGGCAATTCGATTGGGAGGACTTCTAAGAATGACAAAGCTCCTCGGCATGGAAGAAGAAGCGACAGCACCCCCATGGCTGGAGTCGAGCACAGCCTCCAGATACCGGAAATGGAAAAGATGGGGAAAGCCTTTACTTCTGTTTATGTATTGTCTGTCCTTGTTAATTGGATAACGACACTGAATGTTTGCCATATATGTGTTCTGTAATCCGCCCTGAATCCCCTCAGGGAGATAGAGTGGAATATAAATAAAGTATATTATTTATTTGTTTGTTTGTTTGTTCAGAAAGGGATTGCCTTTGCTTTCCTCACAGACTCAGAGAATACGACTACACCAACGTTGTCCAGCAGATTTCTATGGGCAAACAGGTATATATTCCCTATTAATATTCTCCTGCTGTTGGTTTAATGAGGAGGTCTAATGCTCAAACCACTATATCACACTGGTTTTTCTCCTATGCTACTAGAGAGTAAATCCCATCAACATGCATTGTTGTACTGTTAAACATATTTGATATTTCACCTATAGTACATTGTGCCAGAATAGATTTTTAAAAACAATTATAAAATAATTTACTTTCTATTGCAATGTTTCTATTTATGAGCAAAATACCTACCTTCCACAGGAAAACAGTCAACAAATTAAATGTTTTTCCCCAGGAACATTTCATTACACACATATTTTTACTTACAGATGCCAAAATCAATGATAACTAAAGCATTTCCTGTAATGTTTCCTGTGGTTTAAGGTTATTAAAGGCATCTAGTCAGAAGGGGGCTGTGGAGGGAAAAGGTTTATTAAAATAGATGATGGCTCTATAATCACCATAGACTTTTTCTTGCTTGAGGCTCAACTTGACTGAGTGTTTTGAAGCCACTTGCACTTTATTATTGCTGGTTTAATAAGAAAGACATTTACCTGCTGTGTGAGATTTTGCTCACTGATAAATATGATTGCTTTGCATTAAATTGTATTGGGATCCTTCCTTGGCATTTTATCTTATATAGCAGGGAAGAGCTTACTTAGGATATTGTGAGAAAGGAATGGAGTGCCCCACTGTTCATATAGTCAAAATACATAAACATGAACTGTTATTTTTGGATTTTGCTGGACATGTCATAAATGCCAAATGACCCAATTAGAAAGTGACTATTCTTATAAACCATCCTCCTCCCACTTTTTAAATCTGCTTTTAATATGTCCTACTCTTCCCCCCTCCCCAATTTTGCTCTGTGTTCTTAGTTTAATTCAGTTGCTGTAAACTGAGTTCAAAGCGTAAAAGTACCATACATGCCCGAGTATAAACCTAGTTTTTCAATCCTTTTTTTAAGCTAAAAAAACCCTTCACTTATACTCGAGTCAAAGTTATTTATTAAAGTACATCTGGCGGGGACGAGAGACAGGGCCTTCTCTGTGGTGGCCCCTCGGCTATGGAATGCCCTCCTTAAGGTGATTAGATCGGCTCCCTCACTCTTAATGTTTCGGAGACAAGTTAAGACATGGTTATACGAAAAAGCATTTACAAATGCAGAGTAACTGACATAGGAAATGGAACCACTTGAGAAATGGAGAAAGGCAGTATACAAGTATAGTAAATAAATAAATAAATATTGTTATATTTATTATTTCACTCTATTTATTATTATTATTACATTTATTATTTCACTCTATTATTATTGTTGTTGTTACATTTCCATTATTTTACTCTATTATTATTACATTAATTATTTCACTGTTATTACCATTATTATTACATTTCCATTATTTTACTCTATTTTTATTATTTTTATTACATTTATCATTTTACCTTATTATTGTTGGAAGGATATGTAAGCATGTTTACACTGAAGAAGGTTAAAATGGTGGTTTAATCAGAGTTGGACAGTCTTATCTTAAATTACAGTTTTATATAAATATTCAAAAATATTTAACTTACTGATGACTCAATTAATGTAATTTTATTATCTATTTTTATTTTGAAATTTATCAGTAATTGCTGCATTTCCCACCCTCGGCTTATACTCGAGTCAATACAGTTTCTCAGTTTTTTGTGGTAAATTTTGGTGTCTCGGCTTATATTCGTGTTGGCTTATACTTGAGTATATACAGTAGATTGCATTCAATTAATTCAATCATACAGATGCACCCTAAGAGTCTATATATTTTGTAGAATTTGCCTGGCCCTCTATCTCTTCCTTTAAAACAAAAGGGGAAAGGGCCTTTAGAAATCTATTACCATTTCCTTTCCCACTGATGATAGGAAAAGTATTGCTGTTCCCTCCACAGAAGGGAAATGGTTGAAAAACCATCACTTTGTGTCATTCTACACCCACACAAATCCATTCCATTCCTACATATCATCAATCACAGCCCCAGTCATCTCTTGCCAGATTTTGACTCATGAAAGAACACCTTTTCCCTCACACTTCATTTGCCATCAAAAAATCTGTCTCGGCTTATTAGAAGTTTTTAAAAGTGTAAGGATCAACTGAAGAACAATTGCTTGGAAACGTGAAATGACCTTTTCCCCACCCGAAAAACATTTGATTAATTCTACACAGCTTGTGAAATTGGTTGATTTCATACAGCCATGAAATGCCCAGACCAACACTTTGTTTAAGTGTTGTCGAAGACTTTCATGGCTGAAATCACTGAGTTGCTGTGAGTTTTTCGGGTGGTATTCTCTCCTGAAATTTCACCCTGCATCTCTGAGGATGCCTGACATAGGTGGGGTGAAACGTCAGGAGAAAATGCTACTGGAACATGGCCATACAGCCCAAAAAATCTCACAGCAATCCACTTTGTTTAGGTGTTTTCCAAACAACACAACACATTTTTTTCTTATGTTAAAAACACATAGAAAATAAAACACAGAAATTTGCATCCATGTTTAAATATCTTTTTTTCAGCTGCATTTTCTAAACAAGTTAGATTGTTGTTAGAGAAGCTCCTTTCTGAGAATGTCAATGGTAATAGAAAAGCACTATTCATATGTCCATCTTTATCTGATTCCAGTCATACGAGGAGAAGATAAAAGGACCACACTTTTAAAAGTATGCTTGCCATCTACCATCTCACACTTCTGCTTTCAACTGGATAGTTGAAAGAGGAAATTAGAAAATTTCCTTGGATTAGAAATCTCAGAATTCCCTAGTTTGAATTTTTCACATGAACAGTTAGTATGATGACTGGATGGGTGGGTTATGGGAGCTGTGAAAAAATGTAACTTGTTCAAGCTTTGGAATAACAACGCCAGCATCACCACCACCACCAACAACAACAACAACAACACTGTATTTATAATCTACCCTATCTCCCCAAGGGGACACAGGGTGGATCACAGTACACATACACATACACAGCAAACATTCAATGCCGTTTGAACAGACAGGACAGAACAGACAGAAAAGAGATATGCTGTGTGACGTCCAGCCTTTGGAGGTTGTGCTCAAATCCAGCCACAGGGAGGTGCTGTTGCTTCATCATCTATAATAAAGGGCCATCTGGACTTCCTCCTTCCTTTCAGTCACTGACATTTTCTGGTCTTTTTCTTTTATGGTGTCGTAAAATACCTCCCCCATTTTTGGCAGTATCTAATTTTTCTACTCATAGCTCTAAGCTGTTTTTGAATTGCTTAGGTAAACAGTGAGCTGGGCTGACAATCAGGTGCTCACTCCGACCTGGGCTTCAAACTGACAACCTTTCAGTTGGTAGATCTTATTGCTGTTGGCGGTGACTTATCAGCTGTGCTATAGCCTAGTCCTCCTGCACCTATATAGCCCCTTGTGTGATTTAGGAATTTGATTACAAAGTGTTCTAATGGGCACAAAAACCCATCAGCATCTATCTTTTCCCCATTATGTTACTCGTTTGGGCTTCCAAACACAGGAGACCATAGGACTGGTGATGGGGACAAGAAGTCCAAGCCAGCTGGCATGCCCAGACATTCCTTCTCCGACTGTTAGGAATAATTTACAAGGCTGACTTGATCAGTAGAAGAAATGAAACAACTATTCCAGGTGTTATACTTTAGGGTTCTGGAGTCATTTTTTGGTTGTTCCTGAAAGTCCTCATCTCTTCTCTCTTTTTGGAAGCCCTATTAACATCTCCATGTGACTGAAGAAAGGCAACATCATGCTTTATTTCTCTCCAAACAGCAAAATGTCCTGGACCAGTTCTGCTATTTTGTCATGCAAACTTAGAAGAATTGTTTCTTTCCTATAAATTAGGCAGTTCTTCAGGAGCAGTTGTAATAGCTTGAAAAATAAGGGTCACAAAAGGAATGTGGTTGCAAATACCTGCATTTGAAATCTACACTGCTAAACTATGTTCTCTCTAAATTTTCAGTGTGGATTTTTCGTGCTATATATTTAATGAGCCAATTGTTTAGCCTAACCGATCGTTGTTGCACTGTAATGGTTATTTTTATTCCCTTTCCAATGCCTGGTTATTGCTCAGTATAAGGCTGTTTGGAAATACTGTTCCTTATGAGCACACTAAACTACTGCAGAGGTGACTGTGGGCCAAAGAAAAACTGCTTGAGCCAGCACCTTTGAGTTAAGAATAGCCAGTCCATAGCACCAAGAGAAAGTAAGGCATACCTGAGACTTATGGAAATCAAAAGGGGGAAAGACAAATACTATGCATGGCACCGAGCCTGGATATAAATAGGGATGGAAAAAACTGAAGATTCTAGTCAGACAAGAATAGATTTTGAGGATTTTTCTTGCAATAAGAAAATTACTAGATGCTTACTTTGAAAGCAAAATTAGAGAAGAATTACAATTCTTGTATAGAAAAGGGATGGTACTCATTTCTGGCATGCTGGGCTAAATCCAATATTAGTTTGTCCAAGAACATATGCATGGAAATCAAAAATTGCTTGGGTTAGTTAAATTGTGCTTGATGCATTGCATCTAGCCTAGCTGGGGCTAATATTAGATTTAGCTTTGATGGGTGATTGTGGCCCACATTGGTTCTTTGATTACTGTACATGATTCTTTCATTTAATTCAGCCCCTTAGCTATGTGTTATCTGTAGAGATAACTATGGGTTGAAGGCGAAAAGAAAAACAAGAAACCAAGAGTTCATCTGAAGATATCACAAAATCTGGGTCGGACCGAATGTTGGGGTTTTTTTTTCTGTGTCAGGAGTGACTTGAGAAACTGCAAGTCATTTCTGGTGTGAGAGAACTGGCCATCTGCAAGGATGTTGCCTAGTGGATGTTTAGATGTTTTACCATCCTTGTGGGAGGCTTCTCTCACGTCCCCACATGGGGAGCTGGAGCTGATAGAAGGAGCTCATCCATGCTCTCCCTGGATTCGAATCTCCTACCTGTCAGTCTTCAGTCCTGCCAGCACAAGGGCTTAATGCATTGCACCACCAGGGGCTCCTCGGTGTAGCAGCTACACACTCTGGACCTGTCTTGTAGTAGTGGCAGGGCTGAGTTCACTCCCTTTGGACCATCACTTTACCTTTTCTGTTCCCATCGCTCCCACTGGACATAGCAATCTCTAGAGTGCCTTCTCTGCCCAAAAGTTCAAGTACTTCACCAAAATACAAATCCCAGAATTTCATAACATTGAGCTATGGCATTTAAAGTGGTGTCAAGCTGCACTGATTCCACAGTGTAGAAAGGCCCTTAGTAATGCTGAGCATCAAAAGATGAAGCGAGTGCTTACAAAGCCCTGTTCCACAGTTCTTCCATCATCTTTGATATATGGTTGAGTAGGTCTTGTCAAGCCTTTGTTAAAGATCCATTTGGCAGCATCACATCATCAAATAATGATGTTTTGGTCAGCAATAGCATCTCTAGCTATTTTCGTTTCACATTTTAAAGATCACATTCCATTCCCAAATCCCAAAAGTTGAAAATGGGTTTTTGATCCTATTTTAGTTTTGGATCATTTGGGGCAACAAGTTCTGTGGTGTATCCCTCAAAGGGTACAGAGACAATCATGGTAGTTTCCCAATCCTAACTAAAACTTCTGAAGCATCTACAAACAGCACCCAAATAGAATAATCGGTGAATTGGCATATAGGTGTGCTCTTTGTAAATCAGAAACCATATAGTAACTCCAAGCTGATTTCATTACATTAATAAATAGCCAAGTTTTTCTTTTTTTGCCTCAGAAGTTCTGTGACCTTGCCAGGTATATAATACACAGAAATCTCCAGAGTCATAGTCCAATGACCAAACAATTACACCACACTGGCTTCTCATTTTGTACTGTAGCTGTGTCCAATTCTTGTCTGACCTTTCAACTCTTGCTAAGATAGAATTTAAGGCTATAGAAGAAACACACTGTTGGTGGAATCAGGTCAGGAAAAAATAACTTTTTATTTAGTCAGAATGAATGTATCTGCAACACATGTATTCATCTATTTCAGTGGTTCTCAACCTTCCAAATGCCATGACCCTTTAATACATTTACTCATGTTGTGGTGACCCCCAAACATAAAATTATTTTCATTGCTACTTCATAAATGTAATTTTGCTACTGTCATGAATAGTTAATATCTAATTTGCAGGATGTATTTTCATTCACTGGACCAAATTTGGCACAAATACCTGATATGGCCAAATATGAATACTAGTGGAGTTGGAGGGGATTGATTTAGTCATTTGGGAGTTGTAGTTGCTGGGATTAATTGTTAACCTATAATCTAAGAGCATTCTGAACTCCGCCAATGATGGAATTGAGCCAAACCTGGCACACAGAACTCCCATGACCAAAAGAAAATACTGGAAGGGTTTGACCTTGAGTTTTGAAGTTGTAGTTCACCTACATCCAGGGAGCACTGTGGACCAAACTTGGCGCAAATACTTCATATGCCCAAATATGAACACTGGTGGAATTTGGGGAAACTAGACCTTGACATTTGGGAGTTGTAGTTTCTGGGATTTATAGTTCACCTACAATCAAAGAGCATTCTGAACCCCACCAATGAATTGGGCCAAACTTCCCACACAGAGCCCCTATGACCAACAGAAAATACTGTGTTTTCTGATGGTCTTTCCAAGCTGTGTTATTGTCCAAGACGTGTCAGAGCACCTTCAAATAAAATGTGTTTGTACAGAAAATTCAGAAGCACCTTCAAGTTTCCTTTTAATAGTTGCCTTCATAGGACACTGATTTGTAAGTACCATTCAAAGATCATTGGCACAGAGCTCAAAATGCCTCATTTCTTCGCATAATAGCCATAATACATAGAAGATACTTCTCTTTTTTAAAAAAAAATGCAGTATGTAGTAATCTCACAAAAGCACAGCAATTCAGTTTGTGTTTGAATAATTCCAGCACATTTAGAGTATAATAAATTTAACGGAGCACTTAAAATGATGGTAACAAAACCTTATTGGGTATGACAAATTAGTCCACAATTAAGCTGATGTCCCTTTTTTTAGGTGCTTACCTGAACTCGTCTTCAGAATATATTCAGGTAAAAAGAATGTTATAACATAGAGTTTGACTGTAATAGAATAAATGGATGAAACCACTGGTGTGGTGCTAAATTCTGAAGAGCTGGCTCTTATTTTCATAATGTTCATATCAGTATACAGAAGAGATTCCTTAAATCAATGTAGCTGTATTGTTCCATATTAACATGCCAATTTACCACTGAATGAAGCTGGTTATTTTAGTATGCAGATTCCATAAATATTATTAGATTTATATCCTGCTTTTTCTCTCTTAAAATCTATTCAGTGGAAAAGAGGGACAATAGATAGTGGGGGAAACTTACAGATGTCAAAATCCCTACCTAAAGCATGCCCATGGACAACTCACCTCTACTCAGCTGTTGGGAACCCAGAGAAGCAGCAATGTAGATATCCCCAGCAATGGTGTGGAACATCTTGCGCGCCCTTTTGGTCTGCACCAAGCTCTCTCAGAGCAATTCTACAAGGTGTTTCATAGAAATAAACTTCTCTGGACTATAAATTCTTGTGTTTCCTATCAAAAACACCTGTTGCATTCTGGGCACAAGTCTGGAGTATGCAGTATAATGCCATAATAATAATAATAATAATAATAATAATAATAATAATAATAACAACAACAACAACAACAACAACAATAACAGACCGCCCTTCCTCTCCGAAGGGACTTGTGGGGGTTTACACATACAAAAAGGCAAACTTTCAGTGCCTTGGGTAAGTAGAAACGTATCAAAATAACACACAATAAAGCAACAGTAATAACAGTGAACTTATAACAAAGAATTAAGCATTGTGCTGAAAAAGAGAACAAAACAATCCAATAAGACATAGTTAACTATAGCCATCAGATTATACTCTACTCCATTGCTGGAGGAAATTGTATAAACTAATTCAAATTATTCCCTCTATTTTCTGGGCACATCTAGCCTGGTTTACACTCCTCTTTCCATGATTTGAAAATCCCACTGCTCCGTGTAATCGTCCAAGGGCCGATCTACATAGGAGACCAGCTGTAGAAGCAGAACAGAGTATAGATCATCTGGTTGAGCTGAACCCAGTTTGAGTTTATCTAGTCTGGGGGACTTTTTGGTCAACAATAGTCACAGGATTCAAGAGAGTTATTTGTTTTCAGTAAAGATACTGCATGACTTGGAGAGGATTCTTCAAATCATTCAGGTTCCTTTGCTGACATCAGAAAGGCATTGATTGATGGCCAGGAGCTCTCTAGAGCTCCATGGCTGACACCATAGTGAAGAAAACATGACACAGGTAAGTGCTATCATCTTTTCTCTATGGCACAAGTATGCGGATAGTGAGATGGCAGCACTGGGTCCTATTCACACCACCCCAAAGTGCAGAGTTCCTCCAGAAATTTGAGAAAGTTCCATAGCTTTCTTAGCACAGGACAGAAATATGTTAAATTGCTTCACCACACATTCGGGGTAAGAAGGTCCTCTGTGTCATATGGACACACCAATGGGCAAGTTCCCACTCACTTCAGGGTATGTGGCCCACATTGATAGATCCTAAGAAGAGAGCTCAAGTAGCAGTACTTCTCACTTGAATGTCTTCTGTTACAAAGGATGTTGGAGAAATGCTGAGATTTCATGTTAAGGGGCAGTGTTAGGATGACCCCATTTTCTCTGAAATTTTCTCTGAAATTCTGAACCCCCGCCATGTCTTTGTGAATACATTCATCCAACTCATTTCCATGTTGAGAAATGACTTCAGGTGGCTTCTCATACACTATATACTTAATTCCAAGCAGAATGTATGTACTATCTAAGAAACATGCATACATTCTGTGTTATTTGTTTTCAGAATTACGGAGGCAGGAGCTACATTACTTCCCAGACACTGCCTCAGTGGCTTTGAAAGGGAGAAGCAGTGAATAATACATCCGTAGCTGTTTCAGTACTGTGTTACTTTGTACTATATCTGAATATAAAATGTTATATGATCGACTGCTCTCATGAACTGCCCATGACAGAGGCTCGATTCAAAGTACCATGAGAATAATTTCAGTTCACCAGCTTCTCTTCAGGATATGATGAATGCTGACTTCTGAGCAGAATCGTTACGATTGCAGCATGCTATCAGCACATGCTCACTCTTGCTTTAATCAAAGGTAGAACTCAAAACTAAAACTAGTAATTAAAACAAATGATCAAAGCCATAGTCCTTACATTCAGGACTATGCTATTTTGCAACTGCCTCAACCCTTAGGATAAATATATTTGTGTTCCCCTGCCCACCCTATATTGTTGTGATTTGCAATTCTCAGCATGCTGTGGAGATGGTAAAGGCAAATCTTTCTTCTGATCCTGTTCCCATGTGCTACTGATTTTGCACCCACTTGTTGAAATGTATAGAAAGAGAATGGATAAGTCTTCCCAACAATACATTACACTTTATATGGCCTACAAGTTTCCAAAGTATTTCTTTTATATATTAAAAAATGCCTAAAAGACTCTATTTCTGGGTTGTTGTAGGTTTTTTCAGGCTATATGGCCATGTTCTAAAGGCATTTTCTCCTGACGTTTCGCCTGCATCTATGGCAAGCATCCTCAGATGCAGGCGAAATGTCAGGAGAAAATGCCTTTAGAACATGGCCATATAGCCCGAAAAAACCTACAACAACTCAGTGATTCCAGCCATGAAAGTCTTCGACAATAGACTGTATTTCTCTTTATACAATCCTATCATAGTCTTCAGATCCAAAAGGAGTACAACTGTGAAGAAATCATGGAAGCATAATTTAGTTAAAGAGGGGAAATCAGAAAAATTACACAGATTATGTACAAATTTGGGGAGAAAGTGTTAAAATGCATGCAAGAAAAAGCACAAGTTCTTCCAACCTAATAATGAAGAAAGATAGGCAAGGGAGATCTGGTGAAATTTAACAAAAATGACGCTGAGAGAGTTCCCTGTTCTTGAAAAAATTGACAGGGACTGAGTTTGGGGAAGCATTTTTTAGCTCTTAAATTGATCAGGAAGTGGTGGAGTGGGAAGGGGGAGGATGAGAGTTTATTATTATGAAGACTTCTGTTTTTGTTGTTTGAAGGTCTCTGATCATTTCCAGCTTAATCTGAAACAAGCATGAGACTGCACACAGAGGTGGCCCTAGGTAATTTTCAACGGTAAGCAAACAGTATTTTGCCCCCCCCCTCCCCCAACCGATCACTGATATATATTTTCTGTTCATCGTGGGAGTTGTGTGTGCCATATTTGGCTCAATTTCATCACTGGTAGAGTTCAGAATGCTCTTTGATTGTAGTTGAACTATACAACCCAGTAACTACAACTCTCATATGTCAAGGTCTATTTTCCCCCAAGAGCGCCTCAAGAGTGCCCCTGGGCAAAATCAACTATACTGCAAATGCTTACTTTGCGTAATGGGTTGAGCCACCCCTGACTGCACACCCAGTTCCAGTTGCCTTTGGAACTGGGCATAGCTACTCATGGCCTCAACAATCATGCCCAGGATTAATTCAAAATACAATGGTACCCATTTTGCCCTATATCAGGTTCACGGGATGAGTAATCTGACAAAACTATCCATCCATCTGCAAAATGCAGGAAGACTTGAAGACATTTTATTCGCTACATTCTCCAAAATAATTCATTTTTCAAAACAAATCAACAGAACATCAAGATTAACTGACCTCTGGATTTGTGAATTGCCTGATTACATTTTCAAGGAGAGACATCAGTCATTGCTTCAGCTACCCAATGTATAAATGTCATATTCATGGAATACTAAGACTACAAATACATTTTATATAAACAAAGATATAAAAACAGTATAAATATTAGAGCCGTGCAAGAATCCCCTGATTCAATCTGTAAATTGATTCAGCAATTTGGTTTAGGCCACAATTCAGTTTCAGTGAAAACAGATCCAGTCTATTCTGATTTAGATCCAGAGTTCAAATCTAAGTCCAGAAATTTGCATCTCCCTTTGACTTGCACTGGAAACCTAAAACAGCTAAAAAAAATTCAGCTTCTTTTACCTGCATGGAATTTCTTTTATATGGCCACAGAGCAATCCCTTCAGAATGAATAATCTCTGTCCAATTGCAGACAGTTGCAACAGCTTTCGCGCTAGTCACTTTTTCTTCTTTCTTTCTTTCTTTCTTTCTTTTCATCATCATCATCATCATCATCATCATCATCATCATTATTTTAAGGTATATCGTGATTTGAGATCTTAGTCTGCCAGGTTATGCTGCTTTTTACTATCCCATTATCTCTCATGATTTTTATTCTAACCTTTTCTCCTATGTACAAGAAGACAGAAGGCTGATACCAAGATGACGCTTATTTCTGATCTACCTGTTTTTTGTTCTTGTTGTGTGTTGTCAAGTCATTTCAGACTTATTGGGACCCTGAGGTGAACCTATCACAGGGTTTTCTTAGCAAGAGCGGATTTGTCATCTGTCCAGTACCATGTGTCCCTCTGCTTCATTACCATACTGTGAATTACAGAGCATGACAGAGAGAGCAAATGATTGAAGATATATTGACAGTGTCCCTGAGGTGAGATGGCACTGTGGAACAAACCAAAATTGACAACATTTATGTCATGAAAAACAATCCTCTTGTGACAGAAGCCTGTACTTCCTGGGTGTCAGTGAACCATGGTACAAAAGGAGTCCTGACAATGTTGACAATGCCTGCAGCAGTATAGTTGGATCCACACCTATGCATATGTCCGCCTTCATCAGGGACGTAACTGTTATGGAGTTATTCGCAGTAATTTAATATAAATACAAAATTATGAAGACTGAAAGGTTTCAGGAATCACTTTGTTTCTAGTTAAAATCTACACTGTGAATTCCATAACAATCAATTTATCATTGTACATTTCATTTTCTATTGCAGAAAGTATATTCTATTGTGTATAAAAACAATGCCTATTGTCTGATGTTAAATCTGATGCATGTGAAGGAAGAAAAGAAAATTAAAATATATAGTAGACAGGTGTACAGTGTCAACAACAACATTTTATTATGGTCCAAAGACCCTTGCATTGGAATCAGATGCAACAGCAAGAAGAAAAAGTAGACAAACAATAAGATGGGAACTCTCCTCAAATATTATTGACTAAGTACACCACCTATATAATGTCCAAAGTATGTCATAATTGTGGTACCCAAAGAATGTTAGGCTGCATCTACACCAAACAAGAAAAGTTCCTGACTCCCTTGGAATTTTTCATGATGAGGAGAGAAGAGACACTCTAATTCACACCAGTACATGTACACTATTTGCCCTGCATACCAAAATATCCTTGCTCCAATCAGGTAACTTCAGCCGAATTCCATAAATCATTAAGATTAAGTTAAAAATGTGTTTTTAAAAGTATTTAAATTTCTATTGATTCTGAAGTCAAATAAAAATGATGAAAAATGAGAGACACATATAAAGACAACCTGCTGATATGTTCTGCCAACGTGATGTGATTTTTGGATTTACTCATTCATTATGTAAATAAATATAGAATTAGCTTTTTCTATGCCTGTGTAAAATCGTACCTGGGGTACTTCAGATGATAATTACAGATGTGGAAAGTGCTCCCAAGGTAAATACTAAACAGTTACTGCAAATTATCCCATACATATCTTTTATTTGGGGCTTCTTTGTTTTGGTTGCTTTACAGGTTAAAGGCATTTCTGGATAATTACCAATACCTTCTAAATAGGGCACTATAATTTTGTTCAAGAGTTTCAAGTGCTTATTTATAAAGCACATCTTTTAAAGAAGCAACTTCTTAGAGAGAGAGAAAGAATCACTCTTATAGATTCCAAAATAGGTCCAACACATAACACTACATATTTAGAAAATAAACCAGCTAAATTAACCACAGAGTATATTAACTTCATAGCTTGATTTATACCTTAAAAAAGGATGTAATGGGCAAACTGTTACCTCCTCATATTTTTCACACACAGGTTTATGCTTTAGAAAAATATACCAAACCCTATGGCATCCACTGGTACCCCATGGTATCCAGGAAGATGAAGCAGAGATCAGCCCCCTCCTTCCTCCTGGTTGCATGGGCCTCTGCAGATGTCAGCACAGGATCCCATGATGGCCAGGAGTTCTCACAAAGCTCTGCAGCTGCCTAGGAGTAGCAATGGCAATGTGGACAGTAATGTCCAATGAGTCTGATGTCGGGTTGGCATGTCTGGATTGTCTAGACTCTAACCTGCTCACACCATGGATTTGTGACTATGTGTCTTTTGCCACCTCTGTGACCAATCTGGAGCATTTCTGTTTTAGACTGACCCTAATGGCCAGTGTAAAAGAGCCCTGAGTTACAGGAACACTTTGAAATTTTTCCCCAATAGCGATATAGGCACAGAAATTGACACTATTCATACTGGGTTTTTTTAAAAAAAATGTCAGAAAGTCAGGGGAATCTCATCATAACAGTTCATCTTCCTCAGAAACCGATGGCCAATTGACAAAGCAATGTTAAAGTGTAGAGCTAACTGCTATTCCTCAACAGATAAAAGGAGTCAAGATTCTTTGTTAAAAACAGCTGGGTTTTAATGGTGTTCGATTGGTATAGCTTCTTTCCTCTACAATCTGACTTTTTATCTACTGAGTTGCCAAGTAAGAATTAAAAGGATTAGGGAGTGTGTGGCAATTTATTGAAAAGCAAGCAATAACTCACTACCATGAAGATTATTTTAATCAGGGCAAGAAAAGAAATGTTTTGTCACCCTTGAATAAATGAAACAGAAGATCTACTAAAGACTGGAGGAAAAAAGGAAGAATATACAATAAGACACAGACTGCAGCCAGGAAATCAGGAGACACTTACTTCTTAGGAGGTGAGCAATCTTGATAAAATAGTGAAGAGTAGAGACATCACACTGGCAACAAAGCTCTGCATAGTTAAAGCAATGGGATTCCCCATAGTCACCTACGGATGTGAGAGCTGGACCATAGGGAAGGGTGAGCAAAGGAAGATAGATGCTTTTGAACTGTGGTGCTGGAGGAAAGTTCTGAGAGTGCTTTGGACTGCGAGAAGATCCAACTAGTCCATACTTCAGGAAACAAAGCCCGACTGCTCATTGGAGGGAAGGATAGTAGAGGGCAAGATGAATTACTTTGGCCACATCATGAGGAGACAGGAAAGCTCAGAGAAGACAATGATGCTAGGTAAAATGGAAGGAAAAAGGAAGAGGGGCTGACCAAGGGCAAGATGGATGGATGGGATCCTTGAAATGACTGGATTGACCTTGAAGGAGCTGGGGTGGTGACAGCTAACAGGGAGCTCTGGCGTAGGCTGGTCCATGAGGTCACAAAGAGTCGGAAATGACTGAATGAATGAACAACAAAAATACAATAAGAAAATAAATTATTTCCAGGTCATGTCCCATAGCTACATGTCACTGTGTCTACTGCTGTTTATTCAGAAAGCCCAGATAAAGGTGTCATTTTTATATCCATTAGACAGTATTTGCTCCTGTCCGAGAGATGATTCAGTGCAGCTGGAGTCAGAAGCACTGAGTCCTGATAAGATTGTTCACCCTACTTGCTGAATCCCGTTAGCCACGATGTATGTATATGGAGTGTAAAAGCCACTATCCAAAAGGACAATCAAGCTGCCTTTTTAAATGGTATTTTTCAAATTGTGTTTTAGAATATACTGAAGTCCTTTGGAAGCTTAGTAGTTGTAGTAGTTTGTAGTATTACACTTGTACAACAAACTACATTATCTTAGCCGTGAAATTGCTAGATGGGAATGATAAGGCTTGTGGACTAATGAATTGGAAAAACAGTTGTTTGGAGGATGCTACTCAACAGGAAGGCCCATAGTTGGAATGAAATAGGAAGATTGGTAAAGGCAAATAAAATACTAGGAAATAGAATTGTGTGCAGAATTCATTGCTACTGTTTCTTTCGTGTCTTCCATTTTTTCATAAGCATGAAACGGGAACCTTCCCTGCATGAAAATTTTCTCAACATGAAAACCTGTTTTTGTGTGCAGCCAAACTTGCCTCCTTGCCATGGAAAGAGAGTGCATGTGTGGTGGGGCATGCAGGTAGTCCCAGAGCTCAGCTGCAGGCTTGCCGAGCACCTCTTACTCTAGGGTAGAAACAGCAGGTGCCAGCAGGTAAGAAGAATACAAGCCTGTGTGCCAGGAAGGGGAACCAGTGGGTGGGAAGCCCACTGGTTTGGGACTTCAAACTGAAAATACCCCCCAACAAAATCCAGGACACGAAACAGGGCAAAGTTTATTCCAAATGCACAACCCTATCAGGAAATACATCTTGGTCATCATTACAATTTTCCCTCTAAAGTGTCTAAATGCAAAAAAGCATTGGACCAGGGATTCCTCTAATCTGAATAAGATGAATTTTGGTGTCAGTTACAATGGTGATATATCTTGCTAGAGTTGAAAAGTAACAAATGCATCACAGAAAACAGCAGCAGTAAATTTTGATACTGGGATGACCTAAAGAGTCCTCCTCCTATGTATATCTATCCTGACCCCTTTATTATGCAAACCGATAGCCATGGGGATGTTTCTTCACTTCTGTCTTTTCACACAAATCCTTTTTCATCCTTTCCAAGATATAGTTAGTTCGGATTATCAAAATGAGTTATTGTCCTATTTTAGAATAGGGTTTATTTAATAAAGTTTAGTTTATTTCTCCAAGTAATGTGCTCCTTAATAAATATCTGCTACATGCATTCTAACAGCTAATTTGTAAATTAGCTACATGGTGGTGCTCTAAAGAAAATACTTTTAAAGGAATTTCTTTTTACATATACCTCCTCCTGCTCTTATTTGGACTCTCCTTGTTTTCCTAAAGGATTTGCAACATGTAGATGTTTATAACTTTCTTGACTAGTACTTTCTTGATCTAATTTAGATTTGGTAGAGCGCTTCCTTCTGCTTTACCAGCCTTGGCTTTCTTTATTCCAAGTTTTAAAATTCATCAATTCCAATGCACATCAACCTGATAATAAACACCATTGGGACTTTCTTAATGAATTAAGCTGCAAACAATAGAGCTGCACAAAATTGCTTATGTGGGATTGCCTTCCTTTTTTTTTCTTTGTTGTTACACTAACGCTCCAATCAGATCTCAGGGATTGGCCCTAAATACATTTGAAGAAGTTGCCAAACTTCCAAAAAATCCAGTTTTGCTTCTAAAATAGAGTTTGGGAACTAAAAGAAAAGTGCTAAGACACAGGAATTGTTAAGACAGGGGAGGGGTGGAAGGGAACAGGGTTTTCATTTTAGCTCAGTGTTCCTTAATGGGAATTGCAAGTGAATCCCCTCTCTTCCCTTATAGCCTCATGTGGATAAACACACCAGAAACTGTTTGGTAACATATCCTGGCTGATGCAACCAGGCCATCTGGAGTGCAGCACACTTTCAGCTGGTGAATAGGGGGGCTATGCAGGTAGTGGCAGCACTAAATGTGCCCACATTGCTTCCTCCAGTTTTTCCTATCACCCTATGTTTGCCATGCCACTGAAGCAGAGTGGCATGACAGACTTTGATGATCTGCTGTTGAAAAATAAATAATTTTGTGTTTCTAGCACAGCTTCCAATATTTTGACAACATTAAAAAGGTCCTTTTAGTTTGATTGTTGAGCTCAAAGTAAGAGAAAATAAGAGTAGATTTGCGTATAAAGCAGAGAACAAAATCCTGAACTGTGCATATGCTCAGAAGCATTGTATTCTGCAAATTCTGTTCATCTTCTTTGAACTGTCATTTTGCATCTAGTGGACTTGGAATTCTGGTGAAACAAAGTCGATTCCATAGGCTAAAGTTTATCAGTGTTCTCTTAATGGCAGAAAATCTGAAGTAAAAGAAACCCATAACTTTTTGGTCCAGCTTGGTCTAGTGGTTTCTTCATTTACCTTATTTATATGAATATTTACATGGCATAAGAAGGGAACATATGTCCAGGAATTTTTCAACTTAGGAAAATTGACTGGCTCTCATTCCTGCTGATAAAAAGTAGTGCTTGTAGTGCTCAAATGTCATTCGGAGAATTATCCATAGACCAGACTTAGAACACGCTGGGTTTTTTGAGCCTTTAAACAGAGGTTGGATGGCCACCTTTTGAGATTGCAGGGTTGGACTAAATGACTCTTTGCCCCCTTCCAATTCTATGGTTCTTGAGAAACAATTCACAATTTTTATAGGAATCCTATACTATTACAGGAAGCCCTGGTGGTGCGGTGGGTTACACCGCTGAGCTGCTGAACTTGCTGACAGGGTGAGCTCCCACTTTTAGACCCAGCTTCTGCCAACATACCCATATGAAAACATGCAAATGTTAGTAGATCAATAAGTACCGCTCCAGCGGGAAGGTAACGGCAATCCATGCAGACATGCCGGCCACATGACCTTGGAGACATCTACTGACAACACCAGCTCTTTGGCTTAAAAATTGAGATGAGCACCAACCCACAGAGGCAAGCATGACTAGACTTAATGTCAAGAGGAAATCTTTACCTCCATACTCCTATTAAAATTGAGCAATAGTGGACAAGAATTTGAAATACTAGATTCAGTAGCATGTTGAGTGCTAAAAATAGATGGTAGTTTTGAAACATTTGTTGAAATTTCCCAGGAAGGCAGACCATGTTTCCAGCTGAGCTCAAAGTGTAGGTCACTAGGGCTAGACATGCACAAAGCCTTCTTAGCTTCTATAATGATTCCTGTTGCTTAGATGGAACAGAAAGAAGTGTCTCTTATAGAGGTGCACCGGAGAGAGTGAAAATTAATGCACTCTTTGAAATCCATGGCATACTTCCTTCTACAGAGTGCTTTTAAACATCACAGGGAGATTTATTGGTTAGAAATGGTTTTCCCCCTGCATTCATTTACTTATTTAATATCTTTCTACTGAACAATTTTAAAGAAAACTCTAACAAGATGGCTAACAACAAAAATGGTAAAAGTCATGCAACAAAAGAATAAATAATGTACAATAAAACAGCATCAGATGAAATCAATGAAAATCCTGGCAGAAAAAGGAAGTCGTTTGAATGCAGGAAGAGGTGCAGTAGTATTCATCAAATGTCTTATTAAAGAATAACCATGTGGATTTCTAGATTGATGGACACAATCTCTGCAGTATATAAGAACTATATAAATAACCATTTGCAGTCTAGATTATCTGGATTTTGAAGTTATCTATAAACAACATTGAAAAATGTCAGACTCTCTCCCTGGCCTCTGATGCAGTTAAGATTTGCTTCTAATACCTAATTATTTTTGATTGCCAAGGCTTAATCCTTGGCACATAGCTCATTAATTGATTCAAGGCTGTATCCCCGCATGCAGACACTATAATCATCCGTCAGCCCTTGAGACATGTGATTTGACTTCCTTTCCAGTGCACAGCATGAGCATCTGCAGGGAAAGAAGTGACTCCTCCTATATTTTCACAAAAAAGAAGAGAGACGCATAGGCATGGCCCTTCCATAATGAATTCTGCATGTCAACAACATTACTTGCAAGTTGACATTTATCTTTTGATTTCAAACATTGACTTTATCTACCATGAAGGTCAAGCAATAGATATTCTGTGGGTGTGCATGTGTGTGGGTGTTTTCCTCTAAGAAGGAGGGGAAGTTTTCATTAGATTTGACAATCTTGAGGAAAGTAGTCTTTTCATACTTCCCTTCAAGAAGCCGCACATTTGCAAGGTTTGAAAGAAGCTCATGGCATCACAATGAACACACAAAACAACGAGTCCATTTCACAAGGTTAAAATATATCCAGTTGAAAAGCTACAAAGAATATGCTTCAGTTAGTGAGAGGATAGGTGCACATCAGGCAAATTGATTGAATAAATGGACACATCAGAGAGCAAATATATACAAATTTCTATGTGGGAGTTAACAACAAAGTCTTGTAACCTGACAAAGAGGAAAGGCAGGAAACAAATGCAGGAGGCTTTTAGATAAGCACAATGAAATTGAGGCTGAGACATTTGCACATTTTCCTGCTAAAACGTAGGTCCAAGGCACAGCTAAGCACACCATTACAATCCTTGATAACCTGCCTGGTCAAAAAATGGATGATTGAAAACATCATTTATATCTCCTTCTTTAGACAGATTACCAGTATGCAACAGTTAGTAGCTGAGGGTTCGCAGCATCATTGCAATGAAAAGCAACCTTAAACATAATAAAACAATATAAGATTTGAAGCAATCCTCTATAGATTTCAGTTGGATAACTCGGTATATTCCAATACAAAATTGGAAGACAAATTTACTGGGAGATGGAGCAGCACAAACTCATTGAACTACAGGAGTACATAGCTAAACAGTTTTTTCATCATTTTCAACATGGGGAGAAGATAGCATTTCTGAATAGTTGCCAAATAACAAATTCTCTAGCTTATAAGAAGGAAAATATTTACACCAGCCCTCTCCCTGATAGGTTTATTTGCCATACACAGGGAATGTTTTACACATAAGAAACACTAAAAATAACTCAGTGGGGATACTAGTGACAATAGGATATTTCTGTTCTTGGTTGTAGTCAAAGCTATTTGAAGTACCACCATGAAATAAGAAACCAGACAACAAAATATTGACAAAGGGTCATTTATTGACCTTTTTTAAACTACACTCCTGGACAGTAAAACTAACTTGGGGGGGAAGTAACAAAAATAGGTCATGGCAGATGGACAGGTGACCACCTCCTTGCCTACCTCTGGGCAAACACCTGACTCAGAGGCTATACATTTAATGGCTTACTGGCCCAGATGGTCATTACTGGAGGGCCATTCCAGGAGCACTTGCCTGGTCCAGCCCCAAGGGGAGGGGGAATCCCAAGCAGCCCCCTTAGCTCCAGAATCTAGAGAGGCTGCCAAAGATGTCCCTCTTCACCCACAATGTTCTCCTCCCAGTTGCTACCAATTGGAAACTAAAAAACAACAACACCTGAATAAACTCCTTGCTTTAAAATACACAGCATGTGGTAGATGAACCCACCACACCTAGGGGAGGAAAAAATTCCTACCCAGCCCCTTGGGCAACCAGCATTCATTCATATTGTGCTGAGTGTGGGTGGGTCACTGGATGCGTGTATGAGGCAGAAGGAAGGGACCAGATGCTTTAACGCCTGCCCGGACCCCTCCCATGTGCCAAGACTGGTGGGGGACACCAGTCTCATGAGACCTCCTGGTCTCTTCATAGGGGCTTCAACTGCTCTCCTCCAGCCAAATCTTGTCTTTCTTTCGGTTGCTGGCAAGGCATGGGTACATACATTCAGCACCTTGGACAGCTTTAAACATTGTAGAGTCAGAATGGACATTTGAAGATACTCAGAAAATTGTCAAACACATGGTATTTTTTGGTGTCTAATAAACCCTGGCAAGAAGAATCATGGAGTGATGATAATCTTTGAGGTTTGGGCCTTATTTCACACAAAATTCTCATGTGATTGTTTTTACACAGAAAACAGCATTATTTTCCTCCACCAGAAAATGCTGTTTTCTGTGCAAAATAGCCACATGCAAATTTTATACATAAGAAGTCCTGAATTGTGAATAGCTTTCAAATAGACTTTCTCACTGTAGCAAGAAAATTAGTAAAATTACTTATTTTGAGAAGAAAATTTGTGACAAATTGCATCCTTACTCCATTGAACTGGAAGCCTTCCATCTTGACTGCTTTTTTTGTGATCCAGAGCTATGTGACAAGATTCTCTAATGGCATCTTATTTCACAGATGTGAAACTTGTGTATCTTTTCCAACTGTTGCTAGATTACAGTTCCCATCATCCATAAGAAGAATAGAAAATGTTCAAAAATAGTGGGCAAAACGTGTACTGCATAGATTGGATATGTTGTGGGCAAAACTTGAATTGCATAGATTGAATCATACTAAGACTTTGAAGTAGAAGAGTCCCTGGCAATTTTAACAAGTCCTTTAATAATTTAAAATGATTTCCCTAGTTCATTTCTGAATCATGAGCAAACTTTGTTGTTAAATCAACCCAGCCAAGTGACATTTCTCCAAATATATTTTGAATGTGATGTTTATCATAACCCTTCACATTTGCCCAGGTTCAATTTGGCTAGTCTGTGACAGAGGACATTTCCCAAATGCACCAGAAATGGCTATGCTTATTACTTATTCCCACTACTGTTATTCTCCTCTAGCTTTTCCCAGCTGTTATTAAACTGGAATCCATTTTGATTTGCAAGATGCAATATAAGCAACATCCAAGCAATTTCCACTAGTAACTTTCTGGTCACCCGCAATGCTCATAGAAGTCTGCATAATTTAGTTGTCAGTAACAACATGAAAACTCTTTGGAGAGAAAATATTTCTCAAAGTACTTTGATGTCTCTCTCATTTTTATACCTAGTGCACAGTTATTTGGGCTCAGCCTTCCGCTTCCTTTCAAATTTATAGTTATTCTGCAAATTACTGTCATGACCAAATAATAAGTAATGGAATGAAGGATTTGTTTTGGAGCTTGCTTTGAAACGGGCCAGAGAAGACCATGTTTCTGATAATGCTATTTTCACTCATGGGGAGAAAAAATAGTTTCAAAGACAGATAGCTTTTTTTTAAAAAGCTCATTCTTTAAATCTTGTTTTGCTACATTGCACTTTGGTCATTTATTTTTAAATTTTCATTTAGCTTCCACTCCTTTGGAGAGAGTGTTTATGTGGATTTGCAGTAAATACACTCTGTGTACCTATTTCCTATCTGTCCTTATCAGGAACTCTTAGGTACAATCCATTGTATGGTTCTGCCAATTTTTCCAAATAATCAACACCAAACTTGTTGAAGTCTATCCAAATATCCTGTGATACTTCACAAAATGCTATTGCACCTTGAATAAAAAAAATGGGGAAGGCCTTTACTTTATCTGTGTTGTATGTCACTGTTTGTGTAAAAAGTCATCAAAAAGTAATCCACTCTGAGTCCCTCATGGAGATAAAGCAGAATATAACTGAAGTGTGTTATTATTATTATTAGTAGTAGTAGTAGTAGTAGTATCCATGGGAATGAGGGTATGCTACTAAGAATGGATAGAATATTTGAAAGATCTTTGATTAAATGTTTCTTATTATATGTTGGTAAAGCACAGAAATTTGTAGAAAATGCTGTCTTCTATGCTACAAAAACATGCAAATTTTGCTCAGAATATTTCCCACACTGAATAATCTCCCATGGAGACAGGGGTAGGACATGCTAAGATTTTCCAATGGGGTATGACAGATCCATGATTTCATTCCCTTTATACTGCAAGTCACTTCTTCAAGAATCTGCATATAGAAGATGGTTTTGAAAGGCAGAAAATTACAGAAGCTGTCTTCTTAGACGTGTCAGCAGCTTATGATACTGTAAATCATCACCTCCTCCTGAGAAAAATGTATAATATCACAAAGGATTACCACCGCTTTTTCTCCAACCACTTTATAAGAGCAGCATTGCTGAAGGTTTGGGAGAAATATAAAACTAGATTTTACAACAAAACGCCTCTCTGGATCTCCCCCATTGAGGCATTTCATAAAAGGGAGCTCCCCATCTTGGTATCCATACAAGATGCTATTAGAAAAGCAAGGCGCACAGTATAGTTTGAAATCCTTAGAAAAGCTGAGGTCTCTAGATGGGAACTTCTCGTGGTTCCACTACCTCCAGGTGGCAGATAGCTTTAAAGAGGACAACAAAAAAGGTTTTGAGTCAAATGAGACCCTCTGGGATACAATTATGGGGAAAGAAAGGAAGCTAATTAAAGCTCTTTATCAAAAATTAGCAGAATGGGGGACAGAAAAGAAACTCATAAAGGAAAATATGATATCTTGGGCAACCGACCTGGGGCATTCCATACTGCCTAAAGACTGGGAGGATATATGGAAAGTAAAAACAAAATTCGCCAAATTTATAAATATTACAGAGAGCTGGTACAAAATGTTTGTACGTTGGCATTTAACACCTCAGAGATTGGCGAAAATCTATAAGAGTACAAACCATAACTGCTGGAAATGTGGCACCAAAGTGGGTTCATATCTGCATATTTGGTGGAAGTGTAAGAGAACAAGGATATTTTGGAGGGAAATTCATTTACATGTACAAGGTATACTACAAACAAAATTTGAGTTAAAGGCAGAATATTACCTCCTACACCTATTAGATTTTGGACTGGAACACAATAAGGAGAGGTTATTATACCACTTATCGGCAGCAGCAAGAACTGTGTTTGCAAGTAGATGGAAATCCAGGGAGCTGCCCTCAGTAGAGTCTTGGTTACTTAAAATAAAAGAGTTCATGGAACTAGATTCACTAGCGAATATAGTGTATGATGAAAGTAAAAAAAAAAAGAGTAGACTTGCAGCCACTCAGACGATACTTAAAAGAAAGGAAAAATATTAAGATATGAAAAACCCGAATGTTGACGAGAGCATTTTAATAACAAAGAAAATAAGGAAACAAGCAAGAATTAGACACCTCGCAGAAGGTTGGGGAGTCAACTGACTGAATGGAAAATTGCACACTAACACCTCCCAATTCACCACACAATACCCACACCCCCTCCCTTTTACCCCACCCGTCCGTCCCCTCCCCAACCAGATAGGTGTGGACTATAGGCAAGTATTGACAGGGACAGGTAGTGATAGGACCTTTTTGTATGGAACTAACTGTTGGGATTGATATTGTAACCAGTCCATGCATATATATAATGTTCGTATGTATGTGTGTAACGATGGAAAAACCCTTAATAAAAACTATGAAAAAAAACAAACAAAGGATTACCACCTCATCTGCTTCATATAAAATCTGCTATAAAACAGGAGCTTTTTTGTTGAGTTCCAGGGTCAGAGAAGCAGGTGGCAAAAACAAAAGAATGACCTGCCTCAGGACAGTGTGCTTGCTCCATCAATGTTTTACCATTTACACAAATGATCAGCCACTGCCAGAAGGGACAGAGAGTTTCATCCATGCTGATAATCATGCCATCACTATGCAAGCAGAGAGCTTTGAAATGGTTGAACAGAAGCTCTCTGAAACTTTGGGTTTAGTCAATATTGCACCACCTGACATCCGTCGGGAATAAGCAGCCAGTAAGTAAAGGACCAAGTCATTGATATATCCAACCCATCCTCTATTCAGATATCAGCCAGCATGCAAACATCTCAAATCAAGAAATAGTTTTCTAAGATCTACAGAGATGCTCACAAGAACACCTCAGCAAGTGACAGCCCAAAAGTGGCAGGGTAAAACCCTGAACCTCAATCAGTGGTTGATTCTGGATGTGGACACACAGAAGACTGGATGACTTGGAAGGCGTTGAACAGTATAATAACTTTGTTTGTGGTTTTTAATACATTATAAATGTATTCTCGATTTGCTGCTGACATGATAAATAAACCCGCTTTATAAATAATTGTGGGAGATGTCACAGAGAAGCTTCTGTTCTGTATCCTACAATGCAAGATGAGAAATATCCTTATAAAACATGTAGAAGTTGGGAAAAGATATTTTTTTAAAAATTCAACTGGCCATAGTGGATGAGGGTTCTGTGAGAGGTATTGCAAAAGGTAACCTTTCTAATGTCCGTCAATACCTCTGATCAGATGCATATTATAGACCATCTTAACCAAACTTTGATCTCTTTGCAGTACAGGACAGGTTGGACTTAGCATGAGGTCATTTCAGGCTATTGGAAAAATTTAAAATAATTTGAAGCACTGAATGCAACACCTCAATTAACATTTCTGTTAATGGAGGTGCACTCTTATTAGCCTGAGTTTCTGCCTTTTGCCATTATGATAAAACTGAACCATTTCAAGGACTGAATAACAATGGTTTTTACTTAAAGTGTCTTTACGCTCACATTTAAATAAAAACTAAACCAAGCATCAAACTATGACATGGTATTTCCTTTTTAGTTCTGAGGACTTTAGAAAAAAAACTAAATTGAAATTCTATGAGCATTCTGCAAATACCCAATTCTATAATTTTTAATCCTGTTTCCCAATGCTCATCATCATTCAAGCAGCTTTCTAAGCTTCTCTTTTGTAAAAATTAAATAAATTGCTCTAACAGGTCTCATATAAAAGATTTTTAAAATGCCTCTCCTCCCTTCTGTCATATTCTATGATATATCTGCTTTGGTACTTATTCTCTCATAATTTCTTGCTTTTGACACAAAATATATTTTTAAAAAACAAAAAGAAAATTTCTTTTCACAGTGTTCTGTCATTCCAGCATTGCTATAGATATTTTAAATGCACATGTCATTTGTAATTTAACATGTATGAACAAAATTATATCTTTATAATTATTATTATTGTTTATTTCATTTTATATGTTGTCATTTCTCACAAAAAGCTAAGGGCAGCTTACAAATTCAACAGAAATTGCATTTAAGATCATACAAAACAAAAAGAAAAAAGAACAGCATGACACAATACAATAAGAAAAATAAAATCCAAAGATGAAGCTGCAAGTTTGTTGAAATAAATGTTTATAATTGGGACCTGAATTCTAAGGACTTTATGGCATGAAGCTGGTGAACCGACATAGTAGCAGGGCCATCACCTTTGGTAATGGTCCCTCTCGCACAATTCTGTGGGATACCCATTGCCGATTTGGTGTATCTCCACCATTAAGCCACCAGTGAAGCCTGTTAATAGCCCCTGATTATGCCACAGTCCTGGAACTTACTTTGTGCAATGAGTTTGGGTGCTTGTATAGCAGAATTCACCAAACCCACACTCACTGAAATTTTTTTAAAGAATCAGTTAACAACTGAAAAGTACCTGTAAAATTATATTTAAAAATGAGAGAAAGCAGCACAGTGGGAGGCCAGTTATGTCATCCACCCAGAAGTGCGGTTTCACACTGCCAATGTGTCACAATTGGTGATGCCAGTAGCTGTATGATGCCACCTGCTGACTGCATACAGGAGTCCAACACCTGAACTGGCAAATGTAGATGAAAAGCCACAGGATTCCCTTGCACCATTATGACATAGAGACTTGTGAAGTAGGGAATTCATATATCATGCAGAAAAGCAAGACTTGATCCCTCACATTAAACTTGAGGGGGAGACTGTCTCATAGCAACTGCAAAGTTCCTATACTCCTGTCCTGTTTCTCCAATTCTTATTGTTCACTCCAAAGTGACTATGTTGCTTGTACTTCCTAAAGCCATTGATCTGCTACAGGAACTGAAGACTGGTGTAACACAACAGAATCATATGTGGATGGAAACTGAAGTTGGAAGAAATGGGATCTATGAGGTCAAGACATGGAGGGATTTGTAGGATAACTCCAGTGGTAAGAGTACAAATCAATTGTCTTTAGCAGCCTTGGAATAACAATGGAGATACTGTTCCAATGTGGTGTTGGTCTGCTCAATCTGACTGTCCGATCACAGCCTGTAAGCAAAGGAGAGATGAGATTTAGACTCTGTCAGAACTAGGGTGCAAATTTGAAGCCCTGATCAGATATGTTTCTCACAGGGAGACCATGAAGAAAAAAGAAGTGCTGCACAAAAAGGCAGGCTATTGTTGCAGCCCAGCCACCAACGTGACACCTCTGCACCCAAAATAATACTCAGCCAACAAAAAAGCAGTCAACTGAGTTATAGTTTGTTATAAAAAGAAGTGTAATATAGAAAAACCAATTTCAAAAATACATTCCAAAATAAAAACCAAAAGAGTCTTTCCAAGGTATACATAAAAGGCAGAAGCATGAATATATCCCAAAATACTTGTTTCAAGGAACATTCCAAAATACAGGTTACAGTCATAATATTCTTGAGGCAGCAAACCACACATATCACTACAAAAAGTAAAACCAAAAATCCACAGAACTTAGACCAAGAGATATATCCAAAATGTGACTCTCCAATTCCAAACCAGGAAAAACAACATGAAAGAAAATCCAAAATCTTCTATCTCTAAGCTTGTGAAAAACAGGAAAACCTTATCTTGAAAATTCAAAGTTGCTCTCACAAAGAACAACTCACAAAACTGACTTAAGAAACTGACTCATTTCCATGAGGAGACTAATGATCTACCACCTAACATTTCTTTGTTTATCTTTTAGACACTATGAGAACCTTAATTGCCCTTACCTAGCATTATCCCATCTTATGTGAAGGTGCTGAGAGATAGGCAACAACCCAGCCTCTCTCTCCTTCCTCGCATCATTCCCAGGGTCAGGCCGAGCCTCTGGCTGCATTTCATAGGAAACATTCTCACTACAATCAGATCAGCTTTTGGAGCAATTCCCATCATCCAGAGAACAACTACTTTCACCCTGAGGTACTACAGAAATGGTGGGCTCCAATTCAGACTCTACTTCAAGAGTATCAGGCCCCATCATCAAAGTGTCCCCTTCCTCCTCCTTAGACAAGCCTCAACAGCTATTTCCTTAGCAGTACATTCTGAATGTTTGTCCTTAGCTTTTTATTCTGAATATACTGTGAAAAAATGGAAGAGGCTATTCCCAGTTGTGGACCAATTTCCTCTTGGAGGCATAACTCTAACTATCTACATCAAGTAAAGGTATAGCTGCTTTTTGAAGTCTTTGGATAGTGAAGTGATTCACTCTAATAGATTTGTGTACATGGTTTTCCTAAACTTTTTAGAATTCATTTTGTTTGTTTCTTTAACTGCCTTTTCCAAAATATTCTGTACCAATCTACAGATCCACCAAGAGACTAGGGGAAAGGTACCTAACTGCATCTTGCAAGATGCAAGAAGCTATGTTAATTTTTTTGAACTTGTTGACATGTTTAAGCTTTTATCGCCAAAATCCAGTATTGTTCATGTATGTGAAAGCACTGTAGTTAACAATGCTAAACAATGAATCCAACCCCAAGCACCTCCCAGTGCCCCTTTCTTGGAGGCAACTGATATGAGTGGAAATACCAGTCAGGTGCTTCTCAATTGATGAGAGAATAGACCCTCATGAATAGCAGCATCTATAGCTCGGTAATAGGGATTCATGCCTACTAATTCAAACTAGGAGCTGTGTAGGTTTTATGAACATGTAATAATCAAGGGTGCATAATTTTGGTTACACGTTCATAACTGCCGTAGATATTTCCAGTCATTGCATTTTATTTTTTAGTCTATTGGTTTTTATTATTTTAAAATGTTTCAGTCTGATTATATTTATTTTACTTGAATGCTGTTCTGTGATCTTAAGATATAGGGGAGGATATACATATATAAATAAAGTAATACATAGGAAACAACACAGTTGGACTCTAGACACAAATATAGGTACACATACATATACTGTATAGACCTTTAGCCTTGTAGTAAATCATAGATGAGAGATTCAGATGTAGTGAAAATCTCTTTGTGTGTTATCATATATTGTTAGGAAAAAAGGGAAAAAATGAAGCAGAACTAGACAATGTACAAATGTAAGATTCTACACTTAGGCAGAAAAAATGTAATGCAGATACAGAATGGGTGATGTCTGGCTCGACAACAGAACATGTGAGAAAGATCTTGGAGTCTTCATGGACAACAAGTTGAACATGAGCCAACAGTGTGATGCAGCAGCTAAAAAAGCCAATAGGGTTTTGGGCTGCATCAAAATGAGTATAGTGTCTAGATCAAGGGAAGTCATGGTGGCCTCTCTATTCTACTTTGGTTAGACCTCACCTGGAATACTACGGCCAATTCTGAGAACCAAAAGAGATATTGGCAGGCTAGAAGGTGTCCAGAGAAGGGCAACTAAAATGATCAAAGATCTGGAGAGCATGGCCTATGGGGAGTGTCTTAAGAGGTGTGGATGTTTAGCCTGCAGAAGAGAAGGTTGAGAGGCAACACTATATATATATATATGACAAGATACCTGTACCTGCTGACTGGTATTTCCACTCGCCTCACAAAACCATAAGGAAGACAGAGCAGGCTTGTTTTCTGCTGCCCTGGAAACTAGGACTAAGATAATGAGTTCAAATTACAGGAAAGGAGATTCCACCTGAACATTAGGAAGAACTTCCTGACCACATGAGCTATTCAAGATGCAAATCTGCCTCAGAGTGTGGTGGAAACTCCTTCCTTGGAAACTTTTAAACAGAGGCTGGATGGCCATCTGCCAGGAATGCTTTGATCATGCTTTTCCTGCAGTGCAGGGGGATGGACTAGATGGCTCATGTGTTCTCTTCCAACTCTATTATTCTCTGATTCCAGACATAGATGTAATGCAATACCATCTTCTTTTAAAACCACATTTCTATTTCCCTTAGTTAAAGTTCAGCATATGGGGAAGCATCAGCAAAATATCTAATAGTATAGTTCCATTCAACAAGTCTCAAATAAACCCATTAAAATGCTATGCGAGTAAAGCTAAGCAAATAACAAGACTTCTCAGTGGTACGCTTGGGAAACAAGCCAATAGCAAAGTTCAAGTCAATGAGCTTTTTCTGCCTATTTTTCTCCTTTAACTGTACACTGGCTGTTATATGAAGAGAAATGAAATGCAACCATCTTCCATTTTCTGATGTAATTGAACTTCTGACTCTCATCAAGGAATTGGCTCTGTAGAAAGTGTATCTAATATAATATCACAATTACTGGACAAACAGAAATACGAAGATGGATGCCTGTAGGGAAACACAAAGTTAGCACCTGACCCTATGAGGTAATCGGGGTTGCTATATCTATGTCGAAAACATGCATCATCCCTTGCTCAGACAAATAGAAGGATTTCCTGAAATGAAGAAGCAATTAAAATGTAGCAGAATCCAGAAATGGGAAAAGGCTCTTCAGAGTGGGAAACATAACAGTAGTAATATCAACATGGCAATCATAATCATAATTGGGTTGTTGTAGGTTTTTCAGGCTGTATGGCCATGTTCTAGAAGCATTCTCTCCTGATGTTTTGCCTGCATCTGTGGCACGCTTCCTCAGAGGTTGTGAGGTTCACAATCTCTGATGATGCTTGCTACAGATGCAGATGAAATATCAGGAGAGAATGCTTCTAGAACATGGCCATACAGCCTGAAAATCACCCTGCTTTATAGGTAGGTGTGGTAGAAAGAAAATGACTGTCCCAAGGTCACCCCATGAAATTCATGGTTTACTGGGGATTTGAATTGGGCTGTTCCGGGTCTCTGTCCCTACACCTAACCCTTGTTTCTCAACGTTCCTAATGCCAAGACCTGTTAATACAGTTCCTCATGTGGTGGTGACTCTCAACCATAACATTATTTTTCTTGCAACTTCATAACTGTAATTTTGCTACTGTCATGAATTGTAATGTAAATATCTGATATGCAGAATGTATTTTCATTCACTGGTCCAAATTTGGCACAAATACCCAATACACCCAAATTTGAATACTGGTGGGGTTGGGGAGGGGTGATTTTGTCATTTGGGAGTTGCAATTGCTGGGATTTATAGTTAACCTACAATCAAAGAGCATTCTGAACTTCACCGATAATGGAATTGAACCAAACTTAGAACACAGAACTCCCATGATCAGCTGAAAATATTGGAAGGGTCTGTTGGGCATTGATCTTGAGTCTGGGAGTTGTAGTTCACCTACCTCCAGAGAGCACTGTGGACACAAACAATGATGGATCTGGACCAAACTTGGCATGAATACTCAATATGCCCAAATGTGAACACAGGTGGAGTTTGAGGAAAATAGACCTTGACACTTGGAAGTTGTAGTTACTGGGATTTATAGTTCACCTATGATCAAATAGCATTCTTAACCCCACCAATGAGAGAAGTGGGCCAAACTTCCCATACAGAAATCCCATGACCAATTGAAAATACTATGCATTTCTTATGGTCTTTGGTGACCCCTCTGACACCCCCTCGCGACCCCCCCCCCCGGGGGGTTGAGAAACACTGCTCTAACCACAATGTTTAATAAGAATAAGAACTGAAATATAAATATAACAAATAAAGATGCTGTGGTTAAATGCTGAACCACAGTACATTATGAATGTATTAAAGAACAGCTCCACACAAAAGGTATTCTGATATTCATGAAAAGCTTTATGTTCACAGCTGTGTTTTCAGGTGTTTTTCAGATAACAGTTTAACCTACTTTTTCAACATAAAAATACACACACACACACCCAAACATTCAGTCTGCCCCCATAAGTCTTTTAGAAGGAGCATCTGTATTGTTATTTTTCATACTGTGTAAAAATTGTGAAAATCTTTCTTTTTCTCTTTCTTTCTGTCTTTCTGTCTTGCTTTCTTATCCCTTGAATAGCTGACAGCATTTACTGAAGCTCAGAGAAAGGCACTTTGTGCTGGGTTTGCCCTGAGTTTACTGATCTGCAGATCCTCTGCTGGATATATGCCACAATCACAAAACTGTGCCCAGGGAGTCTGAAACAAAGTATTTTCAGCTGGGAAAAGTATTATCAGAGGTTTCTTTAGAATTGCTCAGAGGATCAATTAAAAGATGTCAGTTGTAGGTGCACATTAGCTGATTGTGTGTTTTTAAAAAACACAAAATGTATCAACATTATTGTTATATGTTTGAACAATACTCCTGTTGATAGCTGCGGGTTGCTAAGGCACAAGGAAAAGCAGATTTACTCATAACAGCAGAGTCTTTTGCCATCTTAAAAGAACAGCAGGACAAAAGATACGAACTCAGGCAGAATGCTGAGGAGCACTTTCACCATAATAATAGGTTGCAAAGGTTCGCTCAGGGAAGTCTCTAATAGGAGACATAATTCGATGTTAGCAAGGTAAGGAATTGAGTACAAGGGAGGTGGGAATAAAAACTGGAGAAAGGAAAAGGAGAGAGAATGAATCCTTTGCATTTTGGGACACATGAACAAAAAGGTTCCTCGTACTTGGGGTATGGGTGGATGTCTTAATCATGCACCTACATTATTTCTTTCTGCTTTTTAAAAGAAAAAAGTAAAATAAAATCATAAGAATGTATGAGGGATAGAAAATATGTATAAGCATAAAAATAAAAGTAGATGCCAAAAGTTAATGTACAGTAGATTGTATTGAATATTATGTGTCTGTCGTAAAACAAACAATGTATAACAAATGTATTGAAATATAATAAAATTAAAAATATTTTTAAAGATAAAAATATTATTTCACAATTTTTTTAAAAAAAATGGGGGTGTTAAATTATTAGCAACTTCTGCCACCAGAAATTGATCACAGAACAATTCAGAAAAGCCGTTCAACATAAATAAATTTTATTTTTATTTTTTCCATGCCTAGTGGGCCTGCGAAAAAGCAAGAAAATACTGAAATGACATTCATCAAGAAAATAAAAAAAATATTTAAAATAAGAATGAGATTGGAACCTGAATATTTTTATTAGTGATGCTGGACCTGGAAAATTAAAAAAAGAGATCCTGTTTGCCTACCTAAGCACAACAGGTAGGATAGTGTACGCAAGGAACTGCGTACACTACGCGAGGAACTGGAGGCTTAAGGAAGTGCCTATGTTAGAGGAATAGTGAAACAAGGTATTAGAAATAATACCAAACCAAGGGTTACCCCAAAAACAGACGGATTGGAACCTAGTAAAAGTCTATTTAAAACAACTAAAATAGAGTTGAGAATATAGAAGTGGAACACAAAACAGAAGTTCTTGAGACATTTAGCGGTAAGAGACTGAGGAAAGTAAAGAGATAGAATAAAGTAAAGCAGATGAAGATAGAAAGGACCACCAGGGAGTAGATGGAAGTCAGTGACAAAATTATTTCGTCACTTTTTATTTTTGCATAGTTTTTTCTTCTTTTTCTCTTTTCTCTCTTTATATCTCTTTTTCTTTATTTTTCTTTTTTTCTGTTTCTTTGTGTATTGTTATTGCAAGTTTTATCAAATGTGAAAGATTAACCTTGTTGTTCACAATAAAAATTATTTCCAAAAAAAAGATAAATAAGAAGGAGTCTATGCATCACTCATATTCCAGACTAGACTGAAGCTGAACATTGTAGGCTTTCCATTTACTTTAGGAAAAAGTCGGAGCCCCCGGTGGTGCAGTGGGTTAAACCCCTGTGCCGGCAGGACTGAAGACCGACAGGTCGCAGGTTCGAATCCGGGGAGAGGCGGATGATCTCCCTCTATCAACTCCAGCTCTTCATGCGGGGACATGAGAGAAGCCTCCCGCAAGGATGATAAAAACATCAAATCATCCGGGCGTCCCCTGGGCAACGACCTTGCAGATGGCCAATTCTCTCACACCAGAAGTGACTTGCTCCTGACACGACAAAGAAAAGGAAAAAGTCTTCTTTGAGTGGATGTAAACATGTAAGATATGTCACAAAATGATCTTGGTCTGCTGGATAATAGAGATTAATGATCTTGAACAATTGTCATCAAAACGCTTGGCTGTTGCTACTCGCATCTTCCCTGGCTAGTGGAAATGAGCATTGGCAGCACTGGATTTATAAATCAACAAGTGGACCAAAAAAATTATTGAGTCCACACACTCCTTCAATATAATGACAGATTAACCATCATTCCCTAAGTTATTTTTAAAGAAAAAAAATGTGTTAACTAGCTTTACCCTGCCACGCATTGCTGTGGCCTATAGTAAGAGTTTTGAAGTCTCTGCCTGGCCTCACTTCCTCCTTTCTTCTCTCTTCCTTCTCTCACTCTCTTTCCCTCTTTCTCTCTCACACACTCCTTCCTTTCCCCTCTTTCTCTCTCTCTCTCTCGCGTCGCTCCTTCCTCCCCCTTCTCTTTTTCACCCCATCCTTCTTTTTCTCCCCCTCCCTCTTTCTCACTCTCTCACACACTCCCTCCTTTCCCCTCTTTCTATCTCTCTCTCGCATTCCCCCTTTCTCTCCTCCCTCTCTCCTTCCCTCTTTCTCGTGTTCCTCCTTCTCTCGTCTCTGCCTGGCCTCACTTCCTCCTTTCTTCTCTCTTCCTTCCTTCTCTCGCTCTCTTTCCCTCTTTCTCTCTCACACACTCCTTCCTTTCCCCTCTTTCTCTCTCTCTCTCGCGTCCCTCCTTCCTCCACCTTCTCTTTTTCACTCCATCTTTCTCTTTCTCTCCCTCCCTCTTCCTTACTCTCTCACACACTCCCTCCTTTCCCCTCTTTCTATCTCTCTCTGTTGTGTTCCCCCTTTCTCTCCTCCCGCTCCCTCTCTCTCTCTCTCTCTCTCCTTCCCTCCTTCTCTCGTCTCTGCCTGACCTCACTTTCTCCTTTCTCCTCTCTTCCTTCCTTTTTTCTGGCTCATACGCCCCTCTATTTTTTCCCTCCCTCCCTGGCTCTCTCACTGACATCTCCCTTCCTTAGGTAAGAATTTGGCTGTGCTCTCTCTTCGGCTTTCTCCCTCCTCCTCCTCTTGGGATTCCCACCGGAGGTTCTTGGAGGTGTGTGTGTGTGTGTGCGCAGCGGGGGGGGGGAGTGTAGGAGTGTTGGGTTGTGTGTGTGTGCACGGCGGGGGGAGGAGTGAAGGAGCACGGAGGATGGGGCGTGGCTTGCGCGGAGGGAGCGTTGGCCAGCAGGCCATGTGCGCGTGCCAGGGAAGTTGCGGCTGGGTGCCTGCACATGCTCAGCTGTTTTGTCGTTTTGTGAGTGTGTTATTGTGTTGTTTTTTAATTTGATTCAATTTGTTTGTACCTTGTGGGTTGTGGTAGGTGCATGGGAATTTTGGTTAATTTCTGTTGGGGGGGGGGGTTGAGTTTTGCTGCTCCGTTTAACGCCCCTTACAAATTTACAGATATAGATTCTGGCATCTTTTCTGACACCAATGAGAATTCCAGTATAATTGTTTCAACTAAATATTAATAACCCTATCAAAAAGTACAAGGTGGGGGAAAAGGAAAAGAAAGTGTGATAGCATATATTAGCATGAATGATAAAGCATTTTGTGACACTATGAGTTCCATAGTCTCTTCCACAGAAGTAATATCTTCAACAACACCAATATGTTAACAAGCAAAGAATGTCACTTCTGCTTCACTGCATCACAGTTTGCCAAAAGCCAGTAAGGTTGTTGTTTCTATATCCATATGTTACATTGGCTGACACAAAAAAGAAAGCATCCCAGTAGCAAAAATCAATAGATAGACTGGGACATTGTTTATCCCCACTGTTTTTGTTTGTTTGTTTTGAAGCAAAGCTATACATAGCAGATGGTTTAAGTTTGGCTGCTGTGCAAATGGCAATGACCTATCTTACAGATCTGCTTCTGCATACATTCCACAAGCAGAAGGCTAACATTTACAATTATGATGCATAGAGTCTCCATTTCAATTTCACTTCCAGGTAGTTGTGAAAAAGCAACATTCCCTCTGTGGTAATGACTGGTAGGTGCGAAATCCTTTAAGACTGTAAACCTAGGCAGGAGCCTGATGTTTTGTATAACTCCTAGTTTACAGAAATAATAAATACAGCCACAACAACTACTACGATTATCAACAATAGTACACAAAAATAAAAGGCATATCTGTCAGTAAAACCTAAGGATCTACAGATTTGAGAAATGTAGGCTATGAAGGAACCTGACAGACCATGAACTACCTTTAAAAAAATAGCTACTGTGTCTTGCCAGTGCTGTCTGAAAGAGAAAAATTAGATGTGTAAATTCTCCGACATAGTTACACTAAGGTTCATCCCACCTCAACTCTACAAAAGATTATACACAGTAAGGACCGAGGAATATTTTCAGCATAATAACAACTACTGATGCGTGAACATTCTCTTCTCATGCACATTAGGATGCTCATCCGCATACAAATAACCTCATTTTTAACCCAGGGAAGTTGACAATTTTAGCATTAAAAAATACATATTCTCCCCTCCTTTCCCCTGTCTCTCTCCGTCTCCTTTCTAGCTATGTCACACATTGTAGCTTTACAGCCTCCCAAACACATAGAAAATTGTTCTGTTGAAGAAGAAGTACAGAATCAAGGGGCTTATGTCTGACATGAAAATTTGTGGAGCGCAAATCCAAAGAGCATCACATAAATGCAACAAATATTTCAAGGGACAAGGGGATGATAAAAAGAGCAACATGGAAGTTTGGAGACAAGTAATAAAATGCCAGACTTATAAATCTCTTTTTATTCATCCTAACAAATTACAATGGCTATTAAATCTCAGTGAGGCTCAGTGGATTCAATTCCTTTTCTCAAAAGGAAAAAAAATAGTTTAATTGGGATGAAATGGTCATATCCAGTTAGGGAATGTATTGCAAAAGCTTACCTTTGGATCATGGCAGAAGCTGGATGTAAGCTGTTTTAGGCCAGGGTACCCAGAAAGGCAACAAAAAGTGTCCACCATATTGCCTATAATCCACTGGTTGCTAAGATAGGTGTTTGTCTGAAAGCACTCAACACATCTTATGTTCTTATACAGCAGTGTATAACTCACCACAAGTTAAGACACCTTAAATTGAACAACACCATGAAAAATACATCTCTGTGTTTTATAATGTTCAAATAAATTACTATAGAATGAGTATTCTATTTGAAAGGAAGGAATAAAGAGGAGGAGGTAGTACTCTGAATTTTTCTGAACCATGACATTGCAGAAGGTAAACAGCTACATATCCAATCCACCAGAGTGGTCAGATCTACTCTTCTTTCTCAGAGCAATGTGAGTTGTTATATCTGCCCTCCGTGAGGACTGACTATAATTTCCTTTCATTTTCCTCTGTTTGCAGGGTTTTTAGGATAGTTTTGGTTTTGAGGCTAGTGGTGATGGATTGTTTTTTCCCCTACTCAACATTGTCAAAAATACCTGAGGTTTTTAATTTGACTGCCTGGCAGCTCTCCTTGTCACAATAAATGAGCACTATGAGCCCAACAGGCAGCTACCTTGTCACAATAAATGGTTACTCACCACCACCACCACCACCACCCCCCCCCCCCACCTACCAGCGTAGAGAAGGAGAAAGAACATCCTGCTGCTGACAAGTTTCCGGGCCCAATTCAAAGTGCCGGTTATTATCTATAAAGCCTTATATGCTTTGGGTCCAACCTATCTTTGAGTTCACATCTCCTCGTATGAACTGGTGCAGGCCTTGAGATCTGCTGAGGAGGCCCTTCTCTCGGTCCCACCACCATTACAGATGCAGTTGGTGGGGATGAGAGAGAGGGCCTTCTCAATGGTGGCTCCCTGAGTCTGGAATGCTCTCCCTAGAAAGATTAAATTAGCCCCAAATTTCCAATCCTTCTGTTCGAGCCTTAAAACATGGCCATTTACATGGGCCTTTGACCTGGAATAATGTACTATGGTCATGTGATGACATTGACCATTGTTATTCAGCACTTTAGTTCATGTTTGAAGAAACCCAATGACCCACAAATATTTTTTAAATTTTTAATCTTATCAATTGGCATTGTCCATTGTTTGCATTCAGTCAAATTATGTATTGTTTTGATGATATGTAATTCTATTTTATGTGTGGGACCTTGAGTGCTTTGTTAGCTGCCCTGAGGCCCTTTGGGGAGATGGTGGTGGGGGTACAAATAAATTATTATTATTATTATTATTATTATTATTATTATTATTATTATTATCTTGTTGAACTTCCTGTGAGACCTGACAGATAAGGAGATGCTAACTCAACCTATCCAATGGCTATCTAATCATTCAAGGTCTTGCTCACTGAATGGTGAATACCCTCAACAACTGGGATAATTAATGGTCCCCTAGTGGTCATAGGTTGATAACGGGTCTCAGTTAGACCTTCATCAGGTTCCCCCCTCCTACACACACACACACACACACACACACACACACACACACACACGTCTTTACTCATCCCATGCTCAACTCACTTAAAAGGACCTTGTATAACCTAATCTTCTGTGTCTGATCTTGTTAATTCATGGTTGGCCATCAATAGAGAATGGTCTTTGCAGCCACAATACCACTTCTAAGCATAGAGGAAGAATCACATTGAACTTACTTGGTCTCATTTGCAACTGCCTTTTTGCCAGCATGAGATCCAAGGCAACTAATAACAATTCAAAATAAAGTTCAGCCAAAATCTGCGTATTGCTTTCTATAATATTTTCATGAGAAATTGTCTCTCCCTCAGCCTCTGGCCCCTTTCAATGGTGCTTATACACAATCCTTGGAACATTAATAATTCCTCTGTTTTGTTTTTCTGTTTTATAACCATTCATCTGTGTCTTACTTATAAATATTGAAACAATCTTTGTTTTATAGAAGTGGTTCTGCTTTGTGATGCATTTCACCCACTGTAAATGTCACAACCTTCATCTCTTATACTACCAAACAAGATGTTCAGTGACATCTTGAAAGAACATGAGTTGGAGGAGAAGGTGAGTGCAGTATTTCACTTCATACATAATGGGTGCACAGTTAGCATGGTTCTGAAAAATGCATGTCTACATAGTTGCTGACAATGTTGTTATTGTTGTTATGGCAATTCACTGTTTCCTTCACAAAATTGTGCAGTATGATAAACTTTCATCTCTTTGCAAGTAGATGGTCTCCTTGTCAAGTTGATGCTCTTACTTCTTGAAAGTTCAAAGTTAAGAAGGCGCACTTTAAGTATATGGCATTTCAAAATGCAGTTGTTGCACCCCAGCTGTGACGAGGACAAGATCATCCTCTAAGGAATTTTTTTTAAAAAAAAACTATAAAAGATAAAGCACAATAAAAAGTACAACTCAGGAGACAAATCCAGAAACTCCAAAGTTACCGAGGATAGGTGACATTCAATTTCATGAATCAAAGCACAGGAATTCAAAAACTTGGAACTGCACTTTGAGGCAATACAGTGAAACAAGACAAAATCCATACACTTGATCCAAATTATATCCAGAACTTCAGAACAAAATAGAGAACAAACCGGAACAAAAACCATGAATAAGTGAACAGTAATTAATATCCAGGAACCTGAAACTTAAACAAGCAAACATGAACAAGGCCCAATATCTAGAAACTTGAACACTTGAAGCAAAGCCATAGAACTTAAGAATTTTTCCCACTTGAAATGCACCAAAATAGCAACCGGAAGGTCCTCTGGAACAAGTCTGATTAGTTCTTTGAGATGAGGAGTCATTCTTGTCCTCTACATTGTTGCCTTCTCTTTTTAACCAACACATATTCCCTACAACTTTTGAAAGTTATGTCTATTTTAAGCACTCTCTCTTGGAGGATAAACATTTATTTTTAAACTTATTAAATTCTACCATTTGTAGTTTTGTAGAAAAGACACTATCTTCCAAATGTCTTGCAGAAAGGTCTCCTCATCATTTTGGACTGCATGGTAGTGAATCTTCTTCAATTTTTCACTGTTTTAGAGAAGAAGTGTACTCCAAAAACTCTTCAGGATGCATACATTCATTCTTGGAAAAAGGATATGAATCCTGCACACCTTGTTCTGTTAGGAAAAGTTGACTTTTCAGATCGTGGAAGTGGATGAACTTTCAAATGCTACTAGAAGTATCACATTTCAGTGGTCAACAGTAGCAGCTGGAGGTTTCTGATCTATGAATGAGTCCAGGGGAATGAAATGACACCTGGATCTTCCAAACATGTCAACTCCCCCCCCCCCCCCGAAGTTTCTTATTTTAAATTAGAGCTGTGCAAGAGCTTGAGAAAAAAAAATGGAAGTTTAGAGACATATCGGAGCTGATGACTATCAATTTGTACCTATTCTGGAGCATTTTCAACTCCCCCAATTTTATTTCAGGATACAAAATCACTCTCTGAAGTGCTTCAGACCAATCTGGATTTCTGGAAAAAATAATTGCAAAAAATCAGCAAGACCATATAAGGAAAAAACAAAAATGGTGTAGTATGGAGGATTATGGGAGACATGTGCTGTGCTCAAGTAGCTCTGATGTGAGACCTGAGATAGGAATCTCTTCAGCACTTTGCAATTACTGCTCATGCAGGGAACAATTAGTTGAGGTCACTTAAGTTACATAATAAATCTCTTATTGCTTTCCCATTCTAAGTTAGTGGAAAACAGTGAAAGGGAATGGTGAGGAATGGGCAGTTATTTGTCTAATTGAGTTCTTTTTTATTTACTTTTGTCTTCTTCAATTACTTAGTTAGCTTTTTATTATTAATTGTTCTATTATTAATTGTATTAATAGTCTGTGAGTGGACTATTAATAGTCTCCTCCTGCTCTAACTTTTTTTCTTGTTGCTTGTGTTCTTGTTGCTCTTGTTCTGAGCCACCACAGAAGAGGCAAATAATTGTTTGAGAAAGTAGGGGTCATGAGATTGCTACCTACCATCAATGTAGGCGGCATATAAACAGGGATATACACAATACTATGGCACTAGTAACTTGCTGTAACACTGAAGAAGTGGACTTGCTTATGCCATAAGAAAAAAATTACAGCAGTCAGACAATAAAACAGGTCCAAACTGCAGTGGAAGCTATAGGTCTCGCTCACATTTTTGTAAAGTATGCTCCAATCAACTCCTCCACTTTCTTATTTTGCATCACTGAATCTCACCTCTTTGTTTTGTGCTAGAGAACAAAGCAAAAAAGGGTAATTTTTTTCTTCATTTTTGGTCTTCCTTGGCCATTTGCTTCTAGGATGTTGCATTCAGAAATATCTTGTTGTCATAATGAAAATTTATCTTCATTATCATGGTAAATCCCACCGGCAGCTGAAGTGTAAGCCCATGAGGCACAGGGGGTCATTAAAGCCCCCCATGAAGGAGACCTGCTTTGGTTGGGGCAGGTTGGCTTCACTGGCCCTAAACACATGGCAAGGGGTGGAGCGGAGCTTATTTAAGGCTGGTCCACCCCTCCAGTACCTTCCTACACTCGGTTTGCACAGGAGGTGTCTGATCTTTTTATTTCATGGTGGGAGTTGAAATAACCTTCATGGGTGATCTAATTAAAGGACAGGGGAAAGGGAAATCCACATGTGTTTGTAGATCTGTGGGACACTTGAATGAGATGGGCAAGGATGTCTCATAACCAATAGTAAATGACAACTTCTCACAGTATAATGTTGGATTGAAAATACTTGTAGTTAATGGAAATAAGTGAATGTCCACTTAAGAGCTGTGAGTTCTCTGCAATTATTTAAAATACATTCCTCAGTTCAGATTCAAATAGTGAGGACCAAATTATATGCACCTACCTTGCATTTAAAGGTAATGTTACATCAGGTGATTGGTCACTGGAAGATAAACAGGGGCTTAAATTACATTTCAAATGCTAAGCCATTCAGCTCTCATAGAAACCCATTGGTGAAAAGGATAACCCGCTAATACTAAGAAAAACATAGTTGCTTTAGCATCTAGATAAACTTTAAGTGCATGTATTTTGCATATGGCTTTAGTTGATTACTCCCAAGATTCATATTAATCTGGAAAAGCAAGGAGAGCTGTGCAGCCATCCAGAACTCTGTGTATCATAATATTGATAAGAATATAGTTCTTAATTCCACGAGTCCTAGGTGTCAAACTACCAGAACCAACAAAGAGTTGAGGGAGAAGGACTAGTATAGTTACCAGTAGACTAATTTGTGAAACTTCGCTAGCTTTGTCTTTCAACATATATTTAACAGTGCTTTGAATTCCTTCCTTCCCTTCAAGCAAAGCTCAGCAACTTATCCGCTTAACTGTGAAAACAGAACTTGTTCAATAATGCACCCTTAGAATAAATCTTAGAGCCATTTTTAATTAACATCTCCTTTGACCTTTGCTTGGGAGATGATATGGTGAATGTCGTTGAGTGCTTATAAAGATTAAATGGACTGAGACTTGAATAATGGCAAGGATCCCTCTTCTTGCTGCAAGCAATGTTATTAAGAGTAAGCACATGTCACCAACCATTTCTTAGATATGCCAAATTACTTGCATTAGAAGGAGAAATGTAAAAAAGTCTCAATCTGTATTTCCTACACACACCACTTCCATAATTCGAAGAAGCTCCTTGCATTTAACTGGGAAAGCTGGTATGTGGACATCTAAGATAAATGATATATAGTCAGGGCTGGCCAAAAGCCATTTGTTCTCTGAGGCAGAGAAGCAAGCAATGTCTTGAAAGCCACCCAAGTTATGTTGGCATGAAAGGTAGGAAATGCCACAAATGTCCCTTCCTCTTCATATATATACCAGGAACAAATAAAATAAGTAACAGGATCATATAAGCATATCTGGGAAGCTGCACAATTGTTAATACTACCTGGAATGTAGGAAAGTCTAAAAGCAGCCCAGTCATAGCATTTTGAACCCAACGCTGTTATCTATAGAAAGAGCCAGCTTGACTATGGAAACCACTGGGTGACCTTGGGCAAATCACACCCTCTCAGTCTAAACAGAAAACAATAGCAAAAACCAAGAAAACATCACAGCGGTCTTATTTTGTGACTTCAAGTCAGTGCATTATTTGACTGAACTCCAACTTTCCTGTGACTTTTTAAAATGCGCTTTATACCCTTAAGTACGTTCTACAATGCACATTGGTGGCATGTGTTTTGTGGCAGCCACAGTTTTGAGTCATCTCGAAGCTGCATTTTAGTGTCAGTGTAGATGGGGACTGAGGGCCCTTCCACACAGGCCCAGAACCTCTGATAGATTGTGGAATAACCTGAGGCATCCAAATGACAATGCAGATTAATCCGGATTAATCCGGAGTAAACTAGAATTTCCCAATTTATTTAAGATTTTAAAAAAAACCTGGAAAGATCTGGACCTTGCTGTTGGACCGCTGAGGATTGACTCTCGGGACCACCTTCCCCATTGTCATCCTAGTTCTTCGGGCTCTTACAGACCAAAGGAGAAGCATGGCACCTGCATCCTCCCTTCCCAGCATCCCTTTTTCTCTCTAAATTTACCGGAGGGAAAAGAGATAGCTCCCAACACATTATTTAGACACATCAAGAGTTTTCTCCAAGGGGTTAGAAGGTGCAGCCAGGCCTTCACGTAAGTTTAGAACAAAAATGGGAGGGGGGGTTGGTTAAATGTTCCGCTGGGTTGACCACTGGTTGATCCAGGAGGGCGTATAGCAAAATCCCGAGGTTTGGGGCTGCTGTGGGACCCTAATCCCAAGATGAACTGGGATTTAAAATCCCAGCTCCTCTTTGGATTTGGGCCTGTCTGGAAGGGCCCGGAGTCATGTATGGCAAACATTCAGCTACAGTTCAGTTAAAACCACAGTTCTTCTTAATCTTGTTTTTCCATGCAGGAATGAATAGTTAATGCGACATTTCACATAATTATGACTTTTCATATTTCAGGACATTTTGTGAATATTTATTTGTGCCAGAAATGTTGGGATTGCCAGTTGTTTCTTTTCCAGAAGTCAAATTTGAAGAGAATGAGGATGCCCCTAAAAGAAAAACATTCAAATGGTTGACTTTTCCTTCACTGTGATTTCTTGAGATATCTAGGAATATATATATATATATACACATACATACATATATACATACACACACACACACACACACATTCTATATATATTGCAAATAAGGATATTGAAAACAGTGGGACTTACTTCTCTATAGTGAGAAAACGGAGACCCATATCCATATATACTTGGCTCACCTTATTAATAATTGAATATTACAGAGCTAAACTGAAACTACTATGAAGTCTTGAAATATCCTGACACTTTTGCAAATGGATGTTATCGTAGTATTATACATTAATTGGTAAATCTACTGATTTGAGCTACAATAGAGATAGTTTAATAAGTCTAAAATCACGCAACACCCCAGTCTAATAAACCAATAATTTAGTTATGTACTTTACTAGATCAACATGGAGTTATGGGTGGAGGCAGCACAGGTGCATCACAAATAGGACTTTTAAATTATTCTAATCAGGGTTACAACCAACAGCTGGTTATGTGCAACAATGATGAAGTTTGGCTGCTTTATCGTGCCAACAACAAAGACCATGTAGGCCAGGAAAACAGAAATTAGCTCCTAATTAAACTTGGTTTGAATGTTGAAAATATTAAAGTTCACTGGATTGAATCCGGAGCTGGTTAGACCACCAAGAATTATACATTCATCTTGTGAATGACTAATTTTGGCAGTGCTATCTCTAAATAGGCCTACATAGAACTGCTTAACCTGTATTCTTAGAATACAGGTTATAAAAGAAACATGCATAACAGCCTCACAAATCGGAAAGTAGGGAAGATAACAGAATGTCATTAATTGACCATAACAATAAAGATTGACTGAAATGGGCGGGGGGATTAGTGAGAAAATGCTGTTCAGATTTAATGATGATAGACTAATAAAAATCTAAAATGAATCAGCATGAAAGTTGATTGCAGCGTGATGGCTGGGCAGATTAACCAGCACAAAGAGAAGTTAAAATATTACGATTTATTATACACAAGAACTTTCCAAACTACGTGTATTGCGTTTTGCTGATTCCTTCCAAGCATAAACAGATCAGGGTTTCTCACCTCTTCCATTTTCTTTTATGTCTGACATAAAACTATAGAGTGTGTGAGCAATTAGGGCTGTACAAGAGAAAAGAAACAATAAAACGTGGGCGGACAGGTTCCCTTAGGAGCAAGGTTTCAGACTGATATGAATAGACCCACAAAATGCAGTGGCTGATACAATGAAGTAGAGATAAACCATACATCCAGGACTGATTTCCTGACATCACCAGCCACATCCATGTGAAATCTCAAGCAAATTAAAAGTAAGTCCTACCATCTCATTAAATTGAGAGGAGAAAGTATGAGAGACTAATAATAATAATAATAATAATAATAATAATAATAATAATAGGATCCAATTGAAAGAAATGGTTTTAACCTGGTGTCAGTCTCCTTTAATGTGAGGGGTTTTGGACAGGGCAGGGGATCTCTTGGTCTTGGATATTGCTGATTAAAAACCAAAAGCCATACAGACCTAGTGATGAATGTAAGATAAATATATTGCCAGCTGTGAGTGTGAGTGTGATGGGGAGGCAGAAAATGAAACAGGACTGCTGACGATAGAAGAGGGGCGATTCTCTTCACTTAAAGAACAGTCTCCCATACAGCATGGTAAAAACGGAGAGATCAAACACAACCCAACTCAAATGTCACAAAAATCCTTGTTGTATCTGGGAAGAACATAAGTGGGTCTTTACATCTATAGCTTGAAAGTTTGTGCTTTGCTTTGACATCTAATTCACTGCTCTGGATTCCAAATATGAAGGAGTCAGATTTGTAGTTAGAGAAACAGACCTTTCGGTCTTGCTGCTAGGATCCCATTCAGCGACTTCATCAAACAGAGATCCATAAGCCAGGGGACAGAGAAGGAATTCGTGGAGCAGCAGGGAAAACCATTGGGCAGTACCCTGCATTGCCACATTACCATCATATGGCATTCTCCATCTGCCCACAACTTAGTCCCCAGCTTTTTGAATGAGAATATGGTAGAATATACCAGGATGAAGCCCCTCTGGAAGTAGCCCTGTGTCATGTGACGGGCTCTGTTGGGCTCCGTCCTGACTGTGTCTTGGCAGCATCCTAGGACAGGGGAAAAGCCTCGTGTGAGGAGGTCATAGATCTCCTCCCTTTGTAGCTTCACAGAATGCACTGAGTGCTCCATTCTCTTTGCCAGTATCATTTAGAGCTTTCTTCTTTTCTAGCTGTTTTATTTCCAATAAAAATAGGAGGAATAATCACCTGCAGTGGATCCAGGGGGTAATTTTCTGTGGCTTACATCCTCTGGGATATAGAAGATTTAAAAAAAAAAGAAAAGCTAAAAGCCAAAATGAGAAACAAAGGGAGAAAGGGGTAGAGTACAGGGGAATTTCCAGTTTCGAAGAAATTGTCATTTTTATGTTAAACAGTGGAGGAAGCAGGTCAGGAGCTATGTTTGTAAGGTGAATTGCCTCTTCTTGAAGCTGGAGAAAAAGAAAGTGCAAAAGCCATTAGGCAGAGATCTACAGGTCTTCATGATTCACAACTCATGGATGTATCAAATTAGAAATAACTTAGGGCAGTGTCGCAGGCACTTTTAATATTCTATTGATGTAGCCAATTGCCAACCAGAGAATGTTTATGCCAGTAATACCCAGAATATTAATTTTTATGCTTTTTAAAAAGGAGTCATTGAGTGTGAAGGCAAAAGAGATTATTATTTTAATAAATGCACATATGTTTTATAACATCATTTCTATTAGAATCCTGGTTGTGTGAAAAATGACGATTGGTTACAATTGCTTAGCTACTAGCTATTTTTAACAATTCCATTATCATGCACCACTTTGCATTAAATTGTGTTTGATATTTAAGGCTGACTCATTCTTTACCTCCAAACAAAAATAAACTCAGTGGACCTCAAAACAGAGTGACAGTTAGCAAAATATCTTCAGTCCATTTGAACAGCATCATTCCTAAAATCAAGTGACAGCACGTCAGTTTTGGGGTATCTCAAATTCATCAGAGCAAGAAAGGGAAAATTAGTATATCCACAAAAAGTTTTGAAATTATATATATTAAGGGGATTTTTTTTTTTTTTTGCTGAATGCACAAAAGCATTAAAGTGATGAAGGTGTATATTTTATATTGATGATGTTGCTCCAGGTCAGTATTTATCCCAAGCTGCAGATAAAGTTGTATTTCCCTGGAATATTCAGGTTTTCAGTCAGGACATCAGGACAAGACACAGGTCCTCCTGGTCAGTCAAGAGGCCGAACAGGGCATAGAGTTACAGCCTGTGTTGGATGAGGTTACACTCACCCTGAAGATGCAGGTTCACAGCTTAGGTGTGATCCTGGATTCATCGCTGAGTCTGGACCCCAGCGACATACAGGGAACATACCATCCCCTTGCTGTGTCAGCTCCACTGGCTGCCGGTCCACTTCTGAACTCAATTCAAAGTGCTAGTCCTGACCTATAAAACTCAGCTTATTTGTCTGTGTGGGAAAAATACTGTGTGGGAAAAAACCAGTGTGCTCTATTTTTAATGTGATTATTATATTGAAATATTTTAAACTGTTTTATCCATTTTTTAAAAAAAACTATTTAATGCTTTTCAAATTTTTGTAAACGAATATTTCACTTTATTTATTTATTTTTGAAATTATTGTAAGCTACTTTGAATCTCATCTTGATACATTCAATTAAAATAGGTGACTACAAATGTAGCATAAAAATATGGTGTTTTGTTTTTCAGTTGACTTTTGCATATAGGTTAAGTTACTGCTACAGGTGGGATTATTGTTTCATCTTTACTGTTGTGTTTTTAATCCATATTTATGTTTACATTTGTTTTTATTTGAATGTTATTACTACTAGATTTTTCCAAGAAAGGCATGATATTGAATACATTTAATAGTTCTATTTTCTCTATATACATCAAGCTGGTTAGTTGCTCTCCATTCAATAGTATCAGCAAACTCAAATATAGTTTCTATTACTTTAATAGTACATATTTGTATAATCTTAGTAGGGATTTGATTCTTCACTAAGGATGCATATACAACACAGTCAAATTAATGCAACTTGACATCACTTTAACTGCCATTGTTCAATGCTATGGAATGATGAAAGTTGTAGGTTCTTCAGGTACCAGCACTGTTGGACAAAGGAGACTACAAACCTTCTCAAACTCCCATGATTCCATACCATTGAGCCATAATTGTTAAAGTGGTGTCAAACCGCATTAGCTGTACCCCAGATTGCATCTTTTTATTAGTCAGAGTTCTTCTAGTAAATATTTCTTGAAACTTAAAAATGTGTTTCTAGAAATTTTTGAATATTTTTATTGTTCTTTCCATTCTTTTTGTGCATTCTATATCAATAATTTTTCCAGGGAAATGGTTCATTTCATTTGTAGCCGAAATACTCCAAAGCAACCTGCTCCTAAGCTTCCCTGGATACTGCATAGAGTCTCTCAAATCCCTTTAGGAATCCAGATGGGCCAACAGTGTATCAGGACTGTTGGCATCATTTACACTGTCTTGCCTGTCAAAAGTAGGTCCCTGATAGAGCCCTTCTGGTAATATTGCTTTTGATGATATCGTAACAAGACACCCAATCATGTTATCACCAAAGTGACATTGCTAGCAAGACTCTACCAGGGAACTGCTTGGAGCTGCTTCTAGCCAGTGAAATAGCAGTGGGTCTTTTTGATGTATAGATATTGGATCACCCTGGATCCAGTTCAATCCAGATAATATCTGCTCCTCAAAAACACCAGGGGCACTCAGGAGTTTCCTGGAAGCTCCAGAGAAACTTGTGGTTCTCCTGGGTGGAAGCAACATTTATACTTTGGAACTGGTTGTACATCATGTGCACTGCTTGCAGTGTGTTCAAGGTGAGACATTTTTATTTTTCCTGTGTAGACCCAAACCTAAAATTGTTGTGTTGTGGGCAGCCTTTCATCACTGTGGAAGGTGGTAGAATACAAAACTCCACAGTGACCAAAAGAAAAAAAAACATACAAAGATTTGAAGTGGACTTATGTATATCACAAACACTTTGATTCTTTTAATTTTATATTGTCCGTTCACACTGACAAAACCAAATATGTATTACTATCCCCCTTTCTCAGTCTATATAAACATGACACGACCAAAAAAAAGTCTATATAAATGCTTGTGTGAGTTTCAGCCCCAGGTAACAATGGAGACTGTGGATGTGATGCAAGTGCATAAAATGTTTTAAAATTGTTGCAGATCTTCAGAGAGTTTATAGCATCTCTCCTCAGAATGAGTGCTTTAAAAAATTTATGATGATACATTGCAAGTGAGACTGGCTTTGCTATGATAAAACAAAAGATGACAGTGTATTCAAGTAACTCTTTGCACTGCGTGTATTAGTAATATTTCATACATCCAAATGTAGATGTACTTACAATTCTCATTGTGTCTACGTGGCTTGTCACAGGCTATTTTTTTTCAACAGCCAAATGGCAAAAGACAAGTAGATGATAGCATTACATTACATTATGTAATAAAAGAGAACCTGGTGATAAAATTCACTGAAGAAGATTTTATCTGTTCTAGTTACTAGTTTTGTTTTATAAAATGGCAAACATTCTGCACTGACTTCTTTGCAAATGTTTCAGTTGAAAGCATACTGCACTCATCTGTTTCTACAGCCTTAAAATAGAATTGGGAATGTTCCTGTTGAAACTTATGAACACCATCCATTACTCTTTGCTATGTCCGCTTCCATCATTTTGATATGCAGTGGACCCCTTCCCCTGATCTATGGACTCCAGAGTTTCCACTGATCATGGGTCATAATATATTACACATAAAATGGCAGCAACGTGAATATGGGCACACTAAAGCATCCATACTTATCACCATTTCATAATATGGGATACAATAATCTACTTTTTTGACATTTGAGAATGGATCCTGGAAGTGAACCCTCTGGAGCCTGAAGACCCCTTGTATTTTGTTTTCATAATATGTTTTTGGCTGTGCTATATCATACATACCTATCTCATTTTTCACCCATTACTGAACTCATGAGGCATAAACCTACTAAAACAAAACATTCAGCAATTGATTGTGCTTTCTCAGAGATATTTTTAAAAGAATACCAGCCATTGCACAAGAACACACAGCTTTCTGTCTCTACTTTGACTTGGTGCAGGGGAGCTATCTGATGTATACATAGTGGGTAAGCCTTGATTTCTATTGTATATCAGTTGCACAACTATGGGTGTCGTGTACCAGCAGGGGAAGAGACACTATCTATACCACTGTGGAAAATTCCTCCACATTTATGTGGAAAACCAGGAGAGTTTTGAGTTTCTTCCTTATCTCAGGGACCTTCCAGTGATGCTTCTTGTTTCTCCCTCTTCAGTGTAAGAACTCTGGTGACAGAACTGTAAGAATCACACATCTTCCAATAGTATGATGACAGTTCAGTCTGAGGTCATATTGCCTCTTTTAAGGCTATACATCTTCCTCCAATGGCTAAAAAAATCATTTCAGTGTGGTCCCATTAAAGTTGAGTTTCTACGTAGACTGTATATTAAATTTCTACATAAGGTATAGTAAAATATAGATATAAAGTGTTTCCAAGTTTCATAGTATACAATACTCCCATCTAAGCACACTTGGGAAATGACTGAGATTATCTTATTTTTTTGTATGTGCATCCTTGCCTACATACAACCTTATTACTAAGCTTCAGGCCAATGTGCAATTATAATTTTGCATCTTAAAAAAAGTGAGAGAGAAAGGGGGGAGAGTCCATGATGACATACAAAACGGAGCTTCCCTTTATTCATTTCACAGTGGAAATCTGAAATAATTTGATACTCCAGCATAATGAAGGTTTCTTGGAGCTTGAAATGGAAGAGAAGAAAGAACAGCATAAATCAGCTTTCTATCCATTTAGTGGAACTCCTTTCCGCTTTCTTCATTGATTGATTTCTTGCTGAAAGTTGGTCAGCTGAATAGGTCTGACATTGGTCAAGTAAATAAATCAAGAGAAAACTGCCACAAAACTGCTAGCCCACTGCCTAGGACTGCTTGGCATGATGCTGTGGTGACAATGTCTCTTCAGTTGCAGTCTACCAACCATTTTAGAGCTCAATTCGAAGTATTGATATTGACCTTTGATGGCCTATAAAGGCAGGATCCAGAGAAAGAACAGGGTGAATATTTGGAAAATGTATTGATTTTATTGGATCTTCATTGCATTTTAAAATGATTTCCCAGAGTTCAGGTTTTTAACTTTTTTATCTATGCAAAAAGTGCATGATGTACAAACTACTTTTCCCACAAAATACAGCTCTCATTCAACAAATAAATGTATCATAAGAAGAGATAGACAGATAACAAGAAACGGAGGTACAGGGCATTCTGATCTCTTGCTCAGTGATCATTCTGCAGTATCCAACGCAGTCTGCCTCTTGCTCGGATCCACAGCTGTTTCAATACATTGAGATGTTTTGGTGCTAAATTCATAAATACAGTAATTACTACATAACGTTACCATGTATTGAACTGCTTTTCCTGTCGATTTGTTGTAAAACATGATGTTTTGGTAATTAATTTATAAAATCATAATGTAATTTCATGTTTAATAGGCTTTTCCTTAATTCCTCTTTATTATCCAACATTTTTGCTTATCCAATGTTCTGCCAGCCCATTTATGTTGGATAAGCGAGACTCTACTGTACCTTGATTTTTTCTATAATTGTAGCAATGCAGTAAACATTTAACTGTGCAAGAAGAGACAGAGGCTGGCACAAGCCACCACACCACTACCAATGGATGGCAATATCCTAAGTTTACAGCTGAGAAAAAAATACTTTTCTGGAATCATCTAGAGTCCTTAGACAATGTGTATATGACTTAGCAGACACTTCGAAGTGTAATCCAAATAAGAAACTTTTGCCACTTTAGTCTGAGTTTTTATTTAGAGGAGGCATACAGCCTCCAGTTCTTTTGTATAACTCTCACACATTTAGGGATGGGAAAATATTAAAAAATAGTCCAAAATATTTGAAAAATGATTCTCGCACATAGTTGTGCAAATCTTCTATGCAACATTTTGGGCAAAGAAAATATCTGTTCCCTATGCACAATATGCCATTTTTTGTACAAAAATGTCTGGCACATTTTTTTTCAGAATAGGTATTATAGGTGAACAATCTCCAAAAATTGCACATTTTTCAATGACATTCTCAAAGGAAAAATAAAATTACTCATTGCCACCCTCAAGAAGAAAATTAGTGAAAAATAACACCTTTACAAGCATTTCACTGTGAGCCATGTCCTAGTTTCTTTCTAATTTATATTTATTTATATTGCATCGTTCTTCGTACTGAGTTTAAGTCAGGCTTCACTGGGAATATGGAAGAATCAATATGCTTCTTTTCTTTCCTTTTTGGCAAGTTTTAAATATGAGCTCAGTGTCTGCCTAGACTCCACAAGTTGGAAGGGGCAGAGAAAATCCAAATTACCTCCTTTGTAATAACTCTTCAAGAAATGTTTTATTCAAAAGAAAGCCAATGAAGGAAGCACTGTTCTATAACAGGTACAGAACAACTTGTTCTAATCTTATTTTCTCAGTTGGCTAATGCCATCTTTAAGCTGATCAAAAGTAAGTAAACATAGTGGCAACAAAGGCAAGAAGGCGAAATATGAATGCAGCGTTAAATCAATATGCCCAGTGCTACAATTCACTACCCTTTAATTACAGGATTAACAAAAGTGCCTAACCTCACTAGAAGTACACGCTCTGGCCCAGAAAGAACACAAAAGCTCTTTTTCTCTGCTGTCTTATTGTTTTATTTAAAGGCACAGTCAAAACACAGTTAGTTTGTTCCTTGAGTGTATGGATTCAGATTCATGTCAACTCTGCAACACATTTGGTAAGCTACTTAACATTTTTATCAATATCTGATGACAGAGCCAAATATAGTGGTAACTATAGAGAAGACCTTGGTTCTGGTGTTCTTCCCAGACCTTGGTTCTGGTGTTCTTCCCAGACCTTGGTTCTGGTGTTATTTCCAATTGTTTTAATATTATGTCAGAATTATAGCAAGGAACAGTTTTTCCTCCTTCAATGCCCCCATAGATTTTTCAGAATTTTTTCAGAAATTCATTCCAGATTGTTCTCTTATTTGTACATGGCAATCCCCACCCCACCCACTATTTGCTCATTCCTAGCCATAGATCACACTGCCTGCTATTTCTAAGTCTCTTCCTTTTAAGCATGTAGTAGATATGTGATATTCAGGATAAATAGCTGCTGTGCTTGTAAACTAATTTTCACATTTAGGTAGCAACTTGCAGAATTTCTCATCACTATGAAAGCTAGAGCAGATGGGATTTACAGTGCAATTATTCTGAAGAAACTGGCAGGAAATAAAAATGGATTATATCTTGAAGTTTTAGAGAAAATCAAGTCCGGCATTAAATTAGAACCAAAGATAACTAGACTGAGACCATTGTACTTTGAACATATCATGAGACTATGGATCTTTTCAGACGGACCCAGATTCGATGGCAGAGATGGGTTTTTTGTACTTTTGCCATGGAGCCTGCCAGCTCCCATCACACACCAGAAAAGTACTTCCAGGGTGGCTCCATGGTGAAAGGGGGGAAAAATCACCACCACTGCCAAAAAATTTGCCTGCAATGCATGGCAGGAAGCTTCTCATTTTTCCATAAGGAAAGATGGGTTGGGTGTGCTTACAGAGGCTTCGCCTGCATGATGGGGTAGTGGGGAAACTAGAATAGTGTACGGCGCAAGGAGGCAGGTCCCCATTCTCCCTGGGTGAGAGCTGCCAACATCACCAGGATTTTCAGTAATATTTGGCAATTCCAACGCCACATGTGAAGAAGTCCTAGGTGACTAATTGGAAGAGAAGCTAATGGTTGGTAGGCAGAAGGTACTTCTCTGCAGGTGGGTAGATTCAATCAAGGAAGCCATCACCTTTAATTTACAAGATCTGAGAAGGCCAGTGGATTATCTGCTCTTGGAGGCCTCTCATTCATTTTGTCATTAAAAGTAAAAGTTGATTTGATGGCAAGCAAACACAATAGCCTTAAAGCAATTTTACATTAAGTCTAGGCATATACATTTTCATTTATTTCTGTCTCCCATGTAGGAACAAATAATTTCAATCCCTCTTCCTGAGCAAAACTTTTCTGCTTGTAAATTTTTCAATGATGTCTTCCATTCTGTCCCAAGTGAAAAAACGTTTTACGGTGGTGCTTCAATGTGTTTAAATCCTTTTCCCCATAAAAACATTAATGCCTCATTGAAACATTTTCCCCCATCAAGGTGAATATTTGATACATCCCTAGGACAACCTTGACATAAAAGCAAAATAGACAAATGAAAGTTGATTTAGCTTGTATGTTTTTTAAGGAGCATCATTTATCACTTTAGATATCTTTTGATGAAGAAACAACTTGCTATGAAGCTTTGTTGGGCCCTGCTGCAGGAAAGACCCTGGGGCCTGAGTATTTACCATCCAACTTTGCTGCCTACTCAGCCCTGGGCTTACCCACAAGGAGACCTGTAGCCACACCCTCATTCCAGCCAGCTGACCCAGCAGCCTCCAAGAAGAAAACATAAAAGTACTCTTTTTTACTATTGTCCACTCAAGTTTTAAGTATTCAATTATCATGTCAGTATGTGGGTTGATTGGTGAGAATATGTTATGGTTTTTTTTTATTGTTTTATGATATTGTTTTTATAAATTTTACTGTGCTATGTTTTAATTCTATGTTTGACTGAGCTTGTCCCCATGTAAGCCGCTCTGAGTCCCTTTGGGGAGATGGTGGTAGGATACAAAAATAAAGTAGTAGTAGTAGTTGTTGTTGTTTGAAACACAACAATGTCATGAATGACTTTTCAATAACTTTGAAGCATAGGTTCTTTTTATTGCAATTTCCAGTGTGAGAAGGTATATCAGATTACAGAAAAACATTTAGACAAAGAATGACATTGGACATACAGACATACAGATTCTATGCAACTACATTGGATTTACAATTACGTTAACAAACAAACAAAAGGGAATTACATTTTTACTCAACATTCAAACACATGTGCATGCGTTCATCCACATGCATCCAAAATATTACCATATCCTTTTCTCGTTCCTTGGAGAAGCACCTGTTAGGCCAGACCTTGCTTTCCTGCAGCATGCCAACATATAGTTCCATAACTTCCATAATGCCAAACATCAAAACGGCAAAATGCCAAAACTTCTTTCCCTAGGAACAATGCCAAGGACCAGATCTCTGTTTTCCATACAGCTGAACCTGACTCCCTGCACAAAATCAAAGACCCCAAAAGTGCACTTTTTCCTCTTCCCTTGAGAAAGAAGCCCCAAAGTGACCAGACCGCTCCCGTGCAAATCTGCCACTATCCATAGGTACACTATCTCTCTCCTTCCCATGGAGCAGAGCATAGCGGATGAACCAGATTCCTCAGGTCGGTCACACCTTGAGCATTATTAGACTGAGTCTTTTATAGGAATATTCTGTTGATGTAGTCCCAAAGTTGTAAATTAATGATAGATGTCTTCCATCCTGGCTCCATCTCAGTTTCCTGGCCAGATTTTGATCTTCTTGATTGGTGTTGATCTTATGTTGACTTGCTTCTTAACATAAGGAATGTTTCAAACATTTCTGTTATCACTGTCCCAATTCTTATCAGAGTTTACTCTTCAGATCTCATTAAAAGGTTTTGATCACAAAGCAGTAAGCAGGTAGTTAGTCATTGCAGGTCTTAATATTATACTGGTGCTTCCAAAATTATTAACTCCAACCACACATCCTTCCATTCATTCCCACACATCATATTAAATTCAAATTTGTCAAATCTGCGCATTTAATTTCTTGTGACAACAAGATTAGTACACAGCAAACAAGATCACTATGCTAGTTGTTGTATTGGATCATGTTGGACACTTCCCAAGTGTCTAGGACTATGTGATGAGTAGGTATATAATTCCCGCATGATTGCTCCGCCTCAAAGTTCTGTCATTGGAGTATACGTCCCCCCTCATGGGAAAGCTTGCTTCCACAACTCCCGCTGGAATGAGCCCTCCTCCATAAATTACCTGCTTCCCTCTTTTATCTTGCCCGACTTTTTAATTAGTTTTAATCAGTTTGTCCTTTTGATTACTACATGTTGCCCGTCCATTATTATTGTGCCTGTGCATATTCTTTATTTTTCATATTGTTATGTATTCATGTGTGTTATATAACTATGATGTTATTGTTTATTTTTCACATTTTCGGTTTGTGTTTTTGGTTTTTCTTTATTGTATTTGTCATTTGGGCTTGGCCTCATGTAAGCCGCTCCGAGTCCCCATTGGGGGAGATGGTGGCGGGGTAACAAATAAAGATTATTATTATTATTATTATTATTATTATTATTATTATTATTATGTATCGTGAATAATGCATGCAGATCGCAGTAGGGTGATGGATGGCAATTTTGTCAGTGCCAATTATGTTTACGTCTTTAGGCACTGCACCCAGTGTGCCGATCACCACTGGGACCAACTTGACTT